>NC_143173.1:3760000-4385000 GCF_047325235.1 Durio zibethinus | reverse complement strand
TTTATTATTTGGAGCACTTTAATTTTCTAATCTAAATGAGTTATCATGGAAATTAAGGGAGGGTGCATATTGTAAAACACTTACTACATGTTGTTTTTTTTTTCTAAAAATAATTGAGTTATTCTTTTTTTTTTTAAATATGATAAATGAGTTTAATCAAGTAAGTTCAAGTGGTTTGACTTTTATATCAAATCATAATCTTAAAATTTACAATTTGATCGAGTTCGAGTTGTGTTTTAAATAGTGAATTATGAGTTAAGCTCAAGTTTTTCATTTTATCGACTCGGCCCGACTCGATTATATCTTTATGTAAGATTAAGTGTATGGTTAATTTAAAAAAAAAAAAAGAGAAAAGCAAAAGAAAAAAATGAATTAAATAGAGAAAAGAAAACAATATAAACTCAACCAAATAGAATTTAGAGTTTTGATGTAATGCACAATTTTTATGTTGATAATACATTATATTAAAGCTATTCCAAGGAATTTTAGAACTCAATTTTCAGTCGGATGGGATAAGACATTAACGTTAATTTGAGGGGTAATTTTGGTAGTGGCTATATTTATTAAGGTTAAATTTGATTTTTGGTTCATAAGTTTGTGGTTAATTAAGTCATGATACATTTTTAAAAAATATTTTTTTCACTTTGCTAACGGCTAAAACTTTTTTGTTTGGCATTTATGTTAAAAAAATTAAAAAGAATAGGGAGAGAAAAGAGTTTAACTTTCTATGTAAAAGTGTAAACAAATCGAATATGAAGGAAGGGAGATATGTCCTTAATTTGTTCTTTTATTTTTAGAGTTGTTTGATTTTATTACATGTTTGATAAGAAAATTATTCTATTCGTTTGAACTTAATTTGTTTAAATGATAGGATATTTGAGTTTAATTTATGTTCGGTTTGATTAATTTAAATGAACTCGTGTAATATAAAAAAATGCATTCAATAAAATGTGAAGCATTGCTTTAACTTATAGGTTTGTTAAGGAATGCTTGGGGTACTCATTAAGATTATCATATTAAAAATTTTTTTAATACATTTTTTCAATGCATTGAAACTATCACATAAATTATCTATACTACACTAAATTAAAAGATCCCTTAAGGATTTTTATGTGACACTTATTCAAAATCGGTAAATTATCATTGTACCTTAATTCGTTGAGTTTACTTTTAATTATTTTACTTTATTTGTTTTATTTTACTTTTATTTAATTATTTCTTTATTGTTAACTTATTTTAATTTTTTATTTATTTAAATTTAAAAATTAGGATATATTTTGATTAGTAAAAAAATGATAATTTTAAATTTGAAAAAATGTATTAAAATTTTGAAAATAAATAAAAACTATTCCAATGATGAAATTTTTAGTAATCACAAATAATGAAATTTTTAAAAAACTTTTAAATGAGATGTTTTTTAAAATTTTATCCAAATTATGAAAAATTTTAGGAAAAAAAATTTAGTAATGATAATTGATATTAATTTTTCAGCAAAAAATAAAATGTTATTAAAATTTTGAAAAAAAATAAAAACTATTTCAAAGATGATAAAATTTTGAAAATAAATAAAAAATATTGCCAAAAGAAAAAGAAATTCATAGAAATATAGTTTTCTTGTGATCTAAGATATATAATTATATGTACAACTAAATAAAAGAAGATGATTAATAATTAAAATAAATCATAACCAAGGTCTAACCGTCTGAGGGTATATTTATGATATAATAGAACGGTATTATTTGTACTTCTTTTGCAAGAAATCAAATCCTTTGGCAGAGGAACTAGTAAACCTACTTAATAACTTCTATATGTATATATTGAAGTTCAAAGTTTCCCAAATTCTAATAGCAGCTTTAGTTTTTCAAGTCGAAAAAAAAAATGGAGGTGAAAGGAGTAAGGGTTAAGGTTCTGGGGAGGAGATCGTATGGGGTTGTACATTTGGTCCAAACAATAGGTCATGTTCCTCAGTTTTATGCTGTTAAATCTGCTGATGAGACAATATCGTCGTCTCTACGAAAGGAACATCAGATCCTTCAACAGTTTATCGGTTGCCCCAACATTGTTCGGTGCTTTGGTGCTTTCACCAGCGTTCGAAGGGGTGGTCAAGGAAACGTTTTCAACCTGTTTCTTGAATATGCTTCAGGAGGCAGCCTGTTGGATTTGATGAGGGAGTATGGAGGTAAAATAACTGAACGAGATGTTAAGTGCTATGCAAGGATGATACTGGAAGGGCTGGTCGACATTCGCAAGAAAGGATACATTCATTCTGATCTCAAACCAGGTAACATTCTGGTTTTTCCTCCTCAAGATGGTATTGGCTTGAATACTTTAAAGATTGCGGATTTTGGGTTAGTTAAACAATATGGGGTAGAAGATAAAAGGATTCGGGAATATGGTTTTCGAGGCACAGCAATTTATATGTCTCTTGAGTCTGTCATTGGAGAAGTTACTGGAGCATTGGATATATGGTCACTCGGCTGCATCATCGTTGAGGTTATACTTCACGAAAATGAAGGTAACAGGAATGCAAATTAATTAATTTAGGAGATAATCAAGCAAGCATATTTCTTTGGAATTCATTTTTCTTAAATCATTTTTCCATTTATAAAAAAAGAAACACCAGTTAATAAACATTAAACGAATAATCAATCTAAAATTTAATTTTTATTCATACAATCATCTTTAAGAAACATACAATAAATTTAAAATATAAATTCTAACTATTAAAACCTCTTTCATAAATATATATATATATATATAAAAAGCTAATAATTCATCTTCTCATTTACCAATGAAATGAAGTAACATAATTTAATCATTGACCAAAGTATCTGAATGTGTAATGGTAAAGGGTAGAGTGAGCGAGAGTGCTAATTGCCTGCAGAAGTGTGCTTGTAAAATAACATGGGGAGACAGCTAAACAGGCTAAGTGGGAAAAAGATTTACAATGAATATTAAATAACATGGAGTTGATTCAACACAATGGATTACAAAGTAAAGTGGATAAATGTCTCTCTCTATATATGCTTGTGGTAACATCTATTTTATATACACCATCACCTAGAAGGTAGCTCTGTTGGTTGACCACTCAAGGAAGGATTTGATGAACTAGAGGAAAGGGATCCATTATCTTGTGAGGGTTTAGCACCCCATTTCAATTCTACGTCAGAGGGTTCCACCACATGTACCGCTCCGTCGCTCATGCCTAGTGCAATCTGGTTAGGCTTGGTTGGATGAGCAGCTATGACCACTGCATACGCGCTGTTGCTGCTGCAGAAAGTTTTTATCAATGACGGTGAAGTTGTACTGCCTTTTACGGTTGTATGTCGAAATATTTAAATTTCTGTGTAAAATTTTCAAATGTTCATCCCTCTCACGTGACTGACAAAGAAGGTATGTAAGCAGAAGGTGCTATTCGACATCTCACCCTCAAGTTATCCGAATAATATGTAGGATTAAGGGTATAAAAGATATATTAATACTTATAAGTTATTTGGATTCGACTCGGATAAAACTCAAATTTAACTCGATCATTGTCAAGTTGAGTTCAAGCAATTTGACTTATTAAGTGAGTCGAGTTCGAGTTTTCTAACATTTGGTTTGAGTAATTCATAGGCTTAATCTAATTTTTATATTTTAAATATATTTTAATTATTTTAATTAAAAAATTACTATTTTATCTTTATATGTAAGAATTTGAATTTGAGTTCGAATATAAATAATCGAGTTTGAAGTCTAGTATGATAATTGAGTTCTTTTTTTTTTAATTTGATAAACGAGCTTAATTAAGTAAGTTCGAATAGTTTAAGTTTTATTTTAAATTGTGATCTTAAAATTTACAACTTGATCAAGTTCAAATTAAGTTTTAAATAATGAATTTTGAGTCGAGCTCAAGTTTCTCATTTTATCGACTTAGCTCGACTTGATTACATCTTTATGTAAGATTAAGTATTTGATTAATTTTATTTAAAAAAAATAATAGAGAGAAAAGCAAAAGATAAAAAATGAATAAGAGAAAAGCAAACAATATAAAATAAACCAAATAGAATTTAAAGTTTTGATGTAATGCAATTTTTAAATTGATAATACATTTATTAAAACTATTCCAAGGAATTTTAGAACTCAATTTTCAATAGGATGGGATAGGACATTAAAGTTAATTTGAGGGGTAATTTTGGTAGTGGTTATATTTATTAAGGTTAAATTTGATTTTTGGTTCATAAGTTTGTGGTTAATTAAGTCATGATACATTTTTTTTAAAAAAAATTTTCACATTGCTAACGGCTAAAACATTTTTTTTTGGCATTTATGTTGAAAAAAAAATTAAAAGAATAGGAAGAGGAAAGAGTTTAATAATGTAAACAAATTGAATATAATCGAATGGAAATATCTCCTTAATTTGTTATTTTATTTTTAGAATTGTTTGAATTTTTTTTATATTTGATATAAAAAGTTATTCTATTTGTTTGAACTTGATTTGTTTAAATGATAAGATGTTTATGTTTGATTTGTATTTGACGTGATTAAATTAAATGAACTCGTGTAATATAAAAAAATGCATTCAATAATATGTGAAGCATTGCTTTAATTTATATGTTTGTTAAGGAATGTTTGGGGTACTCATTAAGATTATTATATTAAAAAAATTTTTAATATTTCTTTTCAATGCATTGAAACTATCACATAAATTATCTATACTAAATTAGAATAAAAGAATCCCTTATGGATTTTTATGTGACGCTTATTCAATATTGGTAAATTATCATTGTACCTTTATTTATCAATTTTATTTTTAATTATTTTACATTATTTGTTTGTTTATTTTATTTTTATTTAATTATTTAATTATTTTTAATTTATTTTAATTTGTTATTTATTTAAATTTAAAAATTAGGATAGATTTTCATTAGAAAAAAAAATAATTTTAAAACTGAAAAAATGTATTAAAATTTTGAAAATAAATAAAAAATTATTCAAATGATGAAATTTTTAATAATTACAAACAACTGAAATTCTAAAAAAAATTTATATGAGATGTTTTGTAAAATTTTACCCAAATTATGAAAAATTTTAGAAAAGAAATTTAGTAATGACAATTGACATTAATTTTTCAGAAAAAAAATAAAATGTATTAAAATTTTGAAAAAAAATAAAAACTATTTCAAAGATGATAAAATTTTGAAAATAAATAACAAATATTGCAAAAAAAATTAATTTATAGAAATATAATTTTCTTGTTATCTAAGATATATAATTATGTGTATAACTAAATAGAAGATGATGATTAATAATTAAAATAAGTCACAATCAAGATCTAACCATCTTAGGGTATATTTGTGATATATTACAACGGAATTATTTTTACTTCTTTTGCAAGAAATCAAATCCTTTGGCAGAGGAAATAGTAAACCGACTTAACAACTTCTATATGTATTGAAGTTCAAAGTTTCCTAATTTCTAATAGCAGCTTTACTTTTTTAAGTTGAGAAAAAAAAAATGGAGGTGAAAGGAGTAAGGGTTAAGGTTCTTGGGAGGGGATCGTATGGGGCTGTACATTTGGTCCAAACGATAGGTCATGTTCCTCAATTTTATGCCGTGAAATCTGCTGATGAGACAATGTTAAAGCTGAAAAAATGTATTAAAATTTTGAAAATAAATAAAAAATTATTCAAAAGATGAAATTTTTAATAATCACAAACAACTGAAATTCTAAAAAAAATTTATATGAGATGTTTTGTAAAATTTTACCCAAATTATGGAAAATGTTAGAAAAAAAATTTAGTAACGACAATTGACATTAATTTTTTCAGCAAAAAAAATACAATGTATTAAAATTTTGAAAAAAAAATAAAAACTATTTGAAAGATGATAAAATTTTGAAAATAAATAACAAATATTGCAAAAAAAAATTAATTTATAGAAATATAGTTTTCTTGTTATCTAAGATATATAATTATGTGTATAACTAAATAGAAGATGATGATTAATAATTAAAATAAGTCACAATCAATATCTAACCGTCTAAGGGTATATTTCTGATTTATTATAACGGAATTATTTTTACTTCTTTTGCAAGAAATCAAATCCTTTGGCAGAGGGACTAGTAAACCGACTTAATAAGTTCCATATGTATTGAAGGTCAAAGTTTCCTAAATTCTAATAGCAGCTTTAGTTTTTTAAGTTGAGAAAAAAAAAATGGAGGTGAAAGGAGTAAGGGTCAAGGTTCTTGGGAGGGGATCGTATGGGGCTGTACATTTGGTCCAAACGATAGGTCATGTTCCTCAATTTTATGCCGTGAAATCTGCTGATGAGACAATGTCGTCGTCTTTACGAAAGGAATATCAAATCCTTCAACAGTTTATCGCTTGCCCCAATATTGTTCGGTGCTTTGGTGCTTTCACCAGCGTTCGATGGGGTGGTCAAGGAAATGTTTTCAACCTGTTTCTTGAATATGCTTCAGGAGGCAGCCTGTTGGATTTGATGAGAGAGTATGGAGGTAAAATACCTGAACGGGATGTTAAGTGCTATGCAAGGATGATACTGGAAGGGCTGGTCGACATTCACAAGAAAGGATACATTCATTCTGATCTCAAACCAGGTAACATTCTGGTTTTTCCTCCTCAAGATAGTATTGGCTTGAATACTTTAAAGATTGCGGATTTTGGGTTAGTTAAACAATATGGGGTAGAAGATAAAAGGATTTGGGAATATGGGTTTCGAGGCACAGCAATTTATATGTCTCCTGAATCTGTCATTGGAGAAGTTACTGGAGCATTGGATATATGGTCACTCGGCTGCATCATCGTTGAGATGATTACGGGGAAATTGTCATGGGTTTTTCGTAACTTGAAGGATTTGAGAGACAAGCTTTTGAGGGGGGAAACACCTCAAATCCCAGAAAACATGTCGAGTATGGGGAAGAATTTCTTAATCAAGTGTTTTGCTAGGGACCCAAACCAGAGGTGGACAGCTAGAAAGCTGTTAAGCCACCGTTATCTTCTCGCAGAGCACACCATATTTCCAGTTGCAAGAAGTTACAACTCATCCCTTTCTTCAACAAATTTTCAAGAGAAGAAACTATTCCAATCTCCCAAAGGTTTCTTGAGCTATAACTTATTCCCACCTGCTGGAAGAAGAGATTTTCTTGAGGACGTAAGGGTGCAGTTAATGAAGACCAGTCTGTGTCAGCGCGAAGAGGAAAGAAGACTTGTGAAGTTGGGCGTGTAGTGCGAAAGGTTTCAAAGCCATAACTAACCTGAGACCACAAAGTTTGAGGCTACCATGGAAAAAAATAAATATTTTGTTTATTTTGCTAGCTTTTTCTTGGATTTAAGTCCGGAAAAAAATGTAATGATCTCTTTTTCTTCCAATAATTCGATATAACTTTGAAATCTATGAAGTTTTTTTGACATATTATAGTACTTTCTTTATTATTTGGAGCACTTTAATTTTCTAATCTAAATGAGTTATCATGGAAATTTAAGGGAGGGTGCATATTGTTAAACCCTTAGTACAAAGTTTTTTTTTTTTAATTTTTCCCTATAAATAATTCTCATGATTTTGGTAAGTGATATATTTTCAAGATATAATTTCATGTAGAAACCCAAATTCAATATGGGTTGCCAAATATAAATTATGATTAAATGACCAAACTTTTTTGGTTTGATTTAAATTATATAAATTATTGATCACCGAATAATAATAGGGGTGAAATAATGTAAAAATTTTAAACTTTAATTTTTTTTTTCAAAACTTCACAAAAAGTTGCTTCTTTTGGATGCTTAATGAAAAAACATCGATGGGCACAATACATGGATTTTGTTTTGGTAACAAATTGATTGAAACAAATGTTTTAGATACAACCGGGTTATAATAGTTCAAATAGGATCTTATTGATTCTATATTTTTATAATGCATAAAATTATAAATTTTTAAATTTGATTCAAATCTGTATTATTTTTTTTAATTGATTCGATTTAAATTGAATTCTATCAATTCAATATGATTTGATTAGATTAATTGGTTTTTACTTCAAAATAATTATTTTTATTTTTAAAAAATTTAAAATATATATAAATTAACAAAAAAATATAATTTTATTTGATTCGAATACTTTTTATTTTCACTTTTTAATTTGAAATCGACTCTGAACTTAATAAAAGTATTTAATATATAAACTTAAATCAAGTCAAACAAAAAATTAATCCAAATCAAATCAAACATTATAATTTCATAACAATTTTCTCCATTTTTTTTCTCAATCCCTACCTGTGTGTTTTAAATCTAAACAAGCTTTTAATTGTATCTTCTTTTTCTTTTTTTTTTTTAAGATTTAACAATATCCAAATTATGTTGTTTAATATATATATATATATATATATATATTTTGAAATGGAGATTATGATGCAGTAGATTATCTTTTAAACGTGAAAAAATAGAAATTATACTGTCTTTCCACAAAATCTAAAATATAAAATCTAACTATTGAAACCTCTTTCATAAATATATATATATATATAAAGCAAATAATCCATCTTCTTATTTACCAATGAAATGAAATTACATAATTAAATCATTCACCAAAGTATCTGAACGTGTAATGGTAAAGGGCAGAGTGAGCGAGAGTGCTAATTTTGCCTGCAGAAGTGTATTTGTAAAATAACATGGCGAGAGAGCAAAACAGGCTAAGTGGGAAAACGACTTTCAATGAAATATTAAATAACATGGAGTTGATTCAACGCAATTGATTACAAAGTAAGAGGATAAATGTCTCTCTATATATGCTTATGGTAACATCTACTTTATATACACCATCACCTAGAAGGTAGCTCTTTTGGTTGACCACTCAAGGATGGATTTGATGAACTAGAAGGAAGGGATCCATTATCTTGAGAGGGTTTAGCACCCCATTTCAATTCTACATCAGAGGGTTCCACCACATGTACCGCTCCGTCGCTCATGCCTAGTGCAATCTGGTTAGGCTCGGTCAGATGAGCTGCTATGACCACTGCATACGTGCTGTTGCTACTACAGAAAGTTTTTGTCGATGAAGCTGAAGTTGTACTGCCTTTTACTGCTGTGTGTCGAAATATTTAAATTTTCGTGTAAAATTTTCAAATATTCATCCCTCTCACCTGACTGACA
Organism: Durio zibethinus; assembly: GCF_047325235.1. NCBI lineage: Eukaryota > Viridiplantae > Streptophyta > Magnoliopsida > Malvales > Malvaceae > Durio > Durio zibethinus. Next base: position 4,375,856 of record NC_143173.1, on the reverse strand, counting down.
AAGAAGATATGTAAGCAGAAGGTGCTATTCGGCATCTCACGCTAAAGTTGTCTGAATAATATGTAAGATTAAGGGTATAAAAGATATATTAATACTAATAAATTATTTGGATTTTACTCGAATAAAACTCAAATTTGACTAAATCATCGTCAAGTTGAGTTCGAGTAACTTGACTTATTAAGCAAGTCGAGTTCAAGTTTTCTAATGTTTGGTTCGAGTAATTAATAGGTTTAATCGAGTTTTTATATTTTAATATATATTTTAATTATTTTAATTAAAAAACTACTATTTTATCTTTATATATATGAAATTGAATTGAAATTTAAGTTCAAATATAAATAATCGAGTTTGAAGTCTAGTATGGTAATTGAGGTTTTTTTTTTTTTTAATTTGATAAACAAGCTTAATCGAATAAGTTCGAATAGTTTGACTTTTATATCAAATCGTGATCTTAAAATTTATAATTCAATCAAGTTCAAGTTGAGTTTTAAGAAGTAAATTCTATGTCGAGCTCAAATTTCTCATTTTATCAACTCGGCTTAACTCGATTACATCTTTATGTAAGATTAAGTATATGGTTAATTTTATTTTAAAAAAATAATAGAAAGAAAAAAAAAAGATAGAAAATGAATAAGAGAAAAGCAAACAATATAAAATCAACCAAATAGAATTTAGAGTTTTGATGTAATGCAATTTTTATGTTGATAATACATTATATTAAAGCTATTCAAAGGAATTTTAGAACTCAATTTTTAGTCACATTGGATAGGACAATAACATTAATTTGAGGGGTAATTTTGGTAGTAGTTATATTTATTAAGGTTAAATTTGATTTTTTGTTCATAAGTTTGTGGTTAATTAAGTCATGATACATTTTTAAAAAAATTTTTTTCACTTTGCTATCGGCTAAAATTATTTTGTTTGGCATTTATGTTAAAAAAATTAAAAGAATAGGAAGAGAAAAAGTTTAACCTTCAATGTAAGGGTGTAAACGAATCGAATATAAACAAATGGAGATATGTCCTTAATTTGTTTTTTCATTTTTAGAGTTGTTTGAGTTTATTTCATATTTGATAAAAAATTTATTTTATTTGTTTGAACTTGATTTGTTTAAATTATAGGATTTTGTATTTGATTTATGTTAAGCTTCATTAAATTAAATGAACTCATGTAATGTAAAAAAATGCATTCAATAATATGTGAAGCATTGCTTTAATTTATGGGTTTGTTAAGGAATGCTTGAGGTACTCATTAAGATTATTATATTAAAAAAAATTTTAATATTTCTTTTCAATGCATTGAAACTATCACATAAATTATCTATACTAAACTAAATTAAAAGAATCCCTTAAGGATTTTTATGTGACACTAATTCAATATTGGTAAATTATCATTGCACCTTTATTCATCAATTTTATTTTTAATTATTTTACTTTATTTGTTTGTCTTAATTTATTTTTATTTAATTATTTTTAATTTAGTTTAATTTTTTATTTATTTAAATTTAAAAATTAGGATAGATTTTGATTAGTAAAAAATAATAATTTTAAATTTGAAAAAAATGTAATAAAATTTTGAAAGTAAATAAAAAATATTCCAATAATGAAATTTTCAATAATCACAAACAATTGAATTTCTAAAATTTTTTTATATGAGATGTTTTTTAAAATTTTATCCAAATTATGGAAAAATTTAGAAAAACAAAATTGGCAATGATAATTGACATTAATTTTCAGCAAAAAATAAAATGTATTAAAATTTAGAAACAAATAAAAACTATTTCAAAGATGATAAAATTTTGAAAAAATAAAAAAAAATTGCAAAAAAAAATCATAAAAATATAGTTTTCTTGTTATCTAAGATATATAATTATGTGTACAACTAAATAGAAGATGATGATTAATAATTAAAATAAGTCACAACCAAGGTCTAACCGTCTAAGTGTATATTTGTGATATATTACAACGGAATTATTTCTACTTCTTTCCCAAGAAATCAAATCCTTTGGCAGAGGAATTAGTAAACTGACTTAATAACTTCTATATGTATTGAAGTTCAAAGTTTCCCAAATTGTAACGGCGGCTTCAATTTTTTAAGTCGAGAAAAAAAAATGGAGTTGAAAGGAGTAAGGGTTAGGATTCTTGGGAGGGGATCGTATGGGGCTGTACATTTGGTTCAAATGATAGGTCATGTTTCTCAGTTTAATTTATGTTCGGTTTGATTAAATTAAATAAACTCATGTAATATAAAAAAATGCATTCAATAAAATGTGAAGCATTGCTTTAATTTATAGGTTTGTTAAGGAATGCTTGGGGTATTCATTAAGATTATCATATTAAAAAATCTTTTAATATATTTTTGCAATGCATTGAAACTATCACGTAAATTATTGAAACTACACCAAATTAAAAGAATCCCTTAAGGATTTTTATGTGACACTTATTCAAAATTGGTAAATTATCATTGTACCTTAATTCGTCAATTTTATTTTTAATTATTTTACTTTATTTGTTTGTTTTATTTTATTTTTATTTAATTATTTCTTTATTGTTAATTTATTTTAATTTTTTATTTATTGAAATTTAAAAATTAGGATAGATTTTGATTAGTAAAAAATGATAATTTTAAATTTGAAAAAATGTATTAAAATTTTGAAAATAAATAAAAAATATTCCAATGATGAAATTTTTAATAATCACAAATAATTAAATTTAAAAAAAAATTTTAAATGAGATGTTTTTTAAAATTTTATCCAAATTATGGAAAATTTTAGAAAAAAAATTTAGTTATGATAATTGATATTAATTTTTCAGCAAAAAATAAAATGTATTAAAATTTTGAAAAAAAAAATAAAAACTATTTCAAAGATGATAAAATTTTGAAAATAAATAAAACATATTGCCAAAAGAAAAAGAAATTCATAGAAATATAGTTTTCTTGTGATCTAAGATATATAATTATATGTACAACTAAATAAAAGAAGATGATTAATAATTAAAATAAGTCATAATCAAGGTCTAACCGTCTAAGGGTGTATTTATGATATAATACAATGGTATTATTTCTACTTCTTTTGCAAGAAATCAAATCCTTTGGCAGAGGAACTAGTAAACCTACTTAATAACTTCTATATGTATATATTGAAGTTCAAAGTTTCCCAAATTCTAATAGCAGCTTTAGTTTTTCAAGTCGAAAAAAAAATAGAGGTGAAAGGAGCAAGGGTTAAGGTTCTGGGGAGGGGATCGTGGGGTTGTACATTTGGTCCAAACAATAGGTCATGCTCCTCAGTTTTATGCTGTTAAATCTGCTGATTAGACAATATTGTCGTCTCTACGAAAGGAACATCAGATCCTTCAACAGCTTATCGGTTGCCCCAACATTGTTCGGTGCTTTGGTGCTTTCACCGGCGTTCGAAGGGGTGGTCAAGGAAACGTTTTCAACCTGTTTCTTGAATATGCTTCAGAAGGCAGCCTGTTGGATTTGATGAGGGATTATGGAGGTAAAATACCTGAACGAGATGTTAAGTGCTATGCAAGGATGATACTGGAAGGGCTGGTCGACATTCACAAGAAAGGATGCATTCATTCTGATCTCAAGCCAGGTAACATTCTGGTTTTTCCTCCTCAAGATAGTATTGGCTTGAATACTTTAAAGATTGCGGATTTTGGGTTAGTTAAACAATATGGGGTAGAAGATAAAAGGATGTGGGAATATGGTTTTCGAGGCACAGCAATTTATGTCTCCTGGATCTGTCATTGGAGAAGTTACTGGAGCATTGGATATATGGTCACTCGGCTGCATCATCGTTGAGATTATACTTCACGAAAATGAAGCTAACAGGAATGAAAATTAATTAATTTAGGAGATAATCAAGCAAGCATATTTCTTTGGAATTCATTTTTCTTAAATCATTTTTCCATTGATAAAAAAAGAAACACCAGTTAATAAACATTAGACGAATAATCAATCTAAAATTTAATTTTTATTCATACAATCATCTTTAAGAAACATACAATAAATTTAAAATATAAATTCTAACTATTAAAACCTCTTTCATAAATAAATATATATATATATATATAAAAGCTAATAATTCATCTTCTCATTTACCAATGAAATGAAGTTACATAATTTAATCATTCACCAAAGTATCTGAATGTGTAATGGTAAAGGGTAGAGTGAGCGAGAGTGCTAATTGCCTGGAGAAGTGTGCTTGTAAAATAACATGGGGAGACAGCTAAACAGGCTAAGTGGGAAGAAGATTTACAATGAATATTAAATAACATGGAGTTGATTCAACACAATGGATTACAAAGTAAAGTGGATAAATGTCTCTCTCTATATACGCTTGTGGTAACATCTATTTTACATACACCATCACCTAGAAGGTAGCTCTGTAGGTTGACCACTCAAGGAAGGATTTGATGAACTAGAAGAAAGGGATCCATTATCTTGTGAGGGTTTAAAACCCCATTTCAATTCTACATCAGAGGGTTCCACCACATGTGCCGCTCCATCGCTCATGCCTAGCGCAATCTGGTTAGGCTTGGTTGGATGAGCAGCTATGACCACTGCATACGCGCTGTTGCTGCTGCAGAAAGTTTTTATCAATGACGGTGAAGTTGTACTGCTTTTTACGGTTGTATGTCGAAATATTTAAATTTCCGTGTAAAATTTTCAAATATTCATCCCTCTGACGTGACTGACAAAGAAGGTATGTAAGCAAAAGGTGCTATTCGACATCTCACCCTCAAGTTATCCGAATAATATGTAGGATTAAGGGTATAAAAGATATATTAAAACTCATAAGTTATTTGAATTCGACTCGGATAAACTCAAATTTAACTCGATCATTGTCAAGTTGAGTTCAAGCAGCTTGATTTATTATGTGAGTCAAGTTCGAGTTTTCTAACATTTGGTTCGAGTAAGTCATAGACTTAATCTAATTTTTATATTTTAATATATATTTTAACTAAAAAATTATTATTTTATCTTTTTATATATGAATTTGAATTTGAGTTCGAATATTAGTAATCGAGTTTGAAGTCTAGTATGGTAATTGAGTTCTTTTTTTTTTAATCTGATAAACGAGCTTAATTGAGTAAGTTCGAGTAGTTTAAGTTTTATATTAAATTGTGATCTTAAAATTTACAACTTGATCAAGTTTGAGTTAAGTTTTAAGTAATGAATTTTGAGTGGAGCTTAAGTTTCTCATTTTATCAACTCGGCTCGACTCGATTACATTCTTATGTAAGATTAAGTATATGGTTAATTTTATTTAAAAAAAAATAATAGAGAGAAAAGCAAAAGATAAAAAATGAATAAGAGAAAAGCAAACAATATAAAATAAACCAAATAGAATTTAAAGTTTTGATGTAATGCAATTTTTAAATTGATAATACATTTATTAAAACTATTCCAAGGAATTTTAGAACTCAATTTTCAATCGGATGGGATAGGACATTAAAGTTAATTTGAGGGGTAATTTTGGTAGTGGTTACATTATTAAGGTTAAATTTGATTTTTGGTTCATAAGTTTGTGTTAATTAAGTCATGATACATTTTTTTTAAAAAAATTTTCACATTGCTAACGGCTAAAATTTTTTTGTTTGGCATTTATGTTGGAAAAAAAATTAAAAGAATAGGAAGAGAAAAGAGTTTAATAGTGTAAACAAATTGAATATAATCGAATGGAGATATGTCCTTAATTTGTTATTTTATATTTAGAATTGTTTGAATTTATTTCATATTTGATAAAAAAATTATTCTATTTGTTTGAACTTAATTTGTTTAAATGATAAGATGTTCATATTTCATTTGTATTTAATATGATTAAATTAAATGAACTCGTGTAATATAAAAAAAAATGCATTCATATATGTGAAGGATTGCTTTAATTTATAGGTTTGTTAAGGAATGCTTGGGGTACTCATTAAGATTATCACATTAAAAAAAATTTTAATATTTCTTTTCAATGCATTGAAACTATCACATAAATTATCTATACTAAATTAGATTAAAAGAATCCCTTATGTATTTTTATGTGACGCTTTTTCAATATTGGTAAATTATCATTGTACCTTTATTTGTCAATTTTATTTTTAATTATTTTACATTATTTGTTTGTTTTATTTTATTTTTATTTAATTATTTTTAATTTATTTTAATATGTTATTTATTTAAATTTAAAAATTAGGATAGATTTTGATTAGTAAAAAAAATAATTTTAAAACTGAAAAAATGTATTAAAAATTTGAAAATAAATAAAAAATTATTCAAATGATGAAATATTTAATAATCACAAACAACTGAAATTCTAAAAAAATTTTATATGAGATGTTTTGTAAAATTTTACCCAAATTATGGAAAATTTTAGAAAAAAAATTTAGTAATGACAATTGACATTAATTTTTTCAGCAAAAAAATAAAATGTATTAAAATTTTGAAAAAAAATAAAAACTATTTGAAAGATGATAAAATTTTGAAAATAAATAACAAATATTGCAAAAAAAAATTAATTTATAGAAATATAGTTTTCTTGTTATCTAAGATATATAATTATGTGTATAACTAAATAGAAGATGATGATTAATAATTAAAATAAGTCACAATCAATATCTAACCGTCTAAGGGTATATTTGTGATTTATTACAACGGAATTATTTTTACTTCTTTTGCAAGAAATCAAATCCTTTGGCAGAGGAACTAGTAAACCGACTTAATAACTTCCATATGTATTGAAGGTCAAAGTTTCCTAAATTCTAATAGCAGCTTTAGTTTTTTAAGTTGAGAAAAAAAAATGGAGGTGAAAGGAGTAAGGGTTAAGGTTCTTGGGAGGGGATCGTATATTACAACGGAATTATTTTTACTTCTTTTGCAAGAAATCAAATCCTTTGGCAGAGGAACTAGTAAACCGACTTAATAACTTCCATATGTATTGAAGGTCAAAGTTTCCTAAATTCTAACAGCAGCTTTAGTTTTTTAAGTTGAGAAAAAAAAAATGGTGGTGAAAGGAGTAAGGGTTAAGGTTCTTGGGAGGGGATCGTATGGGGCTGTACATTTGGTCCAAACGATAGGTCATGTTCCTCAATTTTATGCCGTGAAATCTGCTGATGAGACAATGTCGTCGTCTTTACGAAAGGAATATCAAATCCTTCAACAGTTTATCGCTTGCCCCAATATTGTTCGGTGCTTTGGTGCTTTCACCAGCGTTCGACGGGGTGGTCAAGGAAATGTTTTCAACCTGTTTCTTGAATATGCTTCAGAAGGCAGCCTGTTGGATTTGATGACAGAGTATGGAGGTAAAATACCTGAACGGGATGTTAAGTGCTATGCAAGGATGATAGTGGAAGGGTTGGTCGACGTTCACAAGAAAGGATACATTCATTCTGATCTCAAACCAGGTAACATTCTGGTTTTTCCTCCTCAAGATAGTATTGGCTTGAATACTTTAAAGATTGCGGATTTTGGGTTAGTTAAACAATATGGGGTAGAAGATAAAAGGATTTGGGAATATGGGTTTCGAGGCACAGCAATTTATATGTCTCCTGAATCTGTCATTGGAGAAGTTACTGGAGCATTGGATATATGGTCACTCGGCTGCATCATCGTTGAGATGATTACGGGGAAATTGCCATGGGTTTTTCGTAACTTGAAGGATTTGAGAGACAAGCTTTTGAGGGGGGAAACACCTCAAATCCCAGAAAACATGTCGAGTATGGGGAAGAATTTCTTAATCAAGTGTTTTGCTAGGGACCCAAACCAGAGGTGGACAGCTAGAAAGCTGTTAAGCCACCGTTATCTTCTCGCAGAGCACACCATATTTCCAGTTGCAAGAAGTTACAACTCATCCCTTTCTTCAACAAATTTCCAAGAGAAGAAACTATTCCAATCTCCCAAAGGTTTCTTGAGCTATAACTTATTCCCACCTGCTGGAAGAAGAGATTTTCTTGAGGACGTAAGGGTGCAGTTAATGAAGACCAGTCTGTGTCAGCGCGAAGAGGAAAGAAGACTTGTGAAGTTGGGCGTGTAGTGCGAAAGGTTTCAAAGCCATAACTAACCTGAGACCACAAAGTTTGAGGCTACCATGGAAAAAAATAAATATTTTGTTTATTTTGCTAGCTTTTTCTTGGATTTAAGTCCGGAAAAAAATGTAATGATCTCTTTTTCTTCCAATAATTCGATATAACTTTGAAATCTATGAAGTTTTTTTGACATATTATAGTACTTTCTTTATTATTTGGAGCACTTTAATTTTCTAATCTAAATGTGTTATCGTGGAAATTTAAGGGAGGGTGCATATTGTTAAACCCTTAGTACAAAGTTGTTTTTTTTTTAATTTTTCCCTATAAATAATTCTCATGATTTTGGTAAGTGATATATTTTCAAGATATAATTTCATGTAGAAACCCAAATTCAATATGGGTTGCCAAATATAAATTATGATTAAATGACCAAACTTTTTTGGTTTGATTTAAATTATATAAATTATTGATCACCGAATAATAATAAGGGTGAAATAATGTAAAAATTTTAAACTTTAATTTTTTTTTTCAAAATTTCACAAAAAGTTGCTTCTTTTGGATGCTTAATGAAAAAACATCGATGGGCACAATACATGGATTTTGTTTTGGTAACAAATTGATTGAAACAAATGTTTTAGATACAACCGGGTTATAATAGTTCAAATAGGATCTTATTGATTCTATATTTTTATAATGCATAAAATTATAAATTTTTAAATTTGATTCAAATCTGTATTATTTTTTTTAATTGATTCGATTTAAATTGAATTCTATCAATTCAATATGATTTGATTAGATTAATTGGTTTTTACTTCGAAATAATTATTTTTATTTTAAAAAAAATTTAAAAAATATATAAATTAACAAAAAAATATAATTTTATTTGATTCGAATACTTTTTATTTTCACTTTTTAATTTGAAATTGACTCTGAACTTAATAAAAGTATTTAATATATAAACTTAAATCAAGTCAAACAAAAAATTAATCCAAATCAAATCAAACATTATAATTTCACAACAATTTTCTCCATTTTTTTTCTCAATCCCTACCTGTATGTTTTAAATCTAAACAAGCTTTTAATTGTATCTTCTTTTTCTTTTTTTTTTAAGATTTAACAATATCCAAATTATGTTGTTTAATATATATATATATATATATATTTTTTGAAATGGAGATTATGATGCAGTAGATTATCTTTTAAACATGAAAAAATAGAAATTATACTCTGTCTTTCCACTAAATCTAAAATATAAAATCTAACTATTGAAACCTCTTTCATAAATATATATATATATATATATAAAGCAAATAATCCATCTTCTTATTTACCAATGAAATGAAATTACATAATTAAATCATTCACCAAAGTATCTGAACGTGTAATGGTAAAGGGCAGAGTGAGCGAGAGTGCTAATTTTGCCTGCAAAAGTGTATTTGTAAAATAACATGGCGAGAGAGCAAAACAGGCTAAGTGGGAAAACGACTTTCAATGAAATATTAAATAACATGGAGTTGATTCAACGCAATTGATTACAAAGTAAGAGGATAAATGTCTCTCTATATATGCTTGTGGTAACATCTACTTTATATACACCATCACCTAGAAGGTAGCTCTGTTGGTTGACCAGTCAAGGAAGGATTTGATGAACTAGAAGGAAGGGATCCATTATTTTGAGAGGGTTTAGCACCCCATTTCAATTCTACATCAGAGGGTTCCACCACATGTACCGCTCCGTCGCTCATGCCTAGCGCAATCTGGTTAGGCTCGGTTGGATGAGCTGCTATGACCACTGCATACGCGCTGTTGCTGCTGCAGAAAGTTTTTGTCGATGAAGCTGAAGTTGTACTGCCTTTTACCGTTGTATGTCGAAATATTTAAATTTCTGTGTAAAATTTTCAAATGTTCATCCCTCTCACCTGGCTGACAAAGAAGATATGTAAGCAGAAGGTGTTATTCGGCATCTCACCCTCAAGTTATCCGAATAATATGTAAGATTAAGGGTATAAAAGATATATTAATACTCATAAATGATTTGGATTTGACTCAGATAAAACTCAAATTTGACTGGATCATTGTCAAGTTGAGTTCGAGTAACTTGATTTATTAAGTGAGTTGAGTTCGAGTTTTCTAATGTTTGGTTCGAGTAATTAATAGGTTTAAATGAGTTTTTATATTTTAATTAAAAAACTACTATTTTATCTTTATATATATGAATTTGAATTGAAATTTAAGTTCGAATATAAATAATCGAGTTTGAAGTCTAGTATGGTAATTGAGGTTTTTTTTTTTTTTAATTTGATAAACGAGCTTAATCGAATAAATTCAAGTAGTTTGACTTTTATATCAAATCATGATCTTAAAATTTATAATTCGATCAAGTTCGAGTTGAGTTTTAAGAAGTAAATTCTAAGTCGAGCTCAAGTTTCTCATTTTATCAACTGGGCTTAACTCGATTACATCCTTATGTAAGACTAAGTATATGGTTAATTTTATTTTAAAAAAATAATAGAAAGAAAAGAAAAAGATAGAAAATGAATAAGAGAAAAGCAAACAATATAAAATCAACCAAATAGAATTTAGAGTTTTGATGTAATGCAATTTTTATGTTGATAATACAATATATTAAAGCTATTCAAAGGAATTTTAGAACTCAATTTTTAGTAAGATTGGATAGGACCAATAATGATAATTTGAGGGGTAATTTTGGTAGTAGATATATTTATTAAGGTTAAATTTGATTTTTTGTTCATAAGTTTGTGGTTAATTAAGTAATGATACTTTTTGTAAAAAACATTTTCACTTTGCTATCAGCTAAAATTTTTTTGTTTAGCATTTATGTTAAAAAAATTAAAAGAATAGGAAGAGAAAAAGTTTAACCTTCTATGTAAGGGTGTAAACGAATGGTATATAAACAAATGAAGATATGTCCTTAATTTGTTTTTTTTATTTTTAAAGTTGTTTGAGTTTATTTCATATTTGATAAAAAAATTATTTTATTTGTTTGAACTTGATTTGTTTAAATGATAAGAATTCGTATTTGATTTGTGTTCAGCTTGATTAAATTAAATGAACTCGTGTAATATAAAAAAATGCATTCAATAATATGTGAAGCATTGCTTTAATTTATGGGTTTGTTAAGGAATGTTTGAGGTACTCATTAAGATTATCATATTAAAAAAATTTTTAATATTTCTTTTCAATGCATTGAAACTATCACATAAATTATCTATACTAAACTAAATTAAAAGAATACCTTTAGGATTTTTATGTGACACTAATTCAATATTGGTAAATTATCATTGTACCTTTATTCGTCAATTTTATTTTTAATTATTTCACTTTATTGTTTGTCTTATTTTATTTTTATTTAATTATTTCTTTATTTTTAATTTAGTTTAATTTGTTATTTATTTAAATTTAAAAATTAGGATAGATTTTAAAACTGAAAAAATGTACTAAAATTTTGAAAATAAATAAAAAATTATTCAAATGATTAAATTTTTAATAATCACAAACAACTGAAATTCTAAAAAAAATTTATATGAGATGTTTTTTAAAATTTTACCCAAATTATGGAAAATTTTAGAAAAAAAATTTAGTAATGACAATTGACATTAATTTTTCAGCAAAAAAATAAAATGTATTAAAATTTTGAAAAAAAATAAAAACTATTTCAAAGATGATAAAATTTTGAAAATAAATAACAAATATTGCAAAAAAAGACTAATTTATAGGAATATAGTTTTCTTGTTATCTAAGATATATAATTATGTGTATAACTAAATAGAAGAAGATGATTAATAATTAAAATAAATCACAATCAAGATCTAACCGTCTAAGGGTATATTTGTGATATATTACAACGGAATTATTTCTACTTCTTTTGCAAGAAATCAAATCCTTTGGCAGAGGAACCAGTAAACCGACTTAATAACTTGTATATGTATTGAAGTTCAAAGTTTCCCAAATTCTAATAGCAGCTTTAGTTTTTCACGTCGAAAAAAAAATGGAGGAGAAAGGAGTAAGGGTTAAGGTTCTGGGGAGGGGATCGTATGGGGTTGTACATTTGGTCCAAACAATAGGTCATGTTCCTCAGTTTTATGCTGTTAAATCTGCTGATGAGACAATATTGTCGTCTCTACGAAAGGAATATCAAATCCTTCAACAGTTTATCGCTTGCCCCAATATTGTTCGGTGCTTTGGTGCTTTCACCAGCGTTCGACGGGGTGGTCAAGGAAATGTTTTCAACCTGTTTCTTGAATATGCTTCAGAAGGCAGCCTGTTGGATTTGATGAGGGATTATGGAGGTAAAATACCTGAACGAGATGTTAAGTGCTATGCAAGGATGATACTGGAAGGGCTGGTCGACATTCACAAGAAAGGATGCATTCATTCTGATCTCAAGCCAGGTAACATTCTGGTTTTTCCTCCTCAAGATAGTATTGGCTTGAATACTTTAAAGACTGCGGATTTTGGGTTAGTTAAACAATATGGGGTAGAAGATAAAAAGATTTGGGAATATGGGTTTTGAGGCACAGCAATTTACATGTCTCCTGAATCTGTCATTGGAGAAGTTACTGGAGCATTGGATATATGGTCACTCGGCTGCATCATCGTTGAGATTATACTTCACGAAAATGAAGCTAACAGGAATGAAAATTAATTAATTTAGGAGATAATCAAGCAAGCATATTTCTTTGGAATTCATTTTTCTTAAATCATTTTTCCATTTATAAAAAAAGAAACACCAGTTAATAAACCTTAGACGAATAATCAATCTAAAATTTAATTTTTATTCATACAATCATCTTTAAGAAACATACAATAAATTTAAAATATAAATTCTAACTATTAAAACCTCTTTCATAAATAAATATATATATATATATATAAAAGCTAATAATTCATCTTCTCATTTACCAATGAAATGAAGTTACATAATTTAATCATTCACCAAAGTATCTGAATGTGTAATGGTAAAGGGTAGAGTGAGCGACAGTGCTAATTGCCTGGAGAAGTGTGCTTGTAAAATAACATGGGGAGACAGCTAAACAGGCTAAGTGGGAAAAAGATTTACAACGAATATTAAATAACATGCAGTTGATTCAACACAATGGATTACAAAGTAAAGTGGATAAATGTCTCTCTCTATATATGCTTGTGGTAACATCTGTTTTATATACACCATCACCTAGAAGGTAGCTCTGTTGGTTGACCACTCAAGGAAGTATTTGATGAACTAGAGGAAAGGGATCCATTATCTTGTGAGGGTTTAGCACCCCATTTCAATTCCACATTAGAGGGTTCCACCACATGTACCGCTCCGTCGCTCATGCCTAGCGCAATCTGGTTAGGCTTCGTTGGATGAGCTGCTATGACCACTGCACACGCGCTGTTGCTGCTGCAGAAAGTTTTTATCAATGACGGTGAAGTTGTACTGCCTTTTACGGTTGTATGTCGAAATATTTAAATTTCCGTGTAAAATTTTCAAATGTTCATCCCTCTTACGTGACTTACAAAGAAGGTATGTAAGCAGAAGGTGCTATTCGACATCTCACCCTCAAGTTATCCGAATAATATGTAGGATTAAGGGTATAAAAGATATATTAATACTCATAAGTTATTTGGATTCGATTCGGATAAAACTTAAATTTAACTCGATCATTGTCAAATTGAGTTCAAGCAACTTAACTTATTAAGTGAGTCGAGTTCGAGTTTTCTAACATTTAGTTCGAGCGATTCATAGGCTTAATCTAATTTTTTTATTTGAATATATATTTTAATAATTTTAAATAAAAAACTACTATTTTATCTTTATATATATGAATTTGAGTTCGAATATAAATAATTGAGTTTGAAGTCTAGTATGGTAATTTAGCATTTTTTTAAAAAAAAATTTGATAAACGAGTTTAATTGAGTAAGTTCGAGTAGTTTAAGTTTTATATTAAATTGTGATCTTAAAATTTACAACTTGATCAAGTTCGAGTTAAGTTTTATGTAGTGAATTCTGAGTCAAGCTCAAGTTTTATCATTTTATCGACTTGGCTCGACTCGATTACATCCTTATGTAAGACTAAGTATATGGTTAAATTTGTTTTAAAAAAATAATAGAGAGAAAAGCAAACAATATAAAATAAACCAAATAGAATTTAAAGTTTTGATGTAATGCAATTTTTATGTTGATAATACATTTATTAAAACTATTCCAAGGAATTTTAGAACTCAATTTTCAATCGGATAGGATAGGACATTAAAGTTCATTTGAGGAGTAATTTTGGTAGTGGTTATATTTATTAAGGTTAAATTTGATTTTTGGTTCATAAGTTTGTGGTTAATTAAGTCATGATACATTTTTTTTAAAAAATTTTCACATTGCTAACGGCTAAAACTTTTTTGTTTGGCATTTATGTTGAAAAAAAAATTAAAAGAATAGGAAGGGGAAAGAGTTTAATAGTGTAAACAAATTGAATATAATCGAATGGAGATATATCCTTAATTTGTTATTTTATTTTTAGAATTGTTTGAATTTATTTCATATTTGATAAAAAAGTTATTCTATTTGTTTGAATTTGATTTATTTAAATGATAAGATGTTCATGTTTGATTTTTATTTGACGTTATTAAATTAAATGAACTCGTGTAATATAAAAGAAAAATGCATTCAATAATATGTGAAGCATTGCTTTAATTTATAGGTTTGTTAAGGAATGCTTGGGGTACTCATTAAGATTATCATATTAAAAAAAATTTTAATATTGCTTTTCAATGCATTGAAACCATCACATAAATTATCTATACTAAATTAGATTAAAAGAATCCCTTATGGATTTTTATGTGACGCTTTTTCAATATTGGTAAATTATCATTGTACCTTTATTTGTCAATTTTATTTTTAATTATTTTACATTATTTGTTTGTTTTATTTTATTTTTATTTAATTATTTTTAATTTATTTTAATATGTTATTTATTTAAATTTAAAAATTAGGATAGATTTTGATTAGTAAAAAAAATAATTTTAAAACTGAAAAAATGATTTAAAATTTTGAAAATAAATAAAAAATTATTCAAATGATGAAATATTTAATAATCACAAACAACTGAAATTCTAAAAAAATTTTATATGAGATGTTTTGTAAAATTTTACCCAAATTACGGAAAATTTTAGAAAAAAAATTTAGTAATGACAATTGACATTAATTTTTCAGCAAAAAAAAAATGTATTAAAATTTTGAAAAAAAAAATAAAAACTGTTTCAAAGATGATAAAATTTTGAAAATAAATAACAATATTGCAAAAAAAAAATTAATTTATAGAAATATAGTTTTCTTGTTATCTAAGATATATAATTATGTGTATAACTAAATAGAAGATGATGATTAATAATTAAAATAAGTCACAATCAAGATCTAACCGTCAAGGATATATTTGTGATATATTACAACGGAATTATTTTTACTTCTTTTGCAAGAAATCAAATCCTTTGGCAGAGGAACTAGTAAACCGACTTAATAACTTCTATATGTATTGAAGTTCAAAGTTTCCTAATTTCTAATAGCAGCTTTAGTTTTTTAAGTTGAGAAAAAAAAAATGGAGGTGAAAGGAGTAAGGGTTAAGGTTCTTGGGAGGGGATCGTATGGGGCTGTACATTTGGTCCAAACGATAATGTTCCTCAATTTTATGCCGTGAAATCTGCTGATGAGACAATATCGTCGTCTCTACGAAAGGAACATCAGATCCTTCAACAGTTTTTCGGTTGCCCCAACATTGTTCGGTGCTTTGGTGCTTTCACCAGCGTTCGACCGGATGGTCAAGGAAACGTTTTCAACCTGTTTCTTGAATATGCTTCAGGAGGCAGCCTGTTGGATTTGATGAGAGAGTATGGAGGTAAAATACCTGAACGAGATGTTAAGTGCTATGCAAGGATGATACTGGAAGGGCTGGTCGACGTTCACAAGAAAGGATACATTCATTCTGATCTCAAACCAGGTAACATTCTGGTTTTTCCTTCTCAAGATAGTATTGGCTTGAATACTTTAAAGATTGCGGATTTTGGGTTAGTTAAACAATATGGGGTAGAAGATAAAAGGATTGGGGAATATGGGTTTCGAGGCACAGCAATTTATATGTCTCCTGAATCTGTCATTGGAGAAGTTACTGGAGCATTGGATATATGGTCACTCGGCTGCATCATCGTTGAGATGATTACGGGGATATTGCCATGGGTTTTTCTTAACTTGAAGGATTTGAGAGACAAGCTTTTGAGGGGGGAAACACCTCAAATCCCAGAAAACATGTCGAGTATGGGGAAGACTTTCTTAATCAAGTGTTTTGCTAGGGACCCAAACCAGAGGTGGACAGCTAGAAAGCTGTTAAGCCACCGTTATCTTCTCCCAGAGCACACCATATTTCCAGTTGCAAGAAGTTACAACTCATCCCTTTCTTCAACAAATTTTCAAGAGAAGAAACTATTCCAATCTCCCAAAGGTTTCTTGAGCTATAACTTATTCCCACCTGCTGGAAGAAGAGATTTTCTTGAGGACGTAAGGGTGCAGTTAATGAAGACCAGTCTGTGTCAGCGCGAAGAGGAAAGAAGACTTGTGAAGTTGGGCGTGTAGTGCGAAAGGTTTCAAAACCATAACCAACCTGAGACCACAAAGTTTGAGGCTACCATGGAAAAAAATTAATATTTTGTTTATTTTGCTAGCTTTTTCTTGGATTTAAGTTCGGAAAAAAATGTAACGATCTCTTTTTCTTCCAATAATTCGATATAACTTTGAAACCTATGAAATTTTTTTGACATATATAGTACTTTCTTTATTATTTGGAGCACTTTAATTTTCTAATCTAAATGAGTTATCATGGAAATTAAGGGAGGGTGCATATTGTAAAACACTTACTACATAGTTGTTTTTTTTTTTCTAAAAATAATTGAGTTATTCTTTTTTTTTTAAATATGATAAATGAGTTTAATCAAGTAAGTTCAAGTGGTTTGACTTTTATATCAAATCATAATCTTAAAATTTACAATTTGATCGAGTTCGAATTGTGTTTTAAATAGTGAATTATGAGTTAAGCTCAAGTTTTTCATTTTATCGACTCGGCCCGACTCGATTATATCTTTATGTAAGATTAAGTGTATGGTTAATTTTAAAAAAAAAAAGAGAAAAGCAAAAGAAAAAAATGAATTAAATAGAGAAAAGAAAACAATATAAACTCAACCAAATAGAATTTAGAGTTTTGATGTAATGCACAATTTTTATGTTGATAATACATTATATTAAAGCTATTCCAAGGAATTTTAGAACTCAATTTTCAGTCGGATGGGATAAGACATTAACGTTAATTTGAGGGGTAATTTTGGTAGTGGTTATATTTATTAAGGTTAAATTTGATTTTTGGTTCATAAGTTTGTGGTTAATTAAGTCATGATACATTTTTAAAAAATATTTTTTTCACTTTGCTAACGGCTAAAACTTTTTTGTTTGGCATTTATGTTAAAAAAATTAAAAAGAATAGGGAGAGAAAAGAGTTTAACTTTCTATGTAAAAGTGTAAACAAATCGAATATGAAGGAAGGGAGATATGTCCTTAATTTGTTCTTTTATTTTTAGAGTTGTTTGATTTTATTACATGTTTGATAAGAAAATTATTCTATTCATTTGAACTTAATTTGTTTAAATGATAGGATATTTGAGTTTAATTTATGTTCGGTTTGATTAATTTAAATGAACTCGTGTAATATAAAAAAATGCATTCAATAAAATGTGAAGCATTGCTTTAACTTATAGGTTTGTTAAGGAATGCTTGGGGTACTCATTAAGATTATCATATTAAAAAATTTTTTAATACATTTTTTCAATGCATTGAAACTATCACATAAATTATCTACACTACACTAAATTAAAAGATCCCTTAAGGATTTTTATGTGACACTTATTCAAAATCGGTAAATTATCATTGTACCTTAATTCGTTGAGTTTACTTTTAATTATTTTACTTTATTTGTTTTATTTTACTTTTATTTAATTATTTCTTTATTGTTAACTTATTTTAATTTTTTATTTATTTAAATTTAAAAATTAGGATATATTTTGATTAGTAAAAAAATGATAATTTTAAATTTGAAAAAATGTATTAAAATTTTGAAAATAAATAAAAACTATTCCAATGATGAAATTTTTAGTAATCACAAATAATGAAATTTTTAAAAAACTTTTAAATGAGATGTTTTTTAAAATTTTATCCAAATTATGAAAAATTTTAGGAAAAAAAATTTAGTAATGATAATTGATATTAATTTTTCAGCAAAAAATAAAATGTTATTAAAATTTTGAAAAAAAATAAAAACTATTTCAAAGATGATAAAATTTTGAAAATAAATAAAAAATATTGCCAAAAGAAAAAGAAATTCATAGAAATATAGTTTTCTTGTGATCTAAGATATATAATTATATGTACAACTAAATAAAAGAAGATGATTAATAATTAAAATAAATCATAACCAAGGTCTAACCGTCTGAGGGTATATTTATGATATAATAGAACGGTATTATTTGTACTTCTTTTGCAAGAAATCAAATCCTTTGGCAGAGGAACTAGTAAACCTACTTAATAACTTCTATATGTATATATTGAAGTTCAAAGTTTCCCAAATTCTAATAGCAGCTTTAGTTTTTCAAGTCGAAAAAAAAAATGGAGGTGAAAGGAGTAAGGGTTAAGGTTCTGGGGAGGAGATCGTATGGGGTTGTACATTTGGTCCAAACAATAGGTCATGTTCCTCAGTTTTATGCTGTTAAATCTGCTGATGAGACAATATCGTCGTCTCTACGAAAGGAACATCAGATCCTTCAACAGTTTATCGGTTGCCCCAACATTGTTCGGTGCTTTGGTGCTTTCACCAGCGTTCGAAGGGGTGGTCAAGGAAACGTTTTCAACCTGTTTCTTGAATATGCTTCAGGAGGCAGCCTGTTGGATTTGATGAGGGAGTATGGAGGTAAAATAACTGAACGAGATGTTAAGTGCTATGCAAGGATGATACTGGAAGGGCTGGTCGACATTCGCAAGAAAGGATACATTCATTCTGATCTCAAACCAGGTAACATTCTGGTTTTTCCTCCTCAAGATGGTATTGGCTTGAATACTTTAAAGATTGCGGATTTTGGGTTAGTTAAACAATATGGGGTAGAAGATAAAAGGATTCGGGAATATGGTTTTCGAGGCACAGCAATTTATATGTCTCTTGAGTCTGTCATTGGAGAAGTTACTGGAGCATTGGATATATGGTCACTCGGCTGCATCATCGTTGAGGTTATACTTCACGAAAATGAAGGTAACAGAAATGCAAATTAATTAAGTTAGGAGATAATCAAGCAAGCATATTTCTTTGGAATTCATTTTTCTTAAATCATTTTTCCATTTATAAAAAAAGAAACACCAGTTAATAAACATTAAACGAATAATCAATCTAAAATTTAATTTTTATTCATACAATCATCTTTAAGAAACATACAATAAATTTAAAATATAAATTCTAACTATTAAAACCCCTTTCATAAATATATATATATATATATAAAGCTAATAATTCATCTTCTCATTTACCAATGAAATGAAGTAACATAATTTAATCATTGACCAAAGTATCTGAATGTGTAATGGTAAAGGGTAGAGTGAGCGAGAGTGCTAATTGCCTGCAGAAGTGTGCTTGTAAAATAACATGGGGAGACAGCTAAACAGGCTAAGTGGGAAAAAGATTTACAATGAATATTAAATAACATGGAGTTGATTCAACACAATGGATTACAAAGTAAAGTGGATAAATGTCTCTCTCTATATATGCTTGTGGTAACATCTATTTTATATACACCATCACCTAGAAGGTAGCTCTGTTGGTTGACCACTCAAGGAAGGATTTGATGAACTAGAGGAAAGGGATCCATTATCTTGTGAGGGTTTAGCACCCCATTTCAATTCTACGTCAGAGGGTTCCACCACATGTACCGCTCCGTCGCTCATGCCTAGTGCAATCTGGTTAGGCTTGGTTGGATGAGCAGCTATGACCACTGCATACGCGCTGTTGCTGCTGCAGAAAGTTTTTATCAATGACGGTGAAGTTGTACTGCCTTTTACGGTTGTATGTCGAAATATTTAAATTTCTGTGTAAAATTTTCAAATGTTCATCCCTCTCACGTGACTGACAAAGAAGGTATGTAAGCAGAAGGTGCTATTCGACATCTCACCCTCAAGTTATCCGAATAATATGTAGGATTAAGGGTATAAAAGATATATTAATACTTATAAGTTATTTGGATTCGACTCGGATAAAACTCAAATTTAACTCGATCATTGTCAAGTTGAGTTCAAGCAATTTGACTTATTAAGTGAGTCGAGTTCGAGTTTTCTAACATTTGGTTTGAGTAATTCATAGGCTTAATCTAATTTTTATATTTTAAATATATTTTAATTATTTTAATTAAAAAATTACTATTTTATCTTTATATGTAAGAATTTGAATTTGAGTTCGAATATAAATAATCGAGTTTGAAGTCTAGTATGATAATTGAGTTCTTTTTTTTTTAATTTGATAAACGAGCTTAATTAAGTAAGTTCGAATAGTTTAAGTTTTATTTTAAATTGTGATCTTAAAATTTACAACTTGATCAAGTTCAAATTAAGTTTTAAATAATGAATTTTGAGTCGAGCTCAAGTTTCTCATTTTATCGACTTAGCTCGACTTGATTACATCTTTATGTAAGATTAAGTATTTGATTAATTTTATTTAAAAAAAATAATAGAGAGAAAAGCAAAAGATAAAAAATGAATAAGAGAAAAGCAAACAATATAAAATAAACCAAATAGAATTTAAAGTTTTGATGTAATGCAATTTTTAAATTGATAATACATTTATTAAAACTATTCCAAGGAATTTTAGAACTCAATTTTCAATAGGATGGGATAGGACATTAAAGTTAATTTGAGGGGTAATTTTGGTAGTGGTTATATTTATTAAGGTTAAATTTGATTTTTGGTTCATAAGTTTGTGGTTAATTAAGTCATGATACATTTTTTTTAAAAAAAATTTTCACATTGCTAACGGCTAAAACATTTTTTTTTGGCATTTATGTTGAAAAAAAAATTAAAAGAATAGGAAGAGGAAAGAGTTTAATAATGTAAACAAATTGAATATAATCGAATGGAAATATCTCCTTAATTTGTTATTTTATTTTTAGAATTGTTTGAATTTTTTTTATATTTGATATAAAAAGTTATTCTATTTGTTTGAACTTGATTTGTTTAAATGATAAGATGTTTATGTTTGATTTGTATTTGACGTGATTAAATTAAATGAACTCGTGTAATATAAAAAAATGCATTCAATAATATGTGAAGCATTGCTTTAATTTATATGTTTGTTAAGGAATGTTTGGGGTACTCATTAAGATTATTATATTAAAAAAATTTTTAATATTTCTTTTCAATGCATTGAAACTATCACATAAATTATCTATACTAAATTAGAATAAAAGAATCCCTTATGGATTTTTATGTGACGCTTATTCAATATTGGTAAATTATCATTGTACCTTTATTTATCAATTTTATTTTTAATTATTTTACATTATTTGTTTGTTTATTTTATTTTTATTTAATTATTTAATTATTTTTAATTTATTTTAATTTGTTATTTATTTAAATTTAAAAATTAGGATAGATTTTCATTAGAAAAAAAAATAATTTTAAAACTGAAAAAATGTATTAAAATTTTGAAAATAAATAAAAAATTATTCAAATGATGAAATTTTTAATAATTACAAACAACTGAAATTCTAAAAAAAATTTATATGAGATGTTTTGTAAAATTTTACCCAAATTATGAAAAATTTTAGAAAAGAAATTTAGTAATGACAATTGACATTAATTTTTCAGAAAAAAAATAAAATGTATTAAAATTTTGAAAAAAAATAAAAACTATTTCAAAGATGATAAAATTTTGAAAATAAATAACAAATATTGCAAAAAAAATTAATTTATAGAAATATAATTTTCTTGTTATCTAAGATATATAATTATGTGTATAACTAAATAGAAGATGATGATTAATAATTAAAATAAGTCACAATCAAGATCTAACCATCTTAGGGTATATTTGTGATATATTACAACGGAATTATTTTTACTTCTTTTGCAAGAAATCAAATCCTTTGGCAGAGGAAATAGTAAACCGACTTAACAACTTCTATATGTATTGAAGTTCAAAGTTTCCTAATTTCTAATAGCAGCTTTACTTTTTTAAGTTGAGAAAAAAAAAATGGAGGTGAAAGGAGTAAGGGTTAAGGTTCTTGGGAGGGGATCGTATGGGGCTGTACATTTGGTCCAAACGATAGGTCATGTTCCTCAATTTTATGCCGTGAAATCTGCTGATGAGACAATATCGTCGTCTTTACGAAAGGAATATCAAATCCTTCAACAGTTTATCGCTTGCCCCAATATTGTTCGGTGCTTTGGTGCTTTCACCAGCATTCGACGGGATGGTCAAGGAAACGTTTTCAACCTGTTTCTTGAATATGCTTCAGGAGGCAGCCTGTTGGATTTGATGAGAGAGTATGGGGGTAAAATACCTGAACGGGATGTTAAGTGCTATGCAAGGATGATAGTGGAAGGGCTGGTCGACGTTCACAAGAAAGGATACATTCATTCTGATCTCAAACCAGGTAACATTCTGGTTTTTCCTCCTCAAGATAGTATTGGCTTGGATACTTTAAAGATTGCGGATTTTGGGTTAGTTAAACAATATGGGGTAGAAGATAAAACGATTTGGGAATATGGGTTTCGAGGCACAGCAATTTATATGTCTCCTGAATCTGTCATTGGAGAAGTTACTGGAGCATTGGATATATGGTCACTCGGCTGCATCATCGTTGAGATGATTACGGGAAAATTGCCATGGGTTTTTTGTAACTTGAAGGATTTGAGAGACAAGCTTTTGAGGGGGGAAACACCTCAAATCCCAGAAAACATGTCGAATATGGGGAAGAATTTCTTAATCAAGTGTTTTGCTAGGGACCCAAACCAGAGGTGGACAGCTAGAAAGCTGTTAAGCCACCGTTATCTTCTCGCAGAGCACACTATATTTCCAGTTGCAAGAAGTTACAACTCATCCGTTTCTTCAACAAATTTTCAAGAGAAGAAACTATTCCAATCTCCCAAAGGTTTCTTGAGCTATAACTTATTCCCACCTGCTGGAAGAAGAGATTTTCTTGAGGACGTAAGGGTGCAGTTAATGAAGACCAGTCTGTGTCAGCGCGAAGAGGAAAGAAGACTTGTGAAGTTGGGCGTGTAGTGCGAAAGGTTTCAAAGCCATAACCAACCTGAGACCACAAAGTTTGAGGCTACCATGGAAAAAAATTAATATTTTGTTTATTTTGCTAGCTTTTTCTTGGATTTAAGTTCGGAAAAAAATGTAATGATCTCTTTTTCTTCCAATAATTCGATATAACTTTGAAACCTATGAAATTTTTTTGACATTTTATAGTACTTTCTTTATTATTTGGAGCACTTTAATTTTCTAATCTAAATGAGTTATCATGGAAATTAAGGGAGGGTGCATATTGTAAAAACCTTACTACATAGTTGTTGTTTTTTTTTTTTCTAAAAATAATTCTCGTGATTTTTGGTAAGTGATATATATTTTCAGGATTTAATTTCATGTAAAAATCCAATTCCAATAGGGGTTGCCAAATACAAGTTACAACTAAATCACTAAACTTCTTTGGTCTGATTTAAATTATATAAATTATTGATCAACTAATAATAAAAGTGGTCAAATAATCAAAAAAATTGAAACTTTCACTTTTTTTTCAAAATTTCAGAGAAGGTTGCCTTTTGTGGCTGCTTAATGAAAAAACATGGATGGGCACAATACATGGATTTTGTTTTGGTAACAAATTGAATGAAACTAATGTTTCAGATACATACAGGCTATAACTGTTCAAGTAGGATCTTATTGATTTTATTTTTTTATAATATATAATATTATAAATTTTTAAATTTGATTCAAATCTGTATGATTTTTTTTAATCGATCCGATTTAAATTGAATTTTATCAAATTAATTTGATTAATTAATTTTTACTTCAAAATAATTATTTTTATTTTTTAAAAATTTAAAAAATATATATATTAACAAAAATATATAATTTTATATGATTCGAATACTTTTTATTCACTTTTTAATTTGAAATCCATTACGAACTTAATAAAAGTATTTAATATCTAAATTTAAATCTAAGTCAAATAAAAACCAATCCAAATCAAATCAAACATTATAATTTCATAACAATTTTCTCGTTTTTTTTTTCTGAATCCCTACCTATATGTTTTAAGTCTAAACAAGCTTTTAATCATATTTTCTTCTTTTTTTTTAGATTTAACAATATCCAAATTATGTTGTTAAATATATATATATATATATATATATATATATATATTTTGACATGGAGATTATGATGCAGTAGATTATCTTTTAAACATGAAAAAATAGAAATTATACTCTGTCTTTCCACTAAATCTAAAATATAAAATCTAACTATTGAAACCTCTTTCATAAATATATATATATATATATATATACATATAAAGCAAATAATTCATCTTCTCATTTACCAATGAAATGAAATTACATAATTAAATCATTCACCAAAGTATCTGAAGTGTAATGGTAAAGGGCAGAGTGAGCGAGAGTGCTAATTTTGCCTGCAGAAGTGTATTTGTAAAATAACATGGCGAGAAAGCAAAACAGGCTTAAGTGGGAATAAGATTTACAATGAAATATTAAATAACATGGAGTTGATTCAACGCAATTGATTACAAAGTAAAGAGGATAAATGTCTCTCTATATATGCTTGTGGTAACATCTACTTTATATACACCATCACCTAGAAGGTAGCTCTGTTGGTTGACCACTCAAGGAAGGATTCGATGAACTAGAAGGAAGGGATCCATTATTTTGAGAGGGTTTAGCACCCCATTTCAATTCTACATCAGAGGGTTCCACCACATGTACCGCTCCATCGCTCATGCCTAGCGCAATCTGGTTAGGCTCGGTTGGATGAGCAGCTATGACCACTGCATACGCGCTGTTGCTGCTGCAGAAAGTTTTTGTCAATGAAAGTGAAGTTTTACTGCCTTTTACGGTTGTATGCCGAAATATTTAAATTTCCGTGTAAAACTATCAAATGTTCATCCCTCACCTGACTGAGAAAGAAGGTATGTAAGCAGAAGGTGCTATTCGACATCTCACCCTCAAGTTATCCGAATAAAAAACTCCAACAGCACCATCACAAAATCCAGTATAAACCAGTGAGCCATCACAGGAATATATTGCACTTGAAATGGGAGCATTGAGTGAATCTTTTGGGGACCACTGCAAGAATGAGAGACAGCAAAACTGATTATAAAATCATACCATTTGAACAATTCTAAAACTAGATATCCAAAAAAAATCCAATCAAAAGAAAAACAAACTAAGAAACAAAAAAACAAATATAATAATTTAACTTGCTGTAACCGGCGTAGTAGTTAAAACTCGATCAAGATTACCAACAGTTAGTTGGCTCAAGTGACAATGAGTGTGCTCCTCTCCTTGTTGCCTCAGTTCAAATCCACTGTGAGTCTATGAGAAAGTAAATTCACATGAATTCACTAAGCCTGACATAGATTCAGCTTTGCTTGGACCGAAAAAGGGGATGTACTGGGTGAAACCCAAGAACCCCTTATTGCTAAATCAAAAAAAATCTCATTCAAGGTCCTACAAAGTCTTCCTTCAACCACTGCACCGTAATGCCAGGAAACATTTGATAGTGAACACAAAGCCAAGTTTCTGATCTATTGCCCCAAAGTTTTATATAGCTCACCACCAAAAAAAAAAATATCCTCCACCATCAACAATTCAAGAGCAGTTTTGATAGTGAACAAAAGTTTTAATCAATCAAACTAAGGTTGAATTTGTTCACGTATTTAAAACTTAATAACATTTAGAGTAGGATTTTAAATGAGAAATATGATGTAAGGATCCTTTCCGTTAATCAACCAACAGAAACAAATCAACAATTGCTAAAGAGGCCCAAACTAAATACAGGTTCACTACAAAGCCTACTTAATTGATGCAGGAGAACACTGACTAAAACTATCAGAGCTGCCTAGTTCAAAACTTGATGTGTTATATCATATTGCAAACAGGCAACAATTATGATTTCAAATTCAATATTAACTAAGCTGAAGCATTTGTATTCTTATATACTCATTTTTAAGTTTGATAGACATAAGTCTACAGAAAATTTATTCTAGGTCCTGGATATTGGCATTTGGCAGTGTTTTCATGGCTTTGGTAACCAGAATATCAGTATCACTTGACTAGCGGTTGCAGTAAAGGTACCAGGGCATCTTAACACGTAGTACTAGCATTCTTAAGGCTGGAGGATATCAAGTTAAATGAATGTATTATCTCAGGGTCCAAAAGAAAGAATGCGGATTTTTGACACCTATTTTCTCTATTGTTAGAGAGGCCAGTCATAGTTCATATCTTCTTGTAACCCCCTCTGGAAAAATCACTCTTCATTATTGACCATTTTCTGTCGAGGCAGAAAACCATAAAATGATGCTAATAACCTGCTTTCTCAAAAGCAAGCACAAATCATATATAATGATAATAGGGATAATAAGGATCACACTATAATAGACTTATATAATATAGCAAATATTATTGGAGCACAAATCAAGTAGGGAATTTCAGGTCAGAAAGGTCCCAATAATAGTAATAATGAATGTTTGCCTTACCTTTACTCCCACATTAGTCATGTCATAAAATAGTTCCCCACAAAAATAATAATAATAACAATAATATAAAAAATAATAATAATAATAACAATACAAGTAAAATGATGCAAAGTAGACAACTTACAGAGCGCAAACATTCAAGCTTGCTGTCATAGATGGCTATTTGGCTTTCATGGACAACCAATAGATGAGTTTGGTCATTGTGAAACTGGACTTTGGTTTCTCCTGCTAGTGGAGATTGACGACCAGCTGGTGCCTGTATGAAACTCGATTTCTTTTTCCCCCATCCATCTATGCTCCAAACACACAACTACAAGGGAAAATAAAGTCAGTGAATACATCATCATTGTTAGCATGCGTTGCCTTCTTTTTTTTAATACAATTCATAAATTAACAAATCAAATGCTTGTTTTAAGTTAAAATTGTTTCAATTCAGTGAAACAGTTAAAGCCACTCAATACAAGGATAACATAAAATTATGACTACGTCTACTAAAGGTTGCATCATACTATATTCGTTCAATCAATAACTAACCTGTGCATCAGCCCCTGAAGACACCAGAGAATTTAAAGTTTGGGAAAAGGCAAGTCCTGTTATCCGATTCTGGTGGCCTTTGAGTTTAGTTTTGACCTGCCAAAAGCAATAGCCTAAATATGCTTCTAGAGCCAAATGTCATGCCAAAAGATTAACACTATTATGGAGCAGATGCCAGAATGAGTTTTAGCTTCTCAAAGAATAAGTTAGCCTTTCCATTTCAAAAGAAAGGCCAGTATAAAACTTTCCCTGGTCCACTTAATAATCAAATGATTCTAATCCCTTTCATCACAACTTTTTTTTTTTTTTATTTTCTTTGTGTTCTTCGTATAGGCAGAGCAACGGAGGTTAACAAGAAGCCATCAACCATGTGCCATAACGATTCTAGCATTCCAAGTTAACTTGCAATCATGGTCATTACGATGCATATAAAAAATTGACACACTGAATAATGCCAAATGGTGATAAGCTAGACCAAGTTAGCAAGAGCATAGAGCCATACAATGATAAAATGGTGCTTGAATTTAGTAATAAATTCTAAGAAAATAGGTGGCTTGATAAAATGCAAGAATTCAGAATTCTCCTACTTGAACAAAATTGTCCTAACTGAGAGATATATACCAAAATAGTTTCTATTACTAATTGAAGCTAAAAAAAATGCTTCACCTCATCAACTCTGACATTATAAATTTGAATCGTGGAATCTTCCATGCCAATGGCAATAATATTATTATCTTGGGGATGAAATGCCAAGAATGTGGCTGCAGGAGGAGGGGAAATAAAGGTGGTCATCACCTGGTAAGAATTAGCCCAGGTGAGTAATGTGGATAACTTCAATGAACACAAATAAAATGGTGAACAGTTTGGGAAACAAATTAAAATTGTCATTTAAGACCTTGAATGTCATCATGTTGAACAAAGACACCTTCCCTCCCGATGCGGACATAACATAAGAATCATTTTTAGACAATGCAATGCATGCAGCAGACTCTTCCGCAGGTTTAGTGTCACTTATATCATTTGTCATAGGTGTACCACTAGGCGGCTGCCACAATTGTGGTGCAACATATGCAGTTGCCTGAAGGTTTACAATGGAAAACTATTAGAAAATATAAGTTAATAATTAAAAGATACAGATTTTCTCATTTAAAAACACAAGACAAACCTTGCCTAATGGACTCCTTTCACTACGTTGCCATTTCCAAAGTTTGTGAACAGCATTTGAAGCAAGGGCCAAAAGAGCAAGACCAGAGTTAGTGTACAGCAGCCTCACAACCTGCAATTAAAGATTGCTAACCCTCAATTATGGACATAGAAAATTCTAAAAATTGGACCAAAAACATAAAACAATTAAGTCTGAATGCACCAAGTTTACGCATAAACATACGAATGTATGCATCTTAGATAGCTACATTATGATCTGACCTAATTTCTCAATACTGAATTAAGCAGAAAAAGATACAAAATACTGCATATATCAAATATATTAACAACCCAATTTTTAAATATATATAATACATGTGCCGTTATTATCTATGTGCACGTGTTTCTGTAAAAGTACAATGAATAGATAAGCCAGTACTCCATTATTCCTCCTATATTGGATTAACTAATTCCCTTTTAAATTATCAGATTCAGTAGTTACTTATGCCCCCACAAGAGAAAGTTCCTAACTCTAGTCCTTTATGCAAGAAACAGATGTAACAACAGACTAAATATGCAAACCAGTAAAGAGTTCATTTATGATCAGAATTCAACACTAGAAAAGGAAAAATAGTTTTAAAAAAAGTATAAGTACAATTCATAATTCCTGTGTCATTCATTTACATTTTTTTCTCAAGTTCCAAAATTGATATAAATTCATATGCTGTCAAATGTGCTTAAATCATCTCTTTTACAGCTTCAATTAATAGCAAACAACTATATATGTTCCAGTACTAAATACTTGTGTCAAATAAAAAAACTGATCCTTAGCATACATCAGGGGGGAAAACCTCTCTCTCAAGCAAGCAGGAAAACATTGCTGGTTTTTGCAAAGGATAAGCTAATACATTAAGGCTATGTTTGACACATAGGATTAGTTGAAGGGTAGGATACTAATCATCCTATCACATGTTTGTTATGCACTTAAATAAAAGGACTGGATTATTGAAAGGATTAGATATCCTATGCCAATAGGATAACTCCATCCTTTAGAAAAGTAGGGGATTATTTTTAATCTATGGGATTAAACTTATAGGTTCTATTATATCCTTAAAAATTATATCAATAATTTAAATTGCATAAACCTTAAGGAAAGATAATTTTGACCAATAAATAAATTATCCTATATTAATCTTTGCACACATCAAACATAAAATAGGATGACATTTTTTAATCTAATCCTATTCATAATATAATCTTTACCCTATCTTATCATAATCTTGTGTACCAAACATAACATTAATATATAGCATAATAAAATAACTGTTAGCTGCACTTTTTTGTACCAAAAAAAAGAGTGAAAACCAAATATCGCCACAATAAAAAATTAAAAATCAATTTTATCCAGCAAGTTTGTCCCAACCCGGGATACTTGTATTTCATGAACGGATAATGTTCTCTAGAGATCTTTCATAAGAACCGACTTTATAGCTATTTCCTGAATGAAGGTGCTATTATATTATCAAGACAGGTTTACAGATAGGATGAACAAAACGCTGTTCTGTCTTATTGAACAAAGTTAGCATATAGGAAAAAAAATCTTATGGTGCATAAGGTACAACAAATTTATTTACAGTTGTTTATCATTTCGAACCTGGCTTGAATGAGAAATTGCATTAGGTACAAAGTTGCAATGCAGCGAAATATCTCATCCAAAGCCAGATTCAAAAGGATAACCACCAACAAATAAATTTCAAATTACCACAAAGGAAAGGAGAACATTGCTATTATGCAAGCGTATTTGTTTCCTAAGCAACAATGCACTAACACCCAGCAATTAATCATGTTCTTCAAGTACCCACCTTTCCTGCTGCTATGGCATCAGGTAATCGCAGGACTTTCAGGTGAGACGGTTCCATAATGTCAGGAATTCTCCAGCCCCTGATCTTGTCTGTATCATCTGAAATCCGTGGTTTAACATCAACAAGCCTGCTGTTGTCCATGTTACCCTATGATTGACATCCAAATGAAATTAGCAATCCCTGTAACACCAAAAAAGATAGCATGCAACTGAAACAGCTGAACTTAAAAGGCTGCTAACAGATTGAGCAGGGAGGACTCTATCTGGGCGTTCAAGGGCAGGAGCAATGGCAGCATTTCCAACAGGACCAAGAGCATTAACAATCAATTGCTGCAGAAAACATTGTCCAGGAAAAGCGAAATAGGAAAATTATTAGCAGCATAGAAAGAATATTCGTAAAAAAAGACATGCAAAGAAAGCCCTAAAAGATAGGAGAAAATGTAGAAAATAAACCATCCATAAACAGCCGTCTTATGTGGCAATGAACAGTTCAGCAAGACAAAGTTACTGAGAGAAATATAACCATTTGTATCTAAACAATCAAGAATTTCTTCCTTTTAAGTTATAATAACACAAGCAACAAGTAAATTTTACTATACTCCTGGATCTTTTATTGACGAACAAAGGGTAATATTTTACTCCTTGTGAATGCATTCTATGATAGTAGCAACATTAAAAAAAATTCATTGTAAAACTAAAGATATAATACATATATTGGCTCCAGTGTAAAGCATTGAAAGAATAATGAAGGAAAACTTTTTTTAAGGTCATTATAACAGAAAAGAGCTATGCATGGATTACAAGACAAAACTCCAACCACAAAAGATAATGAACCTGAACATTTTCTGAACAAAATTGAACAATAAGCAACCAACAGATTCACCAAAAGCACACAACAAATAGTTATTCAATAAATAGAAAATCACGCCTTTAATAGTAATATTCTGACTTTTGCAATTAGGGTCATTCCCTACTCTAAGCAATGTCTCCTAGCAAGTTAACTACCAAGCCAGCAGGGCTTGCTGTTCTACTGACAGTTTACTTCTTACAAGGGTATGAATTTACAAGGCATTATTTAGATATGCCAATTGCCAAACTTAAGGAATAATTCAAATCAAAGAACAAAACTACCTTAGAGTTGACAGGTTCAGAAGGGCCTTGACTTTTGTCAACAGCCCTGCTCTCCAACATCCTTATCATGCGTGAACCATCACCGTTAGCCAAGATTTTGATACTATTATCACTAGTTGTAACCGCCAACAATGACCCTTCCTTGTTGAATCTTAATCGGGGACTAGCCTGCAAAAGGATTAGAATAGATAATTGCAACATCTGCAACTTAACTACTAGTGAAAAGAACATGTAGCAATACTAACAGGCAAACCGCCATCTGCGTCAACAGCTGTCAACATGGTAGTATCATCCATGTCCCAGAACTTAATTTGGAATTCATCACCAGCTGCTAATAACCTGTTCCTGGTTGTGTCAAACTGGACAACACCTAAAGAACGATTCCTAAAACCAGAATATCTTCTTTTGATAGCTCCTTCACTCTCATTCCATTCAACTAAATGGGATTCACCATCTTTACTGGTTCCACAAGAGAAAAGCCTGCAAGAATAAATCCAAGTTTTTGTTCATATATACATATACATCTTCTTATACATCTGTATGTATCAAGCTTGCTCATAAATAACATCAAAATTAATCTTAAAATCAGACACCATCTCAAATAGACTATTTTTGAGGGTGAAATGAACATAAGAAAATAAGTTACAATATTCTTAATTTAAAAGAGTTTTGATGCATCTAAATGCCAACATTTCCAGGCATAATTATGTAAATATGATTGTGGAAACATACCAAAACTTCCAAATAAATTCAAATAGACTGTCATCTCTGACAATTAACATTTTACCTAGTTCCATCAGCACTGTATGCCATTGTGGTGCACCAAAGTCCAGGGGCATCATAGTCCACTCTAGATCCCAAGCAATCATATAACCAAGCTTTAATCTTCCCATCAATGGCAGTGGAAAAGATAAACTGTTCATACAGGAAGAGTTTGGAAATATAATGAGAACGGAAATGAAATTTTTCAAAAGAAGAGACCAAAATTCTGCAGCCCAACCATGAGAGAACACCAAGAATCAGAAAACAACAAGTACAAAGCTAATAACAACTTCTAAATGAGGTTTACCTGAATATTTTCTTTATGATGAGGGCATACAGAATATACTGGAGCTTCATGGCCTTCAAATGTATAAAGTCCGCATCCAGCAACAGTGTCCCATACCTGCCAAACAGGAAATTTCATTATGGATAAACAAATTCTTCTTCAACTTACAAAAACTATATCAAGACAAAAGATGATACCTTAATCATCTTATCATCCCCACATGTAACAATACATAATTGCTTGTTGGGATGAGCAAACGCTATGTCATTAACACCTCCAACATGGGCATCAATCTACAAAATATAATAGGATGTTAATGACCTTCTCTGCCGTGATTTTCAAGAGATATTTGATATGTGTCGTGATTGGCTTACCTCCAAATGCTGTCTTAATTCACCAGCTGGATTGTAATGATATATCTGGACTATATGCTTTGAAAATGCAACACCTATAAAGAACAATATTTAATTCAAGAACAGATAAAAGCAACAGCAAGGAGGGGCAAGACAGAATCAAACAGTATGTAAGTTTTGAGCAGAAAATATAGTTAACCATACCAAGCATAAGTCCATCAGGCGCCCAAACACATCGATTTACTGATATCACAGCATCATTCACTAGTGATGTCTGGTAGTAGAGAAAAAAAAGAAAGATCAGTACTCAGCAAAAGAGATTTTTACATGTTTGGGTCGTGAATGGGTTGGCAAATAGCAGGAAGTTTATTCTCAATTTCCAAGTCAATCGTTATCAATGTTTTACATGATGGCAAGAGATAATTCTATCAACTAGATATTATCCCATAGCAAGAAAGGAAAAATTGGCTAGGGTCAATAAGAAAGATGAATTAATAATACCTATAGGAAGTTGATACAATACCTGCAAAGGCATGGAAACAGCCGAAATATCCCAAACCTTGAATGGCTTATGGGCCAACCTTTCCCGAGATCCTACTTCCCAAAGGCTGATGTCACCAACTTTTGTGCCAACTAAAAACAAAAAAAGAATGGAAAAACCATCAATAAATAAGCAATTAATATCTGCCAAAATTTTCCTAAAATCTTCATAGCAAATTGATAAAATATATATATCAACCTAGGAGAATGGTTTGTTGTTGAGGATGAAAGTCCATGCTCATGACATTAGATCCTTGGTTAAAGGCCCGCACAACAGTTTTTGGAAGGTCGTCTTGTGAGTAGACATTGGGAGTATGTGATATACCAGAAAAAGATACCTGCGAAAACCATATGTGAGCATAGTGTCTGTAATTAGATGAGGAAAAAAACCAAAAAAAAAAAAAAAAAAAACTAATCATACCACCTAGACCCAACATATGGAGATGAAGAGTATGTCCCATCTAAAAAGTTTGAGAACTAATCATGTGTAAAGAAAACTAACTGAGGAAAGCCAAGATAACAAAGGAATTGCCCAATTTATCCGCACCTCATCAGACTGGCCAGTGCGAATGCGCTTCATCAAATGCTCTGAATCAGCTGACTGATAATCCATCCCTGGCATACCTGACTGTGTCCTTGGGTGCTTGAGAAATGCAGCTGAATCATCAGGGCAAAAAAAACGCAAACAAAGTAAGTTCACTGGAACATTATTCCAACAGAGACAAACAAATGCCAGCTACTTGTACCTACCTGCATTAGAAGGCTGGACAAGGCCAGGGGGGGCTGCCGCTACAGCTGCAGCATGAGGTAAAGAAGGATTTCCACTTGGCATCCACCCTGCAATAGCACCAGAAGATGGAGAAACAACAGGCTGAAATGGCTGCACATCAAAACCATCCAAGAATTGTTTGAGAATGCAGCATATTTTTTGTATCAGATAAATTAATGCAAAATACTTACACCATGGGCAACAACAGGAGGGAACACCCCAGCCTTGGAAATTGGTCCAACAAGGGGACCATTAGTAGGAGGTGGAGGACGTGCCCCATTGGAAGTTGGCAAACAAGAATGATCCGTAAAGAGAGTTTTAATGTCAGGGTTTGGGCGAGGATTCTTGCAAAGCTGATGCTGCCAATTTAGACTGAAAAATTCAACAAAGAAAATGAGCTAACAGAATATAATATATATATATATATAAAGAATTAAGGTCAGCTACCAATCTAAACTTGATTGTGTCAATTGTTCTATACTCACCTTATAAAGTATTGAGTTATTAACAGAGACATATCAGCAAATCGAGACTTTATTTTCAAAAGGTAAGAAAGAAGAAAAGATTGAACCAAAGAATACTGATAAAGAATTAGTAAAATAATCATAGAATAAGTAATGAATAACCTCTGATTTATTAAGGTTCTTAGTCGTGAACTTTTAAAGGCTGGGAATGTAAGCTTATCACGAAATAAAGGATTCGCTTCAATCAGCTTCTTAAGTTCTACAAGCATGATATTTCGAGCAGATTTTGTATCCCCATATTTAGAAAGCTGCTCATTTTGCCTGATGACAAAATACAAACAGCAAAATTCAGTATAACTCAATCAAGTAGCCATAAAGAGAACAAAGAGAGAGCAAGAGTACACACCTAAAGTTATCAAGAGTAAGCAACTGGGTAATCTCCTTGAAAAGTTCTTCATTAAAGGATGCGAAAACCTTCAAATCCTTTACAAGAATCTCAACAGCCTTTGCTCGATCCTGCCTGGTAGAAGATAAACAATAAATATAAAAGGCATGCATAGATTAATTCAACATTAAGAAAGAACAATTAAAGAAAACCACATAATGAAAGACAATTCTGCCTCGGGCTGAAATATTTCCAAGAGTTCAAGAAAAGCTACCTCCATTATTCTATAAAAGTGCTCCTTTAACATCATTCATTTAGGACTTTAATTACAAATGGCAAGATGCCCATAGTTCACAAGTCCTAGACACTGAAAAGCAAAAGACCAGAAGCAGTAAATTAAGTGCTCACCTATCAAGAGCCTCCAAATACTTCTGCTTCCTAATTTCAAAGAAAATCTTCATTGAGTAACGGTTATCTTCAACCTTAGTGAACCCACATAGATAACGCTCAACTTCATCCCATTCACCAGCCTGGACTTGATCCTCAAAATGCTTCATATTGAAGAAAAAACCAGACTCTTGTTCTAGCCTAAAATTTGAGCAAGCCATCAGAGTGTCACATACAAAAGCAGGCATTAGAAAGGTATATGAGACGCATGCAAAAGCAGGGATTAGAAATCCATTTGAAGTCAATTAACTTAAGCCTACCATAGTGGCTAATTAAAAAAAAAAGAAAGCGGCAAACGTATCAATGTGCTATTTAAAAGCACTGAAAGGTTATCTTCTCGCTTTCCAGAAGTAAAATTAATGCAATTTTAGCTTTGGGATGTTTTAATAAAGCACATTTCTAAAATGCTAATCAAATATCCATTATTGCTAATCATTTGAAACCCAAAAGGCATTAACTACCAGGTCTTATTAGGTAACAGAACATAAAAAACAAATGTTTTTCCCTCTTTCAGCCATAGGCTTA
The DNA here is from genome assembly GCF_047325235.1 of Durio zibethinus. Lineage (NCBI taxonomy): Eukaryota > Viridiplantae > Streptophyta > Magnoliopsida > Malvales > Malvaceae > Durio > Durio zibethinus. The sequence continues at coordinate 4,339,794 of NC_143173.1, read as the reverse complement.
AAAATTCTTTTGCCATCATCCTTCTAAGCTAACTCAACAGTCAAAAGAACAATAATATGAAGCAGTACAGAAAAATGAGGTAAATTAACTTACTTATGAACAGTTTCCATGAATTTTTCCTCATCCAGGAACTGTAATATCAAAAACACCAGCTCCCTACTTAAGGAAGACATCGTCTCGGGTACCCCTAGTCGCTCCAGCTCAAAAATACAATGTTAAACAGAGAAATTAATTTTTCCACTATAACTAACCCAAAATTCTTCTTCCCAAAAACCTTACCACGCCAACAGAATCCAACCATTCAGATAAACTCTAAGAAAAGCCCAGAAAATGCTTGTCCTTCAATTCTCTTCTGCAATTACATTAGCCTTCAAAATATTCATTAAACACTATTTTCACTTGTCCAACTAACAACCTTGAAACCATTCAAAGCTCCAAATCAGTACACCAAAGCCCCATCTGGCCAAAATAACAAAAACCCAAATTCTTACAAAACATAAAAAAAAAAACAAAAACAACCCTTCAAAAACCTCTTTTTGAAGCAAACCCCACCTTCACATAAACCCTAATTTGCTTTCAGCTTAAACAAAAGATCCAACAAACTGAAGCAACAAAATGTGAGAGCTAACTGATGCTTGATTACACTAACAACAGAAAGTCTGAAACCTTAAGCTTACTTGTGAATCCTCGGAGAGAAAGAGAGAAAACCAAAAAAGAGTAAAGTTTTGGCCTTTACTGTATCACCATCAAAGAGCAACAGAGAGAGAAAAAAAAAAAAACTAAAAACAATTTCAAGGTTAGGGTTTTTTTTTTCCTTTGTTTCAACAACAACCTTTAACTTCTGTCTGAGAAGAAAAAGTTCAACTTTGATTAACTTTCTCTCTCTGTTTTTTTTTTTTTTTTTTGTAAGATTAGGACAAAAAGTTCAACTTTGATTAACTTTTCTTTTTCTTTGCTGTCTCTGTCTCTCACTCAAATGCAAAAACTTTCTCTCTTTATAAAGACGTTTGAGCATTCACTTTTTTTTTTTCTCTCTCTCTTTAGAGCGTCAATTAAAAAATATATATATATGTATCTCTTTACCTGCTTTTCTCCCTTGTACTATAGTTGGATGCTTTTATCAATAAAAGATTAGTTTAATTGATTAAATTTTATTTTTATAATAAAAAAATTTTTAATTTAAATTTTATGATAATTATTTTTTAAAATTATTTTAAATACATAATTTATAATTATTTATTTTAATTATTAAATATGACATATTTTACTTAATACGATAACTAAATAGCTTATCTAATGCTCTTTGAAATGCTACCGTAGTAGAATCTACAGTCCAATGGTGAAAACTGAAAAGGATAGGGTGCAGTTGTCCCTCTGGTAAAGCCAACATTAACTCTTTCTTTTTCTCTAATTTTTCAATTTTTAATTTTTTATTAAATGTATAATTTATGTATTTATATTTTTTTAATTTATATTAAATATATAAAATATAAAATTATTATATCATAATTCACGTCAATATACTAAATATAAAAATTACATAATGAAATTGTAATTGTAATTTTACAATGGAATGTTTATTTTTGAAATTAATATATTTGGTTTAAATTTTAGTAAAACTAAAAAATTTGAGACAAATTTATCCAAAATTTATTTAAGTAATAGCAATAACTTTGAAAGACAAAATGGCATTAAAATATGGGAAGTTGCATTCACTTTGAGTCATTCAAGAAAATTTTATTTAATTACGAGATTGAGAAAATATTTTTCCTTGTATCAAAATAAAATGATGGGAGAGAATGAACAATAATTTTTTAAATTGTTGAAGAAAAAAGTACTAATAAGGTATAAAAACATTTTCTAGAGGAAGAAAAATGAGTTAATTTTGTTTACAATTTTTCATTTGCATTTTAATTTTTAAATATGATTAAGGTTTCGTTCCACAAACATAGATTAGTGGTTTTTTATATTAAACTTGGATACATTGTAATTAAAAAATTTATCGTATAAAAATTATTAATCAAATAAACGTAACAAGATAAGTTAAATAATTAACTTGAATTTTTGAAAAATAATTATTTCAAAATGTAATTAAAAGTGAGGAAAGTTTAAAATGATTTTCTAATGCTATATATCAAAAAGATGAAGATTTTCAAATTTATTTATTTCCTCATTGTAGATGGAAAAAAAAAACACTTATTGAACAATAGACGTGTTAGATAGCTTCTTATTAGTTCCTTTCTCTCGTTGAAAAGATTGGCTATAGTGAATCTCATCCCCTTTCTAGAGTAAAAATGATAGATATGATAATTCGTATTTTTATATCATATAAAATATTAAAATTTTATGTATTTAATTTTTATTTTATATAAATATTATATATCATAATTTATATTGATACAAAATATAAAATATATTATTTTTATTTTATTAAATTTATTTATAATTTTTATTAAAATTTTAAATCATATTATATTCGTATTTTTTATTCATATCATATCATCATATTATGTTTAAAATTGTCAAATCTAACAAACGGCTTAAAACTAAATGTTGATTATAAACTCAAATGGTGCTATTACTTACATATTGAAATCAATTTTATCTTGTAATTTTTTTAATTACTTGTAATTTTATTAAAAAAAAATCATGTTAAACTAAAAAAAAAAAATGGTTAAAGATACTTGAATTCTTTATCGTAAATGGCAATAGTTGGTACTAGGAACTTATATTAGAAGGTTTTAAAGGATTTTTCCTTTTAAGGGAAAAAAATCTTTTCAATGTTTGAACTCAAATGAGTGATCAATTAATCTCAAAAGCTAAACCATCAAAGGCAATGTCTTTTCCAACTTTTGTTAGAGACTTAGGCATGAAAATAAAATTCAAAAATTAAAGAGACAGATGAATATCCATTTATCATTATTTAAGTTTCATTAAATCTTCAAATATAGAAAAGATCTGGATGAAAGTTTAGTTGTTTTACAAGCCAAATATTTCCCTGGGATTTCTTTTCTTCAATCCTAACTTGGAAAGCATCCATACTTAACTTGGAAGAGCATATGGGAATCCAAAGTTGTTTTTCAACAAGGGATATGGTTAGGGCTGAGAAAATGCTAAAAAAATTAATTCAAAATTACAATTTTTTTTTGGTTTAAATCAATTTTTTATATTCAAATTGGTTTAAATTCAGATATTACATATTTTTATTATGTTTGATTCAGTTTTTAGATTAAAAAGTAAAAAATTGAAAATATTTAAATCATATCAAATTATATATTTTTAAATTTTTATAAAATAAAATAATTATCTTAAATCTAAATTTATTTAAATATATTACAAGCTACATAAAAATAATAACAAAAAAATTTTATAGTATGATGAATTAAATAAAATTGATAAAATTCAATTCAAATCAATTTCAAAGAAAAATCAATCCCAATTTAAATCAATTTATAAAAATCCATAATAATATTATTAATTGCACTGTTATCACCTTAATATATCTTGGTGGAGGGTGAGAAATGGTAAGTCTATTCGTATTTTGATATTACATATTACACGTACAAAGGAAAAAAAAAATTTTTAAACCAAAAATCAAATTCTCGTTAATTGATAATTTATATATTTATATTATTTATATCATATTAAATATATATAAATATAAAAATTATTATATATAATTTATATCAATACGTTAAATATAAAATATATTTTTTTTATTTTTATTAAATTTTATATATAATTTTTTTTACATTTTTTTACATTATATCATAAGAACATGTTTAAAATTACCTACTATATTGATGGGTACTGTTAGTCACATAATTCAGACAAAATAAGAAAATTTCACAAGGGTATTTATGTCATTTAGGAAAAAATTATGACTCTAATTTTGCCACGACATATTACGTCGTGCTCAGTTACATGTCGCACGCTTTTCCACAAATAATTTTGAAAAAATATATTATTATTAAATATTGTACCAAAAATGTACTAACACTCAGGTTGTCAATCAGTCAATCAGTCTGTCAATGTGCGAATTAGCTGTGCAAACATGCGGTTGATAAGTACGCGTACTTATCAGCTTATTTTTTCAACGATCAGTGAGTACTTATCAGCTTCTCAATTTTTGTTTACATTTTGTTTCAAAATTCTTATACTTTTTTTCGCATTTCAACATTGTTAATTTAATGGTATAAGTACAAATATTCCTTTTAAATAATATTGCTTTTTCATTTTTCTTTTTATTTAAAAATAAAAAAATAATTTTTTTAATTTAATATAATAAAATATTATTTAATATATCATTATTTTAATTATTTACTAACAAAATTATTATTTGATATAAGAGTAATTTAATAAATTTTAATAATTTATTAATTTTATAAATATTAAATAATTTAAATTTTTATTACATATAATTTTTAATTTAATATCTTTAATAATTATTTTTTTATCACAATTTACTTTACCGTCATCATTATATTTATATTTAAAAATATATTTTATCAATAATTTTAATTTTATTATTATAATAATCAATCTCATTTTTATTTTTATTTTCAATCTCATTATCTATCTAAATGAATTGTTAAAATAATAGAAGTATCCAAAGTCCATTTACGTGCACATGCATATGATTTTAGACATAAGATTACAGCGGAATAGAAGCCATGTAGGGCCATAAAAATGCCAAAATGATAGGGGTAAGAAAAAATTGAAAATTAATTTGAAACCATATTATTTGGTACAAAATAATTTTTTTATTAAATTTGAATATTAAATTTTTTATTAGGTTTGATTGAAAAGTGAACAAACCAAAAATATTTGAATTGAACTAAATTATATATTTTTATTAATTTATATATATTTTAATTTATTATAAAATAAAAATAATTATTTTATATTTAAAGCTAATTAAATTTACTAGAAATTATATTAAAATAATATAAAAATTAAAAATTAAACTTAAAAAATTGATAAACCAAATAAATAGAATTCGATTTGATTTTAATATAAAATCAATTTGAATATAAACCAAATTTTAAAAATTAATAATATTACATATTATTTAAAAAATCAAATCCAATCCCATTTAATTGAATTCGAACAGTTATTACTCTTACCAAGTGATGTTTTGCTTATCACATCTTAGGAATTTGCATGTGGCAATGGGTCGGGGACGGTCAGCAAAGATGGAACCCTTCGAAATCAGGGCTTGATAGGCAAGGGTTTTGAGCCTATATGCAGGATATAAATTGGACCATGTTTTTCTGCTAGGGATAGAGCCAGGGCCTTAACTCGGGGCCATAGGAGGTTGCCAAAAAGGGGAATTGTGTTGAGATGGTTGAAGAAAGATTCAAGGAAGATGATCATGAGATTGGTGATGATGAAATCGGTTGCCATTTAAAAAATTTTGATAACCTTTTTTTTTTGTACTCAAATAATTTTTTGCTGCATGATCAAGTCGTCATTTAATAGGATCTTACAGCTTGAGCAGCAGCTTATCAAATTTGAGATGATATGCGCAATAAAAGTATTTAAGGGTCAGGTTGGGTTTGGATTAAGTTTATATTCGATGTTAATAGTTTATATTAATTTGTTATTATAAGTTTTAAAATTTTTCAAATTTAAGTCGAATTGAAAAAATAAATTTTAAACTCATTTATTAAATTTAATTTATATAATAAAAAATTTTAAAAAATAAAAAATAAAAAAAAAATTTACATATATATTTATATAATTATAATATTTAAATTATATATATTTTATTCGGATCAAATTAGATTTGATTTTGAATTTTTTTATCTAAAATCTGACTTAAAATTTAAACGGACTTAAAATTTATATTCAAATCTATTTAATAAATTTTAATTATCAACCCCTTTCAAAATTAATTTGAGCAGACTTTCGAACTTAAATAAATAGTTTAACCATTGAACAGATCTAGGTGCAAAGTGCACTGCTACACTTTACGATAATTGAGAAGTAATGCCATTTGTGTTAATTTGTCCCTACTATAAGACTGGTCCTTGTTAGCAACAAAAAATGCAAGGAAAAAGGGTCTTAACGGGTTTTAAAAATTTTCTCTTCTAAACTTTTGATTCCCACCCCCCCCCCCCCCCCCCAATTTCTTCTTGATTTCTTCTCTTCCTGCAAATACAACAAGTTACCAAAAAGGAAAAAGAGCTCTCCATGGCAGCAATGAGAAAGCTTTCTTCTCCACAAGCTCACAGGGTCTCATAAAAATCACTTTCTTAACCGTCAGCTTTCTCTAGGTCTCCCTCTTCGAGCTTCAATCTCTAAGCTAATCTTTTAGCCTATGGGAATTTTTAAAAAAATCTTTTTTTTCTCAAATATTGTTATTTGGTTATTTTATTATGTTTATTTTCTGGGTTTTTATGTATTTAAAATGGCTTTATTGAGTTAAAGAAAGATTTACAAGAGAAGATAAAAGGAAGGAGAAGATGAATAGTAAAGAAAATGTTTTTCTCCTAAGTGATCCAAACACTGGAAAATAATTTCTTTTCCAGAAAATCACTTTAAAGAAAATATTTTATCTTTCGGACGTTGATTTCCGGTTACCGAACAGAGTCTTAATCGAATTTAGATTCAAATACAGCAAAATAAGCAGCTACGAAATCCACTATTTTTTAGATTCAAGGTATCAAGGGTAATAGAAAAAGAAAAAAAAAAAAAAAGGAGAAATTTGGAATTGTGGAAAGGTACACATTGCCTACCAAAATGCTTTAAACTTTCAGGTAGTAAAAAATTTTGATTATTGAAACTCAAAGTATGATCAAAATATTTGACTGATCAATAAGAACTATATGAGTATCATCACTTGATGAAAGATTTGGTAGGAATAATTCCCTCTCTCTTAAATAATCTCCAACAATCGAGGAAATGATAGTCTATATTATAAGGCTCAAAATCTTCTTAAATAGGACTACTACCACAGGACTACTACTTTAACCTTCTTGTAATTCAATGTAGGAAATAGATCCATCCCATCCAAAATCAATTTAATTTACTTTTTCTTCTATGGATGATATATCATGAGAAAGCTCAAGAATGAGGTATCTAAAACTCCCAATCATAGGCTCATGGAATAGAGAAGTTACTAGACAAGTAAGTTTTGTGCCAATGAGCTTTTCTTTATCCTTAAACTTAATGTTGGATTCAAGGAAGAATGGTTCTTAAGGCTTGAGTGATCTATTTAGTAAGCTCACATTATCAACATATTTATCCATTTCTAAACAATTGGGTAATTAATCTTCAAAAAACTTGAAAAATGGCATGAGTGGAACATTACGCTTAATTTTTTTCTTAAATGCATTCCTCTATCTCAACTCCCTTAAATGGTTCACCATCATTAAATTCCTCTGCCATAGAATTATCTTCTACACCCACTATTTTATCTTCAATAACCTTAACAAATTTTGCTAAATTCACTTAAACAGGCTCCATATCATCATCATCATCCCCTTAAGTCATCCATAGATGTACACTCCTTATTACCCAACTTAGTTTTGACTTCATAGAACTAGGCAAAGAATCTTGAAGGCAATTACTTATGGTATTGGCATTTTGACCTAATTGCTCAAGATCTCTAAAAAAGGCCTCTTAGGTTTGGAGGAGGATAATGTGAGTTTGGAGCAATTCAATGAGATTTTCCTCGAAAGATGATTTCTTTTCTTATGGAAGAGGTAATGATAAGTATTGTGCGAGTGGAAAGTAATGTGACGATGAATGATATTGCGATGAAAAAGAATTTTTTTATGGTGAAACATAATTTGTAACTTGAGGGTATCGTAATGGTGGTGAAGAATATTGAGGTGAAGGAAGATATTAAGGAAATGAATGATTGGTAAGATAAATCAAGGATACATATGTGGTGAACTAAAAGACTATCCTAGACTAATATTGTCACGCCCTGAAATCGAAACATAACATGACTATATTATTTTGAAAAAAAATCTCAAAGCAATACGAAGCCTAATCCATAACTATTGAAAAATCCTTAAATAAAATAAGATTTTCAAGAAGTTTTAATATTTGTAAAATAACTAAATAACAAGTTCCCAAATCGTCAATGTCGAGTATTACAACTAAAAGAAAATAATACTTCATAAAATCCTATTCTCTAATTAGTTTTCCAATACTCAATTTCTTCTAACTCCTCACAAGACTAATCATACTTATCATTCATATCATTTATAAAAGAAAAAAAATGGGAAATAAGCAAACCACAACTTAGTAAATATAGACTCACCACCTTATTGGATCAAACATTGTTCTCATACGTACTATATATATCATTTCAAAAACATTCATCAACTCACAATATCAAATATAATTAAAAAATCAGCATTCTATCAAGTATTTCGTAGAACATAAATCAGTATCAAAACACGTCACCAAATCATGGATCAATTTGTAAAAATCATCATAAATCATCATTATCATTCGTTTATCGTTAGCTACGGTCACTGCTATAACCTGTGACATTGACCGTGTCGTTAATTTCATCTTTATGATTATTGCTAACTATTATAACCCACTAGCCAAGGCCTTACGCTAACTATTATAACCCATTAGTAGGATCGTATGATCATGTCTATGCTAACTACCATTGCCTGTTAGCTAGGGTTGTAGAACGAGTTTTGGTGTTGATGATCTCACTTCTCAGGGATGCAAAAATGTAGCTATCATAAAATCATTCTTCAAACATAAATCATTTTCTCATTTCATTCATAAGCACGATCCATCGTTTTATATATAGAAATGCAAAATAATCATATGCTTAATCCTATTTTCATACATCAAAAATAATGAAATAAAATATTCATTCATTTAGAAATATACATATATACATAAATTCAAAAACAAGCAAAATGTGTAAGATTCTACTTACATCTTTCTAATTTCACCACTTAGTTTTTTTCTCCCAAATAATTAATAGCTATTCAAGATAATTTCAACATAACATTATTTAATTAACCCATTTTTGAGAACAGTTATACCAAAATCAATTAAGCTATATAAAAGTTAACTCAACTAATTAATACTAATAGCTTGAGCTCCTTTCAGTAAAATAGCCTTATCTTATGATATCCAAATTAGAATTAAGATCTTTTTAATATGTTAGAAACTAGACTTGATAAGTTTTCTAACCATATATGGCGTATCTCATGATTCCTTATAGATTAATTATAACAATTTTTGCAATCCATGTCATATGCTGCTGCTAGATAGCTTGTATATCTTCTTATAAAAATTTCATATTTGTTCATAGGAAACTCCAAATTCAATTCCACTACTTATGTTGGAAAGTAGACTCAATAAGCTTTCTAAAAATATATGGTTTAATCTGTAATTCCTCGTATAAAAATTAAGACGAATTTCATAATTTCTCTTTACTACTGTTACTAGATAGCCTGTACATCCTTAAGAAATATTAAACTACTATTCATAAAAAACTTGAAATTGACTCATGTTTATTTTCTTGGAAAGTAAATTCAGCAACCTTTCCAATGGTATATAATAATCGCAGTAGTATCTTATCCTTTAATAAAGAATATTATCTTAATCTACTATAAACATCGGGGTTCATATAAAATAAAAATTTTTTTTTTTAACCCCATCGAATTTCTGTTTTTTATTTTTACAGCACTAAAATCACATTACCAAACTTTCTCAATATTTAATTACACCCTAATTAAAGACTAAATGATTTGCTTAAACTAATCTTGAAGAGGAATAATGGATTTCCTAAAATTTTAGGGTTTCTCAGTTATAAATTATATCTTAAAACTTTACAATCAACATTGTTTCTCCAAAATTGAAGGAAATTACTTACTCACCTTTGATAGACAATTCTCCTTGTAGATTTTGTTGTTACCATTCATTTGGAGTCCTTCGATTTGTCTTTTCTATATAAGAAAGAGAGGAAAACTAAGCTTTTATTTTTTTTTATTAGTCGTCAACCGAAAACAATAGAATGAGTTAACCATATTAAAAAAATTAGGTTATTTATCAATAAGTCTTATGCATTTCTTATTCTTTATTAAAGAGTTCCTTCACTTATAAAAATACTTAAAATAGTTTTTTTTTTACATGTATTTCATTCTTCTTAACTTATAAAAAGTTTCATCCTCAAAACATGATTTACCATCATTTTTGAATAACTGAGGATGTCGTTTCTTTATATCATCTTCCATTTCCCAAGTTGCTTCTCTTGGTATATGATTGCTCCATTGAATTTTTATAAAGGAAATAGTTCTATGCCTCAAGGCCTACTATTTTCGATCAACTATTCAAATAGGATATTCCAAGTATGTTAAATCTTTTTAAACTTCTAAAGGTTTATACTTTACCATATGGCTTAGGTCAAGACATATATTCTCAACATGGACATATGAAACATATTGTGCATACCAAATAGCTGAGGTGGAAAAGTTATCCTATATGCAACTTCTTCTACCTTATCGAGAATTTCGAACAGTCCTATATAATGTGGGCTTAACTTTCCTCATTTTCCAAATCATATAACACTTTTTGTGGGTGACACCCTTAAAAAGACATAGTCCCCTTGTTGAAATTTCAACTCCCGTCTCTTTTTATTTGCTCAAATTTTTTGGTGATCTTGTGTTGCTTTAAGTTTCTCCCTAATTAACTTGATAATTTTTTATAGTCAGTTGCACCATTTTCAACCTCAAAAGGTTTTTCTCTCTAACATCATCCCAATATAAAGGGGATATACATTTCTTACTGTACAAGGCTTCAAAAAGAGCCATCCCAATGCTGGATTGATAGCTATTATTATAACAAACTCTGCTAAAGGTAAATAATAATCTCAACTACCTTTTAGATCAATCACATATGCTCAAAGCATATCTTTTAGAATCTTATTCATTTTTTCTATTTACCCATTCGTTTGAGGGTGAAAGGCTATACTCAATTTCAAATTTGTCATCATAACTCGCTACAAGCTTACCCAAAATTTAAAGATAAATCTAAAATCTTTATCTGACACAATATTTACTAAATCTCCATGCAATCAGATAATTTTATCCATGTACAATTGTGCTAGTTTATCAAGTGAAATAGTCGACTTGATAGGTAAAAAATAAGCTGATTTAGTGAGTCTATCAACAACTATCTTCACTGCATTATTCCCTTTCGATGACCTAGGCAATCTCATCATAAAATCCATAGAGATGTACTCTTACTTCCATTCTAGTATTTCCAAAGATTGCAACAACTCAAATGGTATTTGGTGTTCAGCTTTAACTTGCTGACACACTAAACATTAGGATACAAACTGAGCTATATCACAGTTCATATTATTCTACTAAAAATTTTCTTTCAAATTCTTATATATCTTAGTGCTTTCAAGTTGTATAGTGAATTGAGACCCATGTGCTTCTTTCAAGATCTCTCATTTCGACTTAAAATCATTTGGTATACATAATTTGTTCCAAAAATATAATGTGCCATCCTCATGAAGCTTAAACTCTAGTCGCAAACCATTCTGCACATCTTTTTTAATTTTGTACAACTCACTATCTTTTTTGTACCAATTTTATCCTTTTGATCAAAGTTTGTTGAACCAACAAACTAGCCATAACAATATCATTTCCCTATATAGTCACCTCAATTTGCTGCGTATCAAGTTCTTTCAACAATTTTGGTTGTGAAGTAATCAAAGCAACAATATTTCTAATGGATTTTCTACTAAAAGTATCAGTGACGACATTGGCTTTGCCTATATGATAATTGGTGGTCAAATCATAATCTTCGTTTAGTTTCAGCACCTCTTTTATCTCATGTTCAACTCTTTTTATATGAACAGATACTTTAAACTCTTATGATTTGTATAAATCGCACAAGGCTTTCTATACAAATAATGTCTCCATATTTTCAAAGTAAACATAATAGCAGCCAACTCTAAGTCGTGAGTCAAAAAATTCTATTCCTAGGGTTTTAATTGCCTAAAAACATAAACAATTATCCTATCATTTTGTATTAACACACAACCTAATCTTTTCTTCGAAGCATCACTATAAATGATAAAACTGTCAACTTTATAAAGTAAGGTAAGGACAGGTGCTGACATTAATCATTATTTTAACTCTTGAAAACTTGTTCACATTTTTTAGGACATTCAAATTTTGCTCGTTTTTTAGTTAAACAAGTCAATGGCATAGCAATTTGAGAAAACCTCTTAACAAATCTTTTATAATGACTTATCAAACCTATAAAACTTCTCACTTTTTTCATATTTATAGGGCAAGACCAATTCGCCACTGCCTCAATCTTTTTCGAATCAACTGAAATCTCATCTTTAGAAACAATATGGTCGAGAAAAGCAACACTTGCTAACCAAAATTCACATTTGTTAAACTTTGCAAAGAGTTGTTTATCGCATTAGGTTTGTAGTACAATCCTCAAATATTTTTCAAGTTCCCTATCACTTTTATAATAAACTAGAATGTTATCAATGAAAACAACAACAAACTGATCTAGATACTACTTAAAGATTTTATTCATCAAGTCTATAAATACAGCAGGAACATTTGTTAATCCAAAAGGCATAACAAAAAATTCATAATGGCCATACCTAGTCTGAAAAGCAATCTTAGGCACATCACCTACCTAAATCTTCAATTGATGATATCCAGACTATAAATCAATCTTTAAAAAGACCTTTGCACTTTGTAACTGATCAAACAAGTTATTGATTCGAGAAAGAAGATATTTATTTTTCACATTCATTTTATTTAACTCCTTATAATCAATGCATAAATGCAAATTCCCATCCTTCTTTTTAACAAACAACACAGGAGCTCTCCAGGGTAACATACTAGGACAAATGAACTTTTCTTTAATAGTTCTTAAAATTATACCTTTAATTCATGTAACTCAGATGAAACCATACGATAAAAAGGCTTAGATATTGGTCCAGTTTCAAGGAAAAGATCGATTTCAATTTTAATTTTTCAATTAGAAGGTAGGCCAAACAAGTCCTCAGAAAAGACATAAAAAAAAATCCCTAACAGCTAAAATATCTTTTAATCATAAGCTTACATTCATTTGAGTGTCTTTCACATAGGTAAAGTAGCCTTGACACCCTTTCCTTAAAGATTGTATAGCATTTCGACACAACCCAAGATGGAAGGCTCAAATGATCACCTTTATATACAAGTTTTAGTGGTCCTAGACACTAAAACACTACTCTCTTTCCATAGCAATCAATAAATACATGATGTACAAATAACCAATTCATCCCTAAAATCATATCAAATTCTAGTATCTTTAACTACACTAAGTTCGCTAGTAGTTCACAACCCCTTATGTGTATAACATAATTTTTATAAATAATATTAGCACACATAATTTTTTCCATAAGAGTAGCAATATCTAAAGACTTATTTAGCTTCTCAAGTTCAATACTTAAAGATGCAACAAATTTGACAGATACAATGCTATGAAAGGCACCAAAATCAAATAAAACATTTGCATTAATAGGATTAATAGAAACAGTACCTGTCACCACATTGTCACTTGCATTAGCATCCTAATGAGTCAAAGTGAAAACTCGAGCATTTCCCTTCTGTAGTTGTTTTGTTGGTTTAGTTTTAACAGCATCATTCTTTTTATTTGGGTAGTTTCAAGCAATATGCCCATATTTTCCACATTTAAATCAAACTCCTACTCTCTTAAGACATGGTCCAAAATGAAATTGATCACAAAAATTGCATTTCTCGAGCTTAGTACCAAATTTTACACCTATTTCTTACATATGTTTCCTCTTACATTCTTTTGACGATTACTCTGATCTCTCACAAATCTTGGGTATTTTTTATCACTTTCTCATGCTCAAATCTTTTCATGTCTGACTCAATCTTTAATGCTTGCCGTAACTATCAATTATGTGAGAAGACAAATAAGACCAAATACTTGACTTCAACCTATGCTTGAATTGTATCACTTTATTCTTATCTGAGTCAAAGATACAAGTGTAAAAATATCATGACTCATTAAACTTGTTGGCATACTCCAACATAGACATATTGTGCTTTTATTGTAATTGTAAAAACTTATTCTCTTTCTCTACTTTCACTAACTCTAAAAAATATTGATTAAAAATTTTTTTTTTTAACTTTTCCCAATTAAAGGCTCGATTGAATCTTCAAATGTGGATTTATAGTATCCCAATAATACTCAACATTTCTTCTTAGTTGAATGACAGCCAAGCTCAACTTCAAATCTTTAAAAATTTACATTGCTTTAAAAAGTTTTTTCAATGCTTTAACCCAAGCTTTTGCAGCCAAATGATCAGGGCCGCCTTTAAATTGAGGTGGGTTAACCTTCCAAAATCGCTTATAAGTTGTCTCATATTATTACAGATTTTCTTGTGTTTGCTACTATTATTGTATCAAATTAGACACCACCTGACATACTTCAGTTAAATCATCTTGTGTCACAAGAACATTAGAAGCATTTTCAATATTAATTTGTTCATCACAAACATTGGTGGTTTCAAATTCATCATTTCTCTTGTCAATTCTTTTTCTTCGACTAGCAAGGCCTGTTAATGTTTTATTTCTACCATTCATTCTCACTTAAATTAGTACCAATAAAAATAGTTCATAAGTGATCAAAATGAAGTAAATGAATCTTATTAGCGTAAATGCTAATAATACTTAAGTTTTACACTAACTATAACTCAATTTTTTCCTTTTTCGGATCTTAAACTTGGCTCTGATACTACTTTATGTCACACTCTGAGATCAAGACATAGCACAATCATACTATTTTGAAGTAAAATCTCAAAGCAATATGAAACCTAATCCATAATCGTTGAAAAATCCTCAAACAAAATAATATTCTCAAAAAGTTTTAATATTTGTAAAATAACTAAATAACAAGTCTCAAAATCGTCAATGTCAAGTATTACAACTAAAAAAAAAAAATACTTCATAAAATCCTATTCTTTAAGTAGTTCTCTAACGTTTAGATTCTTCTAGCTCCTCATAAGACTAATCATACTTATCATTCATATTATCTATAAAAGAAAAGAAAATAGAAAATGAGTAAATCACAGCTTAACAAGTATAGGCTCATACACCTTATCGAATCAAATATTATCTTCATACATACTATATAGATCATTTCAAAAACATTCATAAACTCACAATGTCAAAAATAATTCAAAAATTAGCATTCTGTTAAGCATTTCATAGATCATAAATCAATATAAAAAAATCTCACCAAATCATGGATCAATTTATAAAAATCATCATTATCATTTGTTTATTGTTAGCTACAGCCACTGCTATAACCTGTGATGTTGATCGTATCAATAATTTCATTCTTATGATCATTACTAACTATTATAATCTGCTAGCCAATGCCTTACATTAACTACTATAACTCATTAGTAAGGTCATATGATCATGTCTATGCTAACTAATATTACCCGTTTGTCAGGATCATAGAACTAGTTCTAGTGTCAATGATCCCATTTTCCAATAATGTAAAAACGTAGCTATCATAAAATAATTCTTTAAACATAAATCATTTTTTTCATTTCATTCATAAGCATGATCTTCATTTATATCAAGAAATGAAAAATAATCATATGCTTGATCCTATTTTCATACATTGAAAATAATGAAATAAAACACTTATTCATTTAGAAACATATATCTATACATAGATTCGCAAATAAGTAAAATATGTGAGATTTTACTTATCTCATTTTGATTCCATCACTTGATTTTTTTCTCCCAAATAATTAACAGCCTATTCAAGATATTTTCAACATAATAGTAATTAATCAACCCATTTTTAAAACTAATTATACCAAAAATAATTAAGTTATACAAAAGCTAACTCAACTAATTAATATTGACAGCCTAAGCTCCTTTCACTAAAGTAGCCCTATCTTATGATATCCAACTTGGAATTAAGATCTTTTTAATGCATTAGAAACTAGACTAATAAGCTTTCTAACCATATATGGTATATCTTATAATTAATTGTAGATTAATTATAATAATTTTTGAAATTCATATCATATGCTGCTGCCAGATAGCTTGTATACCTTTTTGTAAAAATTATGTATTTATTCATAGGAAACTCCAAATTCAATTTCGTTTCTTTCATTGAAAAGTAGACTAATTTCCAAAAATAAATGGCTTAATTTGCAATTCATTGTATAAAATTTAAGAGGAATTTCATAATTCCTCCCTATTGCTGCTACTAGGCAGCCTACACATCCTTAAGTAAATATTAAACTACTATTCATAAAAAACTCAAAATTGACTCTCATTTATTTTCTTGGAAAGCAAATTCAGCAAGCTTTCCAATGATATATAGTAATCATAATAATATTTTATCTCTTAATACAAAATATTATCTTAATCCATCATTGTAAACATCAGGGTTCATATGAAACAGAAAATTTTCTTTCTAACCCTATCAAATTTCTATTTCTTATTTTTACAGCACTAAAATCACATTACCAAACTTTCTCAATTAGACCTTAATTAAAGTCTAAATGATTTGCCCAAATTAATCTTGAAGAGAGATAATGAATTTTCTAAAATTTTAGGGTTTTTCAATTACAAATTACACATCAAAATTTAACAATCAACATCATTTCTTCAAAATTAAAGAAAATTACTTACTTACCTTTGACAAATAATTCTCCTTTTAGATTTTATTGTTACCCTTCACTTGAAATCTTTCGATTTATCTTTTTTGTATAAGAAAGAGAGAAGAACTAAGCTTTTATTTTTCTTTTGATTAGTTGTCGATCAAAAACAATAGAATAAGTTAACCCTATTAAAAAAATTAGGTTATTTATCAATAGGTCCTATGTATTTCTCATTATTTGTTAAAGGGTCCTTCCACTTGTACCCTTTTTTTTTTTTCGGGTATTACAAATATCCCATATGTGATTAGTATAACCCTCTCAAAATTAAGTGTAAGTGTTTTTGTAATAAAAGGTTGTTGATCATATAAACACCTATCATGATAGTAATCTCCATGCACTTCATTGTTTTCAAATTGGCTTTGGACTTGATGAACTAGCTTATAATCATTATTGGCTTTAATGGCCTTTATCTTATTGATCAAAAAATTTACTTTGCTGTATAAGACATTAAAGGCTGCCTTTTTTTGTTTCTTTTTCTTTAAGTAGTTATTGCTCTAAGAAATCATCATAAGAAATCTCCTTTGGTTCTATATTCCTATCCTGAAATAATGCATTGAGTTTTTGTAGGCATTTTGACGCTACTATTGAAACAGCCTTTCTTGCTATATTTTTGGTTACTTTGCTCATTTCATAAAGTATTCTGCCTGGTTTAACGATAGCTACCCAATACTCAGGAGATCCTTTCCCCGAACCCATATGTGTTTCTGTAAGTCTTACCATAATTGGTTTGTCTGAAAATATACGTAATCATATTTTTCCACCATGGCATACATTTCACGTCATTGCACGGTGCCCCACTTTTATTTGTCTAGCGGGTTTAAGTGCTTGAAGAGCAGAAGGTCTAGCATAGTTTTTGTGGTGCTCGACTACCTCATGTAGATTGAATTTTCACATTGAAAAGTGAAATAAAACTTAAACAAAAACTTGATAACTAGTTATACTAAAATTATCTACATTCAATCATCTACGCTAAAACTATATATACTAAAGAGTGAAGTAAACTTAAGCTAAGCATATTAAAAGTTTTATTAGGAAGAGAGGCTAATGATCATGCACATGAATTAGCAAAGATTGGTTGTCGAGTAAGGGAACAAAGATTTTGAGGGAATGCTTTCCTAATATGGGTATTCATTCGATCAATTCAGTTAATTTTAAATCTAATTAATAGAATTATATTATTTTATTTTTATTAATCAAACCGAATTTATTAATTTTTTTAATTAATCAAATAATAAATATATTTAAGTTAAATTATATTTTAAACTATTATTTTCTCATATTTTAAACAAATTAAATAAAATTATCTAATTAAAAACTTAAATATCAAAATATTATGTTAAAAGCTCTAATAACTTATGAAATAAAATAAATAAATTTATATATTTTTTATTTTATATTTGAATTTTTTTATATTTCAATTAAAATTTTAATTGGTTTAATTTTTAAATTAAATTAATCAAAAATAAAAAATTTTTAAAATCAATTTTATTAACTGAAATTAATTCAATAATCAATCAATTAATTAAATTAAATCAATTAATTTGATTAAAAATGAATACCTCATCTCTCAAGTTCTATTTGTAATTCTGATTATATTTTATTATATATGCAATGAGGTTGGGTTAAAAAATATATATTTAAGACATAACTGCCAAATATCACATTGATAAATGTGTTGAAATGTTGAAACGTGCTTTATGATGGATATTCGCCGTTGCTTTCCAGCGTTGCAGATTTCTGGATTGATCGGATGATAAAACGTCTGAACAATTATGCCATACATTCTCGAGCCGACGCATACGCCTCAATTATTATGGCAATTATTCCCACGGTGATGCAGCATTCTTGTCCTATTCTAAGCTTGCTACTGTTAAAGAGTATAAAGGACGAAGAAATTCATTTAGTTTATAAAATTATTTTTTAAAATATAATATTCAATAATTTTAAATTTAAATCTTAATATTTATAATTTTTTTTTTTTAATTTTTAGGCTGTAATTTTTTATATAAAAATTTTTATCAAGCTAAAAACTCTTAAAATATCCGAATTTTGGAGATTAATATAGTCATTCTGCCATTAGGCTTGACGAATTGGTCCTATATTTTATATTTAAGACTGAAGTGTAAAATTGAAAATGAACACTTCCACACCAAAATTTTGGATTCGGTAATGAATAAAAAAAAAAATGTAACAGATCAGAATCATGCAGAACATCTTGGGTCCTTGGGAATCTTGGGATTGGGGCAAGATTTGGCTTCTTGTAAAGCAAAATGCAATTTCTCTTTTCTTTATTTTAGTAGTGAGAGACATGAACTTGGTTGGTGTAGTGATAATCTATTTATCACCTAGTTAATCCTTTTATGATAAATAAAAAATATACGTGGAAGCTGTAGCATAAAAGTTTCTCGACAGATGTGGGGAAGAAAGCTGAATTATATAATGTGAGTTGGTAGCCTGGCTGGCAAATCATCAATTATGCTGTCGCTTAATGAATTATGATCTATATGAATTATACGATTATGACAAGTGATGGATATGGTTTTACCCAAACTTTTGCAAAAGGCCAAGGAGCAATGCATCTGAAAGGCCTAATCAGGCATTTGGACGGTGACACTGACACCATGCAGTTGAGCATATGGTACGCTTCAAAATCCTTGTCAGATTTTGCAGGGCTTTTTTTACTCGAAGATAAGATATCTGAAGACTGTACCTAGGAAATATTGAATGCATTATTGATTTTTCTTGCCTTTTTTTGCCTATAAACGAGAGGTATGATCTCAATGTGGTAATCACTGCAATCTCCATTTCGCTATCAATTATTATAACTTAGTTGAAGCTTTGGAATTCTCTTAATTTCCCCAAAAAACATGGAGGCTCAATCTGCTGTTACAGGCAACGAAAAAATGTTGGCAAACTATGTGCCAATCTATGTAATGCTTCCGGTAAGTCTCAGAAATCTTCTGTCTTAGTGTAAGCAATATATATAATATGTATTTTATATATATATATATATATATAAATATATGCTGGCAATTTAGAACATGATATGCTAGCACAACACAGTAACATAATACAAAATAATACGGAAACAAAAACCATGAGAGTGACACAAGTTAAATTTTAGTAAGATTTATATATGAGTTATTACATATAATTTTTATATAAAATATTATATAAATACAAAAATTGTCAATATTTTACATAACATGAAAACATGAATCGTAAGATATAATATATATATATATATATTTTCCATCTAACTGCCTTGTTTTTTTTGCAATGTATGATCAGTTGGGAATTGTTTCAAATGACAATGTTCTTTTAGACAAGGAAGGGCTGAAAGAGCAGCTCTTGAAGCTTAAAACGGCAGGAATTGATGGAGTGATGTCAGATGTTTGGTGGGGAATTGTAGAATCTAAGGGTCCCAAGCAGTATGATTGGAGTGCTTACAGGAGCTTGGCTGAACTGATTCAAGAATGTGGATTGAAACTACAAGCCATAATGTCATTCCATCAATGTGGCGGCAATGTGGGAGATGAAGTCTATATCCCAATCCCACAGTGGGTTCTTGACATTGGAGAATCTAACCCTGATATCTTCTATACCAATAGAGCTGGTAACCGAAACAAGGAGTACCTCACCCTTGGAGTTGATAACCAGGCCATTTTCAATGGCAGAACTGCTATCCGGGTTAGTTTCATGTGGTATATATATATTGCATGCTTATACTGGTATCCTATTTCTTTTATAAGGTTCATGTTTGAGTTTTTATTTATTCTTAGAAAACTATAGTAGTAATCTCCAAACTGTTTGCCAAAGCTCTAATTCTACAAAGTTGTCCTCAATGCAATTATTTGAAAAGTGTTTTAAATGATAATGAGATGATTGAGTTGGTAAGGCTCGAATACTTCTATAATAAAGCTTAAGTTCGAATCTTGCTACCAACATTCTATCCCTTAGTGGGTGATCTGTAAACCCAAGTTTAAGTCCTTTTTGGTAAAGTTTCTTCTTACCTTAAAACTTTTTCACACAAAAAAAAAAGTGCTTTAAACTATCAAAAATCAGTTATAAATTCAATCAGGTTAACTTACTTGGTGAAATCTCACATATTTGGACCCTAGTAATTTATATCTGATTCTATCTTAGGAAGCAAAATCTAATTTTCAACCTAATTTAACAAAAATAAATCACCATATTACTATCTAGTTCTGATTTCTGTTTAAGTGGTCAGTCACTAACTGGATGTTTTTGAGATGAAGCAAAAGAATTTCATACCATTGAATTTTAAGTTTCATTCATTCAATCATTATAATTTCCTTCACTTCCTACTGAGAAAGATTGTCCATTTCACTTCAGATTTATAGCGACTACATGAAGAGCTTCAGGGAGGCAATGTCAGATCTTATTGAAGCAGGAGTCATTATTGATATTGAAGTAGGACTTGGTGCTGCAGGGGAGCTTAGATACCCTTCTTATCCACAAAGCCAGGGTTGGGTTTTCCCTGGCATTGGAGAATTTCAGGTGACTGTGCTCCTAGACATTTCAAAGAAATTCTATGATCCCTTCAAACATATCATGGCTAGAAGCTTTGGTTTTTCTTTTTTTTTGTGTGGTATTTGAGGTTGTCAGGATTTGAACCCTAATCTAGCACCATACCAATAAACCACATGGTTGTTGGGTAGAGGCTTTGGTTTCAGTTCAATAACACATTTCATAAAAATTGCTGCAGTGCTATGACAAATACCTCAAAGCAGCTTTCCAAGAGGCGGCTAAAAGAGCAGGTCATCCTGAATGGTCATTGCCAGACAATGCAGGGGAATACAATGACACACCTGAATCAACTGAGTTTTTTGGACCAAATGGGACATACCTCACTGAGAAAGGGAAGTTTTTCCTCACATGGTATTCCAACATGTTACTCAACCATGGAGATGATATCCTTGATGAGGCTAACAAAGCTTTCTTAGGCTGCAAGATCAAGTTAGCTGCAAAAGTATATCTCACAAACTAAAATTTTCTCAGCTCTACTAAATTTAGTATTAGATCTAATAATTTAAAATACAATATGATAATACGACATCAAAACGATATAAAAAAAAATTATGATGACATAGGTTAAAATTTTTGCAAAAATTATACATAGGTTTAATAAAAACAAAAAAAAAAATTCTTGTTTTGTCTATATGAATTATAACATTTAATTTTTATATAAAATAGGATATGAATATATTAATTATTAATATTCTATGTCATTAATATACGAATTTATAGATCTATAATTAGGAATAATAGTTATCAGTCAAATATTCATTGTTTGAATGTCATGAAGGTATCTGGCATTCACTGGTGGTACAAATCTGAGAGCCATGCTGCAGAGCTGACTGCTGGATATTACAATCTGAATAATAGAGATGGGTATCGTCCCATTGCGCGGATGCTCTCAAGGCATGATCGTGCTATTCTGAATTTCACATGTCTCGAGATGAGGGACTCTGAGCAAGATGCAGCTGCCAAAAGTGGGCCTGAGGAACTTGTTCAACAGGTAAATTAATTGTGAGTAATTAACAACCAAATAATTTAAGAACAAAACTATCAAAAAAAAAAAATTCTGATCATATCTGAAATAAAAAAAAAAATTCTGATCATATCTGCATTAATTGCTACACCAACCAAAAGTTCACTGTTGATGCAACAAAAGAATGGAAAATCAATCACAAGTGGTATGTTCCTGAAACTAAGATGTTTTTTTGCCCAAAAGTGCGAGGACTCCCTAAATAGACCCTGGAACCATTCCATTATGCTAGTCCAATTCCACTCAAATCAAAAGAATTTCATGCAAATTTCAAAGATACTTTATATCAAAATAAGTTATATGATTAATTGGTTATTGCAATTATCCTTAATATTTAATAAATCTAAAATTCAAATCATAATATTTATAATCTCTTTCTCTATTTTTACCTATTTTTTTGAAAGAAAAGGTTTACATGATCTATTAATTTGCATATATGTGGTTGACAGGTTTTAAGTGGAGGATGGAGAGAGCTGATCGATGTTGCAGGTGAGAATGCGCTATCAAGGTACGATAGCACTGCTTACAATCAAATCCTATTAAATGCAAGGCCCAATGGTGTGACTGAAGAGGGAAAACCAAAGATGCGTGGGGTGACATACCTTCGTTCATCTGATGTTTTGTTTGAAGACGATAATTTCGAGCTATTCAAGAAATTTGTGAAGAAAATGCATGTTGATCAAGTAAGTAAATATTAGAGAAGGAGTCCATAAAGACTTGAAAGTATCGGAATTAAAAAACATTTCGCATCTGATAAATGGTTTATGTATGCTGTGGATGATAAGGTTCTAGTGATAATGGTTTTGCTTTGACATGATATTTTGAATTTTTAAAAATTAATTTAAATTTAAATCGAATATTTTTTTAAACTGATTTGATTATAATCAAATTCTATTTATTTGATTTATCATATTTTAAATTTTATTTTAAAATTTTGTTATTATTTTAATATTATTTTTAATGTATTTAAATAACTTTAGATATAAAATAATTATTTTATTTTATAAAATTATATATATAAATTAATAAAAATATATAATTCGATTCCATTAAAATATTTCAATTTTTTTTTTTACTTTTTGATTTAAAAGTCAAATTGAATTAAAATATAAAATTTTCAAACATATCAAACCGAATAAAAAAATCCAAATATTACAATTTTAAATTGATTTTTTTTTATTTTCTCAATTTTTTTAAAGCCTTAAAGGCATACATCCCTGATTAAAGAGTGGCATTAGAAATCTCCGACCCTTTTCGCCAAATGAAAAAGAACCTTTCATATTCAAATTCTCTTGTCTTCACTCTACACATCATATTTTTCCATTACAGGAGTATTGTTCTGACCCCAAAAAGTATGGTCAAGAATTACGCCCATTGCAACGTTCGAAGCCAAAAATTCCAGTTGATGAACTTCTTGATGCAACCAAGCCACTGGAGCCCTTCCCTTGGGATGAAGAAACAGACATGAAAGTTGATGGCTGATAGAAGATCATCAAGCTTGTTCTCCAGACTTTGTTCAAGTGCTGAGATTAACAATAAATTTCAGAATAAAGCTCAGACTTTCAAATGGATTGGAATAATAAATTTAAGATAAAGCTTTGCATTAAATAAAAATAATAATCAGCTTATTATCTATATATAGAGGCTGTAATCCTGAAAATCTATGCCCTGTAACTGTGCCTATGCTATTTATGAGAGTTATAAGGCAATGGCCGATTCATCTATCTGTTGCTATTTCTTGTGTCAATTCACATAGCTTCTTTTTCAGTTTCATTCAAAAAAAAAAAAAAAAACCAGAAAGAAAAATCAGGCATACCTAAAAAAGGCAGAGTAATAATCATGGAGTCAATTTAATAATTATCGAGCTTACTGTTAAAGTGAGTTAGCACATATCTAATAAAATTTTAACATTTTGTAATCTTATATTTAAGTTAAACATTTTACTTATTATGAATTGATTATAAATTAGATACTTAATGATTATTTTCTCATAAAAATTGTAATAAAGAAAAGTATTTTATTTTTTACGTAGGCAATTTGCGTCGATGTTTACTTCTCTTTTGAATTTAATAATTTATCCATAATTTTTATAAATAGAGAGTTTTGTACCACAAGGTCACATTTAGGCTTAGTTTAGCATTGATGTTAAGATAGTTTTTGCCTTTAAAAATTAGTTTTAATTAAATCTCAATGCTAAATAATAAAAAAAAATGGTTTTTCAATTTAAAATTCTGTTCCTATAACAAAATCAAAAAGTTTTTCAAAAAGTGCTTTTGCAATAAAAAATTCTTTTGAGATAAAAATCATTGTATTACACTATATTTCTAATATTTATTATTTTATGCTTATTTTTTTTTTAGATATTTCAATTATTTATCATATTTTTTCATAGTAATATTAAACATTTAAAATTTTTAACTACACATTTTTCATCACATTTTAAATATTTTCTTAATTTAAATTTTTTTAACCATAAAAATAATACTAAACTAACCTTTACTAATAAAATCAATTTTTTTTTACTAAAATTTTGAAAAAAAAAATTAGGGTACTCAAGAGGGATTGGATGCTTTTGGGCAAAAAAATAAAAAATAAAAAGTTTGGGTGCCTATATTTAAATAATACTTGGGAATGGGAGTTTTATTATCTTTGAATAAACTGTATCAACATTTAGGTCATATTTACGGGGGGATGAATCGGATTGAATTGTATTAGATTTAGTCGTTTTAATTAATATATAATATTTTTTTGAATTTTTAAAATTTAAATTTAAATTTGACTCAAAAGTTTTTTAAAAATTAAATCGAATTGAATTGGTTAGATTTATCAATCATTGTAAATTAATTTTTTTTAAATTTTGCTATTATGTGTATTATTTTTAATATATTTTAAAAAATTAAATATAAAATAATTATTTTTTATTTTGTAAAAATTAAAATTTATATAAAACTAACAAAACTATAATTCAATTCAATTTAGATATATTTATTTTTTTTTTCATTTTATAGTCCGAAAATAGGTTCAAACCGAATTAAATGTTTAATATCCGAATCAAAATCCAACCAAAGAGAAATGAATCTCAACTGAAAATTTTCAAAATTTTTTCCTTTAGATTTAATATTATGATTATACCAATGCGTATAAAATATAAAATAAAAAATTTATGTTATTGTCATATCAAATTAAATGTTAAAATTAATTTTTAAATATATATATTTTTAAAGAGTATTTAGTAAGTGATGATTAATCTACAAATCATATTGATTTGTACTTAATAATTATATCACATTATTTGATACTAATTTAGAAATTTTATATGATAATGATTTTAAATCACCGTAATAAAAGGATTACTATATTTGGAAGTGATTTGATTCTTATATTAAAAGATGAAATGGTTTTATTATGATGAAAAAGTAATTTTCAAAATTATTATTTTTAACTAATTTACATTGATAATATGGGGAATAAAATACAATTCTATCCAAATTGTCTTTATAAATAAACATTCACTGTAGAAAAATTAATTATTTTTTCTGACCTCTACTTGATATGATTTATGTCTTTGGTATATATGTTAAAGATTACCAAAAAATATTATGAGTTCTTCTATAATATCGAAATTGTAACATGGAGTCATCCTTTTGGTATGCATTGTTTTGATTTGGTCAAATTATTTAGATATTATTTATTTCTAAATAAAGGAAGGAAACAAGGGATTGAGCATCCTTCCCTTCCCCTTAAATACTCCATTTTTCATTTACCCTAAATTGGGAGAAAAGCTAGGAAAAAAAAAGAGATAAATTTATTTAAAGTATAAAATAAAAAATTTTTCATTATTGTTTTCTTCAATTTTCAAAGAATATATTGTAAACTTGAGAAGTGATATTAACATTTACTTTTTATCACACCTAAACCCATCTCCCTATTTACTTTACTTTCTTATATTTTTTAATTTATGTTGGCCTTATATTTTTATGATATTTTATTATTATTTCACAAATTTGAGGAAAAAGAAACAACCATGTACATAAAAACACTTATAATTGGAAATTTTATGTCTATATTAATGGAGCTTGTTAAATTTACAAGAAATTACTAATACAAGTTTATAATTAATTTTATTTACAAAGATATATTTAGATTCTTGAATTTTGTCATTAGAATTAATTTTTAAAATATAAATATATGGAAATAATTTCAACATACATTCTTTTATGTATTAATAAAAATCCATCTCTTTTATTGATTTTCTCTTTTTTTTTTTTACTTACACAATTAATTTTTAAATAAACCCTTATGAAATCTATACACCAAAAGCCAAAAAAAAAAAAAAAAAAAACAATAACAATTACAACGATAATTCTCTTCAAAGTTACCACTTTATTAATCTACTCTCGCCAAATGAACTAACTCCCCAACCTATCACAAGCCCACCCTGCAAAAAGTACTATGAATTCACTTTAACTATTCTTCGAAATCAACTGTTAAGTTTCCCCTTGATGTGCATTGAAGAACACATACCATTATTAAGCACCAAAAGGAAAGAAATATGCCAGCGTAAGATCCAGCAAAACAACAACACAACATCCAAATATTTTGAGAAAGAAAGAAAGAAAGAAGCCATCCGAGGCAAGAGATTTTTCATTTCGGTTTTAGGATTAGAAAGGATTTGGGGATTTGATTTTGGAAGTTTGGATTTTTTTTTGACTGATTTTTTTTCGCTTAAGATAAAAAGTTTTGAATAAAATACATAAACAGTCGCCTAATTTTAAGAATTTTTTTAAAATGATCATTAAAATATTAATTTTTTATTTACTCGTTTATGTTTGAATAAATATTTTTTTATTACTTAGTCGTTAGTGTTTACTAACATGCTAATATGGCAATGATTACGTTAGTGTCAGGTGCCACATGGCATGCCAGATCATTTGATGTGGAATTGCTAATCTTGCATTTTTAAATTTTGAAAAAAAAATATAAATTTTATTTACTTAACTTTTTATGAATTTTTATTTTGGTTACTCAACTTAAAAAATTTATAATTTTATTACTAACAAATAAATCTTCCAATTTATAAGAAAAATAAAATAAATATTTGATATTTTTTATTGCATGAAATTAAATTATAAAATTTTTATTTTATTGTAATCGTACCATTTAAATTTAAAAAATCGATGAATATTATCCACTTGTAAAAATTATTAAAATAATATTACTTCAAATTTTTGTTATTCAGCTCATCCAAATAAATTGAAGTAAGTATTTTATATTTTATAATGTTAAGATTTAGTTTTAATTTTAGGTAATAAAATATTAAAGAAAATATAGATAAAATAAAAAATTTATTATATTAAAAATTACCAACCATTGGTAATTAAATCGTTATAAAGCTACATTAAGGATGACATCTAAGTATTAATAATTTCACAAACATTGGTAATCAAAATATAAAAAATTATATAAATACTTGAATTTATTTGGATTAACTGAATGACAAATATTTTAAGTAATAATATTTTAGTAATTTTGATAATTGATTAATATTTATTTATTTTTTAAATTTAAATAGTATAATTATAAAAAAAATGTTCACAGTTTAATTTCATGCAATAAAAGTATTGAATGTTTGTTTCTTTTTTTTTTTTTTAAAATTCAATTACATATTTGAGTATTATCTCAATATTTCAATAAGTAACATATATAAATAATAAAATAATTTATTATATTACATTTCATAGACGTTGATGATCAACTTACTATAAATCTTCAGGGAGAATGAGCTATTGACAATAGAGGCCAAAATATTAATAAATTTAACAAATGTTAGTGATCAAAATATTAATAAATTTCATATTTTATAATATCAAGTTTCTAATGACAATAAATTTTTATTATCTATATATATATTTTAATATTTTATTGGATGAAATTAAAATTATAAACTTTTATTGTAATTAGAATCTTGACATTATGAAATATTAAATACTTAATTGAATTTATTTAGATGGACTGAATCACAAAAATTTGAAATATTGCTATTTTAGTAATTTTGATAATTGAATAATATTCATCTATTTTTTAAATTTAAATAGTTTAAAACAATAAAATAAAGATTTTATAATTTAATTTCATGTAATAAAAATATCAAATGATTATTTCTATTATTTTTAAATAAAATTTAAAGACTTATCTATTAGTAATCAAATTATAAATTTTCAAAGATAAGTGATTATAATAAAAAAATTTAAAAAAATTAAGTGACTAAAATTTATTTATTTTTTTAAAATTTGTAAAGGTCACTCCAGTAGTAATACAGTGTGGTATCTGACAATTAATGTGACATTACCATATCAATTAATGTGGCATTATCATGTCAGCTCGTAACGATTAAATGACAAAAAATCTTTACTTAAATTTAAGTGATTAAATTAAAAAGCTTAATATTTTAATGATCATTTTAAAAGGATTCCTAAAATTGAGTGACTATTTATATATTTTACTAAAAAATTTTAACTTTAAGACTTTAAGTTAGGTAATGAGTTCTTTGAATAAAAAAAGATTTGTTGATGTGGACTAAAAAATGCCACGTGATATGTTATTTAATCTATGTCAAATATCCCATTAAATTTGAACCAATAAAAATGTCATGTTATTTTAGTCAATAGAAAAAAATTAAATAGAGTTACTTAATGGAATAGAATTATTAAATTAAAATAATGTGAGGGTTAAGTTTATATGAATTAAAGTAAAAAGATTGAATTTCAAAATATGAAAGAATACATGGATCTCTAGTATAATTTGACCTTAAGATTTTATTAATTTGTGAAAGATAATACTTATTAAGTTGTATTTATTCATAAAAATTCAATGAATTTATTTAATAATTTTAAAAAAATTATTTTCATTAAAATTAGTTTATACTTTATATTTTTCTATAAAATGAAGCATCGTTATTTTATAAATTATTTATTCAATATTAAATTATTTTAGATATTTTATATTATAATTTTTTTCATATAATATCAAACTATTAAAAATTACTAATAATTTATAATATTACATTAAACATAATAATCTAAATTTACCAATGTTCAAATTACTTTAATAGTTTTATTACCATTATAATCAAACCGCCACCATAATTAAAAAACATACCAATAGCTAAGCTACCTCAGTTGGTGAAGCAAGCCGGCACTAAGAATCGGAAAATTTCTTTAATTTCGTTGAAAAAACGCCTATTTTTTAAATTCAGTTTGTTGAGTCCGATAACGACTGGATTTTTCTATATATTATTTTTGGGTTACGGTGAAAGACAATGACTTAATCAAAGAAACTAATTTTCTATCAAGCAAATTATTGAACATCCTTTTATTACATACTTAAAAGCTTTTCTCATCTCCTATATAAAAAATAAATAAATGCATTAATTGTTGTATTAAATTTTTAATTTTTTAACAAATTATTTAATTTATTACGGGGTTGCCTTGTGTTAGTTGTACAAACCCCAAGTTTTTCCTCTCAGAAATTGTTGAATAACCCAGTGATATTTTCTGCATATATGGCTTCTAGTATTCTTTCTCTCAAGAAATGGCTACCACCCAGATTTGTTTTCTCTCTGGTTCTTGTCATTAGCTCTTTCTTGAGCGTTATTTCAAGCGCTTATCCAAATATTCTTAGTACTTGCAAGTTTGATGCCATATATCAGCTGGGGGATTCGATATCAGATACCGGTAATTTTATTCAAGAGAACCCTTCATCTGTGTTTTCAAGGTTACCCTATGGCGAAACCTTCTTCAAGAAGGCTACTGGTAGATGCTCCGATGGCTTGTTAATGATTGATTATCTAGGTAAAAAAAGAAATCTTTTCCTATGTTTATTATTCTTTTTCCATGTGCTCGATTTTTTTTTATATAATATATACGATTATGCTCTGCTATTTCATTGAAAGATTTTAGACCAATAGTCGGTTGAAGTTGGTAGTTGGTAAACTGGTGGGTGAGACTCATAGGCAAATCATGGATGGGATTTGTGAAAAAACTGAGTATATAGGATATTTCTCTTTTAAATTATACAAATATCTTAGATTTATATACAGCTAATAAGAAGGTAAATTAGGAAATTAATCTTTTTAAATTGATCCCTATAATTAAAAGATTGTTTATCCTAATTTTTTGTTTTTAATTCTAGAGATACAAATACTTAATTCTAGGGATGCATATTACAGCATAATATTAGGGATAAGATTGCAAGTAACTGTAATTAAGTGTTTTCCCACACTCCTGCTTAAGCTGGTGAATATGTGTTTTTCATTCCTAACTTGAAAATAATTTCTTGAAATGTTGCATTGCTGAGATCTTTAGTTAATACATCTGCAAGTTGACCATTTGTTGATACATATGATGTGCAAATTAACCCACTGTCTAGTTTCTCTTTTGTGATGTGCCGGTCTACTTCTATTGTTTTGTTCTGTCATATTGCACATGATTGTGTGCAATGTTTATTGTAGACATGTTATCATAGTAGAGTCTTATTGATCCATCTCACTTCATTTTTAAGTCTTTTAAGATAATCTTTAACCATAGTAGTTCACAAATTTCTTGAGCTATTGCTCTAAACACTGCTTCGGCACTTGATCTTGCCACCACATTCTGTTTTTTAGTCCTCAAAGTCACAAGATTACCACTAGAAAAGTGTAGGGGCCTGAGGTTGATCTTCTATCAGTTACCGAACTTGTATAATTAGCATCTATATATGTCTCTAAAACCAACCCCGAATATATTTTAAACAAGATACATTTTCCATGATTGGCCTTTAAATTGTGTAGTCCATGGTAGACAACCTGTAGGTGCACTTCTTTATGACTATGCATAAATTGACTTATCACACCTACAATATATGCTATATCAGGTCTAGTATGTGAGAAATAAATGAGTCTTCCAACTAATCTCCGGTACATCTCTCTATTTACAACTGCATCTTTATTAGCTTCTTTAAGTTTATGATTTGGATCTATAAGGGTATTTGATGGTTTACATACGAGCTTCCCAATTCCCTTCAAAAGATCCATTACATATTTCTATTGTGAGATAAAAATATCATGTCGTGAGTGAGCTACTTTAATTCCTAGAAAGTACTTCAATCTCCTAGGAAGTACTTCAATCTTCTTAGCTTTTTTATCTCAAATTCTCTTGCCAAACATTATTTTAAAAATTCTTTCTTTTTCATCATCTCTTATTATAATTGTATCATCAACATAAACTAATAGAACTGTGACTCTCCCTGAATCTAAGTGCTTGATAAACTGTGTGTGATCTTCTTGACTTTGTTTATATCCCATTGCTAGCATCAGTTTGGTAAATCTCTTGAACCAAACCCTAGGAGACTGTTTAGGGCCATATAAAACCTTTTTCAGCTTGTATATTTTGTTTGCTTCTAGATGACCTCCAAATCTAGATGGAACCTTCATATATATTTTTTCTTCCAAATCACTATGTAGAAAAGTATTTTTTACATCAAATTGTTGAAGATGTCAACTGTAATTTGCAACCAAAGACAACAAAATCCTAAATGTATTCATCTTGGAAACTGGAGCAAAATTTTTTTGATAATCCATTCCATAAGTTTGAGTGTAGCCTTAGCCACTAACTTGGTTTTATACCTTTCAGTAGTACCATCCGCCTTTTATTTTACAGTGAAAACCCATTTACACTCAATTGGATTTTTTCTTTAAGCAACTCTATCAATTCTCATGTCTTCTTTTTCTCTAAGGCTTCCATTCTAATTTTCATGGCCTGCTTCTATTTCTCACTGAATAATGCTTCGAATAATGTAGTTGGAATAGAAATAGTGTTTAGGCCATAAGAAAAATTTTATGAGATGGTGAGAATTTTTCAATTGACAAAAAATTATAGATTGGGTATAGTGGATGCTTAGTACTTTCTCTGGTTCCTTTCCTAATGGCAATAGGTAAATCATAATCACTAGTTTTTAGTTTTAAGAGATTCATTCTCATTCTGAGAAATAAAGTTAAAGACTGTAGTTACCTCATTTCGAGAGTTAGGATTAGGTTTTTGGACTTGCACCAGTTCTGGAGTTGAAACTTTCCATCATAAGTACACCTATAATTTTTTCATAGAATCAATAATAGTATTATCCTTAGTCATAGCTTTTATGTTTGAAATGGGTTTAGACTTAGATTTAATGTTTGACTTGGACTCGAAAGAAATGGGTTTAGACTTAGAATAATTAATAGGTGAAAATGTTAGAGAGGAGGAGAACAAGTCAAACAAAAAGATGTCTTTATCCTTATCTTACATGAATGAAGTCTCCCCCTAAAAATATGGTTGAGTAAAAAATGGTTTACTTTTTTCAAAAGTGACATCGGTAGGCACATAATTTTTTGGTAGGAGGATGATAGCACTTATACCCTTTTTGAGTTGATGAATACCCTACAAAAATACACTTAATTGCTCTTGGATCTCACTTCCACTATTATGATTTTGAACATGAACAAATGATGTACAAGCAAATATCTTAGGTGTGAGATTGTTTGTGGTATTAAAATTGGGATAAAATTGTGAGAGGAGTTCCATAAGAGTTTTAAATCCCAAAACCCTTAAGGGTAACCCATTTATAATGTGTGTGGCAATGAGAACAACTTCCTCCAGTAGGATTTGGATACATTTGTTTACAAAAGTAAGGTTCGGGTTGTAGCTAGTAAATAGCTGTTTTTTCTCTCTGCCATTCTATTCTGTTGTGGAGTATTAACTAAAGATGACTCATGAATAATTCTCTCTTTTTGAAAATAGGTAGATAGATTTTGGTTGAAATAGTCTCTATCATTATCAGACCTAAATTTCTTGATTTTCACTTCAAATTGATTTTGGATCATGTTTGAAAGCTTAAAAACACACTATTCATATCTGATTTAAATTTAATTAAAAAAAATCTAAGAAACCCTGACATAATCATCTATGAAAGAAAAAATCGTTTTACACCAAAAATATTAAGAATTGTAGAGGTACCCCATATGTCATTATAAATCAAGTAAAAAAGAGTAGAACTTCTTTCATTGCTAATTGAAAAAGACACACTTCTATGTTTTGCAAGTTCACAAGCCTCATGATGAAAATTTTTTGACATTTAATTTTTTAAACAAAGAAGGAAACATGTTTTTCAAAGTTCCAACAGAAGGATATCCAAAACGAAAATGATAAAGTCAGATTTTGTCTTTATTGAGAGATATTTCAGAAAGAAATAACAAATGTAAACTATTTTTTATATTACTTGTGGTCTTTGATGTCTTAAGATAGTATATTCCATCTTTCTCCTTAGTAAGCCTAATCCTCTTTCTCGAACTCTGATCTTGAAATTCATATTATGAGGGATAAAAAGTTTTTGTATAGATATCAGATTTATAGATAATCTAAGAACATGAAAAATATTTTTAAGAACAAACTAGAGATTAATTTGAACATTTCTTAATCCTACCCCTATAGTAAGTGAACCATCTGTAATAACAATTTTCTTCTTACTAGGACATATTGTATATGTACTAAACTTCTGTAAGAAATGTGTCATGTGGTTTGTGGCTCTTGAGTCAATGACTTAAGAACTCGTAATATATTTAACCAAGATATTTAGTCCATGAGAATTAGAAGCTTTACCTGAACTAAAGACTTTACCTGACGAACATACCCTAGTAGGCTTTTCAAAGGTTTTCAATAGGCTTCTCAATTTCTTAATCTTTTTTCTGTCTACCTCTTCTTCTTGTCGAGACTTTTGTAGTACTCCGATGGTCTGATAGTTGTCACTTCTTCAAATCAGATAATAGTGGTAAATTCTTGTATCTTTAGCATGGTTATCTTTTTCAAGACTAAAATGAGTCTTGATAGTAAAAGTTTCACCAGAGACGATTCTAGGAAATGAAGGCTAAAGAATGAAAAAATAAGACTATGAAAGACTTAATAGGATTTGGCTATGAAGGCTTGAAATTGAATTTAGCAATAAAAGTTGAAAATTTTTTCTTCCCAAGAAGAGCTTAAAGCTCTATTACCATGTAAAAAAATTGAAAGCATATAGAAAACTTCTCTATTGAATTGTACAAGTACCTTAGGTTTATATATAGTTAGAAAATTAAATTTTTCTAAAATTGATCCTTATAATTGAGGCTTGTTTATCCTAATTTTTTATAGATATAAATACTTAATTTTAGGGATATAGATTACAACATACTTAATTCTAGGGATGAGATTACAACCAGCTTATTTAAGTGTTTTCCCACAAGATTCTCTTGGTTAATGAAATTATTCATAGTATGAAAAAGAAGATGTGGAATAGGGGTAGGATTGTGCTCAAATTGGACTTTGAGAAGGCATATGAGTGCTTGGATTAAAGCTTCTTTCTATTTGTGATGGAGCATATGGGTTTTGCTTAAAGATGGAGAAAATAGATATTGGAGTGTATTTCGGCTGTTAGAGTATCAATTCTTGTTAATGAATATCCAACTATTGAATTCACTATTGGAAGAGGTATTCGCTTAGGAGATCCTCTATCACCTTTCATGTTTATATTTGTTGTTGAAACACTTTATTTGATGTTGGTTATGGCTAAAGAATTGGACATGTTCAAAGTATTGTGGTGGCATCTTCTGGGTTGAGTATTTTGCATTTAGAGTTTGATGATGATCATGATATTTTTATTTTTATGGATGCTGGAGTTCAATAGGCTCTTAACATTAGTAGACTTGTTAGATGTTTTGAGTTGATTTTGGGGTAGAAAATTAACTTAGGTAGGATTGAGGTGTTTTTTATGGGAATTGATGATGATGTTGGAGCAGATATTGCTGAGGTTTTTTAGTATGAAAGTGGTTCTATTCCTTTTATGTATCTTGGTGTCTCGTTAGTAGCAAATCCTAAGAGATTGAGTACTTGGGAACTGTGATCTCTAGTGTTAGAGAAAGACTTGCACTGTGGCAAAGAAAATACTTATCTTTTGGAGGAAGGGCAACACTCATTAACTTGTTACAAACTCTTTTACCAATCTACTATTTATATGTTTTTCAAGTGCCAAAAGGTGTGATTAGAAAATTAGAATGACTATAGGTAAGATTGTTTCTATGCGATGGCAGATGCAGGAAAAGGAAAATTGCTAAAATTAGGTGGGAAGTAGTGTGCAAACCGAAAATCTTTGGGGGTTTGGGTATTTCTAACTTGGCTAAAAAGAATGTTGCTCTGCTGGGAAAATGGTGGGGCTATGGGGTTGATAGAGGTGCCTTGTGTAGAAGACTAATTTCTGAAGGTATGGGGATAGGGACTTAATTTGGCTACTTTTGGAAAGTCACAAGGAAAAAATGTCATGTATGGACGAATATAGCGTCTGTAAAAAATACTGTGTCATAACGTCTACGTTCGGAGATCCATCGCTAGACATTAATTTGAATGAGTCGCCACCAACCTTTTTTATCTAGGTGCGATTGGGCACCTAAAGAATCTATCCTTTCAAGGAACACCTAAGTTTAAGGGTACCTAAAAGAATAGGTTCGGGTCTACTAACCAAAACAGGGTTTGAGAGTTCAGTTACATGTGAGAAAGATTATAGCACCTTCACAATGCCCATCAAAAGATGGTACTAGCTTAATTTTATGTTATCCAATAAGCCTTAAAAATTTACCAAATAATTAATTAATTATTAGAAATTATTCCTAATTGACTCTAATACTTATAGTAAAAAATTAAAAAAATTCTCTCACCTCAAGAGTATGCAAGAAAACTATTGTTTTACTTGCAGAGGCTCTGTCGTCGGATTATTTAACATTAAAAAAAATTCAAGAAAATAAAAAGAAAGAAAAAAAATGATTGCTTTTGTACAGGAAAAATTGATACTTTCAACTTTTTTTCAAAATATTTTTTTGAAAACTTTAATTTCGAGGAAAATTGAAACTTTTAATTTTTCCTCAAAAACCCATTTTTGAAAACTTATTTTTAAGAAAAATTGATACTTTCAATTTTTTCTCAAAAATTCACCTTTGAGAACTTGTTTCTAAGAAAAATTAATACTTTCAACTTTTCCTCAAACATTCATTTTTGAAAACTTATTTTTAAGGAGAATTGATACTTTCAACTTTTCTCCAAAAATATTTTTTTTTAGCAAGCTTATTTTCAAGAAAAATTGATACTTTCAACTTTTCCTCAAAAATATTTTTTTTTGAAAGCTTATTTTCAAGGAAAATTGATACTTTCAACTTCTCCTCAAAAATATATTTTTTTGAAAGCTTATTTAAAGAAAATAATAAAATAAAATGAAAATGAAAATAAAAATAAAGAAAAATAAAATAAAAATAAAAAATATTAAACAATTCTAATCTAATCAATAAATAATAATAGTAATAAATATATATATAAATAAAATAAAAAATGAAAAAAAACTGAAAATGGCTCGGCTTGAGGAAAAAAATAGCTTGGAGACTCGACTCGGGAGTGTCGGCTCGCTCGACTAACGGCTCGAAGACGCGGGTCGGATCTTGACAAAACGCGCGGATCCTCTGGGTTTACTAACGTAAAAACGACGTCGTTTTCATTGGGTATAAAAGGCTAATCCCTTTGTTTTTTCAACAGACCAAGCCTTCCCTCTCTCTCTTTTCCCTTCTTTTCCTCGTCTTCTCTCTAAAACGTAAAGAAATCCGATGAAATTCTCGTCGGATTTTGAAAATTTTTGTCAAAATCTGAATTTTTCGTCGAAAGTTCATCAAAAAACTGATAGGTTTCTAAAAAAGTCACCGAAAACTGGAAAGTTGGTCGAAAAATTCAAACTTGGTCGAAAAATTCAATCGAAATCTGAAAATTTTTCAGAAATTTCTAAAAAAAAATTCGCCAAAAAATTCTAAAAAATTCTCACCAATTCCTAGAGCTGTTCCAACGCACTCAAACTTTTTTTTAGCTTCTGTTTCTTCTCTGTGTCTGTGTTTCTCTGTGTGTTTTTTTCTGTTCTTTCAGCACCTATTTATAGGGATTGATCAGAAGAGTTTCTGATCAGTCTCAACTCTTTCTGGGATTTGGATTCAATCTTTGAATCCAATCCCAACTCTGTCAATTCTCAA
The DNA here is from genome assembly GCF_047325235.1 of Durio zibethinus. NCBI lineage: Eukaryota > Viridiplantae > Streptophyta > Magnoliopsida > Malvales > Malvaceae > Durio > Durio zibethinus. Next base: position 4,302,393 of record NC_143173.1, on the reverse strand, counting down.
ATCACAGCCAAATTTATTCCAATTTTTTTATCCTAATCTTAACTGAAAATTAATCAAAATAAAAAGATAAATATATTAATAGATAACAAAAAAATAATTAGATAAATAAAAGAAATAGATAAATAATAATAATAATAATAAATAATAAAAGTAGATAAATAATAAAAATATTAATAGATAAAAAAATAAAAATAAAAATATATATGAAAGTAAAAATAAAAGCCCATTGGGGCCAGCTAATTGGATCCTAAATGGGTCCAATGGCCTTAGACCTAAATCCTATTGGACCAGGCCTAATGGGCTTGGATCCGGACTAAATAGGGTATCTACAGCTGCCTCTCTTTGCACATTTTTTACGAAGCAAGAATTGTGCAAAGACTTCGACACCCATTCAAGACTCAACTTGACACCTTTTTTTTGTTTTGTTTTTTTTTTGTTAGAATTTTGATCAAAGCTCTTCTAAGCAGAGGCTTAACAACTTTGAGAAACATAAACAAAGCTCCTCTAATCAGAGGCTCAATGACTTTTGAAAAATAAACAAGGCTCCTCTAATTAGAGGTTCAACGACTTTTAAAAAATCAACAAGGCTCATCTAATCAGAAGTTCAACAATTTTGGAAAAATAAATGACTCCTCTAATCAGAGGCTCAACAACTTTGAAAAAATAAATGACTCCTCTAATCAGAGGCTCAACAACTTTGAAAAGCAAATGGCTCCTCTAATCAGAGGCTTAACTTTTGAAAAGTAAATTGCTCCTCTAAATAGAGGCACCACAACTTTGAAAAGTAAATTGCTTTTCTAAACAGAGGCACCACATTTTGAAAAGTAAATTGCTCATTGACAATCATGTCCAAAGGAGTTATAGATCGTGATTGAAGAAATTTTGTAATGGGAATTCAAAGATTCACAATTTGAGTTCAACATTCATAGGTTCAGATTCACAAAAACCTTCCAACTTCGTAAAAATTTACTGAAATTTGATTCTCAAAATTTCAGTTTTGTTCAAATTTGTAAGATCTCAAGATTTGCATTTGCAACTGACAAGACTCGTATCAAAGATCCTCATTTGAATTTTGGAGGCTCACATCTAAAAGTTCAAGGCTTTTTAAAGGTTCGCATTTGGCAAGCTTGGGATTCACATCCAAAAATTCAAAGCTTCTCATTTGAGTTCAAAGGCTCAGCAATAAAACTTAGAGTTTCACATCTAAGTTCAAAGATTCTCATTTAAAAAATTTAGAGATTCAAATCTAAAAAATTGAAGCTTTGTATTTTGGAGATTCACATCCAAAAGTTTAAAACTTTTCATTCTAGTTCGAAGATTCACATTCGACGAACTTTAGGGTTTCACTCCTCAAATATTCTTATTTTGAAACTCAAAGATTCTCATTTGAGTTCTAAAAAATTCTCATCAAAATATTCATATTTTTTTTCAAGTGACTCAAAAATTTGCATGAATGAATGTTATGACCAAAAATGTAAATGCCTTCTTAATGATGCAAATACGATAACCTATATTCTCATAGTGCCATGCATGTCCAAACAAAGTTTAATTCATCGAATTATGTGCATGTATTATTCAAGCAATAATGCCCCCATGATGCATGTAATGCAGACGTCTATGTCACAAAATTTTAAATAATTATGGTAATATGGCTCTCAAAACTCTACCATTTCGCATGTCTTCTTTGTTCAGTTTCTCAATACGTTGGAATAAGTTTCATCAATCAATCATCACTTGACCACCATTCATGGACTTTTTAGCACTAACAAATTTAAGAACAAGTTTCATCCACCATCATTAGGTCATTACTCATAGGTGTCTCAGCATTAACCATTCCAAAATAAACTTTGTCCACTGATTATTTTTATCATTCAATCATAGCTTACAAGTCATATCGATCAATTCATCCTTGTACTCATCACTTGGTTATACCACTTTTCAAGATTTACCCCATCTTCATTTTATTGTCCAATCCATCATCATATTCTCTATTTGGTCACATCATATATCCTTTCAAATCATCTCTTTTAGGTTTCTACCATTTCTTCATTTTGTTACCACCATCATCTTAAATTTTTTTTAAAAGAATGCAAGATTTTTTTATGCACATTGTCATTGATTCATCATCATTTCAATTCTTGACAATTATAATACACTCATACATTTTTTTTATTTATTCTAAGGATGTAACAATAAGAGAACATAAGGTGAATTATGGTAAAGATAATCACTGAAGATCTATTTTGGTACAAAACAAATGAGAAAGGAAATAAATTGGATACATGTCATTAGGATGAATGGTATGTCCAAACGATGAAGATTCAGACAATTCTCAACATTAATCTAGGATTTTTTTTAAAAAACTCATTCCATTTACTGTTGAAGTCATTTTGAGCTTGACGGACTTTATTTCATATTTGAGGGATCTTCAGATATCTTTGATCTTCCATCTATGTGAACCATTTGACTTGGATCTTTTTCTACCAAAATCATCCTTTCAGGTGTTCAATTTGAATCTCTTTTTCCATTTTCTCATTTTTTTCTTCTTTCTTTCTTTTTTTTTTCTTTTTTTTTCTTTTTTTTATCATCTTTTTTTTTCTCATTTTTCATCCATTGTTGATATCTTTCACACATCAAACTTTAGAGTAATATAGCATGATTCCATTGTTTCATCATGAGCATGTCTTTGCCCAATATATGATCATTTAATTTGAGCATTCACACTTAATCCAAATGGACATTTTAAGTTATAATGTAAGTCAAGGTGAGGGGTCATAAAAGAAATGGATATAATAGGCTCAAAACATGTATTAAAAAGGTTCAAAACCAAAGGATCATTTGATGCAACTTGGCATTTTACCTCCACATCATTTCACTATTTTTTCTTTCCTCACACAAAGGATTCTAATTACTTTACCCCAAATCATGTGTGGCATTTATTTTTTCTTTTGCTTTTCTTTCTCTTTTCATCTTTGAGATCTTTTGTGATATTTTTTTTTCAAAAATTATCCTCCGGTGTAAAGGGTGATTTTTGGTTGGGGTTCTTCAGAATCATAATAGGCTCAAAGGGGTAACAATAAATAGTTTTTCGAATGGTAAAAGAAAGATGGCCATTTTTCATCTCAATTATGAATACCTTTCTTGAACATCATCTATTGAACAAAGCTCATGAACCTGTATAAAAGATTGCACATCTTTAAGATATATCTATTTTACCTCTAGTAACAGCTTACTTTTTTACTCAAATCATCTCCTCATATTAATATGGATGATTTTTCAAAATTAAATTCCAAAATTATTGTTATCATTGTCTTAAATATTTATCATCTAAAATTTGAGAATGGAAATGAAAAGTTATGAAATGCGACAAAACACGGAACAATGATTGGGTGAAAAGAAAAAAAATATAATGAAATGCATTAAATTACCTTTTATTGAAATGATAACAAATGAAATCCTACTGCCTAAAAGAAACCTAACATTACTCTAAAAGAAATCTTAAAATGATAAAAAAAATCTTTCAACCAGCCTTATCTCTATTCTCCAAAATTGTCCCCCGATGCAATCAAGTGAAGAATCTTTATTGACATCTTACCCCTTAATTTATTGTGACTCTCCGGACCTTTTTTGACCAATGTGTTTTTTTATTTTTACTCAGAGCATTAACATTATGATTAGGTGTTGTTGCTTTTCCTTGATCAAAACTTATCATTCCATCATTGATCAACCGTTGCACCTTATGCTTTAAAGCAGTGTAATTTTCAGTAGAATGACCAGCAATTTCATAGTGATAATCGCAGTAGATTGTAGGATCATACCACTTAAGATAAGGTGGCTTAAGTGGCTCCACATGGTTGGGGGCAATCAAATAGCTATTATAGAATTTTCAATATAACTCCATATAAGTCATGGGGATTGGATCAAATATAAGTTTTTCTCAAGTAATCCGTTGCTCTCGTGAACCACTTACTGGATTAGTATAGTGAATTTGGGCTCTTACAAGAGTTTGAATGTTAAGGCTATATGTAAGATCTTGAGGGCTAAAAATTGATCGGTATGTGGATGAATAAGGTGGTTGTGGAGCTAGCTGGTATGGGTAGGATGAGGCATTATTCATAATAGGATAATATGGAGAGTAACCTTGGGGTGGATAGGGTTGATAACCCCTGAATTGTTGTCTATCAAAACTCACAGCTTGAGCTTCAGTTTCTTTTTTTTCTAATGCCTTCTTGGTTTCTCCTCCTTTCAACTTGCCATTTTTTATGGTACTTTCAATAATTCCTCCAGAGATCACCATGTCAGTGAAATTCTTTGTTGCATTCTCTATCATCTTTTCATAATATGGAGACTTCAAAGTGCTGACAAATAATACTGTAGTTTTTTTCTCAGTTAGAAGAGGCTGTACTTGAGAAGCAATATCTTTCCACCTTTGGGCATACTCTTTAAAAGTCTCATTGGCCTTTTTTTTTCAGGTTTTGTAAAGATAAACGATCAAGGGCCAAATCCATGATATGTCGATATTGACTGATAAAATCATGAACCATGTCACTCTAGGAATGGATGCGAGTTCTGTCTAACTGGATATACCACCTAACAGCAGAACCAGTAAGATTGTCTTGAAAAACATGTATTAGTAGCTTTTTGTCATGAGCATGGGCTATCATCTTTCGATAATACATGGTAATATGAGTTTTTGGGCACTTTGTGTCATCATATTTTTTAAATTCTGGTACTTTGAACTTAGGAAGAATAACCACATCAGGAACTAAGCAAAGCCCAGCAGCATTAACTGAACCATAGAAACTAATTCCTTCAACAGCCCGTAGCCTTTGTTCTAGCATATTAATTTTAGAGTTTTCTTGAGTTTTCACTCTTATCTTTTCCTTATCTTTTCCTTTCAGTTCATTTAGATTAGGGATTTGAATTGGTTCAACTACTTTTTCAGTAAAGACATGATTCACATAGCTATGATAATGCCCTGGATTAGAGGCTGATGGTATTCCAGGATATGTAAGATATATGAAATATTATGATGGAACTTCTTGTGTAGACTGAGCTTGAGGTGGACCAAAACCAGGTGGATATAGGGGGTCAGTCATTTCTTGCGATACAGGGCATTGTTGGCTTGTGTTCTCTTCTACTCCTTTCCTCTTATTTAATTTGTTGAGAGCATCCAAAATTTTACTTAACTCATTCTTAATCTTTTCTTGAGCTTTTTCTAGTTCAAATCGATGAGAATTTTTTTGCTTAATTTGTTTAGCTCTAGATCTTGTGTTGTATTGATGGACAGGGTTCTCGTTAGATGGAGCTATCCTTAAACCTTTAGCACCATAATTATGATTAGAAATGCTATGCTATGCTTTATGTATGATACGTTGATGCACGAATGAAATGTACATTTTTATGGATGAAATCTAATATGAAATGGATGCAAATGAGTGTTAAAACATGATCATGAAAATAATGCAGATGCATAAAATCATACAAACAACATAGTTAGTTTCATAGATGAAATGAAAGTGATGTCGATGCATAATGTTACATATGATAATGAAAATGATGCACAAAATCAGACAATCAAAATGATTAGATAAAGATTCTTCTTGTGTCCTAGTTTCAGGGTATACCTATCATTGGGTAGAAATGGCTCTATCTTAGGTTTAGGCACTTCTAAGGTTCACTATATGTGATTCAAGGTTAAAGTCTAAAAGGTTTTCAAATTGCTCTTTACATCATTGTCCATCACAAACTAGTAAGACACCCTAATCCTCACCCATTATAGGCTACAAGCGAAAAAGGTTCAATTTGAATGGGAGTATTTCGCTAGCCATTGCGGAGGCATTAAACCTCATGAAAACAATAGGTACTTTACTCTCTCCTAAAGGGATGGAGCTCAGGCATAGAGCTCATGTTATGCATATGCATATAAATGACATAATTAATAAAGTAAATAAACATGAATGAATAAAAAATCTATACAAAAGGTTCAATTTTATTATGCTTTTGGATAACACAAATTTATTTGCCGCTCTGACTCTCGGACTTCCCCAGCGGAATCGCCAAGCTATCATAACATCTAGATCCGGGGATCTATTGCTAAACATTGACTTGAAGGAGTCGCCACCAATCTTTTTTATCTAAGTGCGATTGGCCACCTAAGGAATCTATCCTTTCAAAGAACACCTAAGTTTAAAGGTTCCTAAAAGAATAGGTTCGGGTCTACTAACCAGAACATAGTTTAAAAGTTCGGTTACGTGTGAGGAAGGTTATAGCAGCCTCACAACGCCCATCAAAAGATGGTACCAGCTTAATTTTGTGTTATCCAATAAGCCTTAAAAATTTATCAAGTAATTAATTATTAGAAATTATTTTCAATTGACTCTAATACTTTTAGTAAAAAATTGAAAAAATTCTCTCACCTCAAGAGTATGCAAGAAAACTACTATTTCACTTGCAAAGACTCTGTCGTCAGATTATTTAACATTAAAAAAAATTCAAGAAAATAAAAGGGAAGAAAAAAAATGATTGCTTTTGTACAGGAAAAATTGATACTTTCAACTTTTCCTCAAAAACCCATTTTTGAAAACTTATTTTTAAGAAAAATTGATACTTTCAATTTTTCCTCAAAAATTCACTTTTGAAAACTTGTTTCTAAGAAAAATTGGTACTTTCAACTTTTCCTCAAAAATCCTTTTTAGAAAGCTTATTTTCAAGAAAAATTGATACTTTCAACTTTTTCTCAAAAATATATTTTTTGAAAGCTTATTTAAAGAAAATAATAAAATAAAATAAAATAAAGAAAAAGAAAAATAAAATAAAAATAAAAAGTATTAAACAACTCTAATCTAATCAATAAATAATAATAATAATAAAATAAATAAATATATATAAAAAAAAAAAAAAATTTGGAAACAGCTCGGCTCGGCTTGAGGAAGAAAAACAGCTTGGAGACTCGACTCGGAGGTGTCGGCTCGACTAATGGTTCGAAGACGTAGGTCACACGTGGGTCAAAAACAGGTTGGTGCTCGGGTCGGATCTTGGCAAAATGCGCAGATCCTCTAGGTTTACTAACTCGAAAACGACGTCGTTTTCACTAGGTATAAAAGGCTAATCCCTCTATTTTTTCAGTAGATCGAGCCTTCTTTCTCTCTCTTCCCTTCTTTTCCTCTGCCTTCTCTCTAAACCGCGAAGAACTCTGGTGAAATTCTCGTTGAATTCTGGAAATTTTCATTAGAATCTGGATTTTTCGCCAGAAATTTATCAAAAAACTGATCGATTTCTGAAAAAGTTATCGAAAATTGGGAAGTTTGTCGAAAAATTCAAACTTGGTCGGAAAAGTAGTCGAAAAATTCAAACCTCGTTGAAAAATTCAACCGAAATCTGAAAATTTTCCAAAAATTTCTAGAAAAAATTCACCAAAAAATTTTAAAAAATTCCTACCGATTCTTAGAGCTGTTCTAACGCATCCAAACCTTTTTTTAGCTTCTGTTTCTTCTCTGTGTCTGTGTTTCTCTATGTGTTTTCTTCTGTTCTTCCAGTACCTATTTATAAAGATTGATCAGAAGAGTTTCTGATCAATCTCAACTCTTTCTGGGTTTTGGATTCAATCTTTAAATCCAATCCCAATTCTTCCAATTCTCAAATCACAGCCAAATTCATTCCAATTTTTTTTATCCTAATCTTAACCGAAAATTAATCAAAATAAAAAGATAAATATATTAATAGATAACAAAAAAAAAATTAGATAAATAAAAGAAATAGATAAATAATAATAATGAAAAATAAAAGCAGATAAATAATAAAAATATTAATAGATAAAAAAATAAAAATAAAAATATGTATGAAAATAAAAATAAAAGTTCATTGGGGCCAGCTAATTGGATCCTAAACCAGGTCCAATGGATTTAAACTCAAATCCTATTAGACCAGGTCCAATGGAGTTGGGTCCAGACTAAATAGAGTGTCTACATACTGCAGGAAAGGACAAATTGATTGGTTATTGGAGATGCCTATGTGTGATTGGTGATGGTTCTATAATATTACTTTTGGCTAGATAAATGGGTGGGGCATAATCCCATTAAGGAGACGTTCTCTCGTTTGTTTTCATTAGCAATGAATAAAGAGAGCCAATTTGCTGATATGGTGAATCAATAGGTGCATGGAATCTTCAATTTAGGAGGCAATTGCAGGAATGGGAAGTGAGTCTTTGAAGGAGCTTTTAAAAGATGTCGAGGAGGTTTTTCTTAATGCCAATAGAAAGGATAGACTTGTATGGTAAGCTGACAATAAAGGCTACTTTTCTGTCTAAGGGCTCAATGCTGCCCTTGACACACAATTAATTCCACAGGTATGGCTTGTTTCTATCTGGAAGTATAAAGTTCTGCCTGAAGTTCAGTGGTTTTTTAGGGAGTGCTATTTTGGATTGTGTGCCCTCAAAAATCAGAATGCTTTTTGAGATCTAGAGGTGTTCCCTTTAATCGAGTATAGTGCCTGTGTGTTTGCTGTGGTTTGATTGATGAGGATTGCTATCGTATTTTATGCTGCTGTGATTGTCCATGGAGTATCTGTTTTTCTGCTTTTAAGTGGTGGGGGCTGGTTTCGGTGATCCCTAATTCTATTAGTGACTTTATTTTACAATGTGAATGTACTCCTTTTTTTGGTTTATTGAAAACGAGATAGCTTTCTGTTTATGGGGCAACTTTCTGGTCTTTATGGATTGCTAGAAATGAGTCTGTTTTTGAGGGAAAAAATGGGAAGGGGAGGAAATACTCTTTTCAAATTGAGGGCAATGTTTTGGGTGAAAGCAATAGAGGGAAGATTGAATTTTGATGAATTTGGTTGGTGGTCTGATCCTAAGATCTTTACTGTTGTTGCTATTTTGTCCAAGCCTAGAACAGGGATTTATTGTTCAAATCCTAAAGGGAATGCTTTGAAGTTTAATGTTGATGGATGGGAAAACCTGGTCCAGCTGGTTGTGGTGGTGTTCTTAAAAATGCTTCAAGAGTTATTCTTGGATTATTTTATAAGCCTATATGCATTAAGGATTCAAATGTTGCAGAACTAATGGCTATTAAGACTGCTTTAAAGGTGTTCTCCAATCTCCATGTATCCTAACGTTAAAAATCTTGTTTTGATTGTTGAATCTGATTCAAAGATTGCTATTTCTTGGGTGTGTAATTTGGAACCAAGGCCTTGGAGTGAATGAAAGACTTTTAATGATATTAACAAGCTTAGAGAAGAGATAGGTTTTTTTGTTTTATTTTAGTCATTCCTTTAGGGAAGCTAATTCTTTTGCTGACTCATTAGCAAAGATGGGTGTGGATCAAGACGAGCTTATAATTTTCATTTGCAATTTTTATATGCTTATGTCTGCTTCTGATCTTGTTTTTTGATACCAGTCTGTTTATGGACTGATTTCATTAATAAAATTTTTATTTTGGCTTAGCAAAAAAAATATATGATTGTTAATTTATTAATCTGTTTCTTTTTTTTAGTACACATGAAGAATTAAGTGAACAGAAAAAAAGAAAAAAGTTCAAACCTTAAATCTTACCATTGAGCCATAATACAAATTCATTGTTATGAGCTGTGAAAATTCAAAATTTTCTTTAGTCATTGGATTAATTGTTAATTGGATGATGATTAATGATTACATCGTATTATTATAGTGGATTTAGTTAAATTTTAACAAGTATACTATTTTATGTTTAATTTGCACATTTGAACAGCACTATCTGCTGAAATTCCTTTTCTTGACGCCTACTTAAGCAAAGATGGATTATTTGATCATGGGGTTAACTTTGCGGTTGCCGGAGCTACTGCCTTGTCGGAGAAAGATCTAACCCGGAAAAACGTTTCCTTTGTGCCTATCAACCGATCTCTAAGTAAACAACTTGACTGGATGTTTAGCTACTTCAATAGAACTTGTCACAGTGACAAAGGTTAGCGTCTCTTCTAACAATGTTCAAGCAATTAACTGTGTTACAAACTAAAAATGTTTTGTGTGATAATTTGACAGATTGTTTCAAGAAAAATGAAAGAGCTTTTTTCATGGTTGGGGAGATTGGAGGAAATGACTATAACTATGCCTTTCTGAAAGGAAAAACCTTAGAGGAGGTTAAGCCATTGGTGCTCGATGTAGTCCAAACCTTAAAATATGCTGTCAAAGTAAGTTTTTCTTAAAGAAACATTTGATTCTATCACTGCTACTCATTGTAACCCTCTTTCTCATACTTTCAATTATTATTGTGTAGAGAGTTATCAGATATGGTGCTACTCGGCTAGTCGTGCCTGGAAACTTCCCCATAGGCTGCTTTCCTGTATATCTCACTAAATTTCAAACAAATGATACTACTGCTTATGATGAACTTCATTGTCTAAAGGAGTTGAATAACTTTTCAATTTATCATAACGATCTTCTCCAACAAGCCATTGATGAGCTAAAAGAAGAACATCCCAACGTGGTCATCGTCTATGGTAACTACTACAATGCATTCCGGTGGATTTTGTCTGAGGCTAATTTGCTTGGTATGTCTAATTTCTTTGCATTCATAATAAGTTTGAGATTGTGACACTAATTGTTATAGTCATGCTTTGAGTTTTTTAAAAATCCTCAGGTTTTGATCCAACATCATTACAAAAAGCTTGTTGTGGGATTGGAGGTGAATACAATTTTGACCTTTCAAGAATGTGTGGAGATCCCGAAGTAACATTATGTTTAAACCCTAATGAACGACTGAGTTGGGATGGAATTCATTTGACACAAAGGGCTTACGAATTAATGGCAACATGGCTCATCCACGACATCTATCCGCAACTTCAATGCGAATACATTGTTTCATACAGTTCTGCTCTCTAGTTTCAGATAGGAACTTGTGTGAAGTTTCTATCATGCATGTCAACAAATTGTTTAATAGAAGGGGATACAAGTAGATAAAAATTGTCATTAATTCATGCTCTACAATTTTCCGTCTTAACATTGGATGTTCATAGAATCCAATGACGGACATCATGCCCTGCATGCTTCACATATCAACAACTTTCAGATTTGATAAATTAAATTGAAAACCTGAAGTTTAGATCGATTGGCTCATGAAGTCACCTTTAAAAAATAATATTGGACAAGTTTGATATTTAAATCTTAGCATCTGTAATTTTTTTTCATCTTCATGATACGGTATCTATTGCATAAAAAAAACTGCAATGGATTCTGTTTTATCCTATGATGTGTACAAATTAGTTATGTATATTTACAATTTTACTTCTATAATGTCACCATCTTTGAGCCCTGTGCTAGGAAATACCGGTTGACCATTAACTAGAACTAGCTTTCCCTCAAGTTCTGCTCTTGTTGAGGCATTTGCAGCAGTGCTGCCAGTTCTCAATCTCATTATGTCACCATGGGGCCAACATATAACGGCAATCACTCCAACGACAACAGAATCAGGGTTGGCACTAGATTTTGGACCACCATCTTATCTTCCGAAACTTGATTCCGAACGTAGTCGCTCTTCCCACAGAAGCATTGCCCGCAACAAACTCACCTGTGTAATTTAAAGCAACTCATAGCAATGCCTACTTTAGTGATGCACTTTAGAAGTGGTAAGATTAATGCGACTAGACCTTGCAGTAATGGTTGTAACAGTCAATTGGGTGTTAGCAGAACTGACAGCCCCATTGACAGTGTCACCAGACCAGAGGCAGCAGCAGGTATGGCTTTAAGGGAAGCGGAAACGGTGGATTTCCTGGGAATACACCTGAACTTAGTAGCAGTTTTTGGGTGGAATTTGTGCAGAAAACGAGGGGAAATTTTGTGTGAAATAAACATTTTCCTGGAATAGATTTGGGGCTGGCAAGAAGAAGAAGAAAAAGAGAGAAATGGCGTGTTAAGATTAAAAAAAAAAAAAAATCAAATGTTTTACATGATTCTGTCGTTGTACTTAAATATTTCGAACAAAAACGGTTGGCTATCAAACAAGAAACGTGTGCTTTGCTCTCGTTGAGAGTCGAACTCAAGACCTCCCGCTTACTAAACGGGTGCTCTAACCAACTGAGCTACGAGAGCTAAGCGATAGTTAAAGTTGAGCAGATTTCTTCTTGTTCTTGTCTTTACAAAACCAAAATTCAACCCAGCGTGGAGAGGTTTGGGTTGAAATCTTTCCAATTTTTTCTGGGGATTGGAAAGTCCATGTTTCAAAAGCTTACTATTGTTAATAAAATAATAAAAAATCAACGACATATAGAAAATTATACAATGTCAATATTGTTATTTTGTTCAAAAATTAAAATATTTTTTTAAGTGAATTTTTGAGTTCGAATGAATAACTCAACTCTTAACATAACAACTTGCTACATGAAATTTTAACTAACCTATTTTTAGTTTAAATCAGTATCAAGAGTGGGTGTCCGATACATGTTTGTACTGCAAAGTTCAAAATGAATGAGCTTTTCATATATAACACACAAAAAGATTTTAACAATTTGGTTTGATCGTTCTTTTATTGTATATCTGAAATATTTGGGCAAAAGATGTTCAATAACACAAAATCTTTGTTAGCAAGCCAATTTTTCTTTTCATTTTTTAGTTTTTACCAGCCAAAATTCTTGAGCAAAAGGCCAAGCTCTCCATTAATATCAGTGTTACTTTATCAAAGATTAAAATGATAACTCATAGATTAAATTTGATTGGACGAACTCTAAATCCTTCAAGTTTGATTGATCAAAATCACGTGTTTTTATCTTAATTTGCTAACTGACTTTATAAATCTTCAATTGATTTATTTAACAACACTTAAAAAAAATAAATTAGTTAGTAAATAAAATAAAAAAAAAATTGCGCGATATATGTCACTTTGTAATTGGAAGAAAATTTTCACTTTCTAGACATGGCGACAAGGAAAAATGTGATTTTTTTCATTGTTTATGGTGTTTGATTTGATCCTTTTGAGGAATATTTTGAAAATAAAATCTTAAATTTATCATAATGAATGGATATAAAATTAGGTTAAAATAATATTTGAAATTGACGATATTTTTTAATGTATTATAAAATAAATTATAATGAAACTTTTAATAATTAATAAGTGATCGGTTCAATTGATTAAAATTCGTATATTTAATAGTACCTCCCAAGTGCTGATCATCAAGAACATAATCTTCTTCGATTCGCTAATAATCATATACGAAGTCAATACCACTTTTTATTAAATGTGATCTGAAAGCACTTCAAGACTAGCCTGATCACCAGCTTCAAGTTCCTCCCTAAATTTCCAACAACTCAGCTAAACGATTTTGGTGTTTTTGGTTTCAGGGATTCCGACAAAATGTTTGCCATGGCTCCACTTTGTGCCTTTGGTCTCGTTCACAATCTCAGCTCCTGGTAAGAAATCAAATGTTTTACCGTTGCTGGCCGAGAGAATGACAATCGATTTTAGCTAGCAACTACTCTTTCGACTACAGTTGGGAGGCACCGTCAATGAAATCTTTGGCCTTGGAGCAAGATGGACATAGTGACAAAGTGGCATATCCTTGGATGGATAATAGTCCGAAATTTTGCCACAATCATATAACACCTGTAGCAGTGAACTCAAATTACAATGAGTTATATACAAAAGTACAAACCAAAAAAAAAAAAAGAAATAATAAAATAAAAGTTTTTCACTTGATGATGAAAATTGATTTGAACCTAATTTAAATATTAATATTAAATCCGATTTAAATAAAAAAGTCGGTTTAATTTAAATATAATATTATGATTTTAAATCGATTTTCAATTTTTTTTATTTTTTGGCACTCTTAGTAAAAATTGCAGTTCTTTTTGGTTGATAATTTTTAGTTTGTTTTTTGTTATTTCCATAAAAATAATATGAAAGCGAGAAATAAAAAAACAATAAATAATTAAAAAATTACCCAAACTGAACTTTCAAAAATTAATAAAAAACAAAAAAAACACCTGTGGAGAAGCAGCTGTTTTTTATTACTCCAAGTGATTGTAAGTTTGCACTAGTACAACAAAGATAGTATTGATTCTGATCCGTTTGAGTATGACGAAGAGCCCTATGTTTCCACGAGAGCTCATATTGACTAATTTTTCAGTAAGTTCTAACTCAATGTTTCTTGTCACGTGATCTTCATTTCCTAAAATATATGATAAATAGATATTGTCAATTTTTATTCATCAAAGAATATATATATATATATATATATATATATATGTCTATATTAAAACTCAGTTTAAACTTGATCGAGCTTTATTTTTAATGCTCAAACTTGGATATGTAATCGAATTTGGTTTCATAAATTCAATAAAATTATACATATAAATATTAAATTTTATGTTTTTGCCATGTATTTATATATATTAAATATTAAATATATTAAAAAAAGCTAAAGTCTACTTGTGAGCATCTTAACTTGAGTGTTAAATAAATTGAGTACAATTCAACTTGTTATTCAAATAGTTAGAGTTGAAACTCAGTTCAATAATAAATGAGTCAAACTCAAATACTTGTCAAATCAAATCCGAATGGTCTACAAAATGCTGGCGAATGGATTAATCACATTATTGTGCTATTATTAGTTTCAGGAATTCCGATCAAGCTTGAGAAATAATCCCGAATCATCCCTTTGGTCTCATTAACAATATACACAGATGGTAGATATTCGAACATCTGATCACTAACAATTGAAAAAATGATGCACAAGGTGAACCAACTAATCTTTTCACCAGGATGAGATGATGCTGATAATGACAAAGCTATTCAATGTCCTTTAATGCCATGCTCAAACCAGATTAAAACCTCACTTCCTGAAACATATTTGCTCGTTATACCGCATTCCTGTAATACCTGATTTTTCAAAATCGTTAGTTACCGTTCATTTGGGAGCTCGATTAGAGGGATTTCACTGCACTGACATGTGTGTCTTATCATTGAACTTCCAAAGGAAATCTAGGTAATATAAGAAAAATATATAAAAATTTAGAGAGAGATTAGAGAAAAGACCTGTCGGGTAGCAACTATTTTTGTGTCTGTGAGGTAGTTAAAATGTTGAACTTTATTGCTTTCAATAAAGTCGATGTTGAATAAGTTTTTGATCTGTTCCACTTCGAAGTTTTCAATTGGTTCCATCTTGAGCACACCTTCAACCTCAATTAGCTTTTCACATCCAAAAATGATACACTTTTTAAAGGAAATTAGGCATGATAGACTTGACAGCCCGATTGTTAATGGAGACAATGCCATATGAAACTCAACCAATGGATTGATTAATATTGGAAGCTTTGGAATCACGTGGAGTTCTGTGCAAGAAGTGAGAAGAAGTTCATCAAGCTTAGAAAGGTTACCAGTGCTCTCAGGCACGCTACAAAGTGGGTTTCTGCTTCAATTTAAACATTTCAAGGAAGGTAAGCTGCTCAGGTCATCAGGCATAACATCATCAGATGGCCTACAACTTTCGAGACTCAACTTTACCAAAGAACGTGCCAAAGATGCCCAAAAGAAACCCAATTCTTTGCTTCTTCTCAGTGACAACCATGACAAGCAAGATCTTGATTGATATATAGCAGTTTCATTTAAATTAAGCACCCTTAATGATTTCATATTATGTAACTCCCCAGGCACCTCATCAAGTCTTGAGCAACCAGATAAAATAAGCTCTTCAAGAGATACTAATGAACCAATTGTCCTTGGAAGTTTCATGAGATTTTTGCAACCTTTAAGGCTTAAAAAAGTTAGTTTCTTTAGCTCACCAATGTATTGATCAACCTCAATCAACTTTATGCAATCTTTGAGCATCAACTTCTCAAGACTAGGGAGCCCTGGAAACTTTGGGGTTTTGACAAGGCAATGACAGTGATTGAGATTAAAGATCTTCAAATTTGGAAGACGCTATAAAAAAGAGAAAAAAATCAATTTGGTTTTATATAAAGGATGATGTTATAAAAATTTTTTAAATTATAGTGAAATATTTAATATAATATTTAAATTTAAAAAATTTTTAATATGACACATGAACTGTTTCATGTGAATTTATTAATTAATATGATATTGAAAAAAATGTTTATTTTTTACATGTCATTATTTAGATATAATTACAAATATCACATTCATTAATAATTCTATAAATTATGTACCCCATTAAATATTTTTAAAATTTAGTATTATATTAAACATTTCACTATAATTTAAAAAATATTTATGACGTTATCCTTTATATAAATGTGGTATTGCTATAGAGAAAAAACAAAAAAGAAAATAGCGGTATCACCCCTCGGTATCCTTCCAAGCATGTTTCAGGCTACTGTTTCGCATGTCAAGAACAACTATACTTTTAATATCAAAATCCTTTGGGATAGATTGTATAGGAAATCCATGCCAGCGCAACCATATTAAGCCTTTGGGGGAAGTCTTTGAAGCCTCCTTTAAGTTTTACATGATCCAACTGAAGTAGTTTAAGTCTATTTATATTTGAAAATGCTTCACTTTCCATATCAACCTCCTTTGACATGAAAAATGGATTTTTCGAAAGCTTTGTAAAATGTAGACTTGTAGTTTTCCTTCCAAACTTTTCTTCTAGCAATCCTTGTAGGTCAAGGGTGAGACATTTAATTGCTTCGGAAACTTGAAAATAAAATTTTAAAAAAATTAAAAATATTGGTCGTATGATAAAATTAAAAACATATACAAAAAAAAATGAAAATTAAAACTTAGCTCAGTTAATTTATGTAATCATCCTTAAAAACTGTCATTCAATAGGTCTAAGGTTCCCTAGCTTGTAGCCTCTTTGTAAGGGGTAAAAAAGAAAAACAAGTAGATTAAAATGAAGTCTCTTACCATTTTTTTTTCTTATTACGTCAAATGCATCCCTATTCCACAATTTGCTTCGTTTCCTAAGGTTAGGAGATTCTTGGCGAATAATTTTTCTTCCCATATCTCTAACCATTTGACGCATCATTAACTTGTTTTTTTCATTAACAATGAGGAGAGATCTGCCTATGAGAATTTCAATTCCAACTGTTGTATAGAAACCACAACCATCAAGAATTGTTGTTCCATAATCTCTATCCTTCCTAATGAATAAACAAGCTATGTCAAGGATTAAATTTTTATCATGATTATCTTCCAGGGAATCATAGCTTATTCTTAGAATCTTTTGAATTTGGCTATCAGGAATTGCTTCCAATTTCTGTAATGCACTTTCCCACACAATCATGCTTTTGCCAGACAGAGAAGAACCCAAAACTTGAAGAGCTAATGGAAGTCCACCACAGTATTTCACTATCCTGCTTGAATACTCCATAAAACTCTCAATTATAGAGTTCTGGCCGAAGGCATACCAATTAAAAAGTTGAAGTCATTCATTGGAAGTTAGTTCTTTTACTTCAAACGCCTTGGGAAATGATGCTTCCAAATCAAACTTTTGGCTAGTAAAAGCAGCACTAAGTAGATATCGATGCCTGCTAGTTATGATGATTTTACTTCCAGGATGAAAATGTATTCCTGTTCCTATTAATTCTGTTGCTTTTTCCGTATCATCAACATCATCAAGTATTAGAAGAATTCTTCTACAGCATATAGCTTCTTTGATCTTATTAATTCTATCATCTACATTGTATATTTTGTGTGCTTTCCCTTTAAGAATATCTGAAATAAGTTGTCTTTGCAATTGAGCCAAGCCATTGCGCTCTCGACTTGTTTCTCTAACATCAGCAATGAAACTACAACTTTCAAATCTCAGGATGTTTTGATTGTAAACAACTTTGACAATGATTGTCTTCCCAATCCCTCCAGTTCCACAAATTGCTGCAATGCCAACTTCATTTGATCCATCCTCTGTTAACCATCAATTAATGCAAGTCACAATAGAATCTATTCCAACTAAATAATAAGGGACATATAAAGCAGTGTGATGAAGTTTATTTTGAATTTCTTTCACAATATCTTGGATGAACTATGATTCATGCTACAAATTTTAACAGATATATTTTAAACTATATATTTAAAATATAACTCAATAGGTAAAATCTTGAAAATTAAGTAAAAATCATTAATGTGTTTGCTCTTTTCTTGCATAAATTTTAACTTTTTTATGACATTACATGTTCAAGTAAAAATTACAATCTAATGCAACATTATTCAACATATAATATATGATATAATTAATATATAAATTAAATAAACCAACAAATTAAACCAACATAAATTTAATAAAACTTTTTTTTATTTTTTTTGCTCTCGTGGTGGATATATATACATAGATGATAAAACTAATATCATGAAATAAAATGATGATTGAGAATAGACTTGTTTAAGGGTCACACTATTCACCTAAACTTGAAGGTCCATTTAAGTTTTAAGAGATTTTGAACAAGAAATTAAAACTTGTTAAACGGGCTTAGACATAATTTTTATAACCGTTTAAATTTCAACCTAATCTTGTACAAAAAATTTAAAATCCGAACCCAACTCGATCTGAATTCACATATATAAACATTTTTATTTTTATAATACGTGAATTATATATAAATTAATTTATATATATATAAATTAAAAATTAAAATTATATATTTTTTATTAAACTTAGTTTTTATTTTTAATTTTTAAATATATAATTTTTATTTTTAATTTATATATGAATTAAATGTAATTCCATTAAAATTAATTTAATCATATTTTTTAATTTTTTATTATATAAATTAAGTTAAATGAATAGGTTTATAATTTATTTATTTTTTAATTTAGATCAGGCTTGAAAAAATTTTGAGACTCATAATTTTGGATTAGATTAAGTCTGAATAAGTATATAAACTATTAATATTAAGTATAAGCTTGGCCAAACCTAGCTCGATTTAATACATGAATACTAAGAATATGAAGTTTAGAATTGTTAGGAAAGGGAGCATATGTACAACATAGTATCGAACTTGATTAATGATAAATGTACCTATCCTGTAGAACCATGCCTCCTAAATCAACAACTTCTGTTAAAGCAATCCTCCATCTTTATACCATTTTCATTTTGGATTTGAAGTTTTCTTCATGTATGGCAAATGCTTCTGCATAACTTCCTATCTACTTCTTAACTTGGGTTGGATCAACATTGTAGAAAACTGGTAAAACAATATGTTGAGAGGATTTTCTATGTTTGAGTATTTTCATAAGTTCGTTACTACACCATATTGACGAAGCATAATCTTTTGATAGGACAATGATAGAGATTTTTGACTTGTGCAGTATTAATTTTTTGATTTCATCTTTAAATATGTTTTTTCTTTTTTCGATTTTTTTTATCATCTCTAAATGTGTAAATTTTTACTTGTACCAAAACTTCGTAAACATGATTTGTAAAATTTTTACGTGTATTTATATTTCTAAAACTCAAGAACACATGATAAACACATCGAGAAATTCACGTTCTTGGACCTTTGAAACAGCCATTGAAAAAGAATTCTACAAGAAAATCTAGATTAAGTGGCAGATAACGCATCTAAATGAAGTTCTATTATATATATATATATATATATATATATATATATATATCATGAAGTCCTGGTATGAAATTCATTTTAACTCTATTAATTTTAAGAAAACAAAACTCGAAAGCAAGAAATGAAATAAAAAAAATTTGAGTCTCAAAACTAGACTTTTGGCTTTTTTTTTTTTCATTATTAATTAATTCCAATCTCAGACCAAGACTGCTTTTCTATTTCTTGACCTGGACATCATTTATCTTTTGAAAATATTTTTGGCCGTGCATTTCTGTAATACCAATTTATGCGGAAAAGAAAATCACAGCAAATACATTTTTCCAATGTATGGCGGGTCAATCCCCCCACCACTCCACACAGTGATCCATACAACTGGGAGAAGAAATTTCAAACAAATCCATTTTCCCCATTGTCTACATTTGTTGAAAAAGTTGTAAATACTGGACTTTTAATCCATTCTTTTCTCAATTCTACCTACTTCCAACTATACTTTATTATTATTAGTTGATTTTTTTTTTTTTTGGTATCATCTTGTTTCAATAGTAAAAAATAAAAATTTTTTCTTGCTACCTTGTAAACATAAAATTAATTCAAATATCTTTTAAAGTTAAATAATTTTTATTTATAGTTTTTGTTAATGGTATTTTTGGATGTCTTAATAGGGAAATATTGAGATGAGATCGAATGGAGGAAAGTTTGAACTTATAGTTAAAGAACATAATTAGGAGGTGTCAAAATTATTATTTAAAACACATTCTGACGTTCAAGTCAATGATTTATCTTAAGTAAAATAAAAAAGGAAGGAAGATGGTAGAGAAGTGTGTGTAAAGCTTCATAGAAAGTAAGCTTAGGTGTTAAATATAAAAATGTTTTACGTGCCTGGATTTCTTTACCATTTTATATATGAGAGACGATAGACAGTGATAAAATTAAGATAGTTAATAATTAATGAGATATATATTAAGTTAAAAAAAATTTTTCGTGAATAATTGTGAATTATATTTAATAATTTAAATAAGATATAAATTATATTTAATGATCTTAGACAAATTAAACGTCAAATAATCACTTTTAAAATAACTATCTTGTTAAGATATAAGTAAGATATTTGACGAGTCCTTCTAGTGACAAATGACATGGCAATCCAGGCATGCCTTATCTAAAAAACCCAAAAATATGACTGTAGTAATCAAACGTTTGCCGAATTGACTGTTGCCCATGTGGCATTATAGTTCTCAGGCTAATCTATAGACTTCACATCGAAATTAGGAGTGATACAGGTCTTAGAATCTTCCATCATATTATTTTTCCTTTTATAGCAGAAGAAACTACATCGTATTGATATTCAAATTCTAATCTTTTAAATATTTTCTTAAAAATATTTATACGAGCCAATTGGATTAAATTTTAAATTATTATCTTATAACTTTCTAATATATCCTGAATGCGCTTATCTTTTCCTATGCAAGTCGACGGCGTGACATAGAGGTTCTTTTACAATGATGAGGCCATGACTACGAAGTGATTCTATTCTACTCCGATTTCAATCTTTTTACATGCTGCTTGGCTGAGTCGGGGCGCTATGATTCCTCTCGGTGAAATGGAAATGAAATTCTTCAATTCAATAAAGGGCAATTATTTAGGAGCTTTTTTTTTTTATTTTTGGGTCTTTTAAAAGGTCTTTGAACTGCAGGAAGTCTAATTTCGAACAGGTCATGGTTCAACCACAAAGTTTAGCCTGGTATGAAGACTTTCGAATGTAAGAAAGATGGGATCAAATATTCAAACATGTTTTTTTTTTCTTTTTTAAAAATCTGCACAGCATTTGCAGAAAAAACGTCCAAAATCAGAGAAAGAGAGAGAGAATTGAAAACCATTTTCCACTTAATATAAGAGTCTATGGGTCAATCTAAATCTCCCCAGTGAGTAAACGACTTTCATTCGTAGTACCTGCCTTTTTAATATACACATTGGAGGAATTCTCTCGTCTATGTGCCACATAAGGCGAAGGGGAAGCACCCTAGTAAGTAAATTTCATCAGCTTTAGACTAGAAAAATATAACTTTAATTACCACTCCAGACGTCCGGCGGTTAAACATGGCTTATAAGCTTCAATGCCTCTGATGATGTAGCTGAGATTAATATAGGCAAGAGAAATACTTCCAACCTGTATCATTAGAATGATGATGAACCCAGTGATGAATATCCAGCTGCTTTCATCTCCTTGAGAGTTCCAGCTAACCAGTCCAATCCTTCATAGAGGCCATCTCCTCTAAGGGCACAAGTGCCTTGTATGTGCCATTTTCTGTTCTTCAGATCAAAAAGACCTAATCCTTCACATACCTCCATCGGGGTCATTGCTCCTTTCTGGAAGGACAAAACACAAAATCAGATGCAATGTAACAGACATTTTGTGCAAGGAAACTTCGGTGTATGCATCATAGTACAAGGAACCAAATGCAAGTTCAATAAGCAAGCTCAAAAAAAAAAAAAAAATGCTCATCGAAGACAGCTGCATTCATCTCAACTATTCCACCAAAAAAAAGCAAGAAACAGAGAAGAAAAACTAGCCCTTTTCATCTACCATGGAACAGCTAATCTAGACAGTCTTCTATTCATCTCAACTATTCCACCAAAAAAAGAGAGAAGGAAGAGGGAAGAGAAACTCGAGCTCTTTTCATCTGCCATGGAACAGCTAATCTAGAAAATTTGATGGAGATTAAAAACAAAACTAAAAGGATGACTGTTAAAAACATCAGATATTGATGCACAGGAAAATACAGAAACAACATGTCACACACTCAATCTCCACATTCCATCATTAAGGAAATCCAAACAGAACCATTGAATTTCAAGTTAGGAAGTGACAAGTTTTCATAACAACCTTTTTTGTCTGGATTAGCTACGCTCTAACTTCATGGCTTCCACCTTCTCCCAAAAAAAAAAATAAATTCACAATGAAATATTTCTATATATATTTTGGTTTTATGTTTGGTTAAGCATTAATTGCCATGGGGGAATACCAACTCTGGAGAATCCATTGTTTAACCAAAGTTCTTAGAATAAAGCCTCATTTAACAGGCTAAAATCTCCCACAGAACCTACAACTGATTTACCTTGGATGTATATATCATGTATATATTATTCCAAAAAAAACACAAGGAAAGAGAGAGCCACTGATGCAGTGTAGACCATCTAACAAAACAGATGCACATGCAGGTTAAATAGAGGGATCTAGAAATTCATGTTAGGACTAACAAATACAGGTGGCAGGATGCATGGCCCAGAGTACTTAAGGATGCATCCTGGATAGCATACTTTACAGAGTAAATCATAGCATCTTAAAAACATATGAAAGTCTGTGAAATGAATGCTAGACAGTACAGGTGCGAAATAGTATGGATACAGAAGATCCCTAACAGGATAGAGAAACATACTATGATCACATGAATAACTTGATACTATTGATGCAAATGATATGCAGCAGGATACAAAAACAGGATAATATCGCATGAATAGCTTTTAGGCTAAATTATTAATACATGTGTTAATGTCCTGCAGTTGGCATCACGGGCAGTAAACCAAATATGATCTACTGCAATCAACAACACTCCAACCCAGTCAGTTCTAGCCAGCGACACCAACAGGAAAAAAAAAATTCCTAACAGTCTAAAATCTGATCAAACATAACAATAAGCACTCTTGTGGCAGTCGTTTTGGTTCAAATTCAAACGCTGCATTATCCTAGGAAATAACCACAATATATATTCCTAATATGTCCATAATTTAATCAAACTGCACTAATAATACTCTCACAGCAGCCTGGTCCATTTATATGCTGCTTCCTTTTTAGCAGGGAACACTGAAAAGACTCCTTATGAAACAGGATAATATCACAAGAATAGCTTGTAGGCAAAATTATTAATATGTGTTAATGTCCTGCAGTTGACATCACCGGCAGTCAACCACATATGAGCTACTGCAATCAACAACACCCCAGCCCAGTCAGTTCTAGCAGTGACACCAACCAGAAAAAAAATTCTGAACATTCTACAATCTGATCAAACATAACAATAAGCACTCTTGAAGCTGTCCTTGTGGTTCAAAATTCAAATGCTGCATTATCCTAGGCAAGGACCACAATATATATTCCTAACAGGCCATAATTTAATCAAACTGCACTAATAATACCCTCACAACAGCCTGGTCAATTTCTATTCTGCTTCCCTTTTTAGCAGGGAACACTGAAAAGACTCCTAATATTTCATAATTTCATCCAACCAAAAAGCAACACTTCAAAAGTGTTTAGTCCAGGGAACTAAAGCACCCAAGCTCCAATTTCACACGCTTTATCCATCATTATGCCTCATATGGTCAATTCGAGGCAATTACAGTCTTCAGACAATGGTGAAACGATACCTTCTTCAAGTAGGAAAATGTTGAGGTGAATGAGAGAGGAAGGGAAACTAGAAATTTAAGGACCCCTGGGTTAAGGATTTAAATCTCATACAAGAATTCATTGGGGAATATCCTATTGAGTCATAATTAAGGCATCTTTTTCACAGAAATTGCTAATGTTAGAAAAAAAGGAAGGGAATGGAGGGTGGCTAATGTGGCATCACATTATGTTCAGAAACAAGAACACAAGATAAACAATAAATGAATTCATCAAACACACAGCTATACACAAAAGCCACATTTTATTGATAATGAACAATGAGGCACGGTTTTGTTAATAAATCTTCTTTCAAAGGTTAGATGCAATACAACTATGATAAGCGGACATGTTAAACTATATTGAAGATCACAGAGCATAAATAAGTTAGAATTTTATATACATAAAAATATGCAATATTAATATGCAATATTAAAGTGTGGGTTTCTTTGATGCTATTAATCTTTTGCTGATCCAGAAGCATATACCAAAACAGGGACTATAGTTTGACACTTTAGAATACAGAATATCCCCAATGTCTTGGATGTTTTAATAACTTTTCCATTACATGTAAGAAAGAAAAATACACTTCTTAATAAAATAAGGAGGATCCATAAGAAGCAGAACAGCAGCAAATGGAAAGACAAGAATCCCTTTTCAACATTAAAATATCCAAGAGATTGTTATGTCATACTACGCAAAATAGCATGCCTGCACTCTCAATAGTTCATCTAGTGGATACCACTTGCATTTTGCAATATACACCTAAAGACACAAGTATAAACCTCTAACAGAATACGTACCATGTCCTGCTTGTTGGCAAACACCAAGATGATACTGTTGCGCATAAATGGGTCATTAATGATAGTCTGAAAGAACATTCATAGAAAAATGAGACAATGTTATGCCCAAATGTCTAACAAGATTGTATAAGTTCTACATTTACAACCTGAAATTCTTGTTTAGCTTTCCCAATCCTCTCTCGGTCCAAGGAATCAACAACATAGATCTGCACAGACATATATTAGAGAGAGTTATGAATGTGCTTATCTTTTCAATCAGTAGTGAAAAACAGAGCACAAACAATTTAACAAATTAAATCTTTCAGTTGACTTAAGGATGTGAAATATTAACCAACACAGAAATTTACAAAAAAAAAAAAAAAAAAAAACTCCTAGTTTGATACTGTATCTAATCCCTCAAATTTCAATAAACAAGTTTCCCTCTGAAATGACAACAAAAGAAAACATAATGTAAAAAATAAATTAAAAAATAAAATGGTAAAATCAGGGGAAATGTCAGCTATAAGATAAAAAGGGAATAAGTTTAATTTCAATATACTGGAAGGTTTTTGCAGTCTAAGTAACCAATAAATGGCACATATTCGGGTCAATATCAATCAGAGGAAACATTAAAAGGGAGAAAACATTTTTCTTTTTGAGAGAGAGAGAGAGAGATAATTATCACCAATCCATCTGTATTATTAAAGTAGTGCCTCCAAAGTGGCCTTAGTTTCTCCTGTCCACCAACATCCCAAACTGTGAATATAACATTCTTATATTGAACTTTCTCCACGTTAAAACCTGGAGGAGACAACAAGAAGAACTCAGTTGTCATATCAACTTGTCTATCCACCTCAAGAAAAAAGTTCATAACATCTAATTTAAAGCCAAGAAGAAATTTTCAAAACGAGATATGGATCCCAAAGATTATATAAGGAAAAAGGACAAAAACATCAGAAAACTAATCGATGATATATGCCAAGAGGAAATTTTGAGAAAAAGAAACAGATTCCAAAGATTATACAAGGAAAAGAAATTAATACCAAGAAAAAAAAAACTAATCAATTATGCATTTAATACACACTGATCAGAGTTCATACAACTCAACCACATTGTTCACTTAATGCCTATGGGGACAAAGACTACAGAAGCGCAATCTCCCTGTCCCAGACTACAACCATATTGCCATACAAAGCTGGTGCATGACACAGTGATGGGGAAACTTTGTAAATAATTAGCTAATACTTGTTATTGAAGTGAGTCTAAACTAATCAGCAATACAAGCAAAGAGAACGCCTAGAGTGGAAAAATAGTATTGAATGGTAATATTTCCTTAGACCATACGATCCCTTTATTAGTGATTTGGCCAACCAGGAAAAAACAATCTTTTCATAGATGCAAGAGCATCCAAGCAAAGTAATGGCTATACAGGCTCGCTAGTCCACTTGGATAGCTTTGCTAGTTTTCTGAAGCCTTGAAATTTAACTCTATTTTCAAGATTGCATTTTGAAAAGGAAAAGATGAAAATTAGTTTTAGTCCTTCCAAAAGTGGCATCTTGCATGTCACTTTTAGCAAACAAGGGCTGAGAATGTGTCAAACAACAAAACCAACACAATAAAACAAGGTCCAAGCATTTTGAAAGAGTATCACCATAAAAGCCTATTTATATTTATAATGAGAAGAACAAAAGAAAAGAATACTGTCAAGAGCTCCAGTGAGGACAAAAAAAACCAGCAAAATATAAGAGCCACAATCATATAATCAGCCATTTCTAAAATCAAGTTGCTAAGTGTAAGTTGCCTACCAATAGTGGGGACAGTTGATAAAACTTCTCCAATGTGCAACTTGTACAATATAGTTGTTTTTCCAGCTGCATCGAGGCCAAGCATCACAACCTAAGCCAGCTCCAGAAAAATAACACATAAGAAAGGAGAATATAAAGTGAAATAAAAAAGTCAACAGCACTTGTGTCTGATTATAAGAGTAAACATAAACGAGAAAAGCCTTCAATAAACAGGCTGGTATAATAATAATAATAATAATGCCCAGATGTGGTACAGAGAAGATATGAGAAACATGCTACTACTTAAATTCAGAAAGTTTAACAATATACTATTATCTCAAAAATGCACTGGCTTGGATTCTAGATTCTAGGGTTGACTCAAATGAAAACATTGTCTCAAGTTTAAACAAGTGGACAATATACATTTGAACTTATAAAAATTTAATTCATCTAAGAATATCCACCACAGCACCTAAATTCAACAATCGAGTACATGAAGCCACTGTTTGACTTCAATCATTCTCAGGTTCATAATACCAAGCATTATTTACTACTTTTAGATCCTCCAACATGGTTTAATGACAATGGAGAATATCAAGTAAGCACGATATTATTAAATGCCCCAAAGTAATCACATATAATTCGACCGCATAATAAGCATACAATAATGCATGAACTATAGACGTTACAAACGTTTTTAGGAATGCATCAAAACCTAAATGATGTCAATGTGCATTTAGTGCAACTTCATGCTTCACGATTACAGATGAATAACATAACTAATTCAGGAATAGATTAAAAAATAATTACTGTACATTTTCTAGATAAGACAACCACCCAAAAGGTACATCAAAACAGCATTAAGATTCCTTTTGCATTGGCTAGAGTATCTGGTTTAACAGGATTCTTATCATCTTCAATGGCAAGGAACTGCCAAGGAAATATTAGATGCACTAGTTACAGTGACAAGAACTAATCCACAAAATTTAATTACTTCTTGTTACTACATTGAACTAGATAATTTAAGGAAAAAAAGACAACATTAAATAAAAAAAAATTTTCTTCACAAGAAGACTTTTGCCAATAAAATTGACCAATTTAAAAAACATAACCCATAATTAGATGGCAACGGGACTCAACAAATGAAAAGGTCTGCCAGTTTTAAATATTCTAGTTCTGCATTACCTATTATACGTCCTATTATAATAGAACCCAAAAACAAGCGAAAATATCCAAGTTGTGCAAGTGGCAAATAGATGTTGAGCCTTACCAAGAGTGAAGACAAACAATAGTAAGTTAGGTTACTCTAACTTCTCAATACTATTAACAACGGAACCATCCAATTATTGGTGTGTTTTTCGTTTATCTCTTTCCAGCCAGAACAAGCAATAGCAAATACTGAAGAGTAAATGCATTTAGAATTATTTTCTTTTCTACCAACAACATGATAAATGTAAATACTTGCAGCATAAAACTCAATTTATGACATAAAACACCTGGCTTTGCCACTCCCATGTCATGGAACCAACAAAAATCAAGTTTTTGACAAGACAGACAACGGTACTTTATGATGCCAATACATTCCTCAAAACACCCAAAAGTGACAAATTTTCCACGAAACAAAAAAATCATAATACAATTAAGTATTTATACGTCACATGTTGATCCCATTTTTTTAACAGAATTTAATAGAAAACAAAGAAACGATTTAGCTAAATCTACAGACATCTACAAATTCATTTACCAAGTTTCTAGCAGAATTTAATCGGAGATGCGATCTTCAGCAAAACTACGTCGTTTTTTCAGGGCTTTCAAGCTATAATATCAATGGTTAAAATTTTCTTCAACTCTACATTAAATTATAAACCGGAGAATTGGATTAAAAAAAAACCCTAACGATGAAGAAACATTCAGTTAAAAAACTAAAACGAGATAAAGAAATAAATAGAGAGATAAATACCCTCATCTCTGTGTTACCGAAAAAGGTATCGAAGAGCTTGCGAAAAGCTTGACCCATGCCTTCACAATTTTCGATTCTTTCTCTTTTAAAAAGAAAATTGGACTTCTGATTTTGATTCTTTTTTTTTTTTTTTTGTGTTTCTGTTTTCTCTCTCTAACAAAAAAGCTGAGAAATTTGGATAATAAGAGAGAGAAATTTGTAGTAGAAAACTTGAAAAAGCTGGCCTGGTTTTTTCTTGATGAGAATGATCAAGTTTTTAGAGAGACAAACGGAAAGGAAAGTGTTTTGAGAAAGAGAGATAAGGTCGCGTTTGTTTGCAGAGCATAAAGGAAGGATGATTTTAATTTTTGGCTTTCGTTTTTCCCTTTTTCTTTTCTTTCCAAGCTGTTTCGTGGAACGGACGTGGGCTCTGGGCGGCCAGGGAATGTGCTGCTTTTATTTTCATAATCTTTTCAGGCTCACTATTGTGAAGATTAAAAATAATAGGATTAATTTGTGATTTAGCCTTTTAATTATATTATTTTTTTATACTTATAAAAATTTATAAATAAATATTTGAATTTTATTTTCGCATTTTTTTTCACTAACAAATTAAGTTAACCATAAACTAATATGGCAAAAACAATAATAATATTATCACACATTATTTATTTTAATTGATCAGTTAAGTAAAAATTAAAATAAAAGGGTAAATTTGATAAAATTTGATGATTAAATAAAATATGAGAAATATTAATTTAAAACAGGTGTTTTTTATGCAAATCAAAGCAATACATGAACTTATTTTTTAAGTTGATATAGAATAAGAGTTTAATTAATAAATAGAGAAAAATCTTAGAAACTAATTAATAGAATCTTTTATAATAATTAATTGACCTAAACGAATGGTTATGGCATGCAATTTTGGATCCATTTGGGTTGCATTGGTTCATGCAGACCCCTTGAAGAGATTATTTCAACGATGGTTGATTTGGTATGGTTATATACTTCTGGTCATATCTTTAACTTAGGACATACGATCTCTTCTTCTGTTTTCAATAAAAACTTTTCTTAAATCAATGATATGATAGATGTGATGACGGGATGGATTGAATGAAGGTTTTTCTTACGAGTCTGTCATTATATAACAAATAAGATGACAGGATGGATTGATCGTCCAAGGGATAAAACCTGAAGGCCAGACAATTCCATATTGCCTTTGAAAACACAATGCTGGGGAGTAGTAATTTTACCTAGATACTAAATCCAACAATGCCTTGAAATTTTCAGTGGAGCTACCTTCTGGTCCAACTGCTCTTTGCGCAAGTTCCTTGATTGCCTTCAAATTCTCCCTCATTTTCTTCCCCTTTTCTTGGGATAAAACTAGATCCAAACTACTGATTAGGCCATTCTTTGTGAAAATTCCACCCTTAACAATCACACCAATCTCCCAGACATCCTGTACCATTCGACCGTTGAGTCCATGATCCCCAAAAAATGGCCTGACAATCATTGGCACCCTACCTGCTGCTATGCTCTCTAGCGTTGAGTTATAACCACCATGACTTATGAACACCCCAACAGCACTATGAGCCAGCACATCTATCTGGGGAGCCCATGGCACCACTATACCATTGGCCCTGTCTAGGAACCCATTAGGCAAATCTACCTTTGAATTATCTCTGAGAGAATATATGAAAGGAACCCTGCTAGCTTCTAATGCTTCTGCCACTGCTACAAGTTCGTTTGGAGGTAGGGTTGCGACCGAGCCAAAGCTAATATATGCCGCTGTTGCAGGTTTTTGCTTGTCAAGCCAAGCAAGGCAACCATGTGAATCTGGGACTGCTGGTGGTGGTGTTGAAAGGATCAAAGGTCCGACGTTGAGGAATTTTTTGAACTTGGATTTCATATCATTTGTAATCACAGGGTCTAGTTCTTCAAATGAGTTTATGAAGACTGCAGCTGCCTGAGGTAGCACTTGGCCCATTTGATGCAACATGCGAGAAAAAATTGATCCCAGATTTCCAGAGACGATTCCTTCAGGCAAGTCGTGGATGCGTACCTTAGACATTCCAGGAATGAAGTCGAGGGTTTGATCTTCTCGCCCAACAATCCCTGTATTTACATATATAGATGCAGGTAATAACCAACCCCATGAAATGAATGACTTGATGTGTAATTAAATATAGACTTACAAGGTAGATGGCCATGGGCCAATTTTATCAGTATTAATGGCTAGTTTAGTATTGATCGAAAAAATTTTTGGAAGAAACAAGATTTTTAAATTGAAATGTTGTTTTAGGTCAAAAATAACTTTCGAATGCAAAACTAAGCCTAAATCTAACCGACATGCCATAATTACTTTAAGAAAGTGAAGTATATATAAATCACTAATTCCTACAAATTAAAAGGACAACTAATTTTTTATACTTGCACTTATAAAAATTTTCTTACACCCTTTTAGCAGAATTAATGTCTCTACAATTAATCCAACAACAGCATGAAAGTAATAAAGTTTTTCAAATTAGACAAGATTAACTAAATGAATCAAAATGAGAGATTAACTAAGTGAGCAAAAAGAAAGAAAAAGTAGAAAACTACCTGCAACTCCAAAATTTTCTCTGATGAGATCAGTATAAACATGGGAAGAAAGGGGGCAAACTCCTGAAACAAAAAATGGCACCCAAGCTACACTGTTCTCCTCTGCCATCTCTTTACCAAACCAAAGGAATGCATCAGTCACCAAACAGCTCAGTTTCCTCCCCGTCTCTGCCACTGCCACTTCCATTCCTTTCCTGAAATTTTCACGCCCCACTTTCATGAACAATTCGATGTCCTCCAGGGGCTTCTCAACAAAAACATGGCCTTCCGGTACACCATCCGAAATGTTATAGGCTTTGATGTTTGGTAGCATTGGTAGGGATGTGGAGAAGAGAGAGGTGTTGGATTCTGCAGTGCTGAAGAATGAAAACAAAGTGCTTGGGGCAGCAGAGGCTAGGCGACGAGTGATGGTCAGGAGTGGAGGAGGGTGGGTGGCGAAGGGGAAGGCTAAGACCGCAACGTGACAGTTAGAGCCGGTGGCTTGTTGCATCTTGATGGTTGGCTAGAATTTTGGTGCTGTCCTAGAACTTGGAGGAGATATATAGGAGAAGGGTAGGTGCCTGGAATAGAATGGCAATGATTGTTTTTTTTTTGGGTAAAACTCGAAAATCAACAAGATCTGGTTTGTATTCAACCACATCGTTAGTGCCCGGTTAGCACATACTCTACCAACCCTCCTCTGCCGAGCCACCCTATTTATTAGCAGCCACCCCACAGCCATATTTGCAGCTGAATTTTAGTTGCCACTAGCCTTGCTTCAATTCGGTTTCTGTCATCATCGTAGATTTTTTCAGGACCTGCAGCAATAAATACAATAATGTATAAGTAATATATCACAATAAATTCATAATAATATATAATAATTAACAATCAACTATAAAAAAAAAAATAAAGCACATCAAAATTTACTTAAAAAACCTTTTAATGTAGAAAGAAAAATTATAGATCATCAGAAAAAAAATCTCTACTATCAAATAATAGATATACAAAATTTTTCTCTAGCTAAAACCAGAGCTAATCAATAATTAAAAAAATCTTCCCAAATAAGTGACTCAATAAATACACTCCAGATTGTTCTTAAAAAGCTTTAAATTCGATCTTCACCGTTTTAAATATAAAACTCTGAATCATAAACTTATTGACAAAAATTTCAACTCAATCGGATCATGGATCCACTTTCGTTCAACCAACTCTCTTCTCTCATTTTTTTTTATTTTTTTTTGCTTTTTTTCTCTTTTCTTTTTTTTCTAGGTTTGTGGCACCACATTTTTTTTTAGTAACTAGGGTTCTGTGTAAAAAGAAAGACCAAAGCCTATGGCCTTTAGTTAGTCCAAATCCAATTACATAGGGCTAGAACCCATTTTTCTAACAATCTTTCCCTTTAACCCCATTTGAAAGATATTCATCACCATAATAGTTTTATTTAGAATTTACCTTGGCTAAGAAACCTATTCCGTCTAAGTTACTGCAAAGCTCAAACTTCTTCCTGAAAAATGTCTTGGTCAACATATCTGTTACATTCTCATCAATATAAACTTTTTTCAACAGCATCTATTGTTCCTCAATCACGAAATATAACCAGTGATATCTAATATCAATGTACTTCATTTTAACATGGTACATGACACTCTTACTCAAATTTAAAGCATTTAGCTATCATAGAACATCACATACTCTTTCTGATTCAACTTTAATTTAAGAAGAAAACAATTCATCCAAAGCATTTCTTTATCTGCTTCGGTTGCTACAATATAATCAGCTTCTATAATTGACAAAACAATACGCTTTTGTAACTTAGACTGCCAAGAAACACCTCTTCTTGTAAAAGTGAACAAATATCCTAAAGTAGATTTTTTACCATCAAAATCATCTATCATGTCAGCATCAGTAAACCTTTTAAAAATTGGTTATGAAATTTCATAACTCAAACACATTTTTAAAGTGCCTTTTAAATATCTAAAAATCAATTTCATTGTTTCTCAGTGAACTTTTTCTATATTAGAAATAAATCTACTCACTGCACTAATTACATGAGCAATGTCAGGCTTTGTATAAATTATAAGATACATTAAAGAATTGACTACAAAAGAATAAGGAATACTAGACATAGTTAGTTGTTATTTCTTAGTTATCAGATAAGATTTTTTACTCATATGAAAATGGTTGGTAAATGGACTGCTAACTGATTTAGCATATTACATGTTGAATCTATTAAGAACATGTTCAACATACTTTTTCTGTGACAACCATAACTTTTCAGCTCTCTTATCTTGGATAATGTTTTATACTGGAATCTACTTTACTGAACCTAAATCTTTCATGTCAAAAGACTTAGACAATTGTTCTTTCAACTTACAAACCATATCAACATCTTATCTCACAATCAACATATCATCAACATATAATAATAGAATAATGATGTTACTATCAGAGAATTTTTTGACATACACATAAAGATTCACTGTCATTCTTTTATGTTATAGCTATAGCTCATCATAAAAGAATCAAACTTTTTGTATCATTGTCGTGGAACTTGTTTCAAGCCATACAAGCTTTTCTTTAATTTACAAACTAAGTGTTCTTTCTTTTTTACTTTAAAACCCTCAAGTTGATTCATATAATTATCTTCCTGCAAGTCACCATACAATAATACAGTTTTAACATCAAATTATTCAAACTTAGGATTCAAACTAGCTGTTAATCTTAGTACCACTCGAATGAAACTCATTTTCATAACTAGAGAAAAGATTTCATTAAAATCGATTTTTGGTTTTTGAAAAAAATCTTTCACTATCAATAGAGCTTTGTACCTTGCTCGTTTGTCATCATCTTTTTTTAACTTAAACACTTATTTATTTTTTAACGGCCTCTTATTTTTTAAAAGTTTAATAAGATCATAAGTACCTTTTTTTATATTGACTTCATCTTTTTTTTCATTACTTTTAACTAGTGCTTTCTATCCAGAATAACCTGCATATTTTGAAAGCTCTCTAGATTTCTTTCACTGGTAACTAAAATAAAATTTGAACTTGGATATCTAGTAAATGGCCTATGTTCTCTAGTAAATCTTTTAGGTTGAGACTCTACACCACCGAATGCCAAAGGTAGCTTCCTATGTTCAACATTTTCAAGTAAAAAAGATTGCTTCCCTTGCTCAAAATTGATTACATCTTGCTCATCACTAATTATAGTTGGTTCATTTATATCTTTAAGTTTTATTTCTTGCTCATTTTCATCATCTATGGCTTTTTCTTGTGAAACCTTTGTTAGTATTGAAACATCACACTTAACAGTAACCCGTATAATTTTTTTAATTTTTTTGAGATTTACTATGGTTTTTTTTCATGAAAGATCACATCTCTACTTTTGATTATCTTTTTTTTTTTACTGAATCTCATACCTTATAGTCAAATTCTTCATCACTATATCCTACAAACACATATTGTATGACTTTATTGTTAAGTTTTTACCTTTGTTCTTTTGACACATGCATGAATACTTTACACCCGAAAATTTTTAAGTGAGAGTATGAAGAATATTTTTCTATCCACACTCTTTTTAAAATGTCAAATCTCAAAGGAACTGATGGTGATCTGTTAAGTAAATAACAAGCTGTGTTGATTGCTTCACCCTAGAATAGCTTTGGTAATTTTATCATCCTTAACATACATCTAACTTTTTTCATAATGATGTAGTTTATCATTTCAACTACACTATTATGCTATGGTTTTTCAAGTTCTATCATCTCATGCTTAATCCCATACTTTGAACAGTACTTTTCAAAGTCTTTAGATGTGTATTTCCCATCATTATCAGTTCGAATACACTTCAATGGTAGTCTGTCATCCTTTCTATCATGCCATGAAATTTTTTAAAATATTATAATACTTGGCTTTTATTTTTCAACATATATACCCAAATTTTACGTGAAGCATCGTCAATAAAAGTAACATAACACTTGTTACTACCTAATGACTCAACCTTAATAAGATCACATACGTCAGAATAAATCAATTTCAATTTATTTTTTATCTGAAAACTCTTATAAAAAGAAAATCTACAATGCTTATCAAACAAATAATGATCACGTGAATCGAGAGACATACTTTTGGTCAAGAGAATGAGAGACTGTTTTACTAAAACCTGTAACCCATTTTCACTCATGTGTGCCAGCCTCTTATGTCACAAGTTTGTTAAAGCATCATCCTCAGTGGCATTTATCTGATTATCATTCAATTACATCTATGTCTTATATATTGTGTAGCATAGTTTTTTTTCTTACAACTACCATAAATCATTTAAGAAGCTTTCACTGTCCATTCTTTTATCGACTTTCATATCTTTCTTTATCAAGGACATTAATAGCAAGTAAGTTCATTCTTATATCTGAAATGTATTTGACATTTTTCAAAATCAACATGTAACTCGTATTAGTTTGTATAACAATATCATTAATCCCAACAATCTACGTTACACTCTTGTTTCCTATTTTGGTACAACTAAAGTCTCTTGCTTTGTAAGTTGTAAATAACTCCTTCTTAAGAACATAATGATATGCCACTCATATGTCAATTATCCACTTAATGTCGAGATCACAAACATGATTACAATCACTATGTGTATAAATCAAAGTAACTGAATCGCTATCTAAATTCATTGCTGTAACATTACTATCATCTAAACTCTTACCTTTCTCATCTTTTCGCTCTTGCTTCAAAATTTTACAGTATTATTTTATATGACATGCTTTACCATAATGGAAGCACTTCACTTTATCTCTGAACTTGGATCTATGTTTAAACTTATTACGACATTTTGAGTTCTAACTTTTGTCAATGTTTTTACCCTTATTCTCTATAACCAGAGCTTGATTTTCAGGGTTTGAATTTTTTTACCTTGCTTCTTCATTACACATACTATCATTTATCATCTCCAATATCACTTTGTAATTAAAAGCTGAATTAAGAACAATCACAACTAAAGTATTCTAGTTATCTAACAATGAATTTAAAAGAAATAACGCCTTTATTTTATCATCCATCTTAAGTTTCATAGTAGTCACCTGATTAAATATATCTTGAAAATTATTTAAGTACTCTGTAATAGATCATCCATTATTGTACTATAAAGTTATAAACTTTTTAACAAGTATAACTTTATTCATACATATTTTTCTCATATAATGCTACCAATTTTTTTCAAACAGTGTAGGCATCCATCTCTTGTGTTACATAATAAAACATGCTGATATCAACATATTTTTTTATTTTAGCCAACGTCTTTCTATCGAACTTCTTTCAATTTTTATCTTTTATATCTATTAGTTTAGCTGAATTACCCAATACTACTCATATAAATCTTTATAGAATAAATCATCTTTTATCATAGGCTTTTCAAATTGAATAATTTGATATTATTAATTTTATCGTGAAATCTGTATCACTTTTTATAATTTCAAACAAAAATTATTTCTATCTTGGATTGCTTCTGTATCGATGTTTCAAAATAACCCTCACTTTGATATCACTTGTTGGACCTGAAGCAATAAACACTATAACGTAAAAGTAATATATCACAATAAACTCATAATAATAGACAACAATCAACAATAAAAAAACATAAGAAAAATAAAACACATCAAGATTTAGTGAAAAACCCTTTAATGTAAAAAGAAAAATCACAAACCACAAGAAAAAAATCTTCACTATCAAATAATGAATATACAAAATTTTTTTCTAGCTAAAACTAAAACTAATCAATAACAAGAGAAATAATTGAAAAAATCTCACTAAATAAGTAACTCAATAAATACACCTTAAATTTATTCTTAAAGAATTTTAAATTCGATCTTCATTATTTAAAATGTAAAATTTTGAATCATAAACTTACTGATAAAATTTTGATTTAATCAAATCATAGATCGACTTTCATTCAATCAATTTTTTTTTATTTTTCTTTCTATTTTTCTTGACTTTTTTTTTTTTCTAAATTTACGATGTCACTCTTTTTTCTTTTAAGTAGTTAAAATTTTATGTAAAAAAAACCAAAACTTATAACTTTTGATTAGTTCAAACCCAATTATACGGGACTGAACCACTTTCTTAACACCTAGTATCCCAAATTCCTTTAAAAAACGGAGAAAAAATAGTCAACGGGAGAAGGTCAAATTTTGAATCGATAACACTCGACCAAAACAAAAGTCCCACCCACAGACCATCACCATCTATCTCCCCATCGTGAGCATAGCTAACCACCGCCCAGAAAGCCAACCCTAAACCTACTGCCTACAGCTCCATCAGCCTCTACCAAAGAAAAACCTTTGCATGTTTCCAACCGAGCAACCACACTTCACCACCCATAACGCATTCAAATCGAGACTCGTCCCACCACAGAAACCCAAAAAAAAAAAAAGCCCAAAACCAAAAAAGTCAAAAACAACAAAACACAAAAAAAAATCATCACATCCCCTGGGAACGAGGAAAACAGTGTCAAAAAAGCAAAAAAAAAAAAGAAACCGTCGAACAAAAACTCAAGAGGAAGCTTCGGTTTGGAGGGTTTCCGAAGCTTTTAGAAGCTTGATTTTTGGATGAGAGATAAGTCTTGGAGAAAGGAACGGTGAAAAATGGTGGGATTTGGTGCTGTGGAAAGGGCTTTTTGGTGTTGAAGTCCTCAGATCTAGGAAGTTTGGTCCATTTTTAGGAGGAGCTAAGCTCGCATAGTGAAAGATAAGGTTGGAAGACGAATGTTGATGAATTTTGGGCGAAAATCGGCGTCGGCAAATGACAGCCACCGCAGCGGGCCATTGATTAGAAACTGGGTTCTGTTTTTGGAAAGTTAAGAGAAAGTTTGACTTTTTTTTTTTAAATGAGAGGTTGAAATGAATTGAAAAGAAAAATTTAGAGCTTAAAATTAAAAACCGGATTAGACCGGAATCTAGTGAACCGCCCGAACCGATGCCACCTTATTCCAGACTTGAACCGGTAGTGACTACGGGTCTGTTTAGTATTTAAACATTTTCTGGAATTAAAAGTGGGTCTGGATTACTTGCAAAGCAATGAAGTTGAATTACGTACCAAGAGTTTTTAGTTTTTTTTTTTATTATTATTATTATAGACAGAACAGCAATTGTTAAAATTATTATAAATTTTATTAAAAAATGTGAAATCTGAATTTGAGTTTTAATATATTTAACAACAGAATCGTAAGTGCTACATGTAATATTGTCCTTGATTTTCGAGTTTTTAATGGTGTTGATGGTCATTCTGCTGCCATTTGGCCCCTGAAAATTACCTTTGACTAACAACAAGGAAGAAAAGACAATGAAGAAAAGAAACCATACAAGACCGGATAATCGCTAGCAAGTAGCAACGACTGAGTAACTGATATAGGATCTCCAACAGCTACCGGAATTACATAAGATTATTGGTTAAACTAGTTTAAAATTAAAAAAAAAAAAAAACTAATGAATTATTTCACTTTTTTTTAAAATTTTTTTATAATTTTATTGCATCTAAATAAATTTTGATTTTGATTTTATATTTATATAAATTTTTGTTTCAAAAAAATATTAATTTATATCAAAATTTATTTAAATATAAATTAAAAGTTAAAAATTTATTTAGATATAAATTAAAAATTAAAAATTTATTTAAATATGAATTAAAAATTAAAAATTTATTCAGATATAATAAAAATATAAAGATTTTATCAAAATAGAGTCATTAAATTCGAGGGCTATTCTGTAATTTACTGGAATTGACCATGAAATCCAATAGTGACTTCATACAATATACTACATTGACATATTTTGGACAGTGCCAAATTTAGAGGCCGACTTTCCAATATTTTTGAAGAACAAAATTGTATTTCAATGCTGCTGCTGGGGGTCTAAAGCACTCGTCATCAAGACATGCCATAAACCATGTCTCACCAAAACAGAGTTAAAAGCCACAACCCACTGAACCAGCAGATCCACTCGCTACAAAGTTTTCAATTGTATTTCATGCCATAAGCGTCCTCAGAAAAGCATGGATCATTCAAGTTTAGGCGAAAACACCATCTGCAACGAGTGGTGGAACAAAATTGTAACCTTGAAGTGTCAGCTCAAAGATGTGACCCACTTTGACTAACTTTTCCTGAATAACAGTCTAATTTTACTCTAAAAAGGGAAACCCATGAAGGCTCAAAGGACGTTGGATGATTGGCCAGTTAGGTGGAACAAGGATCTTTGAGCCTTGATGAAATTTCAAATTAGGTGAAACTCAGGAATTCTAATTAGGACGTTAATGGTTGTATTCGTGTATTAGTATATATAACATAATATGTATGTCCTCGTTTTTTGGTTTATGCAACGTATTATTGTAGTTTATGAAGAGAGCATTTTATTAACAATAATTGTAGATTATATACTCCCATATATTTGTCTCCTGTTATCTATCTTCGTGACACATGAACACTGTAATGTCAGCTTCATTTTTGCCACCTTAGGATCCTTTTAATTGCCATGTCAACTTCTTTTTTTTTTTCCTTGTGTCATCAAGTTTTACTTAATAACATCTAATTTAATCTAACATTAATTTATACTTTAATTATTTATTTATGAACTTAAACATTCATGAATCTAAAATATTCATAAATTCAATTAATCGTGGATAAATATATTTCGTGTTTTTTGTCATTTAAACTTTTAAGCTAAATTTACATTTGTTTTTAATTAAATATGAATTAAATCCAAAAAGAATGAATCTAATTATTTACAAACTTAATCATTTATGAATCTACAATATTCATGAATTCAATTAATCGTGAATAAATATACTTAATGTTTAATGTAATTTAAATTTAACATATTTATTAAATAGAATAAACACATATGAATCAAATCATGCTGATGATGACTTACTTGACTCAAAAATACAAATTACATTACCTCCATATTATTCCCTGAAGAATCTCCTACAAAAAGGAAAAAATAAGCTAAACTATATCTCAATAATTTATCTATAATACTTGTTTGAATACAATTTTTTACGTTATCAAATTAGTGTTAAAATAATTTTTAAAAAAAAAATCAGTTGTACTACTTGGGATGTGACTTGTGTGTGTATATGTAAAAGGAAGGATCTACTTACATTAGTATTATTCATACAAATTTTTAGACCCTTGGATCAAAATTACTAAATTTAAAAATATTAATTTGATTCAAATGAGTTATGAATTTAATTGTAATTCAATGATACAAAAAGATGTAAGAGTTACTAGCAGGAATCAACTTACACAAGTATAACTCTACATTTTTTTGGACTTTTGGATCAAAATTACCAAATTTAAAAATACTTTGATTCAAATGAGTTATAGATTTAATTTTGATCCAAGAGTCTAAAAAAATGTAAGAGTTACACTAATATAAATAGATTCCTCTTCATATATACTAGTTTAAATGTTACACACTTTTTTTTTCCTTTGAATCAAAATTAAATCCATAATATTTACCCTTAACCATTTTGATCCAAGGGTCTAATATATATATATATATATATATATATATCCACTTATACAAGTGTAATTTTTTTTTTTTTTTAACTCTTAAATCAAAATTAAATCCATAACTCATTCGAATCAAAATAATATTTTTAAATTTAATAATTTTGATCTAAAAATCTAAAAAAAATGTAAAAGTTACACTAGTA
The DNA here is from genome assembly GCF_047325235.1 of Durio zibethinus. Lineage (NCBI taxonomy): Eukaryota > Viridiplantae > Streptophyta > Magnoliopsida > Malvales > Malvaceae > Durio > Durio zibethinus. Next base: position 4,261,677 of record NC_143173.1, on the reverse strand, counting down.
TTACCATTGATTGCTTTTTGGCTAGTAAGAATGGTTAGCTCAGCTAAAAGCAATCTTGTCAAAAAACCCACTTTATCTCCATCCAATATTTTGTCATAACTTGTGTTAATTCATCTCTTAAAATAAAAAGTAAATGAAAATAATAATCATAGAAGGCAATCAAATCAAATTGCATCTTAACAGAAATTTCATTATAAAAAATGGGTTAGTTCACGTTAATTTAGAATGATGGTTCATGTTTAAGTGTTTCTAAGTAATAGTTCTTGAAAACTTACATTGATCAAGAAACCTAAGAGGTAAAAAAAAAAAACGTTGTACTATACTAATACAGGAAAGCTTTGTCTATATTATCTTCCCTCTCAATCCAAGATCCCATTTCTTTAGTTACAGTGGCTTATATTTATAAAATTAAAATGCACAAAAAATAGGCATGAAATTATAAAAGATTAAATAAATGCAGCAATTTATTTCATAAAAACCTAGAACATGGTAGCATCAATCCAAGAGAACTAGTTTTAGCTTTCCTCCAAGCGTGTAAGAGTTCATCAACATCAGTTGCTTTAAATCTAAAATCATCAAATGTCATTGTATCAAATTTTTAGTTATAGTAAGCACAAAGTCTAATACAAGATGTATTTTATGTTTTATTGTTAGGCCTATTCTAGGAATGAGAACTTTTTCACCAAGAGGTACACCAAATCTAATCTTGGTTTCTATGGCATTGTGTTCTAATTAAGCAACTAAAAATTCACTTCCATTACACATGATATAAGTTTGGTTCAAATTTCTTAAAAGTATTATCGCAGAACCAATTTTCAAATTAAGTTCATTGATTTGTTTGAAAGAGAATTTCAAAGAATAAAAATTCTAGTGCATAAAGTAAATCCTTATTTAAAGTCAAAATTATATACAAACAAATAATTACCACTAACAAAAGACCAACCCATAGATCAGGATAAAAGAAAAACTCAAACAGGGTAAAATTTTAAGAGCTAATATATCATCCAAAGAGGCAAATAAGACCTAAACTATATGTAATGCAACCAATACTTGATCTTAAACCCAAACAAGGATTAATAATGCATAATATAAAATGATCCTCCAACCATTTCCAATTCACATTCATGAAAAGCCCCAAAATCATAGTTCAACTTAAATTCACACCAAACCAACCAAATCTTGAATTTTTACATTTCATCAAATTCAATATGTATAAAAGAACTACAAGACAAATTAATATAGTCAAGCTAATAAGATGATACGTCCAAAACACATAAACACAACAAAATTATTAAAACTCAACACAATCAAAATTTTGAACTTTACATCTAATCAAAACAATATACCTTCGTAGATTAGAAAATGTAAAACATGATAATAAGTCTATTAGAACCCCAATCTTTTTTTTTTTTATCACATCATATCATTGGGATAGAATTATTCAAACTTCAACAAAGAAGTTAATTGAAAACAATAAAGTCAATCATAATTAAAAAAATCAAATTGCATTTAATTTAAGAAGCAACTTTTACTAGTTATCGATAGTCATAACATGAAATAATCTTCCAATGTTTCATCATTTTATTCAAGCTCACCCCACCAGAAAAACATAACAATCAAGCAATTAACAATTTTGCTTCCAAACAAAGTCTGTAAACTAGATCATTTTTTAAAAAATAATAATAAAAAAAAAAAATTAAGCTAAGAAGTAAAGAAAGAAAATCATATCATTCTTTGAAGGTCTTAAATCATATCATTCTTTGAAGGTCTTCAAGTTAGCTAAGGAGTAAATAAAAAAATTAAGTAAACCATAAAACTTAACAACTAGTCCTTAATAACACAAAACAATCATTCATTTCAAGTTATTTATTCAGATATAAAAAATGAAAAAAAAAATAAAACAAAAAGAGAGACAGATACTCACACATCCTTATGGCAATAGATCTTTAGAAACCTTTACCTATAAAAATAAATAATAAAAAATAAAAAACTATTTGAAAATCCAAAGGGCTAAGGTTTTAACTTTTTCTCTAATTCTTCTTCTGTGCTTTTATGTTTAAAAAAATAAATAAATATAAAGGTAAATGAAAAACATTGTCAAATTGAAGCCTAAAATTTAAAACTAAAAAATATCACAAATTAGGTAATAAAGTTTGAAATATCTAGCTTAGTTTTTGGATTTTGTTATAAGAAAATTTGAGAAAAAATGAAAAAAAAAAAAAGGATAAGAGGAAGGAGTAGTTGGCTAGAAAAGGACAAAAAGAAGGAGCAGACGATCATATTTACATCAACAATCTAAAAAAAAAAAGATCTTATCTTTTTTAGAAGGAAATGAAGAGTAATCACAGTAGAAAAAGAAAAAGTAAACGTGAATGAGAAACAAAAAGAGTTGAGAAATGATTAAACAAAGGGTTAGGTATTGACAAGAAAGGGAAAAAAATAAAGGGAAGGAGAATATGAAAAATGATAAGGCATGGAACAAAAGTGGGGATAGGCTCTCTTTTCTCCAAATGTGAGAAAAAAATGAAAAAGAAAAAATAAGCGCCGAAGACGTGGATAGGCTGAGAGGCCTCCATTATCTACAAAATTCATATTATGGATGGAAAGGAAAAAGATATGAGAAAAAAAAAAGCCACATTCTCATAAATTAAAAAAAAATTCTAAAATCTTAATTGTATGAAATTTTTAAAATAAAAAATTATAAATAGAAAAGACATTAAAAGTTTGGTTGTCATTAACTCCTCTCATCCACCCAATGTCATAATTTCTTTCAATCATGTACGAAAAATTTTCATAAGATAAAAGACTATGTTTTTTGCTATCAAAACATAGGCTATGTACAATTAAAGACCACATTTCCACTTTAAGAAATGTTGTCTTTGTACAATACTTTTTTTTTCAATTAAAGACCATATTTTAAAAAATGTAGTTTTTGTACAATAATTTTTTTTTTAAAAAAAAAGCTATGTTTCCCTTTGAAAACTAGTCTTTATACAATAAAATTTTTTGTTCAATTAATGACTATGTTTCCATTTTAAAAAATGTAGTTGCTGTAATAGTTTTTGGAACCATTAAACAAATTTGAAAACAAAAAAAAGTCATCATCAATCTTTTTTGGCTAGGTATGATTGGCCATCTATTAAATTTTACCTTTTTAATAAAATCTTAAAATTAATTAAAATTTATTAAAAAGATAATTTTTGGATTTGTGAAAATAGTTTAGGTTTAGGAGTACAGTTAAGTGTGAAAAAAAATTAGCACCATTATAACGTTTATTTTTAAAATGGTACAAATTAACCATATGCTATCCTTTAATCATGACAATAGTGATATTACCTTTAGTATTTAACATTAATTTTCTTAATTTTCTTTATTGTAATAAAAAATCATATTGTAATTTTTAGTCGTTAGCTTAAAAAATAAATAAGAACATTGTATATTGAAAAATCCATAAAAATATTCCAATACTATAGCAATATTAAACGAAATTTTCTCACCTAAAGATTTCATAAAAATCACTACTCAGACTTTTCAAGAATTTCATCCTTGGTAGTTCATATTTGTCTTCAATATTTATATTTACTACGGATATAGTAAAATATGACATCTGTTGTAGACACCCAATTTTGTCTATGGCATGCATCCAAATTCTTAGTTTCACTTTTGTCAAGATTATTAGGCTTTGAGCCTAATGTCGTTACTTTGTTATAGGCTTTGCCCCAACAAATATTTTATTTTTATTTTTATTTGTTTGTTTATTCTTTAATAAAAACTAAATAAATAGAAAACCAAAGAAAATCAAACAGAATTTTTTGAAAATCCTGTACAAGAATCGGGTAAAAAAGAATTTTTTGGATTTTTTCTTAACCAGCATGAAATTAAAAATGAAATTAAACAGGATCACAAAACATCAAAGCTAGGATTTCTATTAAATTGATTTTACCTAAATTAAATGGATTTAAATAATCTTTGAAAATCCTTGACAATCAATGGAACCCTAAAATTTCTAACTAAAAAATCTTTATAAATTATTCTAAGGCAAACAAAGAATATAGAGGGAGAAAAGATTATACAAAAACTCTTGAAAAAAAAAGAGAATAAAATCATTCAAAAAAAAGATACGATTAAGATTATACAAAAACTCTTGAAAAAAAAAGGAGAATAAAATCATTCAAAAAAAAGATACGATTTCTAGTAGTAGCTTTTTTTTTTTGAATTCTTTACAAAATTTGAAATTTTTTTAGTAAGTTGCACAACCCAGCCACTTAGCTGAGTCGACTCCAAGTATTTTTTTAATTTTAATTTTATTTATTTAACTATTTTATTTAATTATTTGATTATCTACTATTCTTTAAATATATTTTTATAAAAACATATTTAAATAAAAGCATTACCAACATATTATAAGGTAATCATTTTTTTTAAAAAGATTTTACCAATATATTGGAAAACCTTATAACTTTTTTTATTTAAAAAAAAAATAAAAAGCATTTCCAACATATTGGAGGGCCAATATTTTATTTCCAAAATAAATTTTATCAACATATTGGAAAACCTTATAATTTCCTTAAAAAATCAAGTTTTAAAAATAATAAAAAAAATTTTCATATTTTTTTTCATAAAATCCTACTAATAGATTAGATGATAATTTTTAACAGAAAGTCTTTTCAACAGATTGGAGAATATTTATGATTATAAACTTGGTTTATAGGTATTTATTTCTGGAAGCAAAATTAAGTGAATCCAATGATGAGGCCTCTTTAAAGCATGACAAATAGTCTCCTTGAATATTCTTGAGGTGAAAAAATATTCTTAAATTATTACCAACATATTGAAGTAATTTAAGAAAAATTTTTAATATTAAATTATTTGATAAATTTTAAATATGTTTTAAGGCTTGGATAACTTGAAATCAGACTGGTACCATCTTTTAGATGAGTACTGTGAAGGTGTTACAACTTTCCTCTCGCATCACCTTACTTTCGGACATAAATTTTGGTTTTGTGGATTAAAAATTACTATTTAAAGATACCTAAATTAATCTTGAGACTCATCTTTAAATGGGACAAATTTTGTCAAGTGATCAATCATACTTTAATAAAAAAATATTGGTGGCTATTCTTTTAGTTTATGTCTAGTTGTAGGTCAATAGATCTATACGTTACGATAGTTTGACGACTCCGCTAGGAAGATTAAGAGTTAGGTCAAGGAATGATTTATTGTTATCCAAGCTTAACCTAATAAATTTAAGATTTTTTTCTTTTGCTTGTATTTTATTTTTTTAATTCATTTATGCATTTTTATATCTATCATTCATTTTTATATCTATAACATGAGCTCTACACCTAAGTTCTGTCTCTTTTGAGGGAGTAAAATACCTACATTTTTGTGAGATTTCATGTCTCCACATGGGTTAGTGAAAAACTCCTACTCAAATTGAATCTTTTTCGCTTGTAGCCTATAATGGATATGGATTGGGGTGCTTTACTAGTCTATAATGGATAATAATGTAAGGAATAATTTGTGAACCCTTAGATTGTAAAATCTTTGAACCTAGCATGTAAATAAATCCTAAAGGTCCGAACCTAGTTTAGAGCCATGCATTCCTTTATGTCAGAAATTCATAAATAGGACATATGATGAGAAATTTATTCTGCTTGTAAATTTATGTATTGTTTTTTCTATATGTATTATTTGCATGCTAACCCTTTATGTTGTCTTTGGTATTTATACGTTGTTCTTTGTAGATATTATATGCCTATTAACTGTTTTCTTTTACTATGCATACATTTATATCATTAGGTTTAATATAATGAGTAATTGTCATAAAACAATTTTAATAAAAATTCTTAGTTACATCTATTAAAAACCTAGCAAAGTCCTCTACTAACTTAAAAAGGGAGTCCAAAGAGTTGAAACTTGCAAACAAAAGGCTAAAAAAGAAAGTTCAAGCACTTAAACAAAGAGAGGATTGATGAAAAATTTTGTTCGTTGACCTTAACATAATACGACCATCTGCCAATCAAGAACTGGTCCAACTTTTGAAAAAAAATGGATAGTTACAAGTAAAGCTATAAGAAAAAGATGAGGCACTTTTTGAAGCACAAAAGTACATCCCAATACTGAATAGAGTTATGGTTGAAATTAGAACACAAATGAGAGCTATGAATGAAAAGTGCAAGCAATTAAAGGAGGCGTATGTCAAAAAACATAATCAGTTGTAGTTTCTATTTGACCAAATCACTATGGCTACTTATAAAACCAAGGACATAATAGAAAATATTGAAAAATGGAAGACAAAAGTGCCACAGTGGGAACACATGGCAAAAAACTACTATACTTCTTTAATGAAGTGCAAAGCTAGTATCAACAAATTAGAAATTTCTTTCCTCAGTAAATTTTAAATTTTTTATGGATGTAATATTGGATTTGGTTAGAAATAACTTTTAATTCAATAAAGATTTTCTTTGATAACAATTATTTTGTGAGAAATTCTACTTTTTACATTCATGCATTTTTTACAGTCATTCTTATGCACTCTAATTGTGAAAAATTAAGGTTTAAGAATAGCTCAACACTAGTATTATACCCAGGCCTAAGTTAGAAAAATGGAACAAAATAATGCAAGCCATATTAAAAAATTAGAAAAGGCCCAAAAAGAGATTATGGAAGAGCTAAACAAAATTTTTGAGGCATTAGGCAAGTTGAATAAAGAAAATGCGATAGAAGAAAATGCTTCACATAATATTGCTTATCCTCTATATCCTCCGGGTTATGACCCATATTAGGCCCAATTTACTTCAAGCTTTTCATCATAATAGTTTGTATTTTTTATAGGTTACACTTACTCAGAAATGCTACCTACACTTAGTAAAGAGAATGTTCAAAGCTATAACAACCTTGCCCTAGCTGAAAAGGAAGTTGAACCAGCCTAAGATTCTAATTTGGACATCCCAAAAAAGAAATTGAAAATGGTTGAGGCTTTGGAAGATTCAAAAGCTAATTACAAGATAAACATGCTTGATGAGAGGTTACGAGCTATTGAAAAGATAGATTTTTATGGCTTCATGGATGCTGCCGACCTTTATTTGGTCTCAGATGTTGTGATTCCTTCTTAATATAAAGTTTCAAAGTTTAAGAAGTACAATGGTACTAAATGTTCGATAACTCATATCACCATGTACTATAAAAAAATGACTGCCTATAATAGTGATGAAAAGATATTGATGCATGTATTTCAAGATAAAATTATTGGCTTAGTTATAAGGTATTATATTTAGCCAGATCAAACTCTCATCTGTTCTTAGAACAAGCTCACTCGAGCATTTATCAACCAATATCACCACATCATTAACTTAGCCTTTGATCATCTTTTTTTACAAAGCATGTAAAAAAGGTAACAAAATCTTTCAAAAAATATACCCAATGATTGAGGGATATAACTATTCAGGTCTAGCCATCATTGACCATAAAAGAGATAATGGTTCTGTTTGTAAATACTTTGAAGTCTCTCTATTATAAAAAAATGATAGAGAACATAACTAAAAACTTTGCTAACATGGTAATCTCATGAGAGATTATTAAAAATGCTATCAATAGTAGCAAGCTTGAAAAAAAAGAAGCCAGTAGTACCAAGAAAAAAAAGATGCCCAAAAAAAAAGAAACTGAAACCTAGATTGTGAGTTTTGAAAGGCAACAATTTAAAGCTTATGCTCCATATCCACCATATGTTCATCTTACTTACTACCCTGCAATCTAATGTTACACAACTCTTTTACTAGCCTCATTACCTAACCATGAATAACATCTCTCTAAGTCATTATCAATCAACTTTTTAAGCACCTGCATAAAGTTTTAGTTTTGTTGGTACACTAATTTCAAAGCCTATCAATCAAACGAGTGATTTATGAAGATCTAGGGGTAACCAAGAAAGAGCTTAAATCGATTCTATCCCCATAACATACACTAAGCTATTCCTAGAATTAGTTAGAAATGACTTGATATCTTTAATTTTTTTAAAACTATTAAAGCCACCCTATCCCAAATGGTATAATGTTAATGTCATATATGATTACCATAATGGGAATATGGGTGATTATATAGAAACATACCCTACTTTCAAGCATAAGGTGTAAAATTTAATTCGAGAAGGCTTGATAAACTTCAATGAATCAAGGGAGTTGAATGTCAACAAAGGTCTTTTGCCTGATCACATAAGGGCATAATTGTGAAAAGGCTGATTTAAACTACTTTTCATTTTAGAATTTTTTTGGAATAATGAACTTCTTTTATGTACTTGAATTTTATTTTATATTTCATTATTTTAATAAAAGTGATAGATATAATGCATTTTTGTGACACCTTTTCTTTTATATGAATTACCATAATATGCTTTTAACTTTTTACATCTTTTACTATGTCTATTTCCAATTTCCAAATAATGAAGGTTTAAATAATCGTAATAATAATTCAAGATTTGATTTTGAGAACATCACTCATGTTAATAAATTGAGATTATTGATTCATTGAGATTACTGAATAAAAGAAGATAAATTTGACAAAGAATTTCACTCATTAAAAGATGAAGTTAATGTAGAATGCAATCTTTGTTTTTGGTCAATGAATGTTTTTCATTGAGAGTATTCATATTTAAGATGAAAAATGGCTATCTTTCTTTATCCTTCATAAAAATAGTATAATTATCCCTTGCTACCCCATTTAAGCTTGTTAAATTTTTTTTAAGGAACCTTAACCAAAGATCACCCTCACATTGGAGGCACGTTTGAGAAGCTTAAAAAGTTAAAATCTTTAGTGATTTTAGGGGTAAAACCCTTTTGTGCTTAAATTTTTCTTTAAAAATGATGAAAAATTAAAAAAATAAAAAAACTAATAAAAAATAAGAAAGAAGAAAAAAATTAATGGGGCGAAATATCAATGAGCTTTACATGGAAAGAAATTATCATTGATTTGATTATCCTTCAAATACATTTGGGCTTATTTTATCCAATTTTTTTATAACTCTTTACCTTAGCCTACATTACGTCCTTTAAAATTTTATTTTGACTGAATATGAATACTCAATTTAGAAAATTATAAATTGAACCAAGACAGGTTTACTATTGGATTGTTTGAGATTTTGATCAAAGTGTCACTAATGGATAAAGAGAAAAAAGAAATAAGAAGAAAAGATGTGAACAAGATTAGAAAAAAAAAAACAAAAAAAAGACTTAAATTAAAAACCTAAAAGGGTAGTTTAAGTAAAAATAAATATTTGAGAAAAAAGCTTCATTAGAGGATTTCAGGAATATGGATGATGATTGGCTCAAAGATTGAGAATATCAATAGAATGTATTTTTGAGAAAAAATTCTAAGTTAGAGTTCAAAATTGTTTGAACAATCATTATTCTGGATGTTAATGCTCTATTTCTACAATATTTTACTTTTATTCATCTTTGATTTATTCTTGATTAGATTTCCTTTAATAAATGCTCATTTTTCTTATTCTTTACCAAGTTTGCATCATTTGACTGAATTAAGGAAATGTATCAAATTTGTCATGAATTAGAATGATGATATATAAATGAATGACAATGTTCGTAAAAGATTTTTTTATTCTTTTGAAAGAAATCCAAGATGAAAGAAGTGAAATGAGCTTGAAAAAATGATTTGAAAATGGCAAATGAGGTGACTTAATGATGAACACACTGATGGATTGATTGATAAAACCTGTGAGTTAGGACTAGATAAGAAAAATAATATGGATTAGTTAATATAATTTTTTCTGAAAAGGTTAGTACTGAAAAGCTAAGAAGGAATGGTGGAGTCTTAAGAACCTTGTTATCACAATTGGATTTTCATGGCCTTAATTAGTGACATTTGCATTACATAAATTATGTTTACATTGTATTTAAATCCTTGAAAATTGTATTTGCATCATGGTTTGAGCATGCATTTGTATCATGTAGGGAACATTTGAATCATTGTATGACATTCGCTCTTACATCATTTAGCGAGAATATGGGTTGTTGCATTTGCATCATTTAGAAGGTATTTGCATTATTAGTATGGCATTTGTCTTTGTTAGGAGAAAATATTTGACTTTTGATTCCTTAAATGAGGAAAATCTTTCATGTTGAGATTTTTGGATAAGGAAAACTTTTCAAACTTTTAAAGTTATAAAGCTTTTGTTTAAAGGAGTTTTTGGAACTAAAATCTCTAAAATTTTGGATGTGAATCTTTAAAATTTTTCAAATGAGCATCTTTGAAATTTTGGATTTATAACCTTGAATTTTTTTAAATGAGGATCTTTGAATTCTAGAGGTGAGTCTTGAAACCTTTTATGTGAATCTGTAAAATTTTCAAATATGAAATTTTAAATTTTGGATATGAATCACTAACAAAAATCCTTTGAATGTGAATATTTGAATCTTGCATTACAGTTTGCGTATCTTTATAATGAAAAAGTTGAATTTCTTACAAATTGAATATTCTTCAGAACCTTAGATTCTTGTGAACCTTAAATTTTTGCGAACCTTAAATTCTTGTAAACCTAAAGTTTTTGTGAACCTGAAATTCTTGAAAACCTGAAGCTCTTGCAAACCTAAAGTTCTTACAAATCTAAAGTTCTTGTGAAGTTTAGATTTTTGTAAATCTGTAAGTCTTGTGAATCTTTGAAGTCTTATGAATCTAAATTCTTATGAATCTAAAAATTCTTGCAAATTTGAATTCTTGTGAATCTTTGGATTCTTGTGAAACTAAAATTGCTGTGAATCTAGAACCTCTGCGAAACTTGGAACCTTTGCCAATCTGGAACCTCTAAAAAACTAAAATACTTGCGAATTTGAAATCTTTGTGAAACTTGAGGCTTTTGTGAATCTGAAACCTCTAAAAATCTAAAAAAATTTATGAATCTAAAACCTTTACAAATCTAGAACCTCTAAGAAACTTGAAATCTTTGCGAATCTGAAACCTTTGCAAAAATTGAAATTTTTGTGAATCCGAAACTTCTGAGAATCTTAAACATTTACAAACTTTTGGAATCTTTGTGAAACTTGGAATTTTTGCAAACCGTTGTGAATCTTGAATTTTGGTGAATTTTGAAATCATTATGAATTTTTTGCAAATCTTGGAATATTGGAAATTTTCAATTTTTATTATGAAACCTTGAAAATCTTTGTAGTTTGTGAACCCTTGAATTTTCAAATTGTGAATCGTTGGATTTCAAGCTAAAATTTTTCTAGATCTGGGTGAATAGATGTCTTTTAACATTTTTTATTTAAAGTTTTTAAAATTGTTTAACCTCTGTATAGAAGAGCCTATTTCTCAATTTAAAGTTGTTTTAGCCTTTGTATAGATGAGCCATTTCTTAATTTTAAAATTGTTTGCCTCTGTATAGGGGAGCCCATTTCCTATTTTAAAGTTGTTTAGCCTCCGTATAGAGGAGCTCATTTCCTATTATTTTGCCTCTGTATAAAGAAGCCCATTTTTTAATTTAAATTTGTTTGCCTCTATATAGAGGAGTTTAATTTGTTGAACCTCTGTTTAAAAGAGTTATCAAAGTTTTTAAGCTTTATGCCTCTGTTTAGAGGAACTCTTTAACATCTTTGGAAAATCGCATCCTTTTAAAATTGCTTGATTTGAATTGGACTCAATGGTTATCTATATCTTTGCATCATTTCTGTTTCACAAGAATGTGCAAAGAAGAGCAACTGTAGACAAGTCATTTCATTTTGGGTGTGCATCCAAATTTTCAATTTCGATTTTGTCAAGATTGTTGAGCTTTGAGTCCAATGTATGTTACTTTCATGTGAGCTTTGCCCCAACAAATATTTTATTTTTATTTTTATTTGTTTGTTTATTCTTTAATAAAAACTAAACAAATAAAAAAGAAAAGAAAATTAAACAAAATTTTTTGAAAATCTTGTACAAGAATCAAGCAAAAAGGAATTTTGAGATTTTTTTCTTAACCTGTATGAAATAGGAAATCAAATAAAAAAAGATAACAAAGCATCAAAGCTAGGGTTTCTCTTCATTTGATTTTACCTAAATTAAAAGGATTTAAAAAATATTTGAAAATCCTTGACAATCAATAGAGCACTAAAATTTCTAACTAGAAAATTCTTATAAATTGTGCTAAGGCAAATAAAGAACAAGAAAGGAGAAAAAGATCATATAGAAACTCTTGAGAAAAAAATAAGTGAAAAATCATTCCAAAAAAAAAATGATTTCTGGTAGTAGGTTTTTTTTTTTTTTTTGAATTCTTTATAGATTCTGAAATTTGAAGATTTATTCTAGTAAGCTATGCAATACAGCTGCTTAGTTAAGTCGACTTCAGGTATTTTTTTAATTTTAATTTTATTTATCGAACTATTTTATTTATTTATTTGATTATCTATTATTCTTAAATATATTTTTATAAAAATTTATTTAAATAAAAGCCTTACAACATATTGAAAGGCAATTATTTTTTTTAAATAGGGTTTTACCAAGATATTGGAAAACCTTATACCTTTTTTTTTTATTTCAAAAAAATGAAAATAAAAAGCTTTACCAATTGTTTGGAGGGCCAATATTTTATTTTCAAAATAAAGTTTTACCAACATATTGGAAAATCTTATAATTTTCTAAAAAAATCAAGTTTTAAAAAATAATAAAATAATATTTCATGTCTTTTTTTATAAAATCTTACTAACAAATTGGATGATAATTTTTAACAGAAAGTCTTACCAATAGATTGGAGGATATTTATGATTATAAACTTGGTTGATAGGTATTTATTTCTGGAAGCAAAATTAAGTGAATCCAATAATGAAACATCTTCAAAGCGTGACAAATATTTTCCTTAAATACTCTTGAGGTAAGAAAATATTCTTAAATTACTACCAACATATTAGAGTAATTTAAGAAAAATTTTTAATATTAAATTATTTGATAAATTTTAAATATATTTTAAGGCTTAGATAACTTAAAATCAGACTGATACCATCTTTTGGATGAGTGTTATGAGGGTGTTATAACCTTATTCTCGCATCACTTTACTCCCAGACATAAATTTTAGTTTCGTGGACTAGAATTTCTTATTTAAAGATACCTAAGTTAATCTTGAGACTCTTCTTTAAATGGGACAAATTTGACCAATCATACCTTAATAAAAAAATATTGGTAGTGACTTCTTTAGCCTATGTCTAGCAGTAGGTTCACAGATTTATACGTTATAATATCTATAATTAAATGTAAATAATATTTCCTCAAAACTAATTTCTTATTCTATTTATTTAAAAAAATTGACAAATCTTTATTAAAAACTATCCTAAATGCTCTAGTACATTAATGGTATTTTAGTTAATTTTTTTTCCTAAAAATTTTTAAAGAATCACTACTAGGATTTCTTTAGAATCTCATCTTCAGAGATTTCATTTATTTTTAGAATTGATATGTATGAATGAAATTTGATGCACATGGATTTATTTATAATATTATTGCATTGAATAATTATTTTTTTTTGGAAAAGAAAATGAGAATTTTTTTTATTAAAAATTGCTCTAAATATCTTTAATATTTGGTAATAATTTAAAAAAAATCTCACATAAAGATTCTTGAGAATTACTAGTCGTATTTCTTTAGAATCCCATCATAAAAAATTCACATCACTTTCGAGATTATGTTAAGAAATGTAGATGAAGTATGATATGCGTGCAAAAATATTTAGTCATCTTACTTATTTTTTCTTACGTTATATCTTTTTTATTACTTATTTTATTTTACTCATCTAATTGATTCATTATCATTATTATTAATTTTTTTAAGGGAACAAAACAAAGAAAATATTTTTATTGAAAATTTTTAAAGATACCTTAATACTTTTGTAGCATTTTAGAAGAATTTTCTTGTTTAGTGATTTTTTAAGAATCTTTACTCAGATTTTCTTGGAATCCCAATGTCGAATAAATATTTCTTTTTTCTCTCTCTTTTTTTTTTATTTACTAGTAACATTTTTTTTAGAATAGATACATTTAACTTTATTATTTTTTGGAATTGAAAATTTATTTTTATTGGCACTATTTTACTACAACAAATATTAAATGTTTATTATAAGGATTTAAGATTTTAAACATGCATAAATAAGAAAATAAATAATTTGAAAAAATAATTGAAAAAAATATATAAATGGAATTAATAAAAATAACAAAAAATACTTGAACTGGTCGATCTAAAAGCAGTTTGGTGGGTTTTTGCGTTTTAGACAGGCTCAAAGGTAGTTCAAAGGCAGTTTTCTACAAATTGAAGCGATTCGATTTTGTTTGAGATCGATTCGCAAGCGGCTCACTTGAACAAGTCGGGCACACGAACCCCAAATCCAAGTCAGGCCTACGCACGGATCTTTAGCCTTCAAAATGCATCGTTTTTATTCTTTTTTTTTCTTAACATTGCAAAAGTTAAAAAATTTTTTACTTCATTTAAATGCACTCTTTTTTAAAAAAAAAAAAAAAAAAAACTCTACCCAGAAACAAAATTATCAAAGCTTAAAAAAAAAGTCCAAAATTCGACCAGTATGCTGCCAAGTGCTGCCGTATGTTATCAGTGATCATCACCGTAAAAGTTCCAAAACAACCCTAAATGAAGCTCTTATCCCTCTCTTTTACGTTTTGTAATTAGTTTTGCCCAAAAACAAGCCTAAAGTCCTAGATATGACTTTGAAACTCATGGTTTCAAAACCTAAAATGATTGTCAGTGTCACCCCAAACTTTTTTACCTTTTACAATGTTTCTCACCTAGCTCTAAACTTTTTTCCTCCTAAAAATCTAACCCAAAAACCTCCTCAAATCGAAAACTCCTCTTTTTTTGCTTTTTTCTTTTGTATTTTTTTATGTTGTTTCTTTGTCTTGTTGGTGTGATTCCTCTCTTCAAGGAAGATTGTGTTTGATTTGATTCTTTTGGTGGAATAGTGACAGTATAGACTAGGCTATGGTTGTTTTTTTTTTACTGTCGGTTTTGGTTATTGTTGCTTCGTTGTTTCTTTGTTTTTTTTTTTGGCAAAATGTGGCTGTGTTTCTTAGTAGTGATCATACAGGCGTATATGGGTAAATTAAGGAATTTGTGGTGGTTCAACCATGTTTCGGCTAGTATGGGATAACTGTATATGGTGATATTTTATAGTGACAGTGGTGGTGATGGGGATTTTTTTTTATATATATATAGAATTGAGACGATTCAAAGGATGTTTCGACCAAAGTGTCTTAGTTATACAGTGGGCATGTGAATGTCATGAATGATGTATGAAATTGAGGAGGGCTCTGTGATGGTTAATAAAGGTGGTGGAGGTGTGATTAATGGTAGTTGATAAGGGTTTCCAGTGGGTCTCCCTTCTTTAGTTCTCTCAGTTGAGAAGTATATGTATTGAGCCCTTGTGTTTTTAGCTCCCATTTAGTTTTTATCTCTAAATTCAACCACAATGGACACATGAATTAAATGTTTCCAGTTTGAAAGTGCAATCTGAAAAGCAGAATTAAACCTTGGCCAATTGTGGCATGAAGTTACCCTTGGTGTAGTGGTTACCAGCCACTCCTATTTATTTTCTTATCCTTTTTTATTTTTATTTTTTGATTTTGTGATTTTTCACTTTTTAATTAATTTAATCAATTCTAAATAAATAAAAGTATAAAATAAAATAAAAATGGTTTTAAAACTTAATTTGGGGCTAAATTGGAGTTTAGGCCTAAATAATAGATCTGGACTTCTGCTGGGCCTTCAAGCCCAAAAAACTCAATTTTGATCCATAATTGAACTGGATTGGATCTGAATTTTATCCCATACAAAATGATCAAAAGCAATTAATCCAAAATAAGCCTCAAATGAGTCAATTCAATTAAAACGCTTAAATTGGCCGAAATCGAATTATTCAAATCAAGTACAAAATTCAAACAAAGCTAATCGATTTGGATAAAATTGGATATTTACAGTAGTCTTCGTCTAATAAATTTTTTTCAATTATATATATTTTTGTAATAAATTAGCTTATTTTTAATATTATAAAAATGAAAACCTTCTTTATTTTGGTTTTTTAAAAATTAAAGAATTAAAAAAAACACAAAAAAAAGATCTCATAAAAGTAGTGAATTTCATTAAAAAAAATACATAAAAGTATAACAAATTAAAACAAAAAAAGCCACCAAAAACAAAAAATAATGGGTACCACATTTTAAAAAATTAAATGAAAATATAAAATATAAAATCTATACAAAAAAATAAAAAACAAAAACTGAGAGCTAAGCCTCATAAAATTTAATGGGTCCCATTAAAATAATAAAATAAAATATATAAAAAATTAAAAAAATTTAAATGAAAAATAAAAAAATAGAAATAAAAGGAAAAATGTGGAACCCATCGTAAAAGAAAAAAAAAAAAACCAAAAAAGGAGAAGTAAAAGACAAAACTACATCATTTAATAGAAAAGTCAAAAAGATTATAAAAAAAAATGAAATTGCCACATGGCAATCTATGGAAAAAACAGTATTTATAGCAAAATTTATATTATGGATGTTAATTTTCTTTTACATGTGGACTTTGACAAATCATTCCACAGATGTTTCCTACTTTCTCTTTTGTTTTTTGTTTTAAACTCATTAATTTTTTTATTTAAAAAAAATAACATTCCTTGAAATAAGAGAATCATCATGGCAAAATCTTTGTTGTAAGGCTAAAGTAACAAGAAAGCTTTTTAAATTTTACAAATTTATTTAGTTAAATTTTTATACTTTATTACCTTTAAATAAATTATTAATTATTAATTTACATTTAAATAAGGTTTTAAATTTTAATTTATATCTAAATAAATGTTTAATCTTGAATTTATACTTAAATAAGCCTTTAACATAAATCAATCTTTTATTTGAAGTAAAAGCTTATTTAAATAAAAATCTAAAGATAAAAGCTTATTTGAGTGCAGAGTATTTATTTAAAAAAAGTAAAATAAATTAAAAAATTTTTAAAAGAGTAAAATAATTTGAGATTTCTTTTAGTATTTTAGCCTTGCCATTAATATGAAAATATTCTCACCTTCCTTATGTCCCATTTCCTCTTTATGCTTTACTACATTTTGTAAAACACCCAATTATTCATCTTTTAATCAAACATTTACATAAAAAAAAAAAAACCCTAAAGTATTTTCAATTTTCTAAAATCCTTAATCTTCTCCCTTTTCCCTAATCCATTTGTTCATCATGCTTCTATAAAGTTCCAAAATTTGTAGAAAATTCCCCTTTTCAAAAGAGCTTGACTGTTCCAACCAACCTACTTCAAAAGGTCTACAATTGGATCAAGAAAAAAGGGAAAACCTGCAAAGAAATTTTGAGATTTTAGACATAGTGGCACCATTTAATCGATTAAATTTCCTTTAATTTTCATGGCTTTTACAATCGAATTGTTAAATGATTTTTAAAATTTTTACTTTATTACCAAGCATCGTTATATGTTGCAAGGATTTCATTTTTTACTTTATGATGTTATTATGTAAATTAATTTATTTTCTTTTTATCATAATAATCAATTGTTATCGATAATATATTTTTACTCCATTCATGTCCCATACATGTTTGTTTATGTTTTACAATTTTAAGATTTGCCCTTGCATACATTAGTAGATTCTAAACTTGGCTTACCACATTAGATGAAAACTAATTATTTTTTTCTTTTTGGTAATATCATTAATGTCTCATTTGAAATGTTGTTTTCTTTAAAGTCTATTATACATTGATTGTATGAAATACTTTTTCAAGTATTAATTCGATTTTATAAAAGGTATCCTGCATCCAAAAATAAGATACGTTGCCATATAATTTAAATTATTTTGTTAATGATTCTTGATTCAATTATGTCTTTAATGATAATTGTTTAGGGCGTATTATAATCTAATATAGATCTGTCAAGCACCAAAAGCTTGATAATTGCTATTGTTGTTATTCTTTTTAACTTTTGTGACTCCCAACAACCTGTTATTGGCATGTCATTTGATCTAATAAAAAAATTAAAACAAAAGACAATGGCAAGTGGTTTAAAATAAGAATCTGACATGCCATGAGAGGGCAATTGGGTGTCATAGAAAAATGATTTTTTCAAACTATTAAACTGCTTACCATTGTCTATTATGCCAATTACTTTTTGTAATATGTGTAATCCAATATAATGCTTATGCTTCTATGATATGCAAGAGTATAACTATTTTTAATTGATAGTCTAATAACCATTGTCTACCCAGAATTGCCTTCACTTCTCTATATAGTAGAAATGAATTTATATGTTTTATATGGAACAAATTATGCTATGCATACATAACCATATAGTGAACTTGGTTTATAAACTACATTTTAACCAATTAGTTTTAGTTAAATTGTTTAACAAGTTTGGCTCGAATAGAGTTGGTTTACAATCTTTGATATGTTGCTATTGTTAAATACTATAACAGCTTGCAAATCACCTCTAGAAAACTTGCCTTGCATGAAATTGAAATCTAAAGCAATGGCCTCATTCGATCAAGCATCACTTAGTGTTATAAAAGTTGGGGAGAAGATATTCAAGACAAAGTGCTTAGTGATATTCAATCAAACATGCATTCTTAGTTCATTAAGTTTAGAATTGCATTTGAGAATGTTGAGTTTGGTATTGATTCATCCATTTTATTCCACTATTTTGGCAAACAGAGTTTTGGTCATTGAACAAGAACATGAAGCATTATTCAAAAAATTATTGTTTTCTTTTAGTATGCTTAATGATTGGTCAAGGATGCAGAATTTGGAATGAAATGGCTAATAAAGATACTAGAAATCGCAACACCATGCGGGATGCTATCTAGTGTATGTGTGTATGTGTGTGTGCGTGTGTGTATATATATATATATATATATATATATATTCAAATGCATCCAGCATACCTCAAATAACTCAAGATCAATATTCAACAAAAAATTACCAACACCATGCGCCAGCTTTTATATAGGCCACCAATGGTTTCTTGCATTTGTTTCTAAATTAATTAAGGTAATCAACAAGATAACATCAAAGTTCTCTTTGATTAAGTTCTTAATTTTGCCATTAATATTGAAGAAAGAGAAGCCTTTTTTTACCACCATGTAATGTGGTCTACTCAAGTAGCTAGCAATATGGTGGAACAAAGGAATCATGAAGTGTTTAAAATCATTAGGCTTTGTTTCTCATAAAGCTCTCCCCACCTTATCTAAGAAAAAATACTCTATGAAACTTCCTGTGATCGGCCATAAACATACACCATATGATAATATTAGCAAGCTTGGAATCTATTTCCATAAAATTTTTAATACAACTATTCAAGTATAAGGAGAACAAGACAAGCCATTTTGATTTGTAAAGAGGAATTAACCCTCAAACAAGAAAAAGTTTAAACTCCTCTTAGAACCCCTAAATCATGTTTTTCTTCTTCAACCATACTTCTAAGGAAAAGCAAAGGTCTGAGATGCCATTATTGATGTGCCCTAGGGTTAGTTAAGTGTTTAAGATGAATTTTTGGTTCAAATAACAAGGAAAAGAAATAAAGAAGCAAAACCAGAATTCTCTTAATTGATAAGTTAACACATCACAACTAAAAGAACACTAGCTTGATTTGCCACACTCTTAAAAATAAAAAAGGAAGAGTGATAGGAATAAAGATAATTCGTCCTTAAATAATACAATTGTTTAGATAAGAATTGAAGAAAAAGGAAAGAATGCAGTTCTTATTATTATTTCTCAAATAAAATAGCGACTATTACATTATTAATGCATATTTATAATGCTTAATATAATAACCTTAGAATCTAAGATAAACTCTTTAATTAAGGAAAGAGAAAAATCTAATATTCTTCTAATTAATAAGATCTTTTATCAGATTTAGTCAAAGATAAAATATTTAAAACTAAAATAGGAAAGATAACATATTAAAGCTAAAATATGAAAGATTACAAATAATAAACCTAATAATATGCTGAGTTTAGTCAAAAATCTTTAAGTCATAAATCTCCCACATGCAAATTTTTAAGTCTTTAATCTCCTATACATAACTACCCATATGTGAAGCCCATTACACGCAACAGGCCCATTTAGCAAAAAAACTCATAAAAGCTTAATTATGCCAAAATACCTTCACAAGTGAACAAAGTGATTGTGTTGGGTTTATTTTCCTTCAAAAGATCCATGTAAGCTGTATTCTAGCTTAACAACAAATCAAGAGTCATTTGTAGCTTCTTAGCCTTAGATTAAGTAATTGGGCAAAAAGTAAACACAATAGGGTCTCAATCTTACCCACCATCACCATGATTCATATCAGCTTCTACCAAGACATCATTGGTCCCATCATCTTAGTCAATAAAAATTGATTTATCCTCAAATCCAAATCCCCATTCTCTTCTAATATGGCGATAAGTCCCTCACATTGAAAGTAGCAAAAACATTGTACTCACTAAGCAAACCAATCTTGTATGCATTATTAGTTATCTTGGCAATTACTTTCAAAAGACCATCGGCATTACGCATGAGCTTTGACTTTTTCTTGTTTGGAAACTTTTCTTTAGGTAAATGGATCCAAACTAAGTCATTTGGGCCAAACTGAACTAGTTTTCTCCCTTTGTTGGTAGCCTTCTTATAAACAACATTTTTTTATCAATTTATTGTCGAACACTCTCATGCATTTTTTTTTCATAATCTCGACATTTTTCTTACCATCCAAACAAATCTTTTCATCCATCAATATTGGTGCTAAGTCAAGTGGTGTAGGATTGAATCCATAGATCACCTCAAATGGTGAGTGTTTGGCAGCATTCTACACACTTTGACTGTAAGCAAAGTTAACAAAGGCAAAACATTCATCCTAATTCCTCAAGTTTTTGTTAACCACAGCTCTAAGTAATAAAGAAAGAGTGTGATTACTACCTCCGTTTGCCAATCGATTTGTGGATGACAAGCCATACTAAAAAGTAATCTTATACCAAGCTTTTTCGACAATGTCTTTTAAAAATAGCTCAAGAATTTTACGTCACGATCAAATAATTATACTTTTGGGCACTCCATACAATATAACAATCTCTCGAAAGAATAAATCAACTACATGAGAAATATTATTAGTTTTTTGATAGGGCACAAAAGGTAACATCTTTGAAAATTAGTCAACAAAAACCATAAACGAATCTTTGTCTCTTTATGTCCTAGATAAACTAAGTACAAAATCCATGCTAACATCCACCCATGACTGGTCCGAAATTGGTAATAGCATGTACAACCTATGTACGCCTTCATTTTTTTTGGCTTTTTTACAAATCACACATCTTGAAATAATACGCTTTACGTCTCTTTTCATTTCCAACCAATAAAAATGTTCTTTGACCATTTCCAATGTCTTCTTTTCACCAAAATGGTCAACTAATCCACCATCTTGCATTTCTCTCACCAATAATTCCCTAACAAAACCACATGGAATACATAACTTTTCAAACTTGAAAAGATAATTGTCATGGCGATAAAAACCATTATTAGCACCTTTTTCACAAGTCAAGTAAATAAAAGCAAAGTATAAATCATCTATATACTAACCTTTAAGTTCAAATCCCATCAATTTAGCATTCAACAAAGAAATCAAGGCATACCTTCTTCAAAGTGCATCTACCACAATATTGGAATTTCCCTCATTATACTTTATGCAATAGGAAAAAGTTTTTAAGAATTCCATCCACTTGTCATGTTTTTTATTTAGCTTATTCTGACCTTCAAGTGCTTTAAGGATTCATGGTTGATATGAATCACAAACTCTTTTGGCAAAAAGTAGTCCTGTCATATCTATAAAACATGAATTAACGCATACAACTCCTCATCATAGATAGAATAATTTATGCTTGCTTCACTAAGCTTCTTAATAAAATAAACAATCAGCCTCTTCTCTCACATAAGCATAACTCCAATGCCCATTCCCGACGCATCATATTCTATCTTAAAAGTCTTTATAAAATTGGAAAAAAACTAGTATAAGAGTAAAACACAATTTCTCCTTGATTAGCTCAAAATTTCATTAAAAAGCTTCACTCCATTAGAATGCAACCCCTTTCTTGATTAACTTAGACAAAAAAAGCGATTACGGTGCTTAAATTCTTCATAAATAGCCTATAAAATTATGCTAACCCATGAAAACTTCTCACCTCTAAACATTGGTTGGAATTGGCCATTCTTGGGTTGCTTTCATTTTTTCCTCATCAACTTTAAGTCCATGTTGTGAAATAATATAACCAAGAAAAATTATTCGTTTTTGGCAAAAATGGTACTTCTTCAAATTACCAAACAACCTATTTTGCCATAACACTTCAAAAACCTCTCTAGGGTGTCTTATGTGTTCTTCTAAGCTCATGTTATACACCAAAATATCATCAAAATACACAACAACAAATTTACTAATGGATTTACCCAATACATGGTTCATTAGTCACATGAATGTGCTAGGTGTAATGGATAAGTCGAATGGCATTGCCTTCCACTCAAAAAGTCCATGCTTTGTCTTAAAGGCTATCTTCCACTCATCTCTTTCTTTCATTCTGATTTGGTGGTAACCATTCTTCAAACCAACCTTGGAAAACACCTTTGATTCATGCAACTTATTAAACACGTCATCTAACTGCGGGATAGGATAATGGTATTTGACTGTGATTTTTTTTATGGTTTGACTATCAACAAACATTCTCAGTCTCATCCTTCTTTGACACCAAGAAAGTCAACACCAAACATAAGCTTTTTGATTCACGTACAAAGCCCCTTTTAACAGCTCATTCACATGTGTTTGTAATTCTTTGGCCTTTTCACGATTGCTTTTATAGGCTGATCTATTAGGCAAAGCAACACTGGGACAAAGTCAATTTAATGTTCAATCCCCATATACGGCGGCAACCATTTTGGTAACTCTTCCAGAAAAACATCCATAAATTCCTCCAAAATCATATCAATTTGCAGTGGTTTAGGAAAGTCCTCCCCTTCCGTCACCTCTTTGACAAACAGCATCAAAACCAAGCTTGAATTGGATAAGGCTCATTCCATTTCTTTTTTACTTGCAAACAAGCTCTCCTTTTTCCCCTTCTCTAACAAAAACTAATCTTTTTGCACTTGTTATGGGCTAAAAGGTGTTAACACAATATTTTTCTCATCCTTTGTGAAAGAATAGGTATTTTTGATGCCACATGCAAAGCCCTTCTATCAAATTGCCGCGGTCTTCCTAATAACAGATGACCACATTCTTTGGCACCACATCACGCAATACTTCATCTTTATATGACTTTCCAATCAAGAATGGCACCAAAACCTGTTTTGTGACCCGCACTTCACCATTATCATTTAACCATTGTTCTTTGTATCGATAGGGATGTTTTATTGTAGCCAAGTTAAATTTTTCCACTAAAGTAAGGATGCCATATTGGCACAACTCACACCATTGGTGATCACCCTACAAACCTTGTTGTTCACAGTGCACTGAGTATGGAATATGTTCTGCTGCTCATCACTAACTTTGGCTTGCAAATTCAAAGCTCGTCAAATCACTAGAAATTTCCTTTCATTAGCAAATTCCATAAAATCTTACTCATGGAAATCATTTTCTTTATCTACAAATTTCGCCACATTTGCACTTTCGATCTCATCTTGTGACTCGCTGATGGTCATCACCCTTTTATTAGGATATTCGGATGCTATATGTCCAAGGCCAAAACACTTAAAGCATTTGGTATCCCAAGCCCTTTCTGGAAAAGTAGGCTATTATCTTTTCCTTACCTTTAGTAGATTCAATTGGTGGCTTACTTGAACCACCTTTTCTCCATCTTCTTCGATTTTCATTAGTAAAAGCCAATGGGGCATGGAAGTAGGATTCCCCCTTGTTCCCGAACTGTTTGGTCGCATTAGTCGCATTATGCTTGATTGGACCATGTTTAAGCCACATCTCCCCTTTTTATGCAAGTTTGATAATCTCAAAATACAAACGATTGCAACTCTACCATATGTGCGATCTCCCTATTCAGTCCCCCTAAAAATCGTGCTATGGTTTGCTCTTGAGGTTCTCGCAGCTCAGATCGCATCATCATCATCTCAAACTCCTTCACGTAGTCTTTAACACACAAATCTCCTTGTCGAAAACTTTAAAGCTTTTTTTTAATATGCAACTCTTGGCGATAATATTAAAAAACAAAGCATTTTTCATCAACCGTTTATATCTCTGCAACTATAAATCTCGTCTTCTCCATTACGCCTTCTTTGTGCTTTGACATTCTCCCATCATAAATTGGCATAATCAGTAAACTCAAGACTGACAAGTTTACACTTTTTTGTTCCTGACATTTAAACATCTTCTCCACGCGCTGCACCTTTTCCAAGTATTCTTCGAGTGAGTTGGTTCCTTTCAATGGAGGGAATTTCGTCCTAATGTTGCTGCTTGAATCCCGTTGTTGCCTTCTTAGTTCAGGGTGTTCCTCCGTGCCACCATCTACTCCCGACTCATATTCTTTTTCCACGAGATCATAGGCAGCCCCTCTTTGTACTTGAAGCTCTTACTCTCTTACGGGTTGCTGTACTTCCAATCTTTCAAGAGCTTGATTCAGACGGGAATGTTGTTCTATCATCTCTTCTTGCTTTCGTTGAATTCCTAGTATCTGTGATTGCTCCAAAGACATTCCTTTCGGTACTCCTTCTCTTTCGGCTTTATCTTCAAATATTGGAGCAACTCATGCCATTCGAAAAGGTAGCCAAGGCACATCATGCATTCTCCTCCACCATCTCTTTGGTAAACCATAAAAAAGCATTAGAAAACTAAGCAGCTCAGTTTCCTCCCAATCACTACCACCGCCACTTTCATTCCCTTCCTGAAGTTCTTTGGTGCCACTTTCATGAACAACTCAATGTCCTCTTTAAGGCTTCCCAACAAAAGCATATCCTTTCAATAGACCATTGTGCATGTTATAGCCTTCTAACATTTGGTTGAACTCGTTAAGATGTGTAAAAGATATAGTGCAATGCTACTGAAAAAGGAAAACAAAGTATTGGGAAAAGCAAAGGCTATGTGGTTGATGATGGTGAGGAATGGAGCAGCGTAGGTGGAGAGGGGGAAGGCAAGGACGGCAACATGAAGGTCGGTGAGTTGAGGCATGGTTGGCCAGATTGGTACCGTGTTAGAGAGGTTATGGGCTTGTAGGGCAAAGATTGGGGAATGGTGTTGCAATGATCTAGCACACGCCTGATTCCTGCAAGGGATTTGGCACACGGTTGTGGATGCTAGGCAGGCCTGAGTATTACACATTTAACATTCCAACAAACCTTTTTATCTAACTGTTGCTTTCGTTTCTGCTTGGCAAAAATTACTCCTTAGAACCAGTCATCACAGAGGATAATTCTTGATTATATATAATATTCATGTTGTATAAAAATGTATAAAATACAAAAGATTATCATATTAAATTCGTAATAACACACCAAATATAGAACATTTATTTTCTTATTTTTATTAAATCCATATTTGTATAATCTTTCTTGCCATTTTCGTGTTATGCTTAAATTTATTAGGTCTAACTCTCCTCTCCCCCTCTTCGGCTGTGATTAAAAGCATGGCTGTGGGGACTGGTGGTTTCAATTCTTTCTATACAAAATACAAGTGACTGTTCGCTTTACCTTGAAAGTGATACCGGGCGGAAGTGGTGCACACGCCAATCCCTGTTGAATGAACTTCTTTTCTATATTTTGGAATTGGGAGACTTCTTTAAACAAAGAAAAAAAAGTCACCAACTTCCACATTACACCACTATAGTAGCCAATCTTCCCCATGGGTAGAGAAACTGGAACCAAGATTTTAAAAGATCACTACTATACTTCAGTAAAAAGTACATTATCTTCACTTGAAACTGTCAAGTGAAGTTGAAAACAAAGAAAGCCCTATAGCCGAACACCGAAACACATAATAATGGTATTCTACTTTTAAAAAAAAAAAAAAAAAACAAGGAAAAAAATTTTTTCTGCACAAGCCCCCGAGGTTAGTATTCCCTTTTAACCTAAGGATGAATCGACAATACTTCAAACCGAGTCATCTAAGCAGTCTGCACTACATCCCAACCATCATGATGAATACATGCATCAAGCTGGAAATAGGACACCTGGACAATGACTCGGATCCCTACGTCAAAAACCTAAATATTCTACACATTACCAATAGACACGAAGGCAGCATCTCCAGCAGCAAACCCTGTGTGCAATGGTGCCTTCGTGATAATCATTTTTAAGAAAAATAGAATGCTTGATCAACAATGGAATACTGTATCTGTTTACATTCAAGGATACTGGTGGTAAAGCTGAGGCGCAACCTTTAACTCCCAAGTCAAAATTTAACAAATTACCTTCCAAGGCAAAATTAGCCACACCTACGAGTCCAACATCTCATCTTGTATCTCGTTTGGGGCAATGAGCCCTGGGATAGAAAGCATCCGTTGTCGCTCTCTTTCCCTCTGTACAGCAGCCTCTTCTGCATAGAGATCTTTATTGTCCTACAGAAAGTAGAGCTAAATGATCAGTTCACTCATCAAAGTAAACCAACCACATATCAGAGATGGGAAATTTACTATTATAAAAGACCATATAGCGAAACTAACAGTTAATTAAACTCCATCAATGATAAACATAGATCTATTTACAAGCTCATTTAGAAAGAAGATTCTTTTTGCCCTTTCAAAGCTTTACCTGAGCTGAAAATTCTTTTGATTGCACAAGGAAGTCCCGTATGTGATTCTTAAACGTGGACAAATCATTTCTCGACTCAAATAGTCCGTTCACTAATTGCGTAACCTGAACACATAGATAGCTGATATCAACTCAGAAAATAAAAGATAATTGATTGGATTGTGAACCTGTTACCATACCTCAGCTGCAGTCATGTTGGGGAATGATGTACCCAGAAGTTTTATCGTGTATTCACGAACAAACATCCCATTATTTGGATATGGGTATGGAACTGTAGCAGCATCCCACAAGGGCTCAGTCAACAAACCACTCTCAACCTGAAAATAAGTCATCAACAAGATTGAAATGATGCAAATCAGAGCAATCAAGGCACAGTGAAATACTACCAGGCAGAACAGGTGCTGTAAAACCAAGACGTGCAACTTGAAGCCAGGTTTGTGAAATGTGTCTGTCAAGACGGCAAATATCTCTTGCTCAATTGTCAAAAAGTATGTCCGGTAGAACTGGTTACAAAATTCAGAAGCCTGTCAAGGTACCAAAATCAATAGTTCAGCATCTTATATCAACGCAGTTATCAACCATGCAAAACCACAATACTAACAGACCTGAAAGTTTTTCAGCATCTCCAATAGAAGATTTAGACCAGTTTCTGCAATATTTCTCTCTGTATGCCGGAATGCCCAAATGATTGAATCCATAACTAGCTTTAGTTGCTGATGCAGAAGCATGAAAAAAGTAGTAACAAACAATGATGGCCTTAAAACTCTTTCAAATATCCAAAAAAATAATAACTGAAATTAGATAATACGTTATTAGTTGAAAAAGGAAAAGCTTAGACCGGAACAGAAATTTAAAGAAATATTTCATGTTTTCAATTAAAGAATAGCCATAATAGATCAGGAAAAAGAAGAAACTCAACACCAACCTGACTTGACAACCTAATAAGTGCGGGAAAACAATGAGTAGCAATGGCACGAAGCAATGAAAAGAATTTGAGGCGATGTTCTGGGTAATCTTCAAAATTCTTGGTTATCATCTGCAATGCATGGCAACAAGAAATTATAGGCAAAGCAACTTAAGAATAAACTATAACATTTCAATTTTAACCGGCCATGAGCAAAGCAGCATCAGTTTTCAGTGACAATATGCTGAATAATGCAGTTACGACATGTTATCTATCAGCTAAATCACATAATGTAAATCCAGATTTTATCAAATCTCAAGGAAATGAGAAAACGATCTACAAGTATTCCTCTAAAAAACAAAAATTAACAGAATATTTCTTTTGAAGGACCTTCATTTATTTAGTGACATGTAACCAACGTTTTAAAACTCATTCTTTCCATGCTTGTTCTGATAATCTATCGTGACTTAATACACAATATTAGAATTCCTACTCAATTAAGAGCTTTTGCCTGTAGTACCACATTCTAAGCTTTACGGAGCTTAGACAAGGCAACACCTTATCCCTCCATCCCCATGAGCTCTTCTCTCCTTTCAATAACACATAAAACAAACATATAAATAAAAGACTCACCTCCAGTGTGCACTGGAAAACAGCTTCAAATATACGGGGAACATCATCTATCATTGCAGCTTTATACCTTCATGCAAAAATAACAGGACCAAAATATAAGAAATGCGAAGATTTGATACTTAAAAATGGCACCAAAAATAACAAAACTTAAAAGAAATAGCATTACTTCAGTAATTACCAGCACGAAAAACAGAGGGTAAATGCTGCTATATTTTAGGAAAAAAAAATTGTCACACTTAAACTTTAGTAACCAGTGAAGCTTAGAAGAGTTCCAATACAGCACTGATATGGTTCAGAGCCTATGGGAATAAAGCACCAATATATAAAAATAAAACTATTTGCATAGGGGAATAAGAAAACAATAGCTCTTTCAGTGGCAGAATAACCAGTCTTGGAAGATTAATGTGCAGAGAGAAAAAGGGCTTCACATATGTTTTTAGCTGGGCCTTAGAAGAAATATCAAACAAGAGACATACATGATTCTCTGGTATAATAAGCAATAGTCACAAATCCATCCTACCCTCCACATTTGAAGCATCAAGTGCTTCATGTACTCAACAAGTTGTTGATTAACGTTCAATATTAAAAGGAAGACAGTAAGCATTGGTTACCATACTTGTTTATTATTGTAGCAAAAAGTGACAAAACTTCAGATTCTCTAGCATCAGGCAAATTCCTAGCATAGTCACCAAGAACTGGATCCATCATTGGGGGCACAAATTGTTTCCCAATTTGTGGTTGATCTTCTGCCTTGTCCAAAAATGTCTCAATGAGCTTAAGAGTCTCCCTCTTAACAGATCTGCTTCATAAAACACATTAGATAAACAAGTTTTGGTTGAACTAAACAAACAGAAGCATGTCTGCAAAAATTGGTCTCACCGTAGAAGTTTCACATAGGATGTTTTTGATGCAAAGGGTCCACCTTCTGCAATACTATTTGATATAAGCTCACTGTACATTCTGTTCAATTTATTACAGCACCATAAATTACCCATATCAGCAAGAAAGAAGTTTATTGCATTTCCATCCTCAAACTTGCATTTTGAATAACTAAATCAGAAATTTTACCTGTATACATTAAGCATGTCCAGGAAAATCAAAGAAATCTGGGTTAAGAAATATGTTCCAAGAGAACTGGCGACACTTGTGTTTGTCTGCAAAATGAAGACTCATTCTAAGTCTCAATAAATCCAAAAAAGCATTGAATTGTAGCCACGGCATGTACATCAGAAATATCAAGTCTGCAAGGAAAGATTAGCACTACTCGACCATGAAAGAACCCAGTCAACAGATATACGGATATAAACCATAAAAATTTCACAGCGATCAAGAATCCTCCACTCCATATAAACGACAAATTTTCAAGAATGAACTACCATTTAAATTTCAACTTTTTATTTTGTAAATGCAATAGAAACCAAACAGAAAAGCATAGTTTATCTTTCAGAAAAGGCAGGTTCCTGCCTACAATATGAGAAATTAACTAGGTGCATTACATTCTCTAAAAATTCAACAAAAGAAATGAAGAAAATGTTTCATATTAAAAAAAATTACCTGCAGTATGTTTAGCACAGTTCTTATCACGTCTTGATCTTTAAGGAAGTCAACACTTTGACGTGCCTGCCCTATAATTTCACCCCATTTCTGCAAAACAAACATCATAAGAAACAGGCTACCAGCACAACTTCACCAGATTTGCATGCAAAGGCACAGACGTGTACACAGAAGAGAGAAACAAAAAAGTAACTGTTCCTTTATTAATTACAAACCTGATTGGGGAGTTCCATCAATCTCTGCAAGTATTCATCCCTCTTATGAGGATCAGATTCCGCTTGAATCATATGACCAACCTGAAATTTAAAATAAAAAAAAAAAAGGAAAAATGAATTCATCCAGCAACAGAATAGACATGCAGAGATCTTAATAGTACAGGCATGGGAAAGAGGCATACAGATTCATAAAATGTATGAATCTGATGAGGCTCTAGATCAGCGACTGTTGTTGCAAGAGCAGATAGAAGTTCAGACACAAATGGTTCATTTTCTCCAACCTGAATTTACAAGACACAGTTCATCAATATAACAGGTTTTGACATAATACATACATACATACATACATACATATATATACATAAATACATATCTACATATGTATGTATGTATGTATGTACATACATATATCTATGCATATATATATATATACATATATACATATATACATATAATATGTATGTATGTATGTATAACCAAGGAGGCAAAGTCGAAAATAGATGATACCTGTACAATCACAAATTTTCGCTTGCATTTCTGAACAATTTTCAAGAATGTGTCGCAGGCCATATCCTGAAGCACCCAACATGCTATATTAAGATAGTATGAAATAATAGCCACAACCTTGTATTATCATCATCAGGAGCAAAATCATAACATAATGAGATGATCATAAACAAAATTAGATAAAAGACAAATTTCAACTTATTGTGTACTTTCAATTACACTTACAGAACATGTTAACTAATAACAAATATATACTACAATAACAAGCACATCAGCAATGTAGTATACATGTGTTTTAACCATTGATTTAGTTTATCTAACATTCAGAAGATAAAATTATATCTTTTGCCAACGATTTTTACCTGAACTCCTGGATGTGTTTCATGCATGAACTCGAACAACTTATTGACAACAGTTTTTAGGAACTTCCAGTGTGCCCTTAAAAACCTTGGATACTGTCCAACAACATACCTGCAAATAATACCAACAACAAACATTAAATTAAGACTAGCAATTTTAATATATAGCATGCAGAAAAAGAGCAGCAGTTAAGTTCCACTAGGCTCCCCCAGTCACCAATAACAACATGCACTACTAAAAGTACCCAAAACGCCATCTCATTCAAAAAAAAAAAAAAAAAAGCAAAGGTTGTAATAACAAATGTGGCATGCTTTAAATGGTAACTGCAGTAGACTAGAAAGAAACCAACATAGAAAGTCCAATACTCTCAAAATTATATATTCTTACATAATGTTACTAGCAATAACAGCTTTATTGTCTTTTCCTTTAGTGATTTCACACAAATTCAGCAAATCACGAATGACCAGAACCAGAAACCTGTTTTCCTGCCATGAGCACAAAACATGTTAATTAATATCAGCAAAAAGCAAACGAGGAGTTAATGACTAATGCAAGTGTATGCAAATGTATCTACAACACATCATGTAAAACATTGTTTTCACGATCAGAAGCTAACTCATCATTAGCTCCCGATAACTTCTTTCTTCCATCAATGAGCACGTGGTTAAAATTTCTTGGTCTAGATAGAAGGATACCTGCTCTTCCATCATGGAACCAGAAATAGATCCTATTGCCCAGCATAATGTGTTCAAATTGTTCCAAGTCCAATCCTCACCGCTCAATTGCTTGCTTAATTTCTTTAGCATCTGTAATACATAGACAATGAAATAAATCCAAATTAAAACATATAGGTAAAAAATCAGCCAAATGTTTTAGAAAAGAATGACCAACAGAAAATAATTAATTTTAAGATCCCTAGAGAAAATAAAAAACTAAATCCAAGACTGAACTATCATAGAAAGAGGACTATTTCATTCTCCCTACGTTCTCAGAATTTGAAAGTTGACTTCTTTTTTTCTTTGATCATTCCCTTGTTCGCTGTTATGTTAGTGATATCATATGCAATAGAATGTTTACATGCCAATTGCTGTTGTTATTTAGAGAAGATAAAGGAATGAGAGGGAGGAAAATTTACATTTTATTAGTAAACACAATGCAAACCCAGACTCAGCAAAATTAAGTCAGAAAGAAGCACATAACAGAATCTAACTTTCAGAAAACAGAAAACTATAAATGTCTCAGTGCTATACCTGCTTTTCAGTATCCTCGTGATCTAGGTGAGACAAATAGATCAAAGTCTCCCTCATAATCTGCAACATATAACATTATTAACAATGGAATCAAGGAGAAAACAACTAATTCAAAAATATATATAAAAGATAATACCAAAACATAACCTTCTAAAACATAAGCTATTAGGATAATAAAGCTTTCAAAGTATTTGTTCCCACATCTCAAGTGCAGCATATAGTTCAGAAGATAAAAAAATTTTAATTTACAGCCAAATTTAGACAAAAGACATACACACAAAGTAAATAACTTACTAGATAAAATTTACAAATAATGGCAAGAAGAAAAATACTGAAAATGTCTTATGAAGAAATCACGATCTATCATTCAATCCAGTTAGCCATACTTAGTCATACATTTTTAGGGGAGTAAAAGATTAAGCCCTGGTGAATGGGAATTAGACTTCATGAAATTTAATCATCTAGATCAGGCATCACATATATAATATTAGAGATTTATCACCTTATACTGAACAAGAACATCATTGTCTTTCATTGTCTCTCTAACAATATTGCCATTTTCATCTTCAACTATCAGAACCTCCTCAGGCTTAGCCATACGACAAATCATGAGCATTCTCAACTTTGACATTGTACCAGCATAAAGTTGTCGTCGTTGCAGAAGCTGGGCACCAAGGCCATCAGCCATGCCAGGAAGCAAAGGCACCTGCAGGTTTCAATTTGTTGACAAGAAATGAGCGACTCTTCAACAGTAATCTAGAAATGGCAAAATCTTGTAGTCATTCAACATTCACAAAACCTATAGTCAACAACATCGATTTACAAAAAAATATCACAAAAATGCAGTGGGGCTATTTAGAGTTAACGATAACAATTCCACATCAAATTCCAGACAGGTAGAAAAACATTAAAAAAAAAAAAGGTATCTTTAGTCAACCATCTAAACATGCAAAAATAAGTAGATCAACAAATGTTCATTATTTTTTTTGCACACTTTCTAGTATATCATTGCTGGATTTGAGGGAAATAATAGGTATGCACCCTATGCCATTTGTTTCCAGTTGGCAAAAACTCAAACAAAAACCCATAAAAGAAGATAGGAGGAAGATTTTGCCAAAAACGTAGGTAAAAGAACAAGTTAAAATACATGCTGCACATAGACTTGATAACACAGGAGCTATAAAGCAAATATAGAATAATCCTGATACCTGCAGTCCCCTCATGTTTGCAGTCACTGCAGGATTATCCATGTTATGATGTGCATCAAATAGCCCCGAGACCAAGGAGTTCCAATAGTCCAAGCAAACCTATTTAAGCAGATCATAAGCAACATAATACTTCAGAAACCAAGTTCCGAAAGGTTAAAAAAGGAACAAGCAGATACAACAAATAATTCACAAATAAAGGATATCAAATGGCCATGATACCTTAAAGACCTCTGTATCATCCACATAAGATATGTTGATAAGGTATTCCAGACCCATTAACAGCACAGCAATATTTTCTTGTGCAGTCTCTAGCATCCGAATGTGAAACTAAAAACAAAGAACAATTTTTGCAACATAATCATCAAAAACGCCAACTGCAACAAGATATCAAATTTAGTAACATTCTAAGCTCGATCAATCCAATACTTAACAATGTGTTAATCATAAAGAAAAAAAAATCAACTGTAAAAATCATGTATTAGAACAATAACATTTGTAATTTGGCGAACATTCTTTGCATCAAAATATACATATGCACCCATCAACCTCATCAGACTCAAGAGTTAGTGGGTACTAAACCAACCCTATCAATCGTTAACCATCTTTCATCTAATGATCAGAAGGAGCTTTGTTGATTCCATAGGCAACTTACCTTGTAGAATGACGTGAAGAACAGTGCCAAATTCTGAATGAATGCCTGGAGTACATAAAAGAACAAGTTTAAAGAGAAAATTTAAGTATATCAAAATGTAAGCCAGACAGGAAAAAATATACCTGTTCCTCACTGGTTCCATGTGCATAAGCCTCAGGGATGTTTGTAGTTGGAGGGAGAATGGTCTAAAAACATCCAAAAAGCAGCCACATATTAAGCAGAACAAAAGGAACAGAAAGAAAACACACTATGAATAAAAGAAACATCAAATCTACATATCAACACAATAAAATAAAAAACAATGAGCCTTAAAGAAAATGTACAGATCTGCAAACCTAAGTTCTAAGCACAAATCTCAATGAACTTATAAAAGATATGATGACACACCGGCAACTGCACCATGAATATATTGTACATCTTAACATATTGCACATTATAGTAGTCCCCAAAATTTAAGGCAGCAACCTGCAATCATCCATAAATGTAATAAAAAAAGAACTGTATTCTGGGTGACAACAATACAACTTTAATCCATTTACGAAAAATTAAAAAACCATTTACCTCTGTTAGACATTGAAGGGTGAGATTGCGATATGATGGCAGAGGGAAAAATTTTAGGAGTGTTTCCAGCTGTAAGACACATTAACACAGCATGTGATTGAAACAAATGATAACAATAATAAATAAATACAACTTCATCAAAAAAGTTGCAAGCACAAAACATTGACAGCTAAGTCATTTGAGAAATCAAGAATTATTTACCAATGTTGATTCAAAAATATAGCCCAAAGGAATCCACGAAAGAAACGCATGCAAGGTGGATAGAGTAGCTCGTATAAGCTCTGTTCTCTGAGAAGCTGATAGCACGTATAAGCATAACTCATGAATGAGTTGAAATTCACTGTAGAAAATAAATACAAATTTTAGCAGGATAAATTGAATAAAAAACAAATGAATAACAAACATAAACCTTGCTTGGAAGAATAAAATTATCATTGAGGACTTACATTCCTAAATATAGAAGAGCATTAAATACCATGATTAATAATAGAATGTAAATGAGAGATCTTCAACCCTTTTCTTTGTACCAACAGATGAGATCTTCATCAGATTATAGTTCATTCAACAGTTTTTGCATGTACATTAAAAACAATCTAGACATTAGGTAGCTTAGTGGGGGACAAACTTGAAATTTAAGGGGTTGGGATCATTTAGGTTCTGTTTCTTTTCAGACCTGTTTTTTCACTTAGGTAATGTTTGGCATGGGATGATCATTTAAAAAACCATGGTGATTAGATTACTGTATTTGGAAAGTACTCAATAATCCTACATGGTAGTGATCTTGGATCATCGAGAGTGATCATATCACTGTCTTGGAAGGTAATTTAACTCCCATCCAAAAGGGTGGGAAACTTTTATCACCAAGGTGAAATGATACGTATAATTTACAATTGTCAATATTATCCATTTAATATGTAAATTAAAAACTTGTTTTCTTTTAAAATTATAATTATTTTATATTATAAATTTGTATATTTTAAAACTAATATTCATTGTCATAGGTTCAAAAATTTTTTTTTTAATATTTTATATATAATATAATACTTTTGTTTTTCTTTTATTAAGGATTTAATAAATTAGTTTTATTTTTTAATTCAAATATTTTTTTACATAATTTATATTATAAAAATTAATTTATCTATCAATAAATATTTATTAATTTAACAATTTAATTATATTTTATTATAAAATAAATAAAACATTATTAATATTTAACAAACTATTATCTTTAAATAATATTAAAATCATTAAATTATGTAACTATTATAATATTTATAATTATTTTAGTACTTTTAAACTAAATAATATTTTATTTTTATTAACACCAAACACAATCTTTAATTATTAAGTATTAATGATTTTTAATCAAATAAAATGATTTCAAATCAAAAGTAATAAGATCACTTTGGTAATAAGCTAACCTCGGTGATTACATTACCATGGTAATCTAGTAAAAAATACCACTTACTGTTTGAACTAATCTCATATGTGGTTGCCAATTTACCATGTAAGATATGAGTTCACACGCCCAATATCATATGTAGACATGCGAACACAAATTATATTTTCCCAAACATGCCATGTCCACTCACAATTGTTGTTAATATGATCCTCACATGGGGCATATCCAAGGACAGACAGGTGCCAGAAATTTAAACAGAATTCATTCATACAAACTTTGATTTTCATATATGAATCTGACAATTACTGACAACAGAACTTTGTGCTTTTTCCATTCAAAATCAGAAAACAGGCAGTATTCAATCCAAGGATAGAAATTTTATACAATAGGAACAAAATACAAACAGAGATCTTACCAATAACCTCCAAGAATTATACAGAACGGCAACATGTAGAAAATAGGAACTAAAATGTAAACAGAAATCTCAACAATAGATATTCATATAAGCATAACCCTAATGATCTCAAACTAAGAAATATGTTTTCACCTGTTTAGTGATTGCTTAAGTTCTTTGATCTTTTGTTGAGTCATTTCACCTCTTGAGAAATCAAAAACTTCTTCACTTAGAAGCTGACCACAAAAAAGCTTGTGTTACCATCAGATTCTGCAACCACTTTTACTAAGAAATAATTATAACACAGAACTTACTTTCAGTATTGCCATGCAATTTTCGCATATTGTTTCACTAGTTTTTGCAGCTGCAACAAGATCAGGAATGAAGCTTTGCCATCTAGCTGGCCAATCATGCTTTAAGATCTGTACATTCAGCAGGCATATAATTTTTAAGACTAAAATTACAACATAAAAATGAATTTATTGCAGTCATTATTTTCTTCTCATTTAAGATTAAAAAAGTAATAGTTGTGAAACCTTCCAAGGAGGAATTCATAGAAACTTACCAGAAGGGTAAACAATGGGGGAAAAGAAATATCGAAATAACATATTTGGTGTTCTAACTTGTGAAGTTTGCCATGCTCAAAAAAATAAAAAAAGGAATACAGATAATGCCCCAAGTGCAGGCATCATAATTTGTCCCAAACTCAATGAACTCTAAAGCAAGACTGGCACTCTTTTATGAAATACATTTTTGTGATGCAGGTAAGTTATACCTGAACCAATATGATATTCAGTTTGTTGACATACAGCCTTTCTGCTCGAAAGGAGGCCTCATTGCTTGACAACTAGTACAGGAGAAAGCATATGGAGGAATGAATATACAAAGAACAAATAAAGGAAAAAAAAAAGGATAAAGGGTAAAATTTTGAGATTCCCAGTCCTGAAGGGAAAAAAGCAAGAGCTCTTTTACCTGCACAATGACTTCAGAAATGTAATTTTTCATTCCATCTCGCTGCTCAACAGGCAATGCATTCCATCTATACTTGATAACACCTTCAAGAACCTGAAGATAAGCACGACAAAAACACCCCTAATATGATCAGATTTGATGGATGATTTCAAATTAATCTTACGGTATCTTGCAATACTCAAGTCATTTGTTAGAAAAAGTTCTTCCCAAGTATCAATCAACCAGGCAGCTACAACGACAAGACCAATTATCAGGAACAAGCACCATAAACAAAATGGGAATTTCAACTAGAATTCCTTTGAGCACGTTTAACTTAATAGTATTATAGATTACAAAGCAAATAGTTATTTCAACTGACCTGCAAGGCAAAGAACTTGGTATTTAGGCTCTTTGTCAGCTGCAGGATGTGCACAACTTGAAGCCACATATCTGGATTGTTTTGCAGATCTCGCAAGATCTGATCAGCATGTGCTCTCTGTGAAGTGATGTATAATTAAAGGAAAAATTTGTCAAAAACAAATAATGACAAGAGCAAGCCACAATATAATCATTGCCCAATGAGGCTTGTGATATATGAAAAATACATGAAAAATACAAAGAGACTCATCAAATGCCAAGAAAATAATAGCGATATTAACCATCTGATAAATCATTCACTTTGTTCAATACTGCAACCAAACAAAACTATAATGTTTGATCAACAAGGTCAAATCAGAACTATTACTGAAATGTCAATGAGATGCTAGACTTAAGATTTTTTTTTTTTTTTGAGGTAGATAGATTTAGATTGTTAATTGGTAAGGGAAACATTAAAATTTTAAGGGTCCTTTGCTCCTTAAAACCAGGGTAACAGATTAACAACTCTAATCCAGACATACATTTAACTACTAATCCCACACTAGTTTAACTTCAAAAGGGTTGTCAATAATCATAATAAACCCACAACAGAAAATTTTAATTGCAGAAGAAAGCATTAAATGACCACTAGCTGGTTTCTAGCAGAACAAGCACCATCACTATAAAACCTACACTGTAAAAGAAATTACTTATTCCTAGAATTTGTTATGGTTAGCAAACTAGGGAATTAAGGTCTTATGCAGCTCTTTCTATTCTTAAGCATGAACATCCAAACTAGACAGTCGGTTCAGCTAAAGAGAAACCAACACAGTCGCAGAATATAAAAGAAAACGAGAGGAAAAATGCATAAACCTTGATAAACTGTTTTGGCTCATTAGATTGATATGAAAAAAGAAAACAGAAAACGAATGGTATGAGAGAATGAAGTGAATTAAATGAAATTCAAATTTTCTCTTGTTGTTTGGACAAGGGAACTGATAAAATGAAATGAATTATCAATGAATTTAAAGGGCATATTCATCAATGAACAAACAATAAAGAATGCATTATTTGGTTTCATTTCTCTCCAAATCTATTAATTTTCAGAGAGATTTAAAAGTTGGTCAAGGCAAGAGAGATATAAGGGACAACTTTTCCTTTCCTTTTTGATTCCATCATAATTGTTCCATTTGAATGGAAGAAATATAAAGCCTATCAAACCAAAAGGACTAAACCCAAATTTAAAGGCCAACCACATCGTAAACCTATAAACTACATAATCTAAAAAGCTTCAGTCTTCCTTCATTTTCTAACAGCAGAAAAGAAGTCTTAAAATTTTTCTAAAAAAAAAAGATAATTCAAAATTGCTAATAATTAAAATATCAACTTTTACCCCTGCAATCAAATAACGCTTCCCATAAAGCAAAGATTCGTGCACTCAAACTCAACGCCTTACTAAGTAAATAGGTTTATCCTCCCTCGCCCCCCCACCCTTCCAAACCACCACGACATTTTGACACATTATCCGGCAAACAGAAAGAAATTGAAAGTACTAATAAAACTGCATTCAAGTAAAAACTCACGCACAGTAAACCCTAGCAATTAAATAAAAAACAACTCCACCGAGGTATCGCCACATTCCCCGGGACTTATCTCCACTTTGAAGTAAATGCCCAGCCACATTAAACCCTACCAACCCCCAATCCCTCAAACTCTCCCTTACTCGTGGAAACCAAAGAGAAAATCACTTTCAACTAAAAACGCTGAAACCAAAACAAAAATTTACCCCGACAAATGTTAATAGAGAAAAAAAAAACAAAGAAATAATCCTAACCTCTTCTTTAGATCCGGTGCCGTAAAAGGCCGCAACGGTGGCGTCAAGCACGGATACATCAATCGGCTGACTCAAATCCCTAAGCCTCTCAGCCGCCATGTCTAAAAAAAATCCCCTCTCACTCACTTTCCCCAAAATAAAACCCAGCACTATATCTCTTCCCCTAGAAATGTTACTCAGCAAAAACCCTAGAAACTGTACGTACCAAACCCTAAGAGAGAGAAAAAGAAAAAGACAAAACGAAAATATAAACGAGAACGAAAAGAAAAGAACGAGGATCTTCTAGAAAGATAGAATGGAAGGGGAGGGCTTTTGGCTTTGCGGGAATGAAAAATTGAAAAAGAGAACAAAACAAAAAAAAGACAGCTTAAAATTGAAGCAGAAGAAAGAGGGAGTGAAACGTTTTCGTATTTTTTAAAACGATTTTTTCATTTTATATTTTTGGTTTTGCCTTTTCGCACTTTTTTTTAAATTACGAGCTAATAACCCGCGTGTCGTCTTGTTGGGTCACAAGAGCCACGTTGATTTGATTAATTTTAAATTAAATTATTTAAAATTAAATTAATTAAATTATTTTATTTTTATTAATTGAATCAAAATTTTTTATTTTAAAACTTAATTAATCAAAATTAATTTATCAATTTAATTAATTTTTTGATTAACTAAAAATCAAATATATTAAATTATATTTATTTTTAATTTTTAATTTTTAATTTTTTATATTTAAAATAAATTAAATAAAATTATTCAACAAAAATATTAAAATATAAAATATTAAATTAAAAACTTTAATAACGTAAAATGAAATAAGTAATCATATATTTTTAGTTTTATATATATATATATATATATATAAGTTTTATTATATTTTAACTAAGTTTTTTAATCAAATTAATTAAAAATCTATATTTTTTTTAAAATTATTTTTAATAATTGATCAAAATTAATTTAAAAATCAATCGATTAATTAAATTAAATAGATTCGATGGTATAATTTAATTAAGATCAAATGAACACCTATAATATAATTAAAATGTAGTCAACATATATATAATGGTTTAAAGATAAAATAATAAATAATAACTAATAAATTATATAAGATTTATACCATTTAAAGTGGTTTAAAGATTAAACAATAAAAAGAAGAAATAAATAAATAATATACATATTTATACCATTTAAAATATTTGAATATTTCATTAGTTAACCTTAATGATGTTGAGATATAAAACTACTTCATTGAATAATAGTTCGTTTATTATCATAATTGGATTAAAAAAAATAGTTAAAATTTACCTAATATTCCACTATAAAAACAAAAAAAAAAGTTATTAATTCAAAATATTAATAATTACAAAAAATAATTTTGATCTATGAAAAGAAAATTAGATGATCTATAAAGTCTAATTAAGCTTTAATAAATTATATTTTCATTAACAATTGAACACATAAAACAATTATTAATCTAAAATGGCATCTCTTTAAATAGGCATCATTGGGGTTAACTATTATTCCCCTTGACTTTAAAATATTTTCATACACTTAAAATAATTCTAAAATTTCTTCGAAATAGCAACGAGTCAAGTTGCAATGATATTTTACACATCGCAACTCCAACCTTATTTTAAAATATTTCATTTGACTTCGATCCAATTAAATATCAAATTATTATTTTTTATATTCAATTTCAACTTGACATATATATGTATAACCCGCTTTAATTTATTTCAAATCCTAAATTAATTTAATAATTTTAATTTATTGTAATATTTATAAAAATATTATTTTTAATACAAATTACATCTTAATTATATAAATATAGTATTTTTATTAAATTAACATCTTAAATTAGATATTAAATAATATTTTTATTAATACATAAAGATATACATTAATATAAAATTAAATAAATAATAGATAATTTTATATATCTTTTGAGCAGGTTGAAATGGGGTACCTTATAATTTACCTTTAACTTGATCTAGATTTTTTTATAAAATATCTGTCTCACCTTTGATTTGACTTTAATTTAAAAAAAATTACCCTTGTAAGATTAAAACAAGTCAAAATTTATCAAGTACGAATTATTTTACCATTTTTAAAATCTCTTTAAAATTAATTTAAAAAACAAAGTTGACCTTGACAAATATTAATTAAAATCTTAAATACCCAAATAAAATGTAAGTTAAATATCTACGTTAATCTTAAATATATAACAAAATAAGATTATGACCTGTACGATGTATGGAATAGTTTTACCTATTTAATATAGGTATATACATATAAATTAGTTTTTTTTTTAAATTGTCATAATGTATAGATCCGTAGACTTATCATTGACCTATCATTAGACCTGATTTTAAAAAATTGTCACCAAATTTTTTGTTTAGGTGCGATTTGTCATCTGACTGAATTTATCTCATTTTAAAAAGATTTTTCAAGCTTAACTCGATTATCTTTGAAAGGTAGATTTATGTTTATGAAACCAATACTAGATCCGATAGTATGGTTATGTGTAAAGAAGATTATAACACTCCGATAACGCACATCCGAATGATGGTACCAGTTTGACTTCATGTTATCAAGAAGCCTTAAAAAATCTTACCAAATAATTTAATATTGAAAATTATCCTTAAATTACTCAAATATGTTGGTAACAATTTAAGAACATTCTTTCACCTCAAGAGTTTTTAAGAAGATTATTTGTCACATTTTGAAGAGACTCAATCGTCGAATTCATCAATATTTTATAAAAAAACTTTAGATTATGATAGTCAAATGAGATTCAGAACTTTCGTATCGAAATTTCTATCTAAATTCTTCAACATGTTGATAAAATTTAAAAGGGATTTCTCACCTAAGAATTTACATAGAAATTACTATTTGCAACGTTTTTAATAATTCTATCATTGGAGATTCAAAATC
The DNA here is from genome assembly GCF_047325235.1 of Durio zibethinus. Lineage (NCBI taxonomy): Eukaryota > Viridiplantae > Streptophyta > Magnoliopsida > Malvales > Malvaceae > Durio > Durio zibethinus. Next base: position 4,219,226 of record NC_143173.1, on the reverse strand, counting down.
TAATTTTGTAAAAATATTTTATCTTCAGAAATATCCTCCAATATATTGGTAAGATTTTTTGCTAGAAATTATCTTCTCATATGTTGGTAGGATTTTATAAGAAACTATTGTTTTCTATTTTTTTAACTTAATTTTTATTTAAAAATCATAAAATTTTCTAATATGTTGGTAAAATCTTATTTTGAAAACTATATTTTTTGTTTTTCTTAAAATTTGTTTTTTATGAAAAATTTATAAAACTCTCCGTTATGTTGGTAAAACCTTATATTGAAAATAAAATTACATTTTAATATGTTGGTAAATTTTTATTTTATTAAAACAATTTATTAAAAATTTGAATCCTCCAATATATTGATAAGATTTAATTTTTATTTAAAAATTCATGTTTTTGAAACTTGAACCCTCCAATATGTTGATAAGGTTCTTTTTATTTAAATTTTTTTATTTTTTCTTAAATTTAAACCTTCTAATATGTTGGTAAGGTTATTTTTATTTTAAAATTTATTTTAAAAAAAATTTAAACCCTCCAATACGTTGATAAAGTTCTTATTATTTGAATTTTTCATTTTTAAAAATTTGAACCCTTTAATATGTTAGTAATGTTCTTTTTTTATTTTTTTTGAAAATATTTACAAAATAATGGATAACTAATAAATGAATAACAAATAAACAAATAATAAAAGAAAAACTCAACGAAAAACAACTAAACAAATAAATAAATAACTAATTAAAACTAGGAAAGAAAATGTACCAAAAATACGGCTCGGCTTGGCGGATTGGATAATGTAGCTGCAAGCACAGGGAATCAACTTGGGTGACGCGGTTCAAAGATTAGTGAAATAGCTCAGTCAGCTAGTAGAAAACCAATATATAGGGATGTGGGTCGAATGTGCCACAGGTCAAGTTACCTACTTAAATACTCGCAAATCTTACTCTTTTAAAACACTCTAAATGGTGTCATGTGAATCAGGTATAAAAGCCTAAAATTTTATTTTTTCTTCAGATTTCTTCTCCTCCTCTCTCCCTTTTTTTTTCTCTGCCTCTCTCTATAGAACCAAATGAACATCAGTTGAATGCTTGTCGATTTCAAGGAAAATATACCAAAAACTAAAAAACTTCATCGAAAAGTCGTTGAAAAATTCAAAGTTCACCAAAACTTCGTCGGATTCTAAAATTTTCCAAAAAGAAGTTTCCAAATATTTAGAAAATTCGTGAAAAATCTTAAATCAACCATTTGATCTTTTAGAATATTCCAAAAAGCACCAAATCAAAATTTCTCAACTTCAACACTCAAACAAACTTCTACCAAACTTTTATCTCAATTTTTGTTTTTGTATTTGATTGTACTCTCTATATTTTCTTTGCTTTTAATTGTCATTTGTGTCTTGTTCTTCTAATTGAATGTCTTTTATAAGGAAGAATTCAAGCTTAACCAATGTTCCATTCAAGTTTGGTTTCTTGAAAAATATAAGTTTTATCTTATTAAAAGAAAATTCATTTTTATCCCTAGAAAATCCTTGATTAAATTTTGAAAATAAAACATGAATTATCACAAAAAATTCAATCACCTCATCACTGGTAACTCCCATTCAATCTAGTTTTGTTGTTCTTTTTCAATTATCCTCCTTTTTTTTTAATAAACAAATAATAAGATAAATCTAAACTAAGGATAATCACTCTTAAAAATAACAAATAAAATAAATAAAGATAAAACAAAATAATCCATCATAAAATAAATAATAAGAATAATACATTAAAACAAATAAAGTAAAAAATGATTAAATAAATAAATAAATAAGATAAATATATATGTACATAGATAATGCAATCAAAAATTTTTTTAAAAAAAAACATAAACATCAAATAATAGGGCATGGATTGATTTGGGCTCAATCCAATCTAGCCTAATTAGTTTAGGCCTAATTGGTTTGGGTCCAGACTAAATAGGGTATCTATAGTTGTCCTTTTACGGGTATTATTTGAGCAATAGAAATTATGTAAAGACATAAACAACCTATTGCATCCAAGTCCCAATTATGCATATTTTTTTGGGGTTTTGTTTTTAATAAGCTCTTTGAAAATAGAGGCACATGACTTTAAAAATAAAGGCTTATCCTTAACAAAGACATATAACTTTTAAAAAATAAAGACTATTCCATAACAAAGGCACAGACTTTAAAAAATAAAGGCTTCCTTATAACAGAGACACACTACTTTAAATATAAATACGCCTCTATAACAAAGCCACATGACTTTAAAAATAAAGATAACATCCGAATGTTTTGACGATTATGCCCAGAGGTCTTATAGATCATGTCCGGAAAAATTAAGAGATTATACTTGTAGGTTTTACAAATAGTTCCTAATTTTGAAAAATGTTCCTTTGAACAAAGGCTCCACAACTTTAAAAGTTTAAAAAATCTTTCTTGACTATGACTAATTTTCTTGAAGTATTATTTTTTTCAAATATTAGGATCTTACCTCAAAGGTTTCTTCTCAAACGAGAACTTGAAGTTCCTTTACTAGAAAGTCTTATGTTTTTCATGCTAGATTTTACAATATCTTTGTTTTTAAAATTCATACTTTAGACATTCTTAAATACAATGCATGTGATGCAAATATCAATTAATATCATTTCAATTATGGTACACAGGTTCTCAAAACTCTTTCTTTTGTACCTTAAACTTTTCAAGCTTCCAACAATAAAACAAAATCGACTCAATTTTTAATCATCTCTTTCATTCAATGCTAACACCTATATTTTCCTTTCAAATAAGTCTTTTTTTTTTCTTTTCAAAATTTAATGTCTTTACCAAGCTTTGAACATTTCACCTTCACCTTTTATCACTTTCAACTTTTCTAAAGTAATGTAAAATCTTTTGTGCCATTATTCATTTATTAATCGTTATTTCAATTTAAGATGTAAAATACAATCACACATTTCTTCTATTGCAATATATTTAAGAGAAAAGCCAAAGGATGAATTGAAAATAAAACATAGGCATTAAAAAAAAGACAGAAATGAAATGAAATACTCTTATTTAAGAATAATGATAGAACAATTTTAACAATTGAATAATATAGAAATGGAAAAGTTACAAAGATGGGTTATAAGGATAATAATGCTCAAAATAAACAATTAGATAATCATGATGATACATATTGAAGTTTTTTTAAAAAAACAACCACTTAATGCACTTAACAACTCAAAGCTTATTGAAACATGCTAGCCTTCATGTTGGTGAATTTTCAAACAATGTTGTATCTTTATCATCTAAGTGTTTTTTCAAGTTTTTAACTTAAATGAACCCCTTTTGACTTAAACCATCTTTTCGGATTTTTTATTTGAGTTTTTTTTCTTTTATTTTTCATTCTTTTTTTTTTTACTTTTTCTCTTTTTTTTAAGTGTAGTACTTCTTCATAGCTTCAAATTTTATAAGATTGGACAAATTGTCTCCATTCATCTCCGTTAAGATTAATACTCTACTTGAAAAAACATTTTTTGTAACTTATGGTGTTTCCTAATTTAGAGTCTAATTTTCCCTGTTATCAAGTTAGTTTGGGAGAATTCTTTTCAAAACCAAATTTCTTTCTTGAAAGTGACAAAGTTAGACCTTCTTATCATAAACTCTTATAATTCTTTTATGATATAGCTGACTATAGTACAACACTATCAATCTCTTTTTTTAATGAAATTCAACTGCTCATAGCACTCTTGAATCCATTCGACTTATTCCAATCCAACCTTTCTTGGGACTTTCAAAGATGAGATTTTCACTTTCACTAGTAATACAACTTTCATCTCATAAACAAAAAAAAATGAGGTTGCCCAGTAAAGGTATATACTGATGTTAAATAAGCATGCAGAGTAAATGATAACTTTTTATGTTAGTTTTTATAGGTTTTGATCATCTTCTTAATAATTTTTTTATATTTTTGTTTGTTATTTCAACTGTTCCATTCATTTTCAGGCAGTATGGCATTATGATGTTTGATCTTGAAGTGGGCATATATTTTTTTTATCATCTTACTATTTAGGTTTTTGGTATTACCTGAAATGAATATTTCTAAAAGTCTATATCTATAAATGATCTCTCTTTTTATGAACTTATAGACCACAAATCATGTCACATTTTCAAATGAAGATACTTTCACCCATTTCGTAAAATAATTTATAATCACAAAAATGAATTTATGCCCATTTAAGGCCTTCGAGGTAATAAGACCAATAAAGTCTATACTCCACATAGAGAATGGCCAAAGTGGTGCTAAAACATGTAAAGTAATAGGTGAAGCATGAATTTTATCAGCATACATCTATCACTTATGACATTTTTTAATATAGTCAATACAATCACTCTCTATTGTTAACTAATAGTATCTAGCTCTCATGATCTATTTCGTTATCATATGTCCATTTACATGTGCCTTACATACCACATCATGTACTTTTTCAAGGATATTATTTGTCTTGATCTTATTTATACATTTTAATAACACTCGATCATGGTTCTTCTTATGCAGAACATCACCATCCAAGAAGAAACCCATAGCTAACCTCTTAATGATTTTTTATCATTTTCAATTACTTAGTCTAGATATTCTTGATTCTTTATATACTGCAGGATATCATAATACCATGACTTTTCATCATTTTCCTTTTCTACACTAGAACAATGAATTGGTACATCCTTAACATCTAATTTGATAGGTTGTATATCAGTATTATCATCAATTCAGATCATTATAGCCCAAATAGCTAAAGCATCAGCAATTTATTCTCTTCACGAGATAAATGCTCAAACTGGATAACTTTAAAATGCTAAAATATACTTATCATATAGGATAAGTTTTGAATTTCTTATTTTTTATTCTCTTTTTAACTGATATATGATTAAAACTGGGTCTTTAAACACCTTTAATACTTGAGTCTTTCTATCTATAATGGCTTGTAAATCTAAGACACAAGCTTTATATTCGACGATATTGTCAATGCAATTGAAATTCAACCTTTCCATTATAAGATAATACCGTTATTTAGAAAAAATTAGAATTTACCATAATTCTATGTCCTAAAGCATTAACAACTTTATCGAAACACATTTTCTAAGACTTTTCATCGGGTCGTTCCTCTTCAAGTTGAGAAACAACCATCAAATCTTCATTAGAGAAGTCAAGTCTTATTGGTTCATAGTTTTCAACAACATAATCTGTGAAGAACTTGGCTATAACACTTTATTTTATTATCTTCTAGCTTATATATATGATATCATATTTTAAAAGCATCACTAGCTATCTCGTATCCTTCTAGATACTGAATGTTTCTCAAAGATATATTTGACTGGATCTAGTTTTGCTATAAGTTAGGTGATGTAATAGTGTATATACTGTCTTAGCCTTTTAGTTATCTAAACTAATGCATAACACATTTTCTCTAATAAAAAATACTTGGACTCATATTTCATGAATTTCTTACTCAAATAGTAGATAACTCACTCTTTTTTATCATATACATCTTGTTACCTCAGCATACATCTTATCAATTTCTCGTATACTATTAGATATAAAATCAGAGATCTACTTGGAACAAATAGCACCAATATTAAAAGATTTAATAAGTACAGCTTAACTTTATAAAAAGTCTCTCGGTATTTCTCATTTCATTTTCTATGGTTATTTTTTAAAAAAGTTTAAAAATAAGATCACACTTGTAAGTAAGCTGAAAAATGAATCAAAAAATATAATTCAATTTACTTAGAAAGCCTCAAACTTCTTTTGGTGTGCTTGGAGGTGTGCTTAGGTAACTCATCCCCAAATGTACATTTGGCTAGGTTTAGCTTAAGTTGAAATTTTCTCAACCTCTCAAATAACTTTTTGAGGTTGGCAACATGATCTTCTCATTTACAAGATTTTATGATCTTATCATCTACATACATTTCAATCTTCTTGTGCATTATGCAGTGAAAGAGCATTACCATGACTCTTTGATAAATTGCCTAAACATTTTTCAAACCAAAAGACATAATTTTGTAGCAAAAGGTACCCAATATAGTTACAAAAATAGTTTTTTTCATGTTATCTTAAGTCATCTTTATTTGATAATATCCCAGTAATCCATCTAGGAAGGAAAATATAAAATATCTGATCGTATTATCCTTCAGTGTGTCAATATAAGACAAAGAAAATCTATCATTTGGGCCTTATTCAAGTCATGATAATTCACACATATTTGTACCTTTTTATTTTTTTCAAGGACAAGTATTATATTGGTTACCTATTTAGATTCTTGGTCACTTGTAAGAAACTTACGTCAAACTATTTTTTTACCTCTTTCTTAATCTTTAGCAGCAGCTCAGGCTTCATTTACTTTAGCTTCTATTGGATTGATTTACATTCTGACTTCAAAGATAATCTATGTTTCACTTTTTTGATACTAAGCTTGGGTATATCTTTATAAGACCAAACAAATACATTCACAAATTCTATAACCAGATCTTCTAACTTTTGCTTATCTGCTAATGAAAGTGATGTGCCAACCTTAACTTTTTTTTTAGTCTCATTATCTCTTAAGTTCACTAATTTGGTTGTCTCCTAATGAAGCTTAGTTGATTTATTTTCTTACTCAATTAATCTCATTAGGTCCAAAAGCTAGGTATATTTCTCTAAATCATCTTCATTATTAAGTTCATCAGTGTTAATTGAATTTTTAAAATTAAACCTTTGATTATTTATCATGATTATCTTTATGTTCATTTGAGGACCTAAAATTGAATAAAATGAGAAATGTTTTGCAATATGTGTTGGTTTGATAAAACTAAAAAATAAGAGCAATAAAAGAAATAAATGAAAATACATTTTTCGTATTATTTTTATTGAAATAACAAAAAAAATAAATAGCTTATGCATAAAAAATCATCCCAATGCCTATAGGCATAAGCAATTGAGATGTACAATTACATTAAAAAAGTCTCAAGGATAGCAGGCATTTTGATAACATTTTAATTGTTTAGCTCATAACATAGCAAACAAGGACAGACCTACATTTTATATTCATGTCCTCTTTCATTACCAATGGTATAAATGGACAATTCACTGAATACCTTTTCCATGCTTAATTTTAGTTTTTTTTTCAAAATCTTTATCTAAATTCGGATACAACCCTTAAAGCTTAAAGGTATCATAGAAGTATGGGATGACCATTAGCATAGTTTTTCTGATTCATAACTTATGAGCTTCACAATCCCTTTTTTTTCTTTCATTTGCTTACTTTTTTTTCATCTCTCAACCTTCTACTTTATAGCCTAAACCTAGCCTCTGTTGTTAACTATTATTAAAGGCTCCTTTATTCCTTATAAATTTTTACCCAACCCCATTTCAAGATACCAACTTTTATTAATGATATGATTAACTAATGACTTATTTTAGATCATTCACCAACATAATTGATAAGCTCAAAGGATCGATAAGAGCATTCTAATGTCTTCTCAATAGCCTCTATATATGAGGCATTCATGGGCTGGGTTACCAACATATCCTTTTTGCCAGACATTATAACTAGTTGGCTCTCCATATTAAATTTGACTTATTGGTGTAAGGTAGAGGAGATAGAACCCACCATATAGATTTATAATCTTTTTAACAAGCAATAATAGGATAGAAAGATATCCATCACTTGAAATTTAATATTGAAAGTACATGGTCTAATTTATAAGGGCATCTCAATATCTCTTAAGACTTCATGTCTAGTCCTATAAAACACTCATATAACCACATGACTGCTTTTCATATGTGAATAGTTAATAAGTAGCCTTATTAGAGTTGACATAGGCATGATATTAATAGTAGAGCCATTATTGATAAGGACTTTGGCTATGATATGGCTATTGCACTTAATAGTGATATACAAAACCTTGGTGCTTTTTTTTTTTTATGAAGGAATCTAATCATCATTAAAAGTTATATAATGTGACACCACTGAGTTTCCAACTAAATGGTTAACGTATTTAACATATACATTATGTGCCACATACACTGATTACAACACCTTCAATAAGGCATTACGATATGGTTCAAAATTTAATAATAACGATAATAATGAGATTTGTGTTGGCATCTTACTTAATTATTTAACCATAAAACACTCAATGTATTTCACTAACTTTAAAATTTCATAAGCTTTTTTTCTCAGATGCTAATTTTTTATACTCTTTCTCAAGAACTACTTCAAGTTTATTTTGCTCTTCCTTAACTTTTGTTTTGTCCTTTCTTATTTCTCTAGTATTTTTTAAGTATAACATCTTTCACTTTGAGTTATGCCACACACACTAGTTATGTTGACAGCATCAATCTTAGGTGTGATCTTTTTTTACCCGTAGACTATCACATCATAGTCATATCTTCATGGCATAGATTTTTCATCTTTATATGAAAATAAGGTAGGGACTTTAAAAGTTACTAACTTGGGAATGAGCTTGTCTATTATCGACTTTGGTTTTTTCACATAGTAGATTACTATTGGTTTTGGAACCAACTTCGATAGTTTATTAGTTATAGACACTTTAGCATTTTTTGAAATCTCCCGCTCTTCATACAATTCAATTTGATATGAGTTCATGAGGTTTTACACTTCTCAACAAAATTACTCATAGGTTTTAATAAAATGGCCAAGAGCCCCATTGTGTCATTTGCATATCTTATTTGGCATACAATTTTTTTGATAAGTTCGTAGGTTTACCAAGTGTATCATGTCAGTTTCATAAAATGCGTCAAACAGCTGACTAAATGAAGTTTTAATTTCTTTCATTTTTTTACATAGCGCTCATAATCCTTATTCAGAGCATTGATATTGTGATTGAGCAATAGGTTACCACCGACATTAGGTGTTATTACCCCACTCATATCAAAGTTGATCATCCTATCTTTAATTAATCATTATACCTTATGCTTTAGGGTAGTGTAATTCTTAGTAAAATGACCAGTATTCTTATAGTGGTAATCACAATAAGCTATAAGATAATACTACTTAAGATAAGGGGCTTGAGTAGTTTCAAATGGATAAGAGCGATCATGTGATTATTATAAAACTTTTGATATAGCTCTGTATAGGTCATGAGAATAAGGTTGAATATAGGTTTTTCTTGATTATTTCATGGTTTTAGTGAACCACTTACTAGGTTAGTGAGATGAACTAGGGATCTTATAAGAGGTTAGGGTGTTATGACTATACATGTAAGTTTATGATCTAAAAGTTGGTTGATACGCGAGTTGGTAGAATCGTTATGGAATTGGCTAATACAGGTAAGATGTAGTGTTATTTACAATGGGGTAATATATGGGGTAGGCTAGTGATAGATAGGGTTGGTGGTTTCTGAACTATTATATTTTAAAGGTCACAGCTTAAGCTTTAGTCTCTTTTTTTTTAGTGCCTTTTTAGTGAAAGATTTTCCTTTTAACTTGTCATTCTTAATGGCATTCTCGATGATTTTGCTTGTGAACACCATGTTGACAAAGTTTTTTATTGCATTTTCTATCATATTTTCATAATAAGAAGATTTTAAAATGTTTACAAATAGTACTGTGATCTCTTTTTTAGTCAAAGATAGCTAAACTTAAGCAGCTACATCCTTTCACATTTGGACATGCTTCTTAAATGCTCAGTTACACTTTTTCTATATTCTATAAGGAAAGATAATTAAATGCTAGATCTATTATATGGTAATATTAATTGATAAAGTCATGGGCCAACTTTCTTTAAGAGTAAATACGAGATCGATCAAATTGGATATACCATTTTACCATAGAATCAATTAAACACTCTTCAAATATATGGATTAGCTACTTATCGTTGGTTGTCATCTTTTGATAGTACATAGTGACGTGTGTGATAGGACGCTTTGTACTGTCATATTTTTTAAACTCTGAAACTTTAAATTTTAGAGAAATAACAACGTCTATGATTGAACAGAGCTTAACAGCATCCATGAACTATATAAATTGATTTCTTTCACTGCTTGCAACCTTTTCTCAAGCATGTTCATCTTTTTGGTCAACTTTTGAGTCCTTTAGCAACTCGACTACTTTTATCTTCAACTTTTTCAGATCACTAGATCAAGGACCTAGATTGGTTGTAAGGCTTTCTCTTTAAAAAATAGATTAACATAACTTTGAAAATAACCTTATGTAGTAGTAGATTGCATACCTTGGTGGGTGTATGGATATACCTTAAGAAAATTTGCTTGTGCCCTTTGAGAAGGTTGGCTTTAATAGGGACTGAATCCAAAAGGGTACAAAAGATCATTACATCTTGTATAGGACGCTATGGCTAACTTGGAGCTTCTTTCACCCTTTTTCCTTTATTTAACTTATTTAGGGCTTTTAAGATTTTATTCAACTCCCCCAAAAACTTTTATTAGGCTTTTTCTATATTGTTAAATGATTGCTTTTTTTCTATTCCAGCTGTTTGGCTTGGGCTCTAATATTGTATTGGTAGTGAATTGATTGTGTGGGATTCATAGATGGTGAAGCTATTTTTGAACTTTAAATACCATAATTTTTAATTAGTGGACTTATTTATGATTTAGTGTAATAAAATATATAAAAAAAACTAATTATGAATGCAATGCATGATAGATACTATTTGCCCTTTGAAAAATTTTCAATAAAAATAAACTTTCATTTATTCCATAAAAGTCTGTTTATAAAGAATCTATTATTCTTAATATGAAAACATGTTTGACTTGTTCATATTAGTCTATAGCTTTTTCAATGAAGTTCAACAAACATTGTCCATACTTTTTTGTTGGGGTAATCACTTTTTCAAGAGCTTCAACCTTTTTAGCCATGTCCTCTACCATGATCATTGCCTTACTTATTTGAGTCATAAGATATTTTATGTACTTTTTTTATCCTAAGTTTTCCTTTTTGTCGTACTAAACTTGATATGATAACTTCCTATGCTCCATTATGAGTGTGGTGATATGATTTTCTTACTCATTTAATCTCTACTTCAAAACCTAACCATACTCTCTAAGTGTTTCATTCTCTTTTTTAGCCATATTTAATCTCTTTCATTATCACGTTTTCTAGCCATAATTTAAGCCCAACCCTTTGTTTTTCTATCTCAGTAGTCACCTTCTTACATTTTTAGTGTAGCTTTGACAAGTTATTAATGGCTATGTCTTATTTTTTTATGACCTCTTTCATCTTGGCCTTTTGTTTCTTTACTTCTTCCTTCATTTTCCTTTTTTCATCTTGGAGCTTTTGAATTTCTTGCTTAATTTGTCTCTTTTAGCCTCAAATTCTTTTCTTATAAGCTCAAACTCTGAAGGTAATTCTACCATATGCCATTTCATTAACTAATAAAAATCTCTGAAAATGAACATAACTTTTTTGCTCTTTCTTACCCTTTATGCCAAATATCCTGAGGTGACCTTATTCGTGAAAAACCCAAGACTCACCCTCTTGGAACTTTTATAAGCCTTGATCACATTATTCACCCTTTACAATATTTTTAACTCAATATATAAAATGTCTAATTGAACGAGCTTGTGTGTCATTGGGATGAACTATTCAATCTCAAATTATCTTTATACCATGAACAGTGTATAACTTATTACTCCCTATAAACTTAGTAATGGGACCCCAATCTTATCTCTGCTTTTATACAACATCAATTTACAATTCATCCATAGGATTAACCATTTTTTCGGGTGCAAGTAAAACCTTGTAACAGAACCATCCATCCCTTCTTAGTTTTGGGCTTTGGTTATTCACTCGTACAAAACTCTTTAATTGAGGCTCGAGTGCTAAAGTAAAGCTTTAAGAATGCTTTCATCTTACACTCAAAATGGCTATTCGTCTACAAATATAGTAATGGTAAGTATCCTATAAAATATCCGTTCCCCTTTTAACTATAATGATTCAGGGATCTAATTATTTCTGCAAATATTACAAGTGAGGAATTACAGCCTATTTCCACATGCCAAAAGAAATCAATCACTTATATCTCAATATAACCTAAGATTTTAGAAAAGCTCATTTGTAGCTATAAATAATAATTTACTTATTATTTTTTTTAATCTAGTCATTCTTGTATGAATAAGTGAAATTTAAGTTTATTCATTTCTAGGTAATGATTCTGCTCCAATGTACAGATAGCTTCAAGTTAGATTCATAGTTTACTAATTTCTCTCGAAGAGTTCTTTATAATTCTTGGGATGGTTGTAAGTACTTCAACTTTTCTCTTAAGGATTTTCAATTTTGTTTTGTCATTGTAGTATGAATTTTTGATCCACCAGTATTTGCTTTGAATTTTCCCCATTTTCTTGAAACATGCAAAGAGTAAGCTCCTAGATATTGTGCAGACTAGTTATGAAATTGGTAGCCTTTTAGTTGAAACAGTTTCTGGTTGACGTTATATGTATAGAGCTAGAACTCTTTTGGCAGTGATCATGGGAATTGGAATGTGGTGGCTTCCAACATCTCTCTGATGGCTACTATTGCATGCCATACAGGTAAAAGGTAAGAGTTAAGAGCAATATGTTGTTTATGCCAACTCAAGGGTTGACTCAGCTTCTGATTAGGTAGATGAGATTTTGGTTGAGCTTTTTTTTTTATGGTGAAGCAAAAGAAGCCACACTAAGGGAAATGTTCCATGGAAAATGCTTGAAAGCCCTAGTTATTGGTACAAGTTTAGTTTTGTTTCAATAGGTACTATTATTAATTGAGCTATGATATAGAGGTATTATGTATCTGCATTTGGACTTACTTGTATATTTAATTTTCATGGTAGATCATTGGTCAATGAAGTATGCTATATTATATGGTATCAAACTTTCAGGTATCAAATTAATTTACTTTTATGGTGCTCATTGCAAATTTAAAGTGATTTTTTTATGAATCTAGTTAGAAGAAGAAATGTATTTCATCATAACCAATGAAAATCTGATAGAGTGCAGGATTTTTGCAGCATCTGACACTCTAGCCAAGTCTCAATTTAACTTGGTTTACTAAAGGTAGAATCTTTTCCTTAATACTTAAATTTGTTCAAAGGCACTTCAGAGAAATGCAAAAAAAAAAAAAAAAAAGATTTTTGGGCAATAAAGTTCTAGTGCCAAATGTAAAGCATTCAAATAATTTAATACTTAGGCTAGAACATTTTCCTATTTTAATCCATATTCTTTTTGAAGCATATTCTAGGGATGTCTTCTATAAGTTTCAAATTTCATCCTGACAATTTACCAACTCTAAAAATTTGTACTTGCTATCTCCTACTGTTTAATTTTTTGTATGTGTGCATATTCATATTTCTATTGCTTTATGCCTTTGAGATTATGTGTGTATATACACTTTAAAGTTTTGCTTTATTTAGTGGACGCAAGATGCTCGATTCTGCTTTTCAAACAAAGGAAAGATATTCTCAAACATTTTCAAAGTCTATGAGTATCACCTTGTATTTACCAAAAGTCTAATACAATTATTTTGAAAAACTATAGATCTTTAGTGCACTGGAAGATCTTTGGCATATTTTTTTCTTGCATGATTAGTTATCTCTGATTCTCTGGTTGTTCAAGCATGCATATGAGAAAACACATATTACCTCTATCAAGATGATGCCATGGACAAGAACTTTTTATTTATAATTTTCTGCCTATACAAAATCAATTGTTTGCATTACTACTTTCTGCATGATTTACAAAATCTTTCCCAAAAGGGGACTTGGCAACTATTTCAACCAAATAGTCTTGACATATTATTTTGTTTTATGGTTTATTATAACGGAAGTAGCTGTTGTAGTTGTTGATAGGCTTGGAAGGAGACCTTTGTTATTGGGTGGTGTTTGCACTAATGTTGAAATCTTGAGTGCTGGAGACAAAAGTTTACTTCTCTTTTTTGAAGTTTGTGGGGCCATTCTGTTGAATCCTTGTTTTTGCTTGCTTGAGTTTAATTGTTCACTTGCTGCAAGTAAATCAATCAAATCTGAGTTACAATTATTTGACTATAAGTACCAGTAAGGATTGAAAAACAATTTTTTATTATGAAATGTGTTCTTTGTTCCTGCAACAAGTTATTTCTTTATTCGTTCTTGGATTATATTACCTTCTCTTGGATGATATGTCGGCTATTGCTATTATTGTTGCACTGCTGTTATATGTTAGTTGTTATTAGGTAATCAATATTATCTGTCCTTTTTTCATGTTAATTCTCCTTTACTATTTATGATTCTAATATATAACCATCTCATCTATGGTAGAACTCACCTATACCATCATCACTTTATGGGTAAGCACATGTTGTTTAGATTGAAATAATATTACATTCAGACCATACTTTTATGTGTAATTATTTCTATTTGGTTTGTCTTGAAGGTAATTAATTAAAATTGTAGTGAAAATTTACATCATAATAGTGTTTGACTCATTATTTTGTCGGCTTCTATTAATTAATGTATTGCGGCACATTTGTGACCATATTTTAGTGGCTTTTGTTTTTGTTGTGTTCTAACATAGGAATGCATAGCTATATTAATTACGATTTAAATCTAGCATTACTGTTTTGTAAGTATATTTTTTTAATTCTTATTATCATGTTATATTATGTTAATGCTTATCTAATGCTGTTGTAAAGAACATTGCAGTTACCAAGATACACTAATAAGAAAATTTTTAATGAGTTATCTAAACTAGTAGGTTTATTTTTTCTTACATGCTTCTGGTATTTCTATGGTTCTGTTGGGTTGATTATTTGATATGGGAAGCCATAATCTTTTTTGCCATTCAGCTAGGAAAACAATGGATACATGTGGCTTATGTTAGTATGTAGTTGCAAAAACGGGTAATATTTGTATGTAAAATTCTTTTATTAGTATGTAGTTGCAATTGTACTGAAACTTTTCCCTATTTCTCATAATAGAGCGTTATAAACTTTGGATTCGATTCGACATATTCTTGTTTTTGTGCCTATGCCTCATGAAATTTGCTTTACAGTTATCTTTTGGTCATATTGGTTGGCTAATGATTTCGGAGGTTTTTCCCTTACGCCTATGACGACGAGGACTTAGTATTGCTATGCTTGTGAATTTTGGAGCAAGTGCATTTGTAGCATTTGCATTCTCTCCTTTGAAAGTACTTAAGTTATCATATCAAGTTTAGTACGGCAAAAAGGAAAACTTAGGATAAAAAAAGTACATAAAATATCTTATGACTCAAATAAGTAAGGCAATGATCAAGGTAGAGGATAAGGCTAAAAAGGTTGAAGCTCTTAAAGAAGTGATTACCCCAACAAAAAAGTATGGACAATGTTTGTTGAACTTCATTGAAAAAGTCATAGACTAATATGAACAAGTCAAACATGTTTTCATATTAAGAATAATAGATTCTTTATAAACAGACCTTTGTGGAATAAATGAAAGTTTATTTTTATTGAAAATTTTTCAAAGGGCAAATAGTATCTATCATGCATTGCATTCATAATTAGTTTTTTTTTTATATATTTTATTACACTAAATCATAAATAAGTCCACTAATTAAAAATTATGGTATTTAAGGTTAAAAAATAGCTTCACCATCCATGAACCCCACACAATCAATTCACTACCAATACAATATTAGAGCCCAAGCCAAACAGATGGAATAGAAAAACAACAATCATTTGACAATATAGAAAAAGCCTAATAAGAGTATAGGAATTATGATTGATATTACTCTATCAATCATAATTCCTTTGAAAGTTTTGTTATTTTCATCCCTTTTATGCATGATATCCTCACTAAGATAGTGACAGGTCATGGCGATTATCTTCATAATTTCTATAATAATCACAATGTTGACTACTGTCAATGTCGGTGGGTGTCCAATTATAGCATTATGTTTATGATTATATCTTTGTAAGAATATGAATAATCATGGTTCTATTGGTCTTAGTCACTTTTATATATATTTTTTTTAATTATATCATCGTATCGTGTTTAAAATTGATAAGTTTACTTATTTTTTTGTGCCTTGATTTTTTTTTTTTTACTAGCTGGAATGGTGTTTTTAAGTGCTTAGAGTGATAGCTGGATTGTCTCTCTTCTTTATATTTTTCATTGTACCAAAGACAAAAGGGCTATCTGGAGAAAATTGAGGCAAAATGCCTATAGTTTTGTTGCCCACCTATTAAACCCCGGAACGCTGCATAGAATATAACCATTTGCAAACAAAGTTGCATGTAAAAATAAAATAATTTTTTATTATTACAAAAATTAGTTTTTAATTTTTAAATTTCTTTTTTTTTTTCTTTAGAATCCAATCTACCTTTGTCACTTTTCCTCCCATCTTCCAAATACTATGATTTTGTTAATATTTTTTTGACAAAAATTTGTTAAATCTAATCTAATATAAAAACCAGCTTACTACCAATATGGTGCACAGATTAATTTTATTTTATTTAAATTTAAATAAAAATATAATTTAATATTATCAAATTATTAACATGTTCAAAATATATATAAAATATAAATAATATAATTAAAATATCAAATCATAATAAAAATAAAAATTTTAATTAACAAATTAATAAATTTTAAAATATATTATAAATAATATTGGAAGAAGAAAAAACATCCAAAAGATATTGTAAAAAATATTATTAATTATGCCAACAAAATATTAAAATAAAAAGTAAAAGTTTTATCACTTCAAATGAACTTTATTCAATTTGCATCATTTTTAGTTTTTTTTTTTTTAATTTTTGTATATTGTAAATTTATGTAATTTTAAGATAAGTTTTATTTATCTATGAGAAATAATGATTTTAAATGTTTAAACAATATATGTGATAATTTACTTTTTTGTACTTTTTTTTGTAGGAGTTTCAATAATATCATAATTTTCAGCATCTATATGACTTTCTAAATCTTTATCTCTTTCAATTGTTTTGAGGTTGACATTTGATACAGAATTATGTTCTTGTAAAAATTAAAATGAAATAGTTTTAAATTTTAAATAATATTATTAAATTATAAACAATTATTTACGAAAATTATTGGTAAAAAGTTTTAATAAAATATATTAAACTATTTATCTTTTGTTTTTTTTTTTTAAGTAAATATCTATTCTTCTCTGCATAAAGTATCTCATGAATATGTGTATCAATCAATTTTAAATTTTCATGAAAAAAGTTATAATAATTGAGTTCTACTTCAAAAATATATGAACGACCTATCAATTCTTTCAATATTTTTTCAACTTTGGCATCTCCATTTTCTTATGAATAAGTTTTATAT
Source organism: Durio zibethinus (assembly GCF_047325235.1). Lineage (NCBI taxonomy): Eukaryota > Viridiplantae > Streptophyta > Magnoliopsida > Malvales > Malvaceae > Durio > Durio zibethinus. The sequence goes on along the minus strand of NC_143173.1, from coordinate 4,201,963 downwards.
AAATTTAATTAAATAACATTGATATTCATATAAATTAAAAAAATTATTTTGAATATGATATAACTTTATTTTTCATTTGAAACAATTGTTTAGCTGTATACTCTAGAATTCAATGATAGTAGGACTTTTTGTTATTTTTTGATGATAGCAGGACTTTTTGCATCTTTACTGAATCCATCGTCCACTACAAAAATAAAAAAAAAAAAGAAATTTAACTTGATAAAACTTTAAAATTTTAAAAAGAATAATACTTTTACAAAAAAATAGCAAAGGAATTTGTATTCAATAACAAAAATTTGAAGAATAAAACATTTGTAGAGAAAGAAACAGTTTTACAACTTTTTTGATTAAAAAAATGAAATAAATCAAATTGGTATACAACTCTATGATATCAATTAATCAAAGCATTGTTTTTATTTTAAACGAATGGGAACTATTGAATAAATAATTAATTAAAAGATAAAATATATTATCTGATTGAGTGAAGAATCTGTAAAAAAAAATAAAAGGTCTGCAAACAACAACAAAAAAATATAAGAATATATGTGTTTTTGTAATTTTATATTTTGTAATATATAAAAAAAAGTCAAAATTAAATTAAGAGAGCTTATCTCAACAAAATAGAAAAGAAAAAATAAATCCACCTTAAATGGAAGAGCAACAAAAGAGTAATGCTAAAGTCTGTGAGAAGATAAAATATTATTTGGAAAATAAGTTGAATGGATAGACGTATAGAATCAAGCTATATAATTTTATTTAATCCATAAATATATTTAAATAATAATTTTTTTTATTTAATTATCTTATATTTAAATTGATTTTTCATTTAAATCTTAATAAACTTTAATTCATATATATTTAATTAGTAAATTTATCTATAGATAATATCTAATCAATAATAATAGTTAAATTTTAGTATTTTATATCTTTATCTATAGTTTTTTTGATATTTTATATCTTAACTCTATTCATAATAGAGATCTTGAAAAATTTCTACTACTAACATTTTTATTTAAAAGATATGACAAAGTTTATAATCTAAATGGAGCTCTGATAAATAATTTTTCAAATATATCATAAATTTAAATCATAAAATATTTTTATAATTGTATAATTAAAAAGTGTATAAATTATTTTTCAATTTTGTTTTAATTGCACATAAAAGACTTAAGAGACATTGTACCAAAAACAAAGAGGTTAACTCCAGAGGAAATTGAAGCAAAATGACTATAATTTTGTTGCTACCTATTAAACCCTTGAATGCTACATAGAATATAACCATTTGCAAACAAAGTTGCATGTAAAAATAAAATAAATTTTTATTATTACAAAAGTTAGTTTTTAATTTTTAATTTTGTTTCCTTTAGAATCCAATCTAGCTTTGTCACTTTCCTTCCACCTTCCAAATACTATGATTTTGTTAATATTTTTTGGCAAAATTTTGTTAAATCTAATCTAATATAAAAATGTTGCTTGAAAATTAATTATATGGATATAAAATTTTTAATTATTTTCTAATTAATAAATATTGTGAACTCAACAATTCTTTATAAAAAATTTTAATCTTAAAATAAAGTTTCATTTAAATGAGTGATGTTATTAATTTTGATGAATTTAAAATAATAATAAAAATTATTATAATTGCGATCGAAAGAAATTATTAAAATTATAATTAAAAATTTTTTTTTAATAAAAAATTTATATTGAATAAATTTAATTTAATTTAATATTTAAATTTAATTAATAATGTAATTAACAATGCAATGCTCGTAAGTTCTGTTACGGTGCGGTGAAGGCCAAAACCAGTTTATTTCTGATAACAGCCAGCCCAAGAAATTTGGGTCAGGCACGCAGAAGTTTTAAGTTTCTATGTTATCTACTCATGATTTTCAATTCCCTCCCGTGGCACCAAACCAACCTTTGAAGTTGAACTGACTGAATTCCTTGCTTTCCCAGGAAACAAACACACTGAACAAATGGACTCCCTCAAGTTTACCTTCCTCTCCAGCACAGACCATCTCTACCCTTCATTTCCCCTTCCAAAACTACCCTCAAAAAAGCTCAAAATCCCCATACACTCCTCAATCCGCCGGGACCAATTTTCCCTCAGCGACGGCGACCCAACAAAACCGAAACCCAAATCCAAAAACCCCAAAAACCCCCTCTCCGACGACAACGCGCGTCGAATCATAAAAAAGAAGGCCCAATATTTGAGCGCGTTGAGGCGTAACCAAGGGTCACGAGCCATGACTCCGAAATGGATAAAGAGAACCCCTGAGCAGATGGTGAAGTATTTGGAAGATGAGAGGAATGGGGAGTTGTATGGAAAGCATGTCGTGGCGGCGATAAAGGCGGTGAGAGGGATGGCAGGGAGGAGAGAAGGGGAAGTTGATGTGAGGAGGGTGATGGGGAGTTTTGTGGGGAAGTTGAGCTTTAGGGAAATGTGTGTGGTTTTGAAAGAACAGAAGAATTGGAATCAGGTTAGGGATTTCTTTGCTTGGATGAAGTTGCAGGTTAGTTTTTTCAGTTGGTTTTCTGCTACTTGTATGCTTCCTTTAGTTGTTAGTATTAGCAGTATTTTTCAGTTAAAAATTTTTCCAAATGATTACACTTAACATTGGAAATGCTAAACATAAGTCCAAATAATCTGGATAAGATGCATTAAATCTTGGCCCTTGCAGTTTGTATCTTTCACACACAATGTCATTATTTCTATCTTGCCATATGTAAACCTGACAATTTTAAACAACTCAGTGACACTATATAAAAACGAGATGAAAAAAGACACGAAAATGATACGGTTTAAAATTTTAGCGAAAACCTTATATAAGTTTGGTAAAAATAAAAGAAAAAATGTGTTTTGTGTTTGGCATGTTGACATGATTATGACACGATAATTTTCATGTTTTACACTTGTTAGACATGAAATAGACAGACATAGATATACAAATTGTCATATCTATCCCTATGTTTGGATTTGGACCATTTAGCACCTTCCAATGAACAAGCTAATACGACTTCAAATATATATTGTTTCCTATACAAGTAAAATATTGTGTTTTCCTATTAGAAAAATGGTAAACTTTTATGTTTTAGTCATTCAAAAATAGTTTAATACTTATGTTTGTATCTAAATACAGTATTTGCTTTTTGCTTCTAAAGGTATTATGTTTAGCTTTCTTAAAGATATGAAAAGTAATTATGTTGGTGTCTTCCAAAATGTGGACAATAATACATTGTAATTATAGACTTGTGTTTGAACAGTTGTGCTATCGCCCAAGTGTTATTGTTTATACAATTGTTTTGCGAGCTTATGGACAAGTTGGGAAAATCAAACTGGCTGAACAGACCTTCTTGGAGATGCTTGAAGCAGGATGTGAACCTGATGAAGTAGCTTGTGGTACCATGTTGTGTACATATGCTAGATGGGGACGTCATAAGGCTATGTTGTCCTTATATTCTGCTGTGCAAGAAAGGGGAATCACACTTTCAACTGCTGTTTACAATTTTATGCTGTCTTCTTTGCAAAAGAAATCACTCCATGAAAAGGTCATAGATTTATGGAGGCAGATGGTAAATAAAGGGGTGGCACCTAATAGGTTCAGTTATACAGTAGTAATCAACTCACTTGTTAAAGGGGACCTTTGTGAAGAGGCTTTCAAGGCTTTTGATGAGATGAAGAAACATGACTTTGTCCCCGAGGAAGCAACTTATAGCCTGCTTATTAGTTCGCACACTAAAGATGGTAACTGGCAGGAGGCACTAAGATTATATGAAGACATGAGATCCAGGGGAATAGTTCCAAGCAACTACACATGTGCGTCACTTTTAACTTTATATTATAAGAGTGAAGATTATTCAAAAGCTCTATCTCTTTTTACTGAGATGGAAAGAAATAAAATTAGAGTTGATGAAGTTATATATGGTTTGCTCATTAGAATATATGGCAAACTTGGGCTTTATGAGGATGCTGCAAGTACATTTGAAGAGATTGATCGGCTTGGCCTACTTAGTGATGAGAAAACATATCTAGCAATGGCGCAAGTCCATCTTAATGCAGGAAATGCTGAGAAGGCTTTGGATATTATTCAAATGATGAAGTCTAGAGACATTTGGTTCTCTAGATTTGCTTATATAGTTTCATTGCAATGTTATGTCATGAGTGAAGATCTGGATTCTGCTGAAGTAACATTTCAGGCTCTAGCTAAGACTGGACTTCCTGATTCTGGTTCTTGCAATGACATGCTCAGATTGTATATTAGACTCAACTTGACAGAAAGGGCCAAGAAATTTATTGTCCAGATAAGGAAAGATCAAGTAGTTTTTGATGAGGAGCTTTACAGGACAGTTGTAAGAATATATTGCAAGGAGGGAATGCTAGAAGACATCGAGAGATTGACAAAAGAGATGGGTGCTAATGATTCATACAAAGATAACAAGTTTATTCAAACAATTTTTAAAGCTATGTGTGGAGAATACCTGGCACATCAGAAAGTTAAAGGCAATGTGGCCTCTGACCAACTTGACACCTCAGCTCTTGGATATTTACTTAGGCTCTATTTGGAATGTAAGGATTTCAGGAAAATAGAAGAAATATTGAAGTTGTTGCTTGAGACTGCGGGTAGCATGTCTGTATTAACTCAACTTGTTAGCAACTTTATGAAAGAAGGTAAATATTTGTTCATTATTGTAATAAATATATTTTTTATTAATTTATGGAAATTTTTTTTAATTTTTTTAAAGTTTGTCTATCTGTGCATCCAATGTGGAATTTAGGGTGGTGTGTTTCACTTGAGTGTTGATTTTGATTTCTTGAATAGGTGATATATCCAAAGTGAAAGCTCTTAATGGTCAAGTGGTCAAGCTATGTTGCAGTGTGGATGATGCAACAATTGTGTCTATGATTGGTCTATATGGGAAGGAACAGATGCTACAACAGGCCCAAGACATCTTCACTGCAGCCGTGGATTCTCCCAATTGTGGGAACTTGATATATAACTCAATGATTGATGCATATGTTAAATGTGGTAAACCTGAGGCAGCATATTCACTGTACAAAGAAGCAATCAAGAAAGGGCATGATCTTGGAGCTGTTGCCATCAGCAAAGTTGTCAACTCTTTGACTAATTTTGGTATTAGTTTGTAACAATCCATAAGAGCTGCAAAATATTTCTAGTATTTCTGAGGGATCATCAGGTTATAGCATATGCTTTATATGAGAATCTTCTAAGTAATTCACAAATAATTATCCACTATTAAGAATTAATTGCTAGCATGTAATCATTTTGGGTTCAAAATTCCTTGCTTATAATGTCTCTAAAGTTTTAGTAAATTTATATTTATAAGGCCAGCTATTGTTGATAACAAATGATCTCAGATGATACGTCACTGTGAAGAAACTTCAATGATTTATCATAAGAGCTAGACCATACAAGTGTCTTTGAAATTTACTCTGTAAAGCTGAAGAGTGTAACAATGGTTGGGATATTTTTTAGAGACCTTTTTTGTTTTCAAAAATTTATTCAGTTTTTTTACCATTTATTGCCAATTAGTTTTAAAAGATTATAATCTAGTGATAGTTTGCTGGTGTGCTCATCTAAAATGTGAAGCAATCTTATGGTTTTTTCTGTTGTTTCTTGGTTTAATATGCTGTTGTCTCTGATATACTGTGTCACTTTCAATGAGTAACATGAGCAATCTTTCCCCAGGAAAATATCAGGAGGCGGAAGAGATGATACGATTGAATTTTCAGGACAATTTGGTACTTGATACTGTAGCATACAATACATTTATCAAGGCAATGCTAGAAGCAGGTTGCTTAAGACATCCTTGATTCACTGCCCATAAATGTATCCCACAGGTCAAAGCTAGCAATAATTAGTTAAAACTTTGCAGGCAAATTACATTTTGCAACCAGCATTTATGAGCGTATGCTTTCCATGGGAGTTCCTCCATCAATTCAGACATTTAACACGTTGATTAGGTAAGGGGTTAACCAATGAGAAATAATTTATCAATGACTGAACGTTGATGTGACAGTTGGAGTCTGGTCATTTCCTGATGCAGTGTGTATGGACAAGGTTGCAAGCTGGAGAAGGCAGTGGAGATGTTCAACATGGCTCACAGCTTGGGCATGACTCTGGACGAGAAGGCATACGTGAATCTTATTTGCCATTATGGGAAGGCTGGTAATTGTTTATTTCTTATATGTGAAGACAATTTGGCAATATTAATTAGAAATATTATACCAATGGCACTTTATTTTTGACTCAAAACACTTTATTCCCTGAACTTTTAACTTCTAAGACATAAACCCTGATCATTTCAAAAGGTTATGGAGTCATGCCTACTGTGAGGATCTGTTCAAATGATAAAAAAGAAGTTGCTTGAAAGAATCAAATGGTAATCATATCAATTTCTCTTGATTTCTTTTTCTAATTTTTCCTTTCTCCCCAAACCTCATCCTCTCTCTTCTTCCATTGCCTCTGCCCTTTTCCTTCTGTCACTCTTGCTGCCAGTTTATGGTCTTTTAACTTCCATCCTTACTCCTTCCAGAGAGGGACATTATTGCTGCTTATGATAGTTTTATCAAGTTTTTCTTATATAGTGGTAGAGTTATCTTAGATTTGATTGGCTTTAAATTTGATGTATGTCTTATGTTAATGTAGTAGCCGGAATTAGAGGTGAAGGGGCTAGAGTTCACTGTCATGAATCTTTAAAAGCTTTTCTTATGTTACCAAAGTATCTAATTTCATAGCACACATTAAAAGTGATAGCAGCTTGCTCATTGAAGACTTTTTAAAAGGCACTGATCGCTCTTGAAATAGATTGCTATATTATTTCTTGGGTTTTTCCTGGATTGCTGCACATTTTTATGACATTAAGAAAATCAATGAAGACATTGTCATTTCCAGTACTTTGTCTACTCTTTAGCAGTTTGTGGAAACATAGATGATATATACTATGAAACAATCAGGTGCTGAATGTCATTGGCTGTAAAGGCTGTAATGGAAGTGCTGACCAAATTCACCTTGAATGGCATTTATGATGATATATGTCTGATTATTGACTTAATCTGCTAGATGTTCTGGTCAGCAGTTAGATTTTGTTGTTTCTGTTCACTGCATCACTAGTTTAATTGTTTTCCAGGTAAGAGGGATGAAGCTTCGTCATTGTTCACTAAAATGCAAGAAGAAGGGATAAAACCAGGAGTGGTATGTTTATTCCCTGTTGAGAAAGTATAAGGAAACTAGAATAGATACCTAAGTACCATTTGGTTGCTAATAATGTCTAAGGATGATTGTTTTCGATAGCCTGGTTGATTCATTACTTTGGCTCTTTGGCCACCTGATTGAAGCATGGGACACCACATGAAAACTGTGCAACTGTGTGTCGCTATGTATGTTTGTGTATGCAATTTACTATATTTGGCATTAGAAATGATTATTTTAAAAATTTTAGAAATGACATCTTTCAATTCAACAATACATTCTGGCCAAAAAAAACTCAGCACCATATTAGGTAGGCCATGTTTATATTCTTGTTTCTTGTCAGAGTCTCCCATTGTTATGATCATATTGTAGAAGGATGGATTTTTGCCTCAGATGCTGTAGAGGCTCTGCAAAATGATATGTGAGCATGGTACTGGCTGCTTCTTTTGATTTTGTTACTTTCATATTTGATACACATTGTTTTGAGGAACTTTAAGCATAAATTATACATGTTTAGTATTGATGTTGGACAGATTTTTGGCTGGTCAATTAGGGATTTTTGGGTTACAGCTATGGTAGAGATTAGAAGGGTTTAGGAACAATAAGGGTTTAATTAATTGAGATTCGATCTCAAAACTGGTAATTTGAGGGTTTTGGCTGGTAAGGACTGATATAAAAATAGGGCAAGAATTAGGGGTTGGAAAGTATATGGAATTGGATTTGGGTTACAAAGGGAAGAATATGCAAGCTCAAAGGAAGAGGCTGCTTGCTGTGAATGGTAGGGCAATTGTACTGTATTATGGGGAAAGAGAGTGATAGAGAAGAGGAAAAATTTTTAAAGGAAGCAGAGCATGATATCTTCCCAGGTATACATGCCTCAATAAACCAAAGCTCTCCTTATTTGATTGATTGAAGCTACATATGTGTTTAGGTGCATTTACTGCTCCTAAACCTACTAACAAAAGGGTGCCTAATTGGAAACTAAAACAAAACTAACCTGAGCTTCAAGAAAATAACCTAAACTCTTAGAAACTCCTAAAAGATTGACCAAACAGAACAATTAACCAGCAGCATAACTAACCGTAGGGCATGGAAGTCAGCTGAAATTAATATCCTGCCTTTGAACCCTAAAATACAGAAAAGTCATGATAGAAGATCCTGAATTCCTTAAATTGAAATTAAATGGAAAAAGAGTACTAAATTAAGGTCATAGTGTATCTTTTAATTCTGAATTTTAGATAACAATTTTACTTAATGAGCCATTGATCTACTCTTTTGGTGCTTACTGTTGCCTTTTCTGGGGAAATGCAGGTAGGCTACAATATTATGATCAATATATATGCTAGTGCAGGACTATGTGACGAAGTTGAGAAACTTTTTGAAGCCATGCAGAGAGATGGTTTCTCGCCTGACTCCTCCACCTATCTTTCCCTTGTTCACGCTTATACTGAGAGTTTGAGATATGCAGAAGCGGAGCAAACTATAAGTACTATGAGAAAAGTGGGCATACCCCCAGCTTGTGCTCATTTTAATCATTTATTGCATGCTTTTGCAAAAGTAGGGATGATGAGGGAAGCAGACAGAGTTTATAAGGAACTAATTACAACTGGTCTAAGTCCTGACCTGGCATGTTACCGCACCATGCTAAGAGGTTACATTGATTATGCATTGGTTGAAGAAGGCTTAAACTTTTTTGAGCAGATCAGGGATACTGCAGATCCAGATAGGTTTATCATGAGTGCAGCTGTGCATTTTTACAAGCATGAGGGAAAGCAACCTGAAGCTAGAAGTGTTCGTGATTCCATGAATAATTTAGGGATCCCATTTTTGGAAAACCTCAAAGTTGGATCCAAGATGAAAACCTCTTGATTTTTAATGGTATCATTTCAGTACGATGCTTCGGGTTCTGAAATTCTCTTCATTTTTAGTTGATACCTAGCTTTTTTCATCTATGGAAGAAGGCCATTATTTACTAGGTTATATTACCCTTCGTTTTGTTTTCCTTTTCCTGCCTCAGATTTGTTTTGTTTTTTTGTTTTTTTGCTTTTTTTTTTTCACTTGGTTCTCCCCAGAAATTGGTTCATAATGCTTCTTTCATGTAGGCAAATAGATTTGTTTGACTTTACAAAATCATGATTTTGTTGTCCAAAATTACTACCGGTTATTGCATCTGCATATTTGCCTTTGTGTGGTCATGAAATGTTTTTAAAGCCTCATGATTTTTGTATGTTTTTTATTATACATATCACTGGGAGGATAATCAAATTCAAAACTGAATTCTTGGCAGTGTATGACATTTGTCTCTGTGCTGACTCGAAAGGAATGAATTCTGGCCTGGACATTGTTGCCCAATATTGAGTAAGGAATTGAAATATGGCTTGAAGAAGTGAGCTAAAAGAATGACTTTGCATCATTCTGGACTAATTGAGGCTGAGATCACATCTTATCATTTCCTTGTGACAACTATAATTGGCATGGAAGTTGAAATCTCAGGTTTGTGTACTTAAATAAACATCTCAATTTGTCCAAACCGTCATTTTAATATAATATTTCTATTTATTCTCTTTAGCTTGGAAATATATATTGTCTAATCATCTTTTTCTACTTGAAAATCTCTTGGTCAATGGTATTAGTTGTAAATAAAATTTCCTTATTGTCAACTGTCACTTAAAATAAGAGAAAAAAGGATCAGTTTCACATAAACTTTAACCTGTGGCATCTGAAAAAATACACAGAGAAATGGACTTTCTTTTTAATGCCAATGACATCTGGTTAGTTTAGCAGCTGTGGAGAAGCAAACATGCACTGTCACTGAAAACAAAGGTTAGAAGTCGACAATAATTGATGACTGTATGACTGAAGTCCATTTGCCAACCAAACATAAGTTTTGTCATTAAGGATCTTACCAGATATTTGCAAACTGGGGATCTCAAGATAGATCAATCATTTGGCCTTTGATTAGTCTGAGTCATGTGTCACTCAGTGATGTTGTAGACATGAGAAGAAACCTAAGAGGATTTCAAAGCAGTTGGTTATCTCTACTGCTGAAATGACTAGACTTTGGAGTGTTGGTTGGATCTCTCCACCAATTACTTTAACCTCTTGAACAGAATTAAGCTTTAATATTCCTTTTTAGTTCTAGAAGCCACAGCATGAACACCCATACATGCATGCATATACACATCACATCAAGAGTTCACCATATGTCCAGGCTAGTGGTTTTTGTCCACCTTAAAATATGATTTTTTGAGTGTTTCTATTGCTGACAATTTTACTGCATCCTGTGATGAAATGAAGATTTGGTGAATTTCTTTGTGCATGTTTGATATTGGACATCACTCTAAAGTCTCAATTATTTTCTTATATAAATATCTCCAATACAGCTTCCGGCATGCATATAGGATGTAGGAGTTAAATCCTTTCAGATTTCATTTTATTGTAGGCAATTGAAGGTTTCCTTTTAAAACTACCTTTGCAGCCATAATTGAACAGCAACAAACAATGGTAATCTGCTCCTTTGAACTGCCAAGTGTTGTAATTCTTGAAGATATGGTGAGGATGTTATTCTACTTTTGTTGTAAATAAAACAAAATCAAGATTTTTATGTGCTTGAATATTTATCTTTTCAATTGGTTGATTAACATGAGTTTTTCTTATATGTGGGTTTGATATTTCTTTCTTTCTATTGTTTATTTACTTTCTTTTCTTGTCCCCCTTCCTGTTATGTTGATGATTGTTCCTTTTGTCCTTCAACAGAGGGAACATTTCTGGTTGGTGATGTTAGCAAAGTAAGGTAAAGAGATTAAAGTAATAAAGGGGAAAGCATAAAGTATTGCACAGACTCTTATATAACAGTGTTCAAAAACTAACTTTGATGGAGTCATATAACAATGCTTTATGCTTTATGATGTTCAAGAACATCATCCTCAAGTTGTAAGTCATATTTGTTTAATAGTGATCTTAAGTTCAATGTCTTTGATTTTGTTGTTATGCCATCCATGTATGTTACCTCTTGCATTGCCTGCTTGATTTTCCTCTCCTTCAAATTAATTGAATTTTATTTCTTGCCTAAGAAAAGGATGGTGCTAATGAAGCATGAAATTGTTTGTACTACTAGCTTTATGATACTCTTGCATGTTGCTTTAAGTTAGATGTGGTAATTTTAAAAACAATATGGTTAAATGATATGAAAACCATATACAAAAAAAAGGCATTTATAAATTTGGCAAAAGAAAAAAAAAAAAACATATATATATATATTATATGGCGTGATAATACGAATTATAACACGATAATTTTCATATTTTAAATATATATTTGAAGGTAATGTTTTACCGTGATGATAAGATTATCAGAGTAATTTGATTATAAATGATCTTACACTCATATTTGGTATAATATTATAAATAACTATTTTTTGTATTACAGTACAAAATATTTAAAATAACTTTTAAAAATAATAAAAAAATTAATATTCATTGAATGAATAATTTATGAAATAATGATGTCATTTAATAGAAAATTATAAAGTCTATATCAATGTTGATGAAAATAATTTTTGAAAAGCTATTAATAAGTAAATTTATTATCTTTTTCGGTAATAGTAAAAAAATGTACAATAAGTTATCAAATGAACTAAGCCAACGAATTAAAACTTGATTACTCAATTCATTAAAAATTTTAATTTATATTAAAAAAGAAACAATTTAATTGAAATTTATGGATAAATATAATTGGATTAGCTTTTTTTATTGTAATTAAGAAAATCTTAATGATATATATCGAAAGGATGGCTCTATATTATAATTTTAATATTATTAACTTTAATCGTATAAACTTTTTTGTTAATTGATTTAGTCATATCCTTTTTTGCAGTATATCTGCCTTCTTGCCGATGATAGTATATGGAGTTGCAAACTTGCAGTTGTATCAAAGTAATTCTCTGCAATAATTCGTTTACAATACGTTATCAATATAATTTTTAATTTTATAAGCAAAATTAAAAAGAAATCACATCATATGTTTATTTTAAAATTATTTTTTATTATATTTTAAAGATATGTGTCACCTTATTAGATTAATGGTGGAGTCTAAAAATTTTATTAAAAATTATGAATTCTCAATTTGTTTTTTATTATCCATAAATTAAAATAGTAGTATACAATTTTGGCTTTATTTATTTATTTTTTTGGGAAACAGAATTTGGGCTTTGTTTTTGTTGAACTATTTCTGAATTGAGCTCAACATCCATCGACGAAAATTGAGCCCAGCTATCTTTCTCTTTGGACTAACTAAGGCGCGCTAATCATTCTTTCTCTCTTTCCAATTCCATCACCGAGAAAGACCAGGGAAAATAAGTTTAAAAAATGGCGTACTCGGGTGTTCTCAAAACCCTAATCAGATCATCAAATTTGGGATCTACGACTCGAAATTTCAGTCTTGTCGGCAGCCAAATCAGCAATCACACTGCCAAATGGATGCAGGTATTTATTCCCTTTTTTTTATTTTTTAAAAAATTTTCTGCTGAATTTTTGTAGAAGATTAAGGTTAATTTTAGGAATTTTATGGGTTTTATCTGAAAGTATTATTAAAAAAGTAAAAATTAGAATAAATTTGATTTTTTTATTCTGGCTTTTCACATTCTTTGTAGAATTTGATGAATTCAGTTATTAGGGTATTGACTTACTAATATGTTTGATTTCTTTGATTATTTACTTTTTTTGGCTGCTAACAAACTTAAATTTTAATTATCCGATCAGAAAAAACAAAAACAAAAACAAAATTTTGGAATATTTTACCTTTTCTTTTTAAATCACTAAAATGTGTAAAATCAACTTTAGAATAGGGATTATTAATGGATTATCTGATTATTTGTCCTGAGACTGCCTTATATTTTCATTGTTTTTTTTGCTAAACTCTGATATATCCAACACGTCAAAGCCCTTTTGATCTTGGCCTTTATAGTTACTAGAAGAAATTCAATTTTCAAGTAGATGACCTGTGTTTGTTTGTCAAGTGTTTTACCTCCTGTTTGGGGTTCTGAATTATTTGAAGACGTGCTGGCAGATTGTAGTGACGATTGTCTAAAAGAATCAAAGCATAAATGAATTCAGCACTGATTACATGGTTATAAACAAAGTAGAATGCTTTGCAGAGGTTGTTGGCTTGTGCCTTTGCATATTTGATATCTGTTTCCCATTGATTTAGTACTTCGATTTAGAGAAGACGTTCAAATTTTGAATAGCCTCGATCTGTTGAATTTTTGGCACCTTCTTATTTTCCTCTTTCCATTAGGGTACTGATTTTGGTTATTCGCCTTGAAGATTTTGATGAGGCAGTGATACTCGTGATTCCCTTTCAAAGCTTCTTTAAGATTGTCTGCCTGGTCAATGTCTTTGATACTGATTTAGTATTTTTAGTTTTGAATAGATGCATCACATAGACAGTTTGTTTGCATTTTTGATTTCATGGCTATTACGCTTTAATTGTACTGCTTGTTCCTTTAAATGTATGCATAAATACCTTGTTACATAGACATGGGTGTGCATCCCAATAAGGATGCCTCATGTTTTTGGCATTTTTTTTAATTATTTTGTTACACCTATAAAATTTCAAATTTTCTAAAAAATATGGTGTATGTTGGGGTAAAGTCAAGTCCGTATAACATAGTACATGCCCTATCAAACATAACAATAAAAACATGTCAATTAAATGATTGGCACTTGCCTCCGAAAATGAAAAGAAGGAAACGAAGCGAAGATTAAAATAGAGTATGTAATTTTGAATGTTTTACTTTTCTTTCCAAATTTGCAGGATACAAGCAAAAAATCTCCAATGGAGTTAATAAATGAAGTTCCTCCTATCAAGGTTGAAGGCAGGATTGCAGCTTGTGAAGGAGGTTATTGTCTGATCCTTATTTTTGTTTACACTTTGCGAACAAGCTGCTTAACAGATGAATTATGTACTAGTACAATAAGTTACTTAAAAATCATATTTCATAAAAATGAGCAAATTGCTAAGATGCGTTACTAACAGATAGTTATTAAATAAAAGTGAAATCATGCATTTTGGTATATATGAAAGTTTAATTTGTCAAAATTTTGCTTTTGCTAACAAGTTAAAACCAAAAAAATCGTAAATAAGAGGATATAATCTACATAGGTTGCTTGAATTTTCTTTCTGATGCTCACAACAAGTTTTCCTGGTCTCTGTTGTTTCTGGTTGTAGACAATAATCCTGCTCTAGGACACCCAATTGAATTCATATGCCTTGACTTGAAAGAGCCAGCAGTATGCAAGTATTGTGGCCTGCGCTACGTTCAGGAGCACCATCACTAGAAGTGTTGTGATGTTTTATCAGGCTATTCGGGTAATTGTTAGTATGCAGTACCCATGGCACTCTTCTCTGTTTCAGCCCTTCATAACAAATTCGAAATACCGAATTTAACGTTTCTTATTTTAACCCTAATGTCTAGTTTCCTATTTGCATAATTGGGTTAATATCTCATATTTCTCAACTTGAGTTGTTGTTTTCTTATTTCAATAAAATTCAAATTTATATTAGTGAGGCCCAATGATCAGGGCATAGCATATCTCTCATGGAGGCCTTATATTAGTGAAGAATTGGGTTTGATCTAAAATCGCTTGTTACGAGTTCATATTTCTAACCCAAAATACATGATTATTAGACGGAGAAAAAACCATAATTTGTAAGTGCAAGATTACTCCTCTTTCTGATAAGGGATTAGCGACACATGATATTTTGGCTTTGACAGAAATTTTTTGTTGAAGTGGATGATTCTTTCCTTTGTGCTGATGTGTAAGAATATGAATCTTATTTAAAGAAATCAAAATAATAATAAAAAAAATTCCTGAGAGGATAGAACAACATGTTTCCCTATTTTAGTTTTTCGACAGAAACTGATGATGCTTCCTTTTTAAGTATTTGCCAAATTGGTATATCTCAGATTTCCTTTCATCTTCTGACAGATTGTAACCAACGGCACACCTTCTATGATGGATGTTAATTCATTGAGAGTTGCAAAACCATAACATTTCCTGAACACTTGGTATAAAAAGGAAGGCACTAATTCACTCTATGAAGCTCATTTCACTTTTTAAGATACAGTTATTGCAGAGGATAGCCATGTGAACTGTGGAAACAAATTGAACAGATGCACCTATGAATAACTTAAGCATCCAATATATTTGAACCTCCGTTGGATGGGGAAAAGAATGATTGCATTATGCCCTAAGCTAAAAACTTTAAAAAAAAATTTGGGCCTGCTAATCAGAGCTAAACTAACAGCCATGGCCAAATTTCGCCACCTGAGTGTGAATTCAGCAAGAAATAAAAAATAAATCGGACGCCATCTCCGTCTGCACCTGCCAGTTTTCTTCTCTGTTGATGTTTTGCAACCTTATAATCCACCACTTCGCGAAATAGGGTTGGACGAAGCACAAAATTTCACTCCCATAAAAAGCTGCTTGAAAACTAGCCATCAGTTTGGCTATTTCCCTTCCAGAAAATCCTTCAGATTTGACTGCAGCTTCTCATAAGAGGTCATCAGTCAGTCCCTTGATCTCAATCTTCTGCTGCTGCTTTCTGAAAATATGTTGAAGCATAGCAGATTTTCTCGAGCCAGCCTGAGCTATGAGCTATGTACCTTGTCCAGATAAAGCATTAGCAGTTTGAAGCGTTCGTCTTCCCCGGGCAACGGGAATTCCAATACTTCATCAATACGATCAGCCACGGCTGAATCAAGATCACCAGGACGCTTTGTAGCGAGGGCAAGGACTATATCCTTGGACTGGTCACCTGTGCGGAAAAGAACGTTTGTTTACCCAGAATGAGAAAAAAAGAAAAAGAACAAATCGTGTCATAAAGCACATTTCCTTTATAATTAGACGAGGGATTTTTTTTTTTTTTTATCATACAAAAGAAATTGGTTAACTTTTATACAAACTCGAGCTCCTAGAGACATCATGATCGAAGGTTTGTGATACCTAATCAACAAAAGGAAAGGTAAAAGATAGCACAACATCTTGAATCAAATTATTATGGTAAAGTTTGCCCAACGGGAAAATCATTCAACATTTGAACTAAATGGTGCCACTTACTCGCACAAAGACGCATCCGCTTCATCAATGAACAGAAACGAGCCCTTCTTGGACTTCTTTGCCCAGTCGAATAACTGGTGTATCTTCGTAGCAGCCTGTGGTCCCAATGGATCGACATCTCCACCTGTCATCAATGCCTAATCTAACCCCTGAACATTAGTAAAACATCGGAGAATGAAAACAAATGAACAAAAAAGCATCATATTTCAAACATTTGTAATGAATCATGTTAAAGTTGCATACAAAAATATGAGACCAACAATCACCAGCTATCGTCCCAGAGATACAAAAACTTATCCTATTTGATTCCCTTCCATAACTAACCATAGATAGATACTTAAAAGTACATTGCATTATGGTTCATACACTTGAACGTATGCCCAAAGTCTAATATTCTGACTGAGCTGAATCCAAAAGATGGTCAAAGAACCAAAATATGCATTTTTTTAAAAAATAAAAATTAACATTCTTTCATAACACAGACATCTTTTGCAAAATAAAACATGTATAAATGCTAGCAATAAATGGCACAATTAAGGTATAAGAGATCATAGAGATTTACGAGCCAGTTCTCTTGCAGCCATGGTTTTTCCTGTTCCTGGAGGGCCACAAAAGAGCATGTTCCTAAATGGTGCTTGGTGGGCTTTAGTATTGGCAGTTGCACCAGCTAGCTGCTGAATTCCTTTTTGAAGAGAAGGGTGTAAAATCACATCACCAAACCCATTTCCATTTTTTGAAGGTGATATGTTATTGCCACTGTGTGATAGAGAGCTCATGGCACAGGAAAAGATGCCAGACCAAGGATACTTCCCTCTGGAATTCTCTGATAAGTGATGGCTGTCCCAGTATCCTATACACGTAGCCCCAAATCACCCCTGCACCTTCTCTGCATCAGAGGGGTGGCAAATGCATAAGCGATTACGCTCAAAACTGTGACAAATGAATAAATTGACAATTAACAGTGGCAAATTTTGATAAAAGAATAAAATGATGCATAGGGATAGAATGTAATTTCATCAATAGTTTGGATACAAGTCTTCCAGAAAATACAGAGAGAACACAAAGAACTCTTAAAGAAGCTTTACATCTAAAAATATTCACAAAATTTTTCCTCCCATTAGCTAGAACTCTGGGCAAAGAAATAGTTATCCCCTAACCCCATTCATTTAAAAAAAATATAGAAGAGTAATAATTAGTAACGAGGCAGGATACAATGAATGATTCTTTGGTTCAAAATTTGTGAGGCTATACTAGCAAAATGATACCAAAAAAACAAGTGAGGCAATGAATGGCATACACCCAACCTTATGTTGGAAGGAATTTTCCACTTTATGAATGGCATACATATGCACATGTCACGGATTGAGATTCACACTCCAGTCTCATGTAATTTCAGAATCCGAGAATGGATTCATTCGGCGTCCTAAATCAATCTATTTGTTATGGTTCACACAACTTATGAAGTATTGTCACGGTTCACACAATTTGCAAACTAAGCTTGTGCAACTTCAAAACTCGGGAATGGACTCATCTGACGTTCCAGATCAACTTATCTGTTACAGTTAAATTTATGAGGTATTGTCACGATTCATACAACTTATGAGGCATTATCCGCTTCGGCTTCCTTTGATCTCACAAGTTGAAGGTGATGTGAATCCTTATATTTTATGATTTAATACAGGTTGAGACTCAAACTCTAATCTAGCGTAACATCTTAAATTAATCTATCTATCACGATTCACATAACTTATAATATGTTATCCGCTTCACCCCCTTACTGGCCTTACAAGTTAAAGTTGATGTAAACTCTTAATATAGACTATATTGCAGACAATCTGGAGCATCTAGCTCTAAAGCGGTAGAACAAAGAGAATATTCTTCTTCACTTGTTCGAAATGGTGGCAACAAAGCAGCTCCGTTAAAGACATCCATGACACCAACTTCAAGTCAAAAAAATTAGAAGTCCCACTGCAGGCTAGGCCTTTTCTTTCGTATCGAGAAAGCCGCGCAACCAGAGAAGGCCAAGACCACCTTACGCTAAGGTGATAGATTCTGTCTCCCAAGCCAGAGGTCAAGCCCGTAGTTTCAAACACATCCAGTTTTCTTTTCTAAATCAAAGCTGCCAAAGTAGTTCTCTACTTCGCATAGGGAAAGAGTGCCTATCTTTAAAGCAACTTTCTCAACAAGCTCTAGCTCTAGGGCTTTCTAGTTTCTAGGTCTTCATCTTTGGAAACACTCTCTTCCAACGAATACGAGGCATCAAAATCCGCATTCCCATCCCCATCTGAACCCGATGAGACATCAGTATCAGTCGAACCAAACTATCGAACCCGTACAGAAGTTGAGGATGAACCTTACGATTTCTACCGGTGTGGAAGCTGACGCCTAGTCCTTTCCCGACCTAATCATACCAAACACCATCTCGAACTACCGATCCGATAATAGTTGTGATTTCCACGTCCTGCCACTTCAGACTCCTATTTCCCCTCACGTGTCAACAAGCAAGTTGGGTGCTCTCCCTTAATGTGGTAGGACTCTTTTGCAGGTCTTGACGTTGGCTGATTAAAAAAGGCATCCTCGTCGCAGCAAAGCTCGTCTTTCTTAGTTTAGTCAAAAACGAGACTTTCACAGGTCGGATAGGTCTTTCTACTATACTAGACTAGTAGGGTGGTTACCTTCAAATGCGTGAAATTGCCTTTTTAGACCTTCTTTGTCAACAAGAGCCCTGCCTTGGTCTTCAATCCCCTTGAGCTGCTAGCGAGCATCCCTTCTTGCTTTCTTTGAAGCGTGCATTGGCCACATAGATGACTTCGTCAAGGAAAGCTGCTTTCAAAGTGCTCATCTCTTCGCTCTCCTCCTTCTAAAGCGAATATCCCGTTCTTCGTTCTTAAAGATATGTCTTCTGCTCCTGTTATGTTAGCGTCTCTAATCTCATTTATTGGTTGAAGCTCTTTCATCGTGGGATATTGTTCATCCTAAGGAATAAGAAGGTCGATCTAAGCACTCATCTCCATCTTTCAAACCTCAGTTAGTATCCCTAGAGCTAGAGCTGATTTTGATATAACTTGTTAGAGATTGAGACTTAAGCTTCAAGCTTGTACGGCTTTAAGATCTAGAATGAACTCATCCGACATCTTTGAGGGTTAATATAACTTGTGAAATATTGTTTGTTTCGATTCTCTCTTGATCTCGTGACAAATTAAAGGTAATATGAATTATTATATCTTAAATTTTAATACAAAATTGATATAAAATTCATAACTCCTCTCTAAAACCATAACACACACTTAACAAAATGCATTTAGAGTGTAATTAAACTTCCAGGTTTTGAGTGGTAAGTCCTAACTTTTTTTCTCAGTTCAAACTTAAAAGAAACAATTTCTTTCACAAATTCCAAGGTGGTGTTTCCTATCATTTGTCCTTAGCAAAAGAAAACAATATCTAGAAATGGAGTTTTTTCTAAACTCCTGGAAGATATATTTTGTGTGAGATTTCTTCAAAAAACCACAGTCTAATAGAGAACTTAACAGAGACTTCAAAATATATGAGAACTAGGTACCCGCAGCATGAGAATTTTGTGAGGCTTTCAGTTAGACTAGGAAAAGCCAATCCCAAGGGTAAAGGAACAGAACTGTAATCATTGCTAGTTACTTTCATTGCTAGTTACTTTTGTTGCAAGTTACTACAATGTTTTGTAAAAACAAAAAAAAAAGGGGGTATTTAAGCAAAGCAAATTTGAACCTCTTTAAATCAGAAACAAGACATTATTCAAGAAAAATAATTAAATCTATAAGGACACAAGAACATTTGAGGCGCTGAATTGATTTAATGAGCTTCTCGAAGACAACTCACCAACACCTCCAACACATAGATGGCAAAAAGACACAGAAAATACAAATCTTCAGGCAAAATCCATCATTTACCTGGTAGTGTAAATGCCTACTGCAAGAGCAGTCAACCGTCCAACAGCCACAATCAGCTTGTTTTGACCTGTTAAAATGGCCCGCAAACCACTCAGACAGAAAGATTTTGTCCAATTAAGCCATCCCTTCTTAAGCAGTAAAAGATAAACAAATGGGACTTAAAAAACACATCAACGTCATCATTGAGCTGAAATTCTATTCAGACCAGCAGAAGAATAAATTATTAAATAAACAAATAAGTGACCCCACTGTAGTTAGTATAACAACAAAACATAGAAGCAACAGGTTAATTAGTGCCTCGATTTTCTTCCACTAGGCTAGATTATACAGAAACTATAGAAGACAGAGAGAAAGGCATCTGCCTCCTTTCCCCTCCATAACAAATGTACAATCTTTTTAAAGTTATGGTTAAATTTGAACAAAATGTTAAACATAAGAATTTTATTTTCAGAATTTAGCTATTTAAAGTTTCCTACAATGAGTGAGTGCATATTCTTGAATTGATACCTCCAATATGGTCAAAAGTAGTATTTATCACAGCAACCTATTTTTCACTTTCTGCATTTGCATGATCTAAGAGTATGTACCTATTAACTTCTTCAGCAAGCTTTGCTTCATGGGCTCTCCCTTCTGCTTCTGCCATAGCTCTCACTCTGATTGTTTCACGTTTGATCTCAGCTTTTTCCCTCTCTGTTCGTCGTCGCTGTGCTTGAATCTGTTCTTCTGTGGATCGCTGAGTTTGCTCCTGTCTAATGGCTGATTCCTCTTGCAGTTTTACCAGCTCTTAATTCCTTGCTCTTTGGTTTTCACTTTCTGCCTAAAATAGCATAAAACATTTACATTCTTTTCCATAAATGTTAATATATAGTAACTATTTTGTGAACGCAGAGGATAAATGCCTGCATCCTCTCTCTTGCCAATTCATCCTCATAACGAGCCATCTGTGACTTTGTTTGGGCTCGATGTTGAGTTAGCTTCTTCTGTTCATCATATATTACCCTGTCTCTCCTGCCGGCAACCAGGTAGGAATTCAAAAAAAATAACAATACAAAAAATGACAAGACCATAACAGAAAGCTCCAGATGCAGCATAACATTTGGAAGCAAAGTTTAGAAACTAAAAGGGTAAACCTTACTATTTAAATGACCAAATCCCATACCTCCCAAAGACCATTAAGTATAACAAATACATTGCTATCTGTAAATAAACAGGGAAAAAAATTTGCTGACAGATTTCAAAAGCAAACGTTCCTGCAGAGACTCATTCACCAAGAAAGAAAGTAGCTTGACATGAAAAAACTACAAAATCATTTGAATAACCAAAATTCACCTAGGATATTTATGGAAAAGCTCAATTAGAAAATCAAGTGCTAGCCTTGCAATATTGACTTAATCACACAACTAAACAATCCAATGTAATACCAAAAGGCTCCACAGACCGTTGTGACAATCCACTCAGGAGAATATGTATTGAAAACAAGTTGTACCATAGCGCAATCTAAGACTTCTACTAACTAGAGGCAACGTCATATGTAATAAGGGAAAGGTGAATTAAAATAGAAAGAATTTCCTGGTTGCAACTTAAAATGAGATTCTCATGCTTAAAAGATTCGTGAGGACACAACAAAACCAAGAATGTCACCACCCAAATAAATGCAATTGAGCAGATTGACCTTGATGTTATTAAGGAACAACCTTTGCAAATTCAAAATTAATCTTTAAACCACCAACAATTAATTGATTGACCATTAAGGTAACAACATGAGGAGAGAATTTCAGAAGGGTTCTCACAGACTGAGCTTGGGCTTGCATTGCTTTAAATTCTGCAGCTTTTGCAGCCAACTCTGCCTGCCTTGTTTCTTCTTGCTTATTCATAAGTTCAAAAGCCTAAACTAGCAACAAGCCATTAGCATCAAAACTCTACCACTTTAACAAAATGAATAACCAAAATTACAGGAAATATGTAAATTAAATAAGTAATTCCTCCTCGTAAACTCGAAATAAAATTCCAAACCAATTGACCTCAGCAACTAAACATTAAAAAAAATACCGCTTGCATAAACTCCCAAAAACCTCAAACAACCAAAAGTACTAACAAAACATTTGACACGTTTTTGGCATTAGGGGAGCTGCTGATTTCCCTCAATGCCTTGGCTCCTCTCTCCAAAGCCTCAGGATTAAACCCAGCTGAGGGCGTATTTGGATTATCATTCCTAACGCTAACACTTCCAGAAGCCCCCTTATCAGACGTGGATGCCGGTGAAGCAGACGGCTGTGATTGCAATTGTCCAGAGGAAGACTGAGGAAATAAAGGAAAATTGAAGGGTCCATCAGCAAAAGTAACGTTATGGTTTGGGATAAAAGAGAAAAGCAGATGCTACAGTCAAAGCTGAGATTAGCTGTAAGTTAAATACATGCAAGGTATATATGCGAAAATAATCATAACATTTACTTATTAAATGGAAGTGCAAACGAAAGTCTACTTGAATTATTGGTTGTCGAATAAAATCATTTTACGAAAATTGTTCATATCCACGGTATAAGTCGTTCAATACACGAAAACAAGAAATTCTCTTTCAATACACGGAAACAAAAATACCTCTTGAGAGTTATAAGATGTCTGGCTCTCTCTTCTTTTATTATTATTTTTTTTGTGTGAAACCTTTTTTGTTTCTTTGTGAGAAACCTTTTTCTTTACTTCTATCTTGTTTTTGGCGAAATGCCGAGATAGGCGGCATTTCTACGGTGTTTTAAAACACAAGCATCAACTGCCCAAAGGCAGTTTATATCTTAAGTAGGAACTAATGTTTTTAAAATACGAACATTGACTGTCCAAAGGCAGTTTATTTCTCGAATTAACTCACCCATTGTGGGTGGCCGTTACTCCAATATTAGCCCATTGTAGACGTTTTTGCCATTTTATTTTAAACAAAAAATGCCAAATTCAGCAGTCTACTTGGTGTGTGATTTGTTTGACTACAAAAAAAAAATGCCAGATTGGGTTTAGGGTTCTAAGCCGTTTTTTGTCAGAATTAGTTGGCTTGAAGAATAAGAAATTTGAGAAAAATTCTCTCATTCCATAGAGGAAGAAAAAAGTTTGGTGGAAAGAAAAAGAGGGAGGCAAAGGAAGAGAAGGTTAAGCCTTAGGGTTTTGGTAGGGTTTGTGTTTTAAGGGTGAAATGGCGGTTTTTGGCGGCTGGTTTTTACTTTTCCTTTGAGTTGAACCAGATCCCGGTTGAACCGAGCATAGAACTCTCTCTCGGTTCTTAGTTATTTAGGCAAATGAACTTTCTATTCGGCGCATTTAATATTTAATATACACTAGAAATTTTGTCTATAAGGTCTACAAGCCTTTTAATTTGGTAGTTAAAGACGTTTTTGGGAACATTAAAAACATAATTTTGAACTAAACTTCCTTTTTTCTTTAAACCTTTGTCCTCCTAATGTAAAAAAAAAAAAAATTTTGTCTATAAATATTTATTTTGTCTCATATATGTAATATAATATAATATTTATTACATTATAATTTATGGTTATATATTAAATATAAAATATATTTTATTTTATTAAATTCATATATTATTTTTGTTAACATTTTATATTATCTCATTTTCATATTTTTCTTATGATATTTAAAATTATCATATCTTACATAGAATTGTAATAACTTTAATATCGTAATGAATAATTTTTCATTTTTTTTATAAAAAAAGAGTATTTTAGTGTAAGGTATTAGATTTTTCTATAATAATTATAATTAGAATTAGACTTGTATTTCGTTGCAGAATTATTTTTTATTTTTTAATTATATTTTAAAAATAAAAAAAGTAAAATTTTTAGATTAGGTTTTTATAGATAACATATAGACAAATATAAATGTATTTATTTTTTAATATAAATTATAACTTAATTATATATAAATATAATTTTTTTTAAAAATAATATATTAAATAATATTTTTATTAATAAACATATATAAATAGAAGTTAAATAAATAATTAATTATATTTTTTAATATATAACGAAGAGGGTTAGAATAAAGCATCTCAAACATAATTCTAACTTAACCCAAATAGTTCAAAGAGATAAAATTTTAGTTAATTTTTATTTTTTAAAAGAAAACCACTTCGATTAGATTGTGGCGAATTGAAATCTATCAGATATAAATTATTTTATCATTTTTACATCCATTGATTTTTATTTTACAATTTATCTAATAAATAAAATTTTAAAAAAAAGTCAAATTGATTGATATGTGAATTTATTAAATTAAGATATTAAATAATATTTTAAAATAAAAACATAGATAAATATAAAATTAAATAAATAATAAAAAAAATATTTTTTATATATCAAGATTGAAACATAACACCCAAAATCTTGTTTTAACTTGAGTTTGATTTGAAAAAAAAACACAATCCAATTATCAAGAATTAAAAGAAACCGCACCAATTGAATAGAAGAATTGAAACTCATTGGGTAATCATTATTTTGTCATCTCTATTTCAATTGACTTTTTTATTACAAAATTTATTTAATAACAAAAACAAAAGCAAAAAAATTTAAATAAATAAATAAACAAAAAAAAAAACAAAAGCTTAAAAAAAAAGAAAATGAAAAATAAAAAGATAAAAATGCCATGTAGTTATCTAATATGGGATGAAACACCTTAATTCCATCTTAATCTGACCTCATTTAAAAAATAATTTTAATTTGATTACATATTATTTTATCATCTTACATCCATTGATTTTTTTTTTTATAAAATTTATCCAATAAAAGTAAAAACAAAAAAATATATAAATAAAAATTAGTAAACATAAAAAATAGCGAATGGAAAAAGGGCGGGGTGCCACGTTAACACCCCACTATCTTCCAATCTCTACAACTTTAATATTATAGATTAAGGAACTGTCCACGCTATGCTACGGGACAATCCATTTTGTAAAATCAATTAAATCCTATATAATAAAAGTACAATAAGAATATGATATATATATATATATATATATATATAATAGTTCATAAGTTAGACATTGAACCATAGCTATTTAAAGTTCATAATACAAAAATATCAAAAGGCAGCTAAAATAGAAGTTGTAAGCCATCATAAAAGAACAAAAGGATAATGGCTAAAAAATAACATGATTGTTTATGCAAAAGTCTAAATAAAATAGCCAAAAAACATTCAATTTGATGTTACAACCCACACAATTAAATTAAAAAAAACAGTCAATAACAACAAAGTGTAAATAACTTAATTATGGAAACAACATTTCATCAGAATAAAGGTTAAATAGGCACCTTACCAACTTGTTAAATGAAATCTTTTAGTGATCTTTTTATATTCTTGAGTAGCATAGTCGTGATGCTATTAACGAAGCATTTGATTTTAGGAGACTAGTGCAAATCATAAAGGAAAAAAGAATTACTTTAGTTATAGGCATCGATATATTCTTGGATATTCATATCCTACCAACATAAATAGATGGCAAAATTAGTAGATCAAAATGAACTATAAAGGGAGAAAAATTTAAAGAGTAATTAGAAAAATACACCAATGCTAGTATCTCTTAACAACCTAAAATGTTTATTAACTATCTTCTAAAAGAGAAAGAGATAAATACACCGCACAAGGAACCAAATTTTGTTTATGTGACTCTTTAAATTTATAATCTCAAGTTTCATTATAAAATCATTGCCAATAAAAATAGATTGTTTACCTTTAAACAATCAATCCTTTTAGCAAGTAGTTATATTTTACGCAATCAAAATGTGAATAAAAATTATTATAAGTTCACTCTATATGCCAATCGACTACATTTAGCCTACTACTTAGGCATTATCTCCTTGCATTTTGCAAACAAAAAGAACTACATTACAATAAATGCAAGAAAACATATTTTCTATAAATTACTAAAATTACAACAAATTCGAAATAAAGTAATACTGCCCAACGATGTTACCAATAAAATGTAGCGAATATGTCAATTTCATTTTGACTTAGTTATGTATTAGATAATAGATTTTTTTTTTTTTTTTGGTTTTTCAAACTGGAAATTTGCTTTTAAGCATAAATAATTTTAAAGGTTCTTTCATTCAAATTTCAGAGTAAAAATTTAAGTTCATCTCACTTCCTATCATTTTCTAGGCCAATTGATCAAATAAAGCATTACTTATCTATACCTATATTATGTGGTATCAAAGGAAATTAAACTTAAAATATTTTTAAAGAATAATAAGTTAGAAATATATATGAACCATCAATTCCACCACTATCTCAACCAATTATTATATCAAAGAGAAAGAATAAAGGAAAAAATGAAAAATCAAAATTTTGCTTTTAGCAACGAACACCAAGCAATCAAAAACTTCAAATAAAATAAAACAAAATATTTTACCAAGATCAATAAAAAAGAAACAAAAATTCAAACCCTTTCCATCATCTTTATTTAGTATTTGTGAAGGAAGGATACTCTAACAATTGGAAGTGAAGTGCCGAACTATTTTATAAAGGTTAACGCTATAAATAAATTTCAAATGGTTACAATATCAATGATATATGTCTGACAAAATAAATGCTACATGCCTGTGCCTACTGTTTTAGGATTAAAGCTTGCTACTCAAGAGCTAGCTTGTGATTCTGACCTTTTAAAGCATGGTCTTCCAGCATCTTTTTGTTAATCACCAGATGTTCACAGCTTTTTAAAGCTGAAATAACACTAAAAAATCGAAAACCAAATAAATTAGTAAAAAAACTAAATATACAATAAAATCAAATTGAAAAAATGGATGCTTTTTTACTTACTACTTCTAAATACATCTCCTACTTGAGCTTCATATCGAGGAAAAATATCTCAAGAATTAATGTATACAATTTTGAGAAACGATAAACTAAAGCAATCGAGAATTGATCGAAGAATTGAAAAATGTTAGAAATTAAAGAAAAAGCTAAGCTTTTTTCTTAATTATTATCGTAAAAAACATTAAAATCAAAGAAGACATTCAAATATGCAAATGTATGTCATGTATACATACATTCATAAGCCTAAAAAGTTCATAGAACCTTGGGTATGTTCGTCAGGGAACTCCAATAACTTTTCATTCATCTATAGCACTTACCCTAGACCTCTTAACAAAATAAATAAATAAAATGGTGATAGAATCATACCAAGGAAGCTTGAAAGTGTCTTTCAACCACCCATGTTTTCAGTAGTTGGCAACTATTTTGTCTAATTGTAACATGATATCAGAAAAAGTTGGATAGGTTCTTAATCCCTCCATTCTCTAATTAGCTTGTCTATAGATTCCAACAATAGTAAAGCTTAGAATATTTGTACATGTATAGTTTGATACACAATAAGCTTTAGAAGGCACAATACTTTTTCTTACGAGAATAAAGACATTAAAAAGCAAACCTGATTTTTTCTTTCAAATTAAATTTATAAATAATAGAAAACCACAAACACAAAAACACACAAAATAGCCTGTCATTAATTCAGTTTGACTTTTGATTGATTCTAAAATTGAAATTGTACACTGATAACAGCTAACCCAAGTTTGTGTTTTTCAAAGTTTGGTGATTGATTATTTATCTGTAATATATCCAGTTGAATCTCTGAAACTCACAGAAAAAAAGAGTATTAACAGTATCAACTGAAGCAATATAGAGGAAAGGATTGAGAGCACTATGAAGGAGATTAGAATGGAAATTTCACTATTTTTTCCTTCTATCTTCTTTCTATTTTAAAGAATGGAACTTTTAGATCAGTAAGTAAAAACAAAATGATGTCATCCTGCTAAAACGCAGCAAAGCCAAGGAGTGTCTCCAGCGAATTGAAATTTCTTTTTCCCAGTTGTAATTGTTATTGTTTGTATAAGAGGATGATGTAATATTACTTCAGAGAGATTGATATCAACTGTAAATGTCTAGAAAAAAGACTAAACCCTTAAACTTGGTAACTTTTTTTATACCTCATGCATAAATGTTTTTACAGGATTACTAAATGCTTTGGCTAACCCAAAAACAGCAAGCTTTAGCGCATTGGTACAACGAACAAATTTTGTGGTTTTAGATCTCGGTGAAGAACCCTATGAGAATGACAATAAGCAATGCCATGAAGAATTTGTTAAAGGAATGTCTGCAAGACGATCAAATAACAACATTACTTTCATGATTAATAATATCATCATCCAATTCCATTAGACAACCAAGGTCAACCATTGACTGGTAATAGCAAGTTCTTAATGCTTTCAGACGAAGATGTTAACGTCGAATACTATAATTAATATGGTAAGGAATTGGATTATGCAATTAGATATATCCTGAAAAGCAGTTCCATAATCATTACATTTCTACTTTGTTAAGCTAAAAAATTTTATACAACACATGACAGGTGAAAGATGTCATGTTTCTAACTTCCGCCAGACACTTGAATGAAGAGATTGCAGATAAAAGAACTACAATTTCTCACGCTTGGAAAATATTTGTCAAAATTTCTCTATTATAAATAAAGAAAGCCTACAGTAACCATTATGTTAAGTCTTTAGACAATGGAGGGTGCAACATTTTAAAGCTATTAAAGTCTAAACAGATAGGTAAGTTTTATGCATATAAACATTCAAAAACAAGAAAAATCCCATACACTTTTATCATTCGTGGATCTTTCCCAAATTTAAGGCATGAATCCATGTGCTTCTTCAAATCCAAGTCCAGATATTTGAAAACTAAATATAAAGGCTTCTCACTTTGCATTATATCTTGCAACCTGTCACCCGAAGATCAATCATAGATGCTCCTAACGTGCCACCAATGTAAAAAGGAGAAAAGAACTTAACAAGTTACTTTATAGCCCAAAATATGTAGATTATCTAATTTTTTTGAGAAAGTGCACAATGGATTCATATGCAGAGAAATTGCACATCGAAAATGCACTTCAAATGTCACGACTCAGTAGTGACATGATTAAGGTTTTAGAGACTAAGAAGAGAATTGGGGAGAATTGAAAAAAAAAAAAAAAGACTAAAATCAAGATTCCCTGGCTATCGACAACTTCAACAATTCGTCCATAATAACATAATTTTCTTAAAACGTAAATAAAAGGAAAATGCTTTTTGCTTGTCAACCCTACACATCTGTCCTTATTATTGACCTTTTTAGTGATGTGACAAAAATAAATTAGTATTATATTTGTGAATAGACGGACCTGTCATGAACTAATGTATCTCACTTTTAGTTTATACAATTAAATTTGGACAGATCAAAAGACACAACTCATATGAATAAAAGGAAAAAAGAAAGACCAACGTCGTTGGTAAGGATGATAAAAAATTCGATTATTTTTAAATAAAATTTTAATTTTAATTTTGTAATTGAATGAAATAAATGTTGAGAAAATTTATTTTTTAATGAAATTTAATCCGATTCGATTTCATAATAATCAAAATTTAAATTAATTAAGATATCAAAAAATCTTTAAAAAATGGAAAAGGCATAAAGTCAACTAGCATTACTCAATTTCAAATTTCTTACATTAATTGCCCATAAATAAAGATGAAAATTCCAAATTTGTTACATTAATTGCACATAATTAAAATACACATATTAGCCCTGCATTGATTTTATTGTCAAAAAATCAGCTATACATTATTATCTTGCAAAAATATATAATCAATCTCCCTTATAAATAGAGACCTATTGTCTCTCGTTATAATCAAGGGGAAAAAAAAAAACAAAGAATGGCAGCACTAGGGAAATTTCTTCTGGCATCTCTTCTTGTCTTCGCTTTCATTTTTTCTTCAGTTAGATCTGGTAATTCTCACCCCCTTTCCTCTATTTTTTTTTATTTTTTTATAAAAAAAAGTTGTAATCTAAAGATGAATAAAAAAATTATAAGTATTTAAATTTGAATTTTAAACTTATTTAATGTTACTTTATGATTGTATGAACAAAGGCGTATTCATGTATATGAATTAAGTATAATTCTAGCTTGATTTTGTCTATTTCATTTCAAAGATCTAATTCTATAAAGTTAGAATCACTATACATTTGGCGTTTTGGTTTATGCAGATGTTGAAATGAAAGTTGTAACTGTGAATCCGAATCCCAATTGCTATAAAGCATGCTCTGAAGCCTATGGAGATTATGAATGCAATATCGACTGCTTCGACAAAAAGTTTCATGGAGGGAGATGTCGTCTGAAACAAGGTCCTGCTGGTGCTCAACGACTTTGTTGTTGTATCACTTGAGACTTCAACTTGGTTAAAAATTGTCATATGGGCTTAAAATTGTTAAAATTTCGATTTGATGTAGTTCACAATTTGACTTTTTCGGATGGCATTTTGATCAAGTCAATCACAATGCAATAAATAAATTTTCTTATAGTTACGTAGTTTGCTGATAGAATATGATTTTTTAATTTTAATTATGTGATTCGATCTAATGATAAAAATATTAAAATTTTAATTTTAATAATTAAAATTTTAATTTTGATAATTTCAAATATACATAAAAAATTTCTTTCTATCATTTTTATGAATTGTTGAATTTTTTACGAAATTAAGTTATTAAAATAAATTGTTTTAATTTTTAAAATAACTTACTAGATAAATTTAATAAAATAAATCACTTCAACTTTTAAAGAAATCATCTCATTTCCATACTAATTATAAAATGTATTTTTTGGTACATCCACACTATGTATGTACGCATCCAGGTACTTGATGAGCAATTGTGTTTTTTTTTAATGAAAAAGTAAGGGTATTTTTGAAAAGATGAAGTCATTTATTATTTGATTTTGAAGAGTGAATAAACATGAATTGAGAGTTTATGAGACCTCCAAAAAAAAAAAAAAAGTACAAGAAGAGAATGGGATGGAAAAAGTAAAAATGATATGAAGAGAAGGATTTTTAAACAACATCCATCGTATAAATAAGAACACAAAGTGACCATAGCAAAGCAAAAATAATTACACCATGATAAGTTGATAATAATTCTTCATTTTCAATTATAATTTCATCTCTTCGGTTGTTAGTCCTCGTTTAAATCATTTGTTCAAATGATTAGCCAGGAAAGATGAAGGCAGGGACAAGAAAATAGAAAAGAAAAAAAATATATATATGTATATAATGAGGGATTAAATTACACAAAAATTTTATATTTTTTATATTTTTTTAATATTTGATTTTAATAGATACAAGAGATGAAAAATATAAGGTAAAAAAATAATTTAATCTCATCTATTAAATCTATTAAAATAAAAATGCATAAAGCTAAAAAAATTTATATTGTGTAAGTTGATCTCTCCTCTATATATGTATGTGTATTGAAATAGAAAAGATGAGAAAAGAAAGAATGGCATTTTCTTTTCATTTTATCATAAAAAGAGAGAAAAATTAGCTTATCTAAAGATTAAATTTTGGTAATGTATGGATGAATAGTACATGATCAATTTGGTGTCACATGACACTCCCTTATTTTTTTCCTTTTCCCCTATTTTTGCCAATTTTGTACATTTAATTTATATATTTTATTGTTTAAAAGTGAAATCCACTTTATACCAAGCTTTCATTTTTTTTTCTACTTTTTTTATTCGTGCATGACCAATGGGTACCACATGGCACTCTCTATTTTTTCTACTTTTTATTTTTTATTTTTGGTTTTTTAGTTTTTTTCTTTATCCTTATTTTTTTGCCAATTTTTTTTGTTTAATAAATATTTTTATAGATTTTTTTTTTAAAAAGTGAGACTCACTTTACACCAATTTTTTTTTTAATTTTTACCTTTTTTAGGGATAAAATTAGACTTGATAATTTATGTCCTGTGTCATGTAAAAGATTATATTCGTATCATGTTTTATATGAAAATTATGTATCATAGTTAATATCGATATGAAAATATAAAATATAATTTTTTTGTTTTATTAAACTTATTTATGATTTTTTTAAAATTTTAAACTATGTTATATTGTGTCCTTTATTTGTATCATTTTCGTATTGTGTCACCGTGTTATGTTTCAAATTACCAGGTCTAAATAAAATATTATATTTATAAGTAATTAAGATGTAATTAATGCATTTATCCTTCCATTATATAAATTACATTTATTTTTCTTTTTTTTTAGCTTTTCACTTTTTGTGTAAATTTTTTATTTAAATAAATTTGTTTGAAAAAATAATTGAGGTGTTCACGTGACATCCCAATTTTTTTTTCATTTTGTTATTTTGTTTTTTATTTACATAAATTTTTTAATAAATTAAGCTGATAGGTAAAAACAATTCGGATATGACAAGTTGCAATTCAACTCAATCCAATAGCGAACATTTTTATCTCTTTTTTTTGTTTTTTGTTACTTATTTTTTGCTTTTTACTTTGTTTCATTTATTGGTTTTTTAGTTAGATCATTTTTGCAATAATTAATGTTAATAGAGGTGGGACAAATTTACATGAAATTTTTTAGATAAAATTTGTGAAATTCCTTCGTAAAAATGATTTAATAAAAAAATTTAAACTGATATATTTATAGAGTTCAATGTGAATATCAATAATATGTAAAAAAATTTTAACAATATTATTTATAATTCAAATTTGATCGATACTTATTCAACAATAAAAATTTTATCAATATTTTTACAAAAAAAATATCTATCTAAAAAATATGTTAAAATTTTTTAAAAATTTTACACACTTGATCTATATAACGAAACATTTTAATCTCTATGTTTTAATTTTTTAAATTTAATTTATTTAATCATTTTTAGTAAAAAAACTTCATAAATTTCATCTAAAAAAACTTTAAATAAGTTTTTCACATAAAAGTGCCAATGTAGCATCTTCGTTTGTTTATTTCCTTTCATATTTTTTATTTTTAATTAGATCATTTTTACAATAAAATGAGATAGTTAGTAAGAATAACAAAACATTAGCATCTTATAGGTTTATCGATTCTATATGAGTGTTATTATAAAAAAATCAATATTAAATCAATTTGAGTCAAAAATACATGTCTTATCCCTGCAATGATTTTATTGCCTAAAAAAAACTAGAAAAATCAGCTAGAAAATCATATTGTTGGATAAACATTTTCAAAAATTGAAATAAACTTTTTCCAACTCTTCCAAATATTTTGAATTTATTACTGTTCATGAATCAATTAAATTAAATTATCTATTCTTCTCATCTCTTTATTCATGCACCAAAATCTTAATCATCTTGATTAAATTAATAAATACATATAAAGCTAACGAGGTTTTGTCAATAATAAAAATTTAATTTTTTATATATATAGAGAGAGAGAGAGAGAGAGAGAAATGGAAAGATGGGAAAAGAGAGAACGACATTTTCTTTTCATTTTGTCCAAAAAAGAGGAAAAATTAACATATCTAAAGATTAAATTTTGATAATGCACAAATGAGAAGTGCATGAACAATTGGGTGTCACGTGCCACTCTTTTTTTTTTATTGTTTTTTATTTTTTATATTTAATAAATATATTTTATAGATTTTATTTTTTAAAAGTGAGATTCACTTTATACAAAATTGTTATTTTTTAACTTTTTTTTTTATTTCTACAATACTAAAAGGGTGTCACACGGGACTCCTTTATTTTTATTTTTGGTTTTTTTTTTTTTGGTTTTTAAAATTTTTATTTTTCCTTATTTTTTGCCAAAATTTTTTATATTTAATAAAATTTTTTAATAGAATTTATTTTCTAAAAGTGGGACTCACTTTACACCAAGCTTTTTTGTTTTGACCTTTTTAAGGAATAAAATACTATAGTTATAAATAATTAAGATGCAATTCATGCATTTATTCATTCATTATATAAATTATGTTTGTTTTTCTTTTTCTTTTTTTTAACTTTGTACTTTGTACTTTTTACAATTTTTTGTTTTTAGTTTGATAAATTTGTTTTAAAAAACTAATTAACGTGTCCACTAGACCTATTCATGGGTCAGACGACCCATCTGAACTCAAAAGTTCATCTAAAATTTTGAAGGGTTTTGATATGAATATTAAACTCGTTAAATAAATTTAAACAAATAAATAAAGCTCAACTAAAAAATAAGATCGAGCTTGAGTTTTACTATTTAAGATGCATGCTCAGCTTGGCCTGATTCAAAAATTAAAAAATATTTTTATCATAATGAGATAAAACTTATTTACTTTATTTTTTATAATGGACAAGACATTTGTTTTATTATTTATAATATGATAAAAAAAAATTTTATATACAAAACAATGATTTAATTTTAAATTACATTCAATAAAATTAAAATTGGACTAAAGTTTAAATGACTTATAAATTCAATTAAAATTAATTAAAATAGTTAAATTAATAATTTACAACAAAAAAAAAAAAAACTCTTTCGCTTAATTTTAAATATCAATGTTTTGGGTAAATTTAAACTTTATTATCATATGTAAGAATGGGCTTAAGCAAAAAATGAGAACTAAAAATTCAAGTCGAACCAAACTTGAACTTGCTTAAAATGCTAGAATATCATATTAAACTCAACCTGAACCCAATCCAAATTGACCCATGAGTCAATCTAGTATCCACGGGCATCTTGATTTTTTGTTTCCATTTCATTGTTTTGTTTTTTTAATTATATAAATTTAGCAACAAAATAAGTCGATAAATAAAATAATTCGTATCTATTAAGTTTCAATCTAATTCAATCCAATAGTAAGCATTTTTTATCTCTTTTTTTGTTTTTCTTTTTTTTTCATTTATTGTTTTTTAAATTAGATTATTTTTGTAAATAAAAAATTATGTTAATAGAGGTGAGACAAAACTTATATGCAATTCTTTAATTGAAATTTATAAAGTTTTTTTTTTTAAATGATCTAATAAAAATTTTAATAAAAAATTTAAATCAATAAGTTGATAAAATTCAGTATGAAAATAAATAATATGTAAAAAAATTATTAAAAATGTTGTTAACATTTGTTAACATTAAAAACTTCATTAATATTTTTATTAAAAATATTTATCTAAAAAATATTAAATTTGACACAATTTATATTACGAGATAATTTAATTTATGAGTTTTGATTAAAGTTTTAAATAACAATGGCGTAATGGTATAGCATCAGATATTTCACGATAACACTATCATCTATCACTGTTATTAAAAAAAATTGAAGAAGAACCTCAACCCAACAATAGCCGTTGCAAAATGACTTACTGCATAATTATTCTTGCTACTATATTTTCTAGCCAAAAAATTTTTTCCAAAATTAAGGCCAAAAAAAAAAAAACCCCTAACTCAATTCACACACCTAAATTCAGAATTTCACTCTCAATCATCAACATCAAACAACACAATACAAGTAATTGATTTGAATTTTGAAGCCAAACAACTATATAAAACTTTAAATTACCATATTTTTTAATTCTATTTCTCTTGAAAATCCCTAATCTGTCTAGCAGCCATCTATGTGATTTTGCTACTAAAGGGCACGGGTTGGTAGGTTGCCTGGAGGTAAAATTGTCGATTAGTGGAAGGAGGAAGAGGAGGCTGCTTATGCTTCTTGTTGGGTGTCGGTATACTCTAATCTGATAAGGATTTATTGGTTTGTTTCTGAAGCAAGATGAGAGAGATGACCACGCATAGAAAAGTGAATAAAAGTAGAGAACTGAGAAAGAAGGAAGAGAAAGAGTGGAATACAATGATGCTGCGATTGTGAGGGGTTGAAAGCCAAAGGGATGAGGGGGGAAAAGGAAGAGTGAAAAGCATGTGAACTCTGAGAGTGTTGAAGATGACTTGGTAGGGATTGAGATGAAGGTCTAGTGAGGGGAATGGCATGGGCTTTTAATGTTTTAGTGAGATTTTTTATTTAAGGCGCATAGATTGGAAAATTTTATTGTTTTGGTTGAAATTTTTTTAATTTAAGGAAAAATTTTAGGAGAAAATTTTATAATTTTGAATATGATGGGAATTTTGTTTGAGAAAATCCTATTAGAAGGAAGTATAAAATTAAAAAATTTTAGAAATTAATATGATTTAAATAGAGAGATTTTTGAGAAAAAAGTATAGTCCATATATATACATAAAAAATGTAATCTAATATATTTTTTAAATTTATAATATTATTAAATATGAATACTTGATATTCAACATGTTTCTTCTTTGTTAATATTGAATATCATACTTGATTTGTCATTAAATTAAATATAAATATTTTATTATAATATGAAAAAAATTATACAAAATTTTTCAAATAAATTAAAGATATGAAATGTCACAAACTATTATAAAAATAATAAAATAAAAATTTTTATAATTATAATCATAATTATTATATTTTATAGCATGGGGTATAAAATAAAAAAAAGTTTATGATTATAATGATTGTGATAATCTTTGTTATATCCACAATCGTAATAAACATAACACGAAAAAAATTATTATCATGATCACAATTTAAATTCTCAGTTTTGATTTAATTATTTTTAGTAATAAATTTCATAAATTGATCTAAAAAACTTTATTTTTCACATAAAAGCACTCATATTGAATCAATTCGAGCTAATTTTTTTTTAATAGTGGATGGATTAAAAGCGGATTTAGTTCTCTACCTCAAGTCACTTTATGGTGTATATATATAAATATATATTTTATTATTTATTTAATTTTATATTTATATAATATTCATCGATATTTTGTTTAAAACTTAATATTAAGTGGGTCTCATATATAAAAAATAAAAAAATATACCTTTTATAATTTATATTTTATGAGAATAAAATGTTAATTTAGGTATTCATGTTCACTTCTATTTGATTTTTTTTCTTTTATCTTTTTTTATTTTTTTTTTAAATTTGATAAAATTAAAAAAAAAAAAAACGATAAATAAGAATAGCAAAACAAAAAAATTTACCCCCCCCCCCCCCCGTTAATGCATCGGCACCCCACCTAATAATAATATGCCTTAATTTTGTAAAGTACTAAAACAATTTTAGTTTTGAATCTCAATATCTAAATTACTTTGTAGGTTTTTTAGTTTCTATTTTATTTTGGTTGTCTCTGCTTTTGAACTGCTACATTTGCTTAGAATAAAAGTTTGAATTTTGTTATATTCGAAATTTAATTCAATCGTTATTTAAAAATAATATCCAATAAATTTAATATTTAAATCTCATTCATGCAAGTCCTTTTTTCTATTACAGCCCTCTTTATAAAAAAAAAATTTGAATTTGAATTACTTTTTTACTTTCCAATTTCAATGTTAACAAATAAATTTTAAAAGAGGTAAAAAAGAATCAATGGGGTTTCACATTTTTTGTTAATTTTAAGAGTTAATGTTATGAATAGTCATAAATTATAATAAAATATTTATTATGAAATTTAAATTTTAAAAATTTTTATTATTATACCTAAATTATGATTTTATTAATTAATATATTATTTATCCTTAAAGTTATTAGTTTCAAATGATGGCTTGTAATAAACAAAAAGCTCTTAAAATATTATATTAATTAATAAATTTATAATTCAAATATCACATTATAAAATTTTAAAATTTAGTAATCACATTAAATTTTTCATTATAATTTAAAATCATTCGTCATATTACCTCTAATAATTACTTCCTAAAACAACTCATCCATTTGGTAATTATGTGCTAAAGAAAAGAAGAGAAGTTTTATCCAATAATTTGAGTATGCACCCAAAAAAAAGAATTGAGTAGCTTCGTCAGATTCAAAGTCTGAATTAGATGATGCTTTACAAGCCTGATGGAATGGTTTTCTAATATATCTTTGCCAAGAAAAGAATATTTAAAAATTAAAATAATTAAAAAGAAGCTTGATTGTTGAAAATTTAAAAGAAAAAAGATTTTCCCTTTTTTCCTTAAAGGAAAAATTGTTTATTTCTGTAAGGTATTGATTTTTGGTACATTTTTCATGATACCATGCATATACAAATTAATTGGTTTCGGATTGAGAAAAAGAAAAAGAAAACAATAAAATTAATTTAAAAATTTCAAACATTTAATCTAAGATTGCTAGCTAGTTTATCAAACATTCATTCATAAAAACTACCAAAAGAGTCCCTATAAATTTCAGCAGTTTTCTATCTGATAGGAACTGGGAAGATCCTGAATTGTGTTGGCTGCTGTCAGCTGGTTGCGGGGCTGGCACAGGAAAATCATCGAGGAAAGGAAGAAATGGAACTGGTGAGGGTGATGGTGGTGAAGCCACCGGAGAAGCTGCGCTGTCAGAGCATGTAGGTGGTGATATATTACTTCCTGGCCTCAACACCCCATCAATGCCATGGCACCGGATGGAGGATCCAGCAGTGCATATATACGGGGTGATGATTCTGATATTGTTTAGGAAGAAACTTCTCCTGCCACCACCATTTGAAACATTGAGCATGTACTCAGGAATTGAACTGGGAAGAATCGAACCTGTTGGGATATGTTGAAGATGCTCAAAAAGCAAAGGAGAGGGGATTGAATGGCGATGCAAGAAGTTGGAAACTGCATTTTGTGGAATTATTGTTTTCGACAACATCCGATCAGTAGGCATCAAGAAAGTGACATTTCCGAGAAAGTTTGGATTAAGGGGAGACATGTTAATCAGCATGACAAAGGTGAAGTAGTTAGCCTTCTGCATTTCTTCCATGGCGAAGCGGAGGTCTTGATCCTTTGGAGGAACGTTTGTAGAAATTGTTGATCGGAAGAGTGCCATGAGAAGAGCAACCAAGGTGACTATGAAAGTTGCCATCGTCAGCTTGCTGGTTATGCTGTGGTGATCAGCGGAGGAAATTTTTCTTGGGATTATCTGGTGTTGCTATATTTGGAAAGAAAGATGGAAATGCAATCAATAGTGAATGTATAGTAGGTACATTGGCTCTCTCAGACTAAAAATTTAATACATTACGAGGATTAAAGTAATGCACATTGAAAATCAGTGAGTTGTGCTATGTAACTAGTTTTGAAGGAGAAACTCTGAGAAAAAATTTACTTTGACATGTTTAGATTTTCACAATGTGGGAAAACTGCCTGGAAAATGAACAAATATTACAACAGTGATTTGCTTTTTTTTTTTTTTAAAATGGACAGCGGTTGATTTTGGTTTTGTTCATCATTCAATCAAAGCTACAAAAAAGAATGATTTTAAGCATAAAGATGATCAACCACAAAAGAAATAATGAGGCACTATTGAGTAATCCATGTAAACATCATACAGTAACGACAAAAGAGCAGGGTAACCAGTTTATTTACCGGATCCCATCCAACCTAAAGTATATTCCGATGGGCACATGATATAGAACATACCTAGTTTTTTCACCAATATATTCGGCTTGTACGAAAAAAAAAAAAAGAATAAATAAAGGAATATACGATTGAACTGATTCACCTTAACATAAAGAATGTCCTATCAAGGGAACTGGAATGAGCCTCCAATTTGGTTAGTACCAGATGGGGGATTGATTGCCACCCAAAGGAGGGATATGGTGATGGAAATAAGACCTGACCACACAAAAACAATGGTAGGTGTCCTCCCTCTTCTTCCCATAAGCCCTTTAGCAAAAGGATAGAGATGAGCTAAAACCCAGAAACTGAAAAAAACTCCACCTAGTAGACGACTCCACTGCGGAATAACACTGTAAATTGTTCGGCTAAACCCAACTGCTATTGCTATTAAGTTGACCATCATGATCGTGATTGGAGGTATCATCAAGGACGTCCATTTGACAATGTAGAGATCAGCAAACTCATCATCCACATCATCTCCTGCTGATTTTGATGTCAAGGTGAAAGAAATCTCAATCCCAGCAATCACTTTCAACAACCCCTGAAGCACAGCAGCAAGATGCGCACTTGTCCCCCCAATCAACCAAAACTGCTCATTTCTCCACCATTCTTCTAACGCGATGCCAGACCACTTAATTTCCAGCACAGCTAGCAAACAAAGAGTCACTGTAATGATGAGGAGGTAAGTAAGGAAAGTGACGTTGAGGGTCTGGACAATGAACTGGCCAGAGAATAGGGAAAGTGCGGGTAAGAAACAGTAGACAATCAAGAAAATGGAGGTGAAGGGATAGATTCCAACATTAAGATAGGCAATCCTCTGCAACAACTTCATTCTTGGACTGGCCAGGAGCGCATTGTTACGAGAAAAGAAAATTTCAACAGAACCAGTTGCCCAACGCAGGACTTGGTGAAGCCTATCAGTGAGATTAATTGGAGCAGTTCCACGGAAAGCATCACGCTTGGTCACACAATAAACTGATTTCCATCCTCTGTTGTGCATTCTATATCCAGTGACCACATCTTCAGTAACAGACCCATAAATCCACCCAACACGGTGTCCCCACTCAGTCTTGTCCTCATACCAGCATGAAATAACACTGATTGCCTCTGCAACAGTTGAAGCATCAAGAAGTTCGCGAGGAATGGTGAGGGCACCAGGTGAGCGCCCATTCTTCACAGCTGGATGATCTGCAAGGGGACGACCTTGAAATTCTGCCACTGGAATTGAATCAATGAGAAATGTTGAGTTCCCAAACTTCTTAGGAAGCAGGGATAGGTTCATCTCCTCATCATCAGAATCACCCATTCTCAGAGAGTGATTTTCCTCTGGGGTGTGTGCCATTGAGGAATGCTTCTTGTTTCGACCAAAAAAGCAGCAACTGCAGCAACCAGGATGGTGTTCTTTTGATCGAGGTGGATCAAATCCATAAAGGGCAATCCTTCGAAAGAGGCATCCAGTTCCGACATAGACAGGGCCCATAAGACCATCAAGGGCTCGCATATTCACATCAAAGAAAACAGTATTGTGATTGGCATATCGATCAGAAGGGTCAATCCCCTCAAACCTCTGAGGGAACTGGACATAACAAATGCGGTCACCTCCTCGATCCATCATGAAGCACATGCCTTCCCTCATTGCCTGAGAGTTGTAGATATAGTGATCACAGTCAAGGTTCAGGATGAATGGGCCATTGGACATAATTGCAGATGCCCGAACCAGGGCATTCATGGCACCTGCCTTCTTGTTGTGATCATAGCCTGGGCGCTTCTCACGAGAAACATAAACAAGCAATGGAAGACGAATATCAACATCAGTGAGATCAATGGCCCTATCATCAGCTGTTCCATATAATGGATCATCACTGGGAGGTTTCAACATCACCTGTGAAATCAAAATTTAAGATATGAAAAAAAGAATGGTCAACATCACATTATCAGCTTGTCTTGACTTTACTTTTTCAATCTTAAAACTCATTATTACCAATCCACCAGTTGAAATGTGAAAAATAATATCTTCGGATAAAATATACCTGTATTATACCAGCATGGTCACCCCGAGAGTGCTCAGTTGCAGGATTCAACCAAGTTCCTGGCCAATGAGTTCCATCAGCCATCCATGTTGCTTTCGGTATCTTCACAATCTCTACAGGTTCATCTTCCCTGTTCTGTCTTTGAAGCTTCATTGCCTTGATTTCCTCCCTTGCATGATAGGCATCAGACCGACGGCGGATGGAGTCAGGCAAACTATTGATACGGACCTTGAATTCATCATACTCACGTTTAACTCGTCGACGGTCCTTGACAAAATCTGGTTTGACTTTATTCTTGTAAGGATCCCTCTTAAGATTGAAGTAGGATTCTGGATTCCTGGGTTCAATATCATGTTTACGGCAAAATGGAACCCATATATTAGCAAAACTTGCTGCTTCAGCCATGGCCTCAAATGTTAAAAGTGCTCCTCCATCATCAGAAACATAACAAGCAAGTTTTTCAACAGGGTAATCTGCAGCTAGAATTGACAAGATAGTGTTTGCAGTGACAAGAGGTGGTTCTTTCTCCGGATCTGCAGTAGAGACAAAGACATCTATTCCTGGAAGGTCAGATTTTCCAGTAGGGTTGTTAGGGCCTGGTGTTTCAAATTTGTCCTTCAACACATTAAGGTCTGTAGCACGATTTACTGGGCAGAGCTTGGGCAGTTGGTCAAGAAGCCATGAAAAAGCAAACCAAATTTCACAAACCACAGACATTCCCCATAGCCAAATTGCATCGTTGTTTGGATGGTTGACCCTCCAAGCCAAAAACAATGCAAGAACAACAATTCGCAAAAATATTAGAAGCCTGCAAACATACATGACACAGAAAGCAAAGTTAAGGTGATGATGAAACTAATTATTTTACCAACAACAAAGACATGTATGCATACAATGAAATGAAAAGCTCATAAGTAGAAACGGAAATGATCCATGTCTTTTCAAGAAAAACTAGGATGAGCAGGCTAGTATATAGTGTCTAAAAAGTTTACCAGTTACCTGGGCTCCATTCTGATTTTTTAAGGACTACTACATGATTAAGTTGTATGTGAATGAATATTACTAATACATTTCTTAAGTTGCAATTTTGAAGCATATATAAGTGATTCTTTTTATAAAATTTATAAGCAATTTAATAATAATAAATTTTAGGAAATAGACTTAAAGTGAAATTAAAAATACCATAAACAATATACATTCACTTTTGAGAGAATTTATATCCTTTTTTAAGATATAATTACATAAAAGGTCCTATAAAAAATTTACATAAAAGTTAAAATTTATAAACCTGCCAACCCAATCATATGCAGATTTATTTTAAAAAGAAAGAAAGACAGGATTAACATATTTGTCACCTTCCTAGGTTTATTGGTACATTGTGCAATCATGTTAAGCTACTGTGCATATGCATGTCATTTTGCAGGGCACTTCTCATTATCATCCTAGCTCGGACAGAAATGCAGAAAAATTAAAGCTCAAATTTTCGAAAGAGTAATTTTCATGGTAAAATTTAAAAGCATAGAGAAGAAATATAAAATGTGGGATGATCTAGAAGGGAGAGTATACCGATATGGGCTTAGAACAGCTGCTGGTATTTTTAGTTTCCGAGTAAGTGGCCTCCATGGTTTGCTCATCAATTCTGTTGGCTCAGCAACTTCATCATCATTTCCATTTCCCAGATTACCATCTTTTGGCCATATAGCATTGCCATAACCATAAGTTCCTCTAGTCTCAAACAGCCAACGATTGTGATCAAAATCTCCAGTTTGACTCTTCATGAGCACTGACTTCGTTGACTTCATTAAAGACAACCGCCTTTCCATTTTGGACATTGTACCAGGTGGAGGAAGTGGAAGTGGCCTGGAATTATTATCCACAGCTATTTCATCCAGATCTGTGTTCTTATATGGCTCCTTACATCCAGGGCATATTCCACCCCCTGTTTTCACTGCATCAATATAGCAATCCCGACAAATTTTGAAATCACACTCGCATGGGAGAATATCTGCACCACGTTCATCGCTCATCACCTTTGCATCACACCCAGGAATTGCACAAGAAGATCCTTTTGCACCAGCCATCTGGGGATGGTTTGCTTCAGACTCAATCACCTTGTCCATAAGGTGAGCTCTTGTAACACTATTGAATCCACCGGTAAAAAGAGAATTCGACACGTATTGTTCTTCAACCTTCTGTGAAATGGAAGGGTCCATGGGTTGGTTGTCAGGTGTAG
Organism: Durio zibethinus; assembly: GCF_047325235.1. Lineage (NCBI taxonomy): Eukaryota > Viridiplantae > Streptophyta > Magnoliopsida > Malvales > Malvaceae > Durio > Durio zibethinus. The sequence continues at coordinate 4,158,182 of NC_143173.1, read as the reverse complement.
GTGGTATATGAACTGTATAGTTCATGAAGTCACTACTACCAAGCTCACTGTCGAGATCATCCCTTGAATAGCTAACATAACGACCTGAGGAAGTTCTCCGCGCAAATGTCACAGTTGGAGGTATTGGAGGCTTATGTGACTCTGCTGCATCAGAGGAAATCGACAAAGATGATCGGCTCCCTTTAAAATTCGATGCCATTTTACCAGAGAATTATCCTGAGATCCTGAATTTCCATAATACAAGAAGATATTGTCACTAGCAGTGCTACTAGATATTTCACAATAGATAATCAATCATAGTAAAATAAATCATTAAAACTACAATCTGATCCATTATTTGATTGCCAATGTCAACAGAAAAGCAAACTAAAAAATCACCCATGATTTGGACATTGGACATCTCAACAATAGATAGTAAAGATATATAAATCATATGCTTTTAAGTTCAAATTAAGTCAACGTCTGCAAATAAAAACCGAAGAACTTGCTTTACAACAACAGATCGTTCCTAAACTGTATAACAAGATTTTTAGTCGCCAAAGAAAAGGAAACTGCAACAAGCCCTGGACTTAGTTGAGCACATCGTTTTACTAAACACGACAATTCAAAAACTTTTCCTCGGTTTCCCAGACTCTCTTAGCAACCAAACAAAATAATCTTTGCTTTCTTCTACAAAGCTGAAAACATCTCCTGTATAACACCAAATCTATACATAGAAAATCAAAGAAAAAAGGAAGTAAAAAAAGACAAACTACAATACCTCAAAATCTGAACTTCAATCCTCACAAAAAATCCAAGCAGCAAACCACTAAATAGCCAAAAGGGTACCTCTAAAAACCCAAATCAGAAAATACCCTTCATCCAAAACCTCATATTATCCCTCTCTTACTCCCACATTTTCCTATCAACCAAACAAGAGACCCAAAGAAAACAAAGACCCAATTTACCTTTAAGGAAGAAAGATCAAATCATGTTTAAAATAAAGCAAAAAACAGATATTGGACTCGGCATTAGCAACACCAACATAACAAAACCTCACCTTTCTATTTCTTTCTACTTATATTTATAAAACAACCGCTAAGTCTTTAAATGGATTTTGTTTAGGTCCCTGTCTTTGTCTAATCTTGACAAAGCCTTATTTGAGAACCTCTAAAATTCTGAACTATTCAAAACCTCGTTTTCTTTGTTCCTCTCTTTCGTTGGTCTCCAACTTGTGTCTTTTAAAACTTGTAAGAAAATCGAGACCAAGTCGTGAGAAGCAGAAACTACAAGCTCTAAGACATCACGATTTGTGGACTTTATAGTTATTTAATGTCATAAAAGAATAAAAAAACACAGCATATTTTTGGGTATAGCTTTGGCTGACTTGTGTTGTTGTAATCAAAAGAGAAGTTTCTTTGCAATGGGGTTTTTGGAGGAGTGGTGAAGTGAAGATGAGGAGAACGTGTGAGCAGATTATGAAACAATGAGTTAGTCTTCAGTTGGATCGCCGGCGACTAAAAATATTAAAGACTGCCTTGACCAGCTCACATTATAATTTTCCTTTTTTTTTTTTTTTTTGAATTTGGGGTTTAAGTGATGGATTTGGACAATTCGGAGAAAAAGTGGGTTACTTTCTTATGACCAAAAGGAGAAGAAAATACCCATTAGTTATTAAGGAGAACGATTGGTTGGATTAAATTAAAAGTAGGGGTTTTATGGGAATTTCAGAGCAAATTTGAGGAGATAGGTTGAAGGGCAGTGATGGTATTTTGGAAAATGTAAAAGTTTTTCCTTTTTTTGAAAAAATTTACATGAAAAAGTTTTTGTATAGTGTGAAATTTATATATATCACAATATTTTTTAAAATTAAAATTAAAATTTAATAATTTTAAATTTAAATTTTTATATTTTTAGATTGTAATTTTTTTTACACAAAAAATTGACTTAATATGATTTAGATTAAAAGTATAATTAAGTCGAGACAATATAATAAAAAATTTAATTTCAATTTTAATTTCAAAATTTTGAAATTTAATTTAAGTTTGATTAAATTTTATTTTTAAATTTAAGTTTAATTCAAAATAAAAATTGAATTACTTTAATTAGATCAACTTCAAATTTAATTATTTGTATTTGAATTTAAATTAATATTTTTAATAAACTATTAAAGACAAAACCATAAATTATTGATTACAATAATAAAAATATATTAATATAAAAAATTTAATTAAATTTATAAATTATTTGATTTAAATATTAAAATACTTAAACTTAACTTGTTTAATAACTTAAATTATTCGAACTTAAATGTCTTGTTTACATATTTAAAGGGAAATCAAATAGTAATACATAAAATCTTTGGGGATTAATTATTTGCTTAGAGAAACCTTTTTTTTTTCGTTGCAAATCATAATAACACTAACTTCACATGGACTTTGATGATGTAAATAGGGCTAAGTCACAAATTCTTCTATTAAGGGGCTATACATATATATATATATAAAATGTAAGAGGAGAATCAATTTATATAGTGTAATTTTATTTAGTTTTATATATTTTTAATTATTAATTTTAATAAATTCAAAAGTTAAAATTAAATTATTTTTATTTTTATTTATCTCTTTGATATCTTAAATTTATTAAAATTAAAGATTGAAAAATGTATAAAATTAAAAAAATTATATTGTATAAATTGATCTTGTCTCGAAATATAATATATAATATTTATATATGAAAAAAAGAAAGAATAGATTTAGAATTATGATTTAATATAGTAAGGAATGATTATTAGATTAAAAAAAATAAAAAATACAATGAATTATTCTCAAAATATTAAAATAATAATTTTAACAAAATGAAGAAGAAACCGAGTACAACGACGAAGCATAGTAGTTTAGTAAAACCTTGAAGCGTGGCTGCGCAAAGTACAAACGTGTTGACGTCTCTTATGCTAGTTGTCATCTGATGTACGCCATTCAAGATCTGTCAATCCTCTACGAATGTAAACGTAGATATCAATTGCAATCGATTTCCATCGGCCTCTAAAAGCTGCTAAGTTGTTTTCCCCAGATATACCAATTTTATGATTGGCTCTTTATTGGGAAAAGTGTTTTGTGTTTCCTGTTTTCTTTGTACTTTTGGGTTCCTAAAATGCCCTTTTGTAATTGTTTGAGGTTTGATATTGGATTTCCAAAACAGCCGTTGGGTTATGGCCTTATTTACAGAAGTGCCATTGAAATCTGAAAGCGAGAAGAGCGGGATGAGATTTACCTACCGCCTCTGTGTCACCTTCTATTTAATGGATGTGGATATTCCTCCAAAGAATGTCAATTCACATTTCTTATGGCGCGTGTCAACCACTCTCTGTAGGGTTTTTTTTTAGTTAGTTATGGATATTGGATATCCTTTCCAAGGTATTCATAAATTGGGCTACTCACGAGGCCATGGATCTAATCCAATTAAGTTTATATTGATTCATGATATTTAATTTTTTTAGGATAATTTAAAATTTTTAACAGTATTTAAATATCTCAAAATTAAAAAATTTAACTTTTTTTTATTGTCGTAATAGTTTTATATCCGTCCGACGAATTTAGAAATAAAAAAAATAAATAACGGAGTCGCCACCAATTTTTTTTTTTTGACTAGGTGCGATTGGTCACCTATTAAAACATATCCTTTTAATAAAATCTTAAAATTAATTAAAATTTATTAAAAAGATAATTTTACGGTCTGCGAAACAGTCTAGGTTCAGGAGTCAGTTACGCGTGGGGAAGGATTAGCACCCCCACAACGCCCGTTAAAAAACGGTACCAATTAACAACGTGTTATCCTTTGATTTTGATACAAACAGTCTTATTTTCAGTATTCGAAAAATAAATTCTTTGATTTTTTATTTATTAAAAAAATATTCTTGAGAAAAATAAATCAAAACCTTTTTATTGAAATAATTCTTAAAATATTTCAGTACGTTGGTAACATTAAAAGAATTCTTTCTCACTTAGAGATTTCTTAAAGCATCTCTACTCGGAATACTTTTAGAATCTCATCTTTGGATGCTCGAATTTATTTTTCGTAAGAAAATGTATCATGCATGCCATGCAAAATTTTTCATGTTTATGCACATATTTTATTCTCATTTAAAAATTTTATTAATTATTTTAATTTTAATTAAAATTTTGAAGAAAAAAAATTTAATTATATTGGAGATTTTTTATAAATATTCCAATACGCTGGTAATATTTTATAAAAAATCTTTTCACCTAAAGATTTCTTAAAGCATCTATACTCAGAATACTTTTAGAATCCCATCATTGGATTAAATTTTTTTCTTCCTATTTTTATTACTTATATTTTTAATTTATTAATCAATTTTTATTTATTATTTTAAAAAAATCTTTATTGTATTGAAAATTTTTTTATAAATACTCCAATACACTGGTAGTACTTAAAAAAAAATCTTCTTACTTAGAGATTTCATAGGCATCACTACCCGGAATACCTTTGAATCCCATCGTCGGATAAAAATTTTCTTTTCTCTTATTTTTTATTAGTTTAGTATTATTATTAAATTTATTTTTATATTATTGTTTTTTAAGTTTATTAACATAATTACATAAAAAAAAATTAACCACAATTTCATCAATTAGTCTAACAAATATGGATATTTTAATATGCATAAATATTAATAAAATAATATATAAAAATTCAAAAAAAATTTTAAAAAAAAAATTTTTTTTACCTGAATCGAACCGGTCAACGGTCCGGTCAATGTCAGTTTGGTCCAACGGTTTGGCTCGATTTGGTTGGTTCAGCAGCTCGGTACCGGTTCGGTTTGGTCTGGACAGTTCAGATCGGTTCACTGGACTGGTTCAAGGTTGGCTGAAGCGGGTTGACGGGTCGGTTTACAAGAATCTCGGATCGAATTCGGGTCCACGTGCGGATCCTCTTTGTTTAAAACCACGTCGTTTTGGGTCTTTCCCTAAATGACGTCGTTTTGGGTCTTTCCCTAAACGACGTCGTTTTGAGTTTTAGCTTTACTATATATATCTGAAGCTTTTTTTTGGTTCATTTGGTTTCTGTTTCAGAAAAAAAAGGGAGAGAGAGAGAGAGAGAGCTGGGATAGAGGTCTGGCCGTCCACCGTCTGATCGTCGGACCACCGCGTCGGCCGCAGCCTGGGTCGTCGGTCACCGGTGGTCGAAAAATCTCAAAATTCTCCCACAAACTCTTCTCGACCTCCTGAGCGCAGATTTGGCCTCTTTTTCATCAAAAACGGCCTTGATTCGCGTAGATCGGGTTTTGAAGTTTTCTGTATACTTTTTTTTTTGTTGAAAGCTAACTGGTACCTTTCTTTGTTGATGCAGGTGGCTCGGCGCTGAGGTTCCTCCCTACGGGGAGGACTGTGATTTCGTTTTGGTTTTTGTTTCTGTTTTTGTGTTTTTTTTTTTTTTGCGTTTCTTTTTTTTTCAGTTGGTGTGGTTTCTGTTTGGGTATTTTGGGTGTTTGGGAGTGTTTTAAGGGAGGGTAGCTGTGTGTTTAAAAATGGATTTTTTTTTTTCGAGAGCTGACCGATCCCCTAATGAGAAAGATGGTTAGGGATTTTAAAGGGTTTCGATTTAGGAGAATCTAGGTGGCTATAGGGTGACTGTAAGTAGGCTGAGAGAGCTGGTCAGGGGGTTGGTTGGGTTGGTCGGGAAGTTGTTTGGGTGGCTGACAGGGAGTTGGTTGCGGAGTTGGTCGGGGCAGTTCGACGTCGTACCAACTCCTTGACTTATGTCTTATTTTCGTTTTGTTTTTTTGTTTGTTTTTTTGTTTGTTTTGTTTTGTTAAATATTATTATTATAAAAAAATAAAACGGTAGACTCGAACAAAATCGGTGTCTACACTTATGATTTTTTTAGATTTAAAAAAAAATTAATTTTGTCTTATAATTTACATCAATAATAAATTTTTTTAATTTATTTTATTTTTAATAATCAACGTAATTACATAATAAATAGAGATCCATTATCATATGAATTTTTTAAAAAAAGAAAACACAATGTGTTTTATATATGAAACACAATATATCAATTAAAATAATAACAAAATAAAATATATTTTTTCATATCAATTACAATCTTATCTTCAAAATTAATATAACATTATAAAATAGTATTTATGATATTTTCACTTCGGTTTTATGTCAAAAACATAATGTTTAATAATAAAAATTATGTTTTTAACATAAAAAATAGTATTGAAAAAAAATTATATTTTTTACGCAAGAAATGTAACTTTTAAAAAATAAAAAGGATCACATTTCTTAATAATAGAACGTGATTGATCTCTTATCAAAAACCACGTTTTTTTATTTTAAAATGTGATTGATATCGAATAAAAAATAACATAATAATCTTACAACAATACCAGACGAAAGCCTACCTATCGTGCTTACTTCTACAAGAAATTCCTCCTCCCCTTGATTACCTTTAATATTAAGTCGCTTCATTGCTGCAATTCGTTGATCAGACAAAATTCCCTTTTAAACCACCCCACTCCTCCTCGTTCAATTTCTTCACTGAAACCTCGTGTTACCTTTTTCAACTCATCATAAATGAATTTTTTGAACCCAGTTGCAGCAACAAGGTAGCCTCGTGTCGTTGCATCAGAACTTTTCCCTATTTTGTACGAGAAACTGAACACCAGAAAGATGCAGATCATCTCAAAGCAATCCAATTGTTGAAGCGCACCAAATCAGAGTCTTTAATGATCCATATCCAGTTCTCTTATGATAACCTCTTTCTAGCTGTTTTGTCTGCTTGCTGGAACAATTTAATTTGAATTCTTCGACAGATTTGTTGTAGGGGAATGGTTTTGGGAGTTTCAAGTAGAGGGTTCCATTGTAACTAGAATAACGATGACCATTAAGCTATCCCCATTTTGGATAACAGCGATAAGCACCATCCTCTGGGAAATATCTGTGTTGAAAGGCTATGCAACATAAATTCAAATCAAAGATTGCATTTATAATATAATAAATTTAATCTTTGGTTAAAATTAAAAATTACGCTTCCCCTTTCGAAAATATCTTTTTTAATTAAATGTAGAATTTTATTTCAAAATTTAGTTGTTAATTATTATTAAACATTGCATTTATTTTTATAAAAATATAATATTTGTTATAAACATTGCATTTATATAAAAAAATAATAATAATCTTTAATTTATTGTATAATAAAAACATAATTTTTGATTTTATATTTGATTATATTTTTTTTTTATCAAAGATTGTCAAAAACATAACCTTGACACGTAATAAAAAATATTATAATAAAAAAATTTTATTACATAATTTAAGATTCTATAAATTAAATATAAAAATCTAATATTTTTTATGAAAGGAAAAATCATGACTTTGTCAAAATACTTTTATATTTTAAATTTTTTATTATATTATATTAATAAATATTTTTATTTAATTTTTAATATAAAATATATTTTAAAGAATTAAAATATTAATATAAAAATATTGTTATACTTTCGTAATAAACATAAAATAAATGGGCACAGTCATTGAGAAAAAAACTCTCCGAGTCGTCCTTTAATTATAAGAAATTTATGGATTGAGGCGAGCAAGATTCAAGCTAGCTTTTTATCTACCAGTAAAAGTCAAGTCAGCATTTCGTACACGTAAACCCTAATCGGCAAATTAAGGGGGTAGTACCAATCTCGTCGTGGAGCCACTCCATTTCCTTGGTGAACTCGATCACCGTACGCATCGTATCGTCCGAGTCGCGGTGGTTGGTAGCTTTCTGAGTGAGAAAATATTCGAGGATGTTTCGAGTCGAATCGGAGGGTGCGGGTAGGGAGGGATGGAGGAGAGGGCAGGATCGGAGGGAGAAGATAGGAAGAAGAAGAAAGAGAGAGCGAGGAGAGTGAGGTTGAAGAAGAGGAGGATTTAGGATTTGGATCTTGTTAAGGACAATTGGATTTGCTTTGCTCGCAAATCTTTTCAAGGTTTTAGTTATCAGAGAAGTGAGAGTGAGGATAGTAATGCATGGTTGGAGAGTGTGCAACACGCGCTAGAGGTTTAAGGGTTGATAATGGATCGGATCAGGACGGATTTTTATTCTTTTCGAACTTGATTCGATTTTATTTTCATAAAATCTGAATTGGATCCGTTTTAAAATTTTTTTTATACGTAAATTTGATCTGATCTGATATTATATAAATTATAATTAATTTGATTCGATCCGAAATTAATAAAATATTATTTTTTAAATATAAATATATAATTATATAATTATATATAAATAAAAAATTAAAAAATAATTAAAATTTTTTTTATATAATATCAAGTAAGATTTACCTAAAATTCAAATTCAATCCAATTTTGATTTTTTTTAGCAATATTCGATCCGATCCAATACGAAATTTGATTTTTGATTAAAAAAAATTGATCTTATAAAATTGAATCGAATCAGAACCCGTCAAGAACAGGATAAGCTGCCAATCTTATCCAATGTTATTGATGAATCAGGCCAAGTTTAAAGTCGAATCGGATCTTATTAGGCCAATATTGAATCGGATAATGTTGGATTAGATCTAAATAATGCATTTGGTATTAGATCTGATCCTATGTTTATTTATCTAGTGTTTATTTTATATTAAATATTTATAAAATATAAAAATTATCATGTAATAATTTATATCAAAGCATTAAATATAAAACATATATTTTTTGTTTTTAATTTTATCAAATTTATACGACTTTTGCTAAAAATTTTAAACATATATATTTTTTGTTTGTGTAATTTTTATATCGTATTGTAATTAAAATTGCAGCATAAATAAATAAAAAAAATTCATTTTTATTTTAAGTTTTGACATTTTCTGTAATTGTTAATGTTTAGTGTGGTTTACATTATCGATTTTTTGAGTAAAATCGAATAAAATTCGAGCTTTTTAGATAAGTTGGTTGAGATGTCATGTCATCACTCCACGTATACAAGAGCCATACAGATTTATTTTTGCTGGTAACAATCCTCACATGCATACTCAATCAAATAATTATGTAAACAAATCCAAACATGAATTACTTACACATAATTTTGCAGGAACAACAAATGGTAGTATGTGAAAGAAAAAGTCTGCAATCCTGTCGTGGGTTTTTCATTCCAAACTTCTGTTCGATGCCTACAATGGCCCGGCATTGGCCTAGTGTCCTAAATTACGGAATACTGCAATGAGTAGCACTCAGAATGTGATTAGATCATTTTTTGGTGCTTGCTGCTTCTTTGAATCTTGCCCCTCTTCAGACGAACCCCCACCTTTCTTACCAAAAATCATTTCATCGAGATCATCCATCATGTCGTCATTGGTTTCCCCATGAGTCCCTTGTCGAGTACCTGCTGGTTTCCGAATCAAGGTATCTTCTTTTGCATGACGGGGTGAATCATCAGGCTCGATAGCCACGGGAATCATAGCGGGTTCTGGCTCATGAGGAACTACCGATGGCTTCTTCAAGTCTTCATACTTTGAGAGAGCTTTCTGGATCTCATCATTCACATTTAAAGCTTCAAAAAGCAGAGCTTCATTATCTCCAGCAGTCTCAATGATTCTTAGAACAGTGGACTGGGACTGACGACACTGCCGGACAAGTGTAGTTGTCAAGTCATCCTGCCAACAAACCAAATGTAAATCACTAGGATTCCACTGGTATTCAGCCTTCCTACGACATGGATATGTAAAAATTATGTAAAATCAGAACCTCTTGGATTTCTTATTTTAACAATGTCCCAAATCAGATTTGATAAAGTTAGCAACAAAAGAAACTGATAGAGTAAACATACAAACTGCTAGAAAAACAAAAAGCAACATACTAAGCTAGAGTTTTTCCCTGTTTTGTTACCTTCTGGCCAAGGGATTCATCTCATATGATTCCTACCAATATGAATAATAGAAATGCAAAAATATATTTTATTTTAAAAGGTTAAATCAGCACAAGGTTCCTGCACCATCAAATTGTAAATGTTTATAAGAGCTGCACTCTATCAAATAGGTTCAGAACCATATTGACCTTGCTGCCACCTCAAGAACAACTAAAGACCGTTTGCAACAGCATTTTTTATGTTACGAGTCTAAACTGGAATAAAACTCCATGGAAAATGTCATCTGTTGGTCACCATTGAAAAAGATCTCAAAATATAAGCCTATACAACTTACAACCAATAGTTCGTAATTCGTAGAATCTTAGTTTTCTGAGAGAGAAAGTGATTTAGGGGGAAAGTAATATTCAAGAGAAATGTATGATTTTTAGGTTTTGTTGACTTAGGGAATGTAAGATTTCTACAATTGGTTCATGTGAATGTAAAATTACATAATAAAAATTTTTATTATATTATCCTTGATAACACGTAAATAACACATAACATTCATAATATTAGTATGTGAATAATACATAACATGTAAATAACACATCTTCTGAAAAATAATTTTTATATTTTCAATAGATATACATATTTTATGTGTAATAATATTAAGTAAATTTATTTTAGATTTCATATGTAATAATATTAAATCAAGATATTTTACGTTTTATTTTTTTTCATATTTTTAATAAAAATTGTGTTTTTTATCTTAAAAAAATCGTCTTTTCAACAAAACTTACGTTTTTATCCCAAAAACATCGTTTTTATTAAATTCTAAAAATATATTTTTCATGTTTTCAATAATTTTATCTTAGAAGCATTGTCTTTTCAACAAAGACTACATTTTTATCTTAAAAACATCTATCTTTATTTAATTTTGAAAAATATATTATTCATGTTTTTAACAAAGAGTATGTTTTTATCTTAGAAACATCGTCTCTTTTTAACAAAAATTATGTTTTTATCTTAAAAACATTATCTTTTCAATAAAGACAACATTTTTTTTAAATATAATCTTTTCAACAAGAATTGTGTTTTTTATCTTAAAAGCATAGTTGTTGTTGAATTTTGAAAAATATTTTTTTCATATTTTTAACAAAGACCATGTTTTTTATTTTATATACATTGTCTTTATTGAATTATAAAAAATAATTTTTTTTATCTTTTCAATAAAAATTGTGTTTTTAATCATAATTTTTGTGGGGATTTCAATAGCACTATCTTAAAAATGTGATCTTTGTTTAAAATATACTATTAAGTAAAAACTTGTTTTCATAATATTTTATAAAAAATTACTATCTTTTTAAGATAAATAATGTTGTTTATATAATCTAAAAATGCAATTGAGGGCAAATGAGAAAAAAATTTCACTTTCCCTCCAGAGTCTTAAAAAACCTCATGGAGAGGAAAGCTTTTATTTCCCCTACTTTCCCCCTTCTTGACATTGTTTGGAATTTTAAAAAGCCCAAGCAATCATATTCTTGTGAATCAAATCAAGGAATCAAATTACAAAAATTAAGATTATGGGAAGGAAAATTACTTTCTCCCAAACCAAATGCCTTCTTAAAGTAAAACTTGGTACTGTTGGAGCCATCAGAATTTTCACCAATATTCATCATTGAGGGGAAAATGTCATATTCATCAGCCATAAGCCTTCACGTATGATAAAGATCATAAATGGATGATGTAAAAGATTTAAAACCTCTAAAAAGAAAGTAATTTCCTCCTTGAAAATGGAGCAAGAAGCAAAATTATTGACAACAAGATGATCTTTTGCACATTAAAGGCTCATTATGCGCAACAGAATACTAAATATTCTTTAACAAAGGCACAGATAGACAAAACACATTAATGACTCATTCAGACAAGACTCATATTTTTGGAGTTTTGTTACTTGGCATCAGAGAAGAAAGCAGACTTTATTGGTAATCCATATGAAGTTAGAAACTAAGAAGTGCAAAAAGAAAAAAGATAATACCTCAAGAGCATCTTGTTGGGGTGATGAGGATAACACGGTTGAAAGAAGCTCAATGCTGTTTCTTGCCACATCAAATGCCTCCTTTGTTTGTTCAGCAGTAAAGCTCTGGACAGGAATATCACGCTGAAGCTGCATGTCATGTTGAAGCTGCTGTGCAAGACTAGCATCTACCTCTGGTGCTGAAACCGAACGAGGAGGGGTAAAAACAGGTGCCAAACTCTCATTGTCACGACCAGGAAAGCGAATCCCCCTTGATTTTAAACTCTACAAAAGAAAAAAGGACCATTCAAGAAAATCTCAAAACTCATTAATCTACAAGCCAAAAGATTAGGCTTTATCTGTTTTAGCAACATAGTACCACATGTTTGACCTGCATATTAAATCCTATTGCAACCCAAAGCACAATAATTCAAGAGACATTGACATATCCCAAAAAGTTCCTGGTCAAGAATTCAGTTGTTGAAGAAAGCTTGTCTAAGTATTTTCTAAATTGATCTTATGATTTTAATCAACTAAACCAAACAAACAATTAAAAAATTTGCTCCTTTTTATTGAAAAGTAGAAAACCAATTCAATGATTTGGTGAAGATTTGCAGGCTAAATGAACTACAGTTCGAACAGAAACCAAAGGAGTAAATTTCACACAACCGTTATTGCTAAAGTTAGACAACTTTCAATCAGAAACACACCACAGGAAATCAAGTGAATGAAATTAAACAATCATATTTTCTCAACTTGTTTTCACACTTGCAGAAAACCAGATAACAAGTATATGATGTTACCTTATAAGTTTCTTCATAAACAGGCAAATAGCGAAGCTCACTGGTTGACTCCCCCCATGATTCAATAAGCATCAAAGCTTTGTTCCTATTATTAACAACAGTCTGAGGATCATCAATTAGCTTAACCATCTCATCAAGAACCCTCTCAGCTGCCACCTCCGAGAATGCCTTCTCACAATTCTTGACACAAGTTTCAAGCAACACCAAGGACAAGTATTGAACCCTAGGGCTCTTCAACATTATCCTCCGCTTTATGCCTCGGATCAATTCAACACTGCTCACTTTTTCGTGATTGATCATGTCACAGATATCAAGATTCAAGGCCCAATCAGGCTCATCAAGGGCCTCTGAGGTGGCATCCTCAACAAGCTTATCAGCTTGGTTCGGGCCTTGGAAGAGCTCCTTCACCTTAAAGCTCATTGAGCTCATGCCAGCACTCACCTTTCTGCCCACCTCAGCTCCTTCAACCATGAGGCGTTCACCAAAGGCACTAACTTTGTCCATCAAATTTTTATCCATTTTCACCAAACCTTCAAAACACCAAAACAATATCTTCAACAAATCTCCACAAAAAACCTTAGAAAAGTCCAAAGAAATAACACTTGAATGCATCCATCCTAGGGGCCAGAACTTTTAACATAAAATGTCTTCCCAGAAACAAATCCCAAAAGCCTCAAACTAACAAAAATATTATGAAATAATTAAACAGAAATAACTATGATATGCCCCATCATTGTTAATTACGGCACTCAAATATCTGGTTTTGCTTCTTTCACTTTCTTCCCTATGATGTACCCAGCAGAACTTAATGCAAACCTAAAAATTTATCAGAACAATTTTCAATAGCATCAAAGTTCTTCAAACCCCCCCCCAAAAAAAAGAACCCTAATTTCCAAATCTTCAAAAAAAAAAAAAAAATCTCATTATCAAAACATTAACTTCAAAACCTCCAAAGAATTAAACAACTTGATGATTCAATACCTAATTTAGAGCAAATAAATCAAACAATTAAAAGTAAATATCATTTTCCCTACTATTGTAGCAGCAGTTAAAATACAAAAAAAAAAAAAATTGGTGCAAAAGTACATAAAAAAAATCAACGAACACCCAATTCCTTAAAACCTTTAAAGCCCCAAAAATTTAAACTTTGACAAGCTTAACATGAAAATAGTTAAAGGCCTGGCTTAACTACTAAGAAAATGTATGGCAAAAATCGCAAAAAAAGGAAAAAGTTCATGAAGTCAACTGCTGGGTCAGCTAAACGTAGATTCTAAATGCGTCAAATTCAAAATCAGAAAAAAAAAAAAAAAAGAATCATAGAAAATTTATAAAAAGGAAATTTAAAAGTTTTTTGTTTGCTTACAGTTGTTGATGATCCGAAATTGAAGAGATCAAGTAAACGAGCCCAGGGAGCTTTGAAAACTAAATGAAAAAGTGATGGCAATTACTTTACCTTTATGCGTAACGACTGAGTAAGTTGAACTTTCGATCTTTCCTTCTTGTTTCAGCCCGTCTCTCTAATATACGTTGACAAATGCCCCGATTTTTCATTTTTTAATTTTTGATTTCGTACAGTGAGATTTTTTTTCCAAAGTTTTTTTTTTTATTTTTTCTTAATATAAAATAATTAGTTAAGATTTAAGAATTATTATCTTTTTTTTTATATATAAATGTTGATGTATAAAATTTCTATTAAATAAATTTAAAATTTAATTTAATTAATTTATTCAATCATTTTGATATAACATCAATAAATTTGTAAAGAGATAAGAGATTTTTTATATGAAATTAAGTACAAATTATTATATTTATATATATATAAATTATTAAATAATCAAATTAAAACACAATTAAATTAATTTAACATAAAATTTGAATAAAATCGGCACAGACGGGATTTGAATATTATGCATTTTTTACACCATTTTATGGCATGCTATATAAGTGAATAACTTATTAAATGAATTTTCAATTATTAAAAAAAATATTTTTCTCTACATTTTTAATTTTTGGGATTTGTCTATAGTAACATCATAATATATCGACTTTATTTTAAGGTTATGAGATATCGTGATATATCATGATAAATTGTGAGAATAATATAATTTTTTTGTAAAAAAGAATATGTTAACAAGTAAACATTAAAAAAGTATATATAATTTTATTTAATTTATTAATTTAACAAATAAAAAATTATATACTTTTTAATTTTATAATATCAATTTATTTTATAAAATAAACTTAATTAATTACATTTAATAATATATTTTTATATTTTTTTAACATTACATTTAAAATTATTAAAATTTTTTTAAAGAATAAGACATTTTCGAACTCATTTTACATTTAATGGTATGAATTTTACGATTATTTTTTTTTTACGTTAACAATTTTTTTATTTAGAATCTTTTAATTTAAAAATATCAATTATTTTACATTGTCAAGTTAATTATTTACTTTAATTTTTTTGTTACGCTTATTCTTACTTTATGTTTTATTTAGAATTATCATAATTTTTTATTAAGATATTACGATATTAAATGATATCAATTTTATAATTATTTTCACTTTTTTTACATCTTTACATTAACACTTATTGGTTTGAAATTTTTGTATTTATAATAATAATTTTTTACATTATCAATTTAATTATTTAGTTATGTTATCAATTTAATTACGTCAACACTTATTTTTTGCTTGTTGCTCTTGCTAGTTTTTTTTTTTTTCCTTTTCTTGAAGCAAAAAGAAAAAAAATGTTTGGATACAAAATAAATCATTTATATTTTTCTTAAAATTAAAAATGCATTTCTTCTTGGACAAGAAAATGTTTGATTCTATGTTTATATAGAATAATAGTTATGTTAGAATTGGTGTTAAACTTTAGTTGTTTGTTCATTTTCTAATTAATTATGATTATGCCTTTTACCATTGTTTTTACATTTTAACAATGTTTCAAGAAGCAGAATACAAATAGCAAAGCCAGAAGAAGCAAGCTGCGAGAGCAACAACACAATGAACCTCTATTAGGCCTTTATTTAGCTCTTTCTTTTAATAATAATAACTTTATTAGTTTCTATTTTGTTTTTTTAACTTTCATTTTATCTATAACATAGTTGTAATTCTATCATACTCCAATGTTCCTCTTTGAGGTAAATTTATGAAATTTGATTATGTACCATGGAAATGTTAGAAATAAATATTGTAGAAATAATCTATAAATTGGAAAAAAAATTTCCTCCAAGTTTCTTTGATTTTATGAAGCATTTGCCCATTCACTTGCTTAAAAAGGCAAAAATTGGTGGACCTATTCATTATCGATAGATGTATCCGTTTGAAAAGTAATATATTTCAGTTGTTAGATATTAACATTGATTAATTATTTTTTTCTTCAATAACATTTGTGTTATGATATCATGATGAGTAGGTTTATTCATCATCTCAAGAAAAAACACACTAATCGAGTATTTGTTGAAGCATCTATATGTGAGACATATGTTATCGAAGAGATATCCAATTTTTGCTCATTCTATTTTGATTTAAAAATGTCAACAAGATTGATCGAGTTCCACGTAATGATGATGGAAGAGTTGTAGAATCTGGAGAACTTTTTTTATTTTTAGTCATCTTGGCCAAGCATTTGGTCTACAAGATAAGTCTCGATGGCTATTAGCGAAAAAGCATATCAAGGCACACTTATATATTTTGTTAAATTATAAAAAGATAAATCCTTACATTAAGTAATATGTGAACTCTATAATTTATTTTTCTAGTAAGTTCACAATTTTTCTAATTCATAATTAACAATGATAGGATATTTAATGAATAGATGAGAAGAGAATTTGTGAATATAAGTGATGCAAAATTGGAAATAGAATGTGATGCTAGATTCCTACAATGGTTAAGATAATTTGTAAGGCTTTAGCGCATAATACCATATGTAAATAGAAATTTTAATGCTATTGCATATTGAAAATAATGATCAAATTTTTTTGTTCTACGATTAAAAATAGTTGAAGAACAAAATGATGATATTGATCGTCGTCTAATCGAGATAGCTTATGGCGTTGGATGCATGGTTAGGTGTTTTAAATGTTACTTTATCAATGATTTTAAGTTTTATATGGTTAACTATAGCCAAACTTGAAAAATGATGAATTATGGGGTATGATTTATATATATAAATTATTAAATAATCAAATTAAAACACAATTAAATTAATTTAACATAAAATTTGAATAAAACCGACATAGACGGGATTTGAATATTATGCATTTTTTACTCTATTTTATGGCATGCTATATAAGTGAATAACTTATTAAATGAATTTTCAATTATTAAAAAAGTAAAATATTTTTCTCTACATTTTTAATTTTTGGGTTTGTCTACGGTTAGATTATAATATATCGTCCTTATTCTAAGGTCATGAGATATCATGATATCTCATGATATATCATGATAACTTATGAGAATAATATAATTTAAAAAAAAAAAGAATATGTTAACAAGTAAACATTAAAAAAATTATATATAATTTTATTTAATTTATTAATTTAACAAATAAAAAATGATATACTTTTTAATTTTATAATATCAATTTATTTTACAAAATCAACTTAATTAATTACATTTAATAATATATTTTTATATCTTTTTTAACAATATATTTAGAATTATTAAATTTTTTTTTTTAGAATAAGACATTTTCAAACTCATTTTATATTTAATGATATGAATTTTACGATTATTTTCATCTTTTTACGTTAACAATTTTTTTATTTAGAATTTTTTTAATTTAAAAATATCAATTTTTTCACATTGTGAAGTTAATTATTTACTTTAATTTTTTATTACGCTTGTTCTTACTTTTTATTTTATTTAAAATTATCATAACTTTTTATTAAGATATTACGATGTTAAATGATATTAATTTTATGATTATTTTTATTTTTTTTAAATTTTTACATTAACACTTATTTTTTGATTTAAAATTACTTTTTATTTATAATAATAATTTTTTATGTTATCAATTTAATTATTTAATTACGTTATCAATTTAATTACGTCAACACTTATTTTTTGCCTTGATCATCAAAATTGAGGGTTCAGTATTCTACCAGTAAATCACATGGTTGTCGGCCATTTCATTGTAAGTCTCCTAATTGGTTTTATGTTTAGTGTGAAGCCATAAGGAAGGAAAAGCTTCCTCTAAACGTCTTAATCAACTCTTCCTACAACAACAATTTTCTTGAATTTATTTTATTGCATTTATTTGAGAACTTAAAGTCATGTTATTGTATTTTTCACTGATTAAGCTACGGTACTCATAAAAAAAATTGAGATGGTCGACTTTGGCTATAATATGTAAAAAATTTTTATCCGACCAATCACATGTCAAATTGACCTTTATAATTACATCAAAATAAGAGAGTTAGGTTGTAATCATTTTTTTAAAATGAAATTTAACAAATTTAAAATTTAAATTTAAATATTTACAATTTTTTTATTTTCATATTAGCTTCTTCTTTTTTTAATCATGAATTATTGATTATATTTGTAGGAATAAAGCATGCTCCCCTCTCTGACGGTTTGACCCATAAACCATGCATTTACATCTGTTCGTCCATCTATTCGTGTCTTAATTTGAAATGAGAAGGATAAAGAACTATTGAGTTTTTATGGTTTCTAGACTGATATTTAGGTACATTAACATTGACATAAATGAAGAAGATCATAGAATCAAGAGTTTAGTGAGGCAAGAAAAAAAAAGTATTGTTGGTTCCAAGAGATTATCTTAGAGTATGTTTTTATCTTAAAGTATGTTAGAGTGCCATTGAAAAACGTTTTTTCACCTTCCTTGCTTTGAATTTTGCTACCTAAACTACCTCTCTCCTTATTTAATATAACTTCAACAGCTAGACTCGATCAAATAAACTAAACTAGATGACTCTTTAGGGCAAACCGACCTGCTGAATTGGCTGTCAGTTTATCATCAAAATTCAAAACAAAGATTCAAATTCAAACTTCTGAAAAAATATTTAAATCCTACATCTACCGAATAAACTTTTATCCTAATCTCATATCATTATAAATAAATGACACTTCGATAACTTTCAAGTCAACCACGCACTTAATCCAAAACACGCGCATGAAATCAAACTCACACTAGGTCGACCCACACCATAATACCTCGGGTCATAGTAAAAGACAAATTGTCCCTTAATGCTTGCCTCCATGCCAACCTCGGTTATAGGAGATCGAATTCCATGTAAACTTCTTTAAACTAGTTGACCTATATGAAATGAACTACACACCCAACAGTTTGATACTTAGATTGCTTGATGAGAGAATAGAATGTTTAGTGGTTCAAAGGATATAATGGTTTTTTTCATTAAATGCTCTTGACAGACAACTAAAGGCATTTTGGACATTTGTGCTGACTGACATGTTAAGTCAACCCGACATACTCAATACCACATCAACTTGGTTACGTCATTATTGTCCTTTATTGGCTCCCTATCTCTTATCTATAAATATAGGCATCCAAACATTATCATCTCAGATTTTATCTCGTCTTAATCCCTTATTTTTCTTTCCTTCCAACCTCTTTTATCTTAATCTTTGACTTGCACATTAGAATGCAAATATAAGGAACACTCCCTACCTTTGAATCTAACCACTCTCTTCTAATTTTTTGCCTTTTCAAAAATACCCTCACGTTGAAACTTAGTAGAAACAGAATACTTCATGTCATTACATATCCATCGATTAGTTGGAGCTCCAATAATAAATTTATGTATAAATTTCAAAAGAATAATAGATGCATGGTAATAAAATGCAACTATAATTGTAAAAATATTAAACTTGCATTTTTTTTCTTGATACTAAAATTTGATACACCTATTGTGATAGTGGAAAATAATTTTTTAATTGAAAAAAGAGAAATTGTGTTTTAGAAAAATAGGTAGTTTTTTAAAGTAAATATTAAAACGATATATTTATTCTTGCTTTTATTTTTTAAAAATAATTTTATTTATTTTTTGTAATTATTTTTTTGAATTGATATCACTTTACTCATAACACCAACACAATCAAAAACTTTATAATTAGTATAAATATATATATATATATATAATAGATATAACTTTCATCAATCTTATTTAATAGAGAGATTATGAATTTTTTGGATAATTCAATTTTAACATTTTCTTTCTTTAATATCGGTCCATTTCCTTTGAATGATAAGTCACACATAGTTTTTCAAATTTATCCAAAAAAATAGTTAATCATACTCTCAATGAGTCAATAAGACAAGTTTTCACAAAGACACGAGAAAATCTTTTGGATCGGACACTAAATGAAGTAGAACTTTCTCATCAAGAAAAGAAATCAGATTTCATCCAATGAATAATCGCCACATGTTCTTCCAAAGATCTTGGTACACTTGACAACTCGGCCCCGAAAAATATTATTCCTTGAACAAAGGTTGTTAATGGTTATATTTATTTATGTTATGACCCTAAAATCCACTTTCAACGGTTTGGCCACTCTTCGAGATTTTCCTTCGTTTAGTTTCTTGCAAACTTTCTCGGGAAAAATCTCTCCTCTCGCTTGAAAAGTAGACATTTTATTGGTTTGTATTTTTTTCATTTTGTTTTTTTGTCTTTTTTCTTGAGTTTGTTTGGTTGCCAAGAACCTTAAGTTAACCTCAACTTGTCACTTATTTCTGTACCATGCATACTTTTTCTTGTGACCACCTTTCTTTGAAAAGTCGAAACTGTTTGGTTCCAAAGAAACTGGAAAGGAAAAGGAATGACAAAAGAATGAGAAGATTATCTTGTTGTTTTGGATTCTGTACAAAGACAAAATCAATGCTGTCTTTCTTCTCACTTTTTTTTTCCCGTAATGTGGGATCATAAAACTAACCCACCAACAAGTTTAGGGTTTCTTTTCTCTTTTCTTTCGCATGTTTTTGTAACCCACCAACAATTCTTTTTCCTTTTCAAGATTATTTCCTCTTTTTTCTATTTCTCGTTTTTATTATATACTTTCTGTCCTGTTTCAACTTTTTCTTTGGGTTTGTTTGGTTACCAAGAAACTGATGAGTAGCAAAGGATTTTCAGAGTTAATTGACCTTTTTTCTTTGTTTTTTGGTGGGCAGTAAAAGGAGTAGATTATCCTTGGAAGGTAATTAACAGAGATGGGTTCTCAAAAACAAAAGGAGATCAGTCCGGAAAAACTTCCTTCATTTGGAAGAAAAAACCGAACCAAGACTGCTCCGTCGACTGTCCGAACTGACCTCTCACTGATAGAAAGAGAGGTCACTTCAAACCCTAATATTGTGGAAAAATTCAAGTTGAATGATCAGCTGGAATGGGTTGATAACATTTCTGAATGTCCTGTGTTTCGTCCATCAATGGAGGAGTTCCAAGACCCCTTAGCTTATATCCAAACGATTTCTCAAGAAGCTTCCAATATGGTAAAGATGAAAGTTTTGTGGGCAAAATAATTTGAACTTCATTTTACTTTTTCTTCTGGTATGTGATGTATGGTTACTTAAAAAAAGGGCTAACTTCAATATTTTTTTTTTCAGGAATTTGCAAGATTGTATCGCCATGGAAAGCTTCAGTATCAGCTTCGGATGTGCTAATGAAGGAGAGAAAGCGTGAATTTAAAGCGCACGTTCAACATTTGCGGCTTCATGAATGGAATATGAATGACAAGGCAACATTCTTCACAGGAGGAAGGTAATTTTGCATTGTTCAAAAACATCATAGTATTTTGTTATTTTTGACAACCACTTTTAGTTCTATCGGAAGAAGGTTTATTAGTTTAGAATATGCTGTTTGAATAGTTTTAATTCATTTGTTTGATATTGTTACATATATTTCAGAACATAAAACCATCAAAGTTTTGAGAAGATGGCAAACAAGGCATTTGCTAAAAGATTTCCTCAATCTACTAGTGTCTCTCCTGTGTATTTAGAAAAAGAATTTTGGCGTGAGATGGCTCGTGGAACTGGAAAAAAAGAGTATGGCCTCAACATTGATGGTAGTGCCTTTTCTTCTAATCCCAATGATCCCCTAGGCCAAAGTAAAGGCAATTTAAAGGTTTTTTTTTTTTTTTCCTAACTTCAACTCTTTCTCATTTTTACTTAGCTTTTGTTCTGTATTCGTCATATTTTTAACACATGATCTCTGCGTTTCTTTTTCTCCGTTTGAAATCACAAACTTTTCCGCAGTTGCCTAATTGCACTTTGCGGTTGCTTGACTATCAAATACCGGTATGGATATAATTTTCCATGCTTTTGCTGAATCTGTCTTTGATTTCTAATAGCAACTTGTCTTAATTTATTAATTTGAACTCAGGGAATAACCTTTCCCATGCTTTACATTGGAATGCTGTTTAGTACATTTGCATGACATGTTGAAGATCGCTATTTATACAGGTAAATCAAACTTGCAAGTCTGTTTTTTCTCTTTTCTTTCCCCTATTGTTATGCTTTTTGGTATTAATCTCTCAATATATATATATATATATATATATATGTATGCATGTATGTATATATACTTTGCTCTCCAGCATTAACTATCCTCACTCTGGTGCACCCAAAACTTGGTATGGTGTTCTGGGTCATGCTGCTTCTTAGTTCGACAAGGTAGCCCGGGATTATGTTTATCCTCCCGACATCTTATCTCCTAATGGAGAGGATGGGGCTGCTGCACTTCTGGCGGGGAAAACAACGTTTCCTCCAAACATTTTGCTGCAACATAACGTGCCTGTTTACAAGGCTGTGTAGATTCCAGGAGAGTCTGTTATCACTCTTCCTAGAGCATACCATGCTGGATTCAGTCAAGGTAAGTTACATTTATTCTTCTCTTTGGATATCTTTTTCTCCTTGTACGAAAATGATATCAAACCTATAATTTTCTTCCTTGTATACACAATTATAGGCTTCAATTTCGGCGAAGCAGTGAACTTTACAGTTGGTAACTGGTTTCCATGGGGAGCAGTGGCTGGCCAAGAGTATGCACATCTTTGAAAGATGGTGATCCTTCCATATGAGGAACCCCTGTGCAAAGAAGCAATTATTTTATCCAAGTCTTCAAATTATCAGAGTTCAGATTTTCGATCTAATGAATCAGCTTCATTCTCTCAAACTTGTTAAAAGTTCCTTCCTACACCACATTGGATCTCTGAACAATGCTCTTTGGCAGTTGAGTAAGTTAAAAGCATCATTCAGTTATTCACCAAATTCTCAAGGAAGCATTGTCTGTGAACTCTGCAAACGAGATTCCTACTTGCCATTCCTTGAATGTGACGGTTTCTTCTATCATACCTGCCTTTTCCATGGTAAATTTATTTTACTCTTTTTCTTTTAGTAACCATTGTCACATTTCTCAAAAAGGAAAAGTTCTGGTTGTATAATCTTTGGAAGTAAAATTAATTTCATGGTTTGTTTTTTTCTGCTGCCTGATACAGAGGTTGATTCACTTAACTGCTCCTGTTTGGGGAAATTGGTTGTTTTCCTACGAGAGGACATATGGGAAATGGTAGACGCATATGTAAAGTTTCAGGAGGGAAGATCAGGGCTAGGAGTTCAACAAGAATCATGGTTCCGTTCACTGCCAAATATATCCTCTTGCTCGGCTCAATCTCACAAGGTAATTATGTTAATTTTCTTATTTAGTACTAAATAAATGCTGGACTCAGTAATTTTGATTATAATATGATGACAAAAAAAAAAAAAAAAAGAAAGCTCATGAATATAATTTTATTCTATTCAAATATAATTTGAATACACGAATTATTAAATCTATTAAATACAAACAACATAAAAATCAAAAACCTACTTCTAGTTATAAATTTAAAAACTTTAATTTTTCCTTTTTAATGCAAGCTAGTCCTAGTTAGAAATATGCATTGTATCAACTCTTGTCATTTCAATCTTTTATCTCTTTGAGACAGGTGAACATGCATTTTGAAGAAAGTGACACCCAAGAAAGTGCTAAGTCAACTGGGGGGACAGCAACACTCAAAATCAGAGAAAAAGATGAAACAATCGTATCATCATTTCAAAGGGCTGCAAGAGACCCAGAAGTAGACACGGTAATAGAATCTAGGTTGGCTTTGTGCCTTCAAAATTTTCTATATGAGATATTTTAACAGGCTAACTAACTACAGGGATTTTTCTTCTTCCTTTTTGTTCAACATCTGACAATTAGGCATAGGGGTTTTTTTTTTTTTTTTTTTTTTGGGGGGGGGGGGGGGGTGAGGGGGGACAAGAGGTAACAGGGATAGATGCAGATTTTCAAGCCCAATTGACAAACGGTACTTCTACCTTGTACATGATTAATACCTGTTCACGATTCCCAAACGATTAATAAAGATTGGCATAAGTATTCAGATTAGAACCGAGAGCAAGGGCATGTGATCTTTCATTTTTAATATCCAAAAAAATTGCATGTCTACACTAGCTAAAATGAAGCCCCATGAACATCGTAGAAGAAAAGGACGAAAAGAAAGAATCAAATCGGTTAAATAAGTTAAACCATGACAAAGAAGCAAATTGATTAAATAAGTTAAACCATGACAAAGATCTACCCTACCACCAATTGTATATCCTTCTGGGTTCATCATTGCCAAACCTTGATGCAGAAAATCTATGAGAATTCTTTGGTTTAGAAGATTGGTAACCTGGTATATGACCACCAGAAGATGAAGAAGAATTCCTACATCCCTCATTAGATGGCATCCAGGGAGAAGTCCAATGGTTCCTTTTGGACTTGTTATTGGAGAAATCTCATAGATCCTCTGTAATCCAAACACCTCTTTGTTTAGCTTTTCGCGGTGTACTATGGCCTTTTTCTTCGTTCTGCATTTTTTTCCTTTTGGGGCTCTTGCCATGATCATGAGGTGCAGACTTGTGTCCCAAAAACTCTTTATTTTCTCTACGAGGTCTTACATTTGGAGTAGACGATTCACGATTTCTTTTACCAACCTGTTTACAAGCAAAGAAATAGTCATTGTCCGTACCATATCAAGCAGAGCTATTGTTTTGCACGAAAAAGTCATATTTAAACAACGAAAAAGTCATATTTAAACAACGGGACGACACTCTATTCTGATAACTCCTACAAATTTACTGAAATTCGCCTTAGCAGAACTGCATTCATGAGCAAAGTGTCCTCCTTCTCCACATTTGCAGCATAAGCTAGATGATGCAGTACCAGTGGTGCATTCACGTGCAAAGTGTCCTCCTTCACCACACTTATAGCATAAGCTAGGTTACTCATTATCAGTGGTTTCCTTAGCTTCTCCACGTGACTTGCCACATGACTACATAAACAATTCTCGTGTTAAATGGCACAGTTACAAAATTATAAGAAAGGAACATTTTCAAAAAGCAAAAATATATGATCACATGAATGAAAGAATTGTTATATCAAACCAGAATGTTCATGGAAGTGAACTACCAAAAAATAGTGATTTTGGATAAAATAAATGATGTTAGCAAATTGGTAACTTTAATTTCAAAGTAATACTAAATCCAGTTAGCTTGTGAAGAGAAATGAATAAAATTAATTAATAGAGGAAAATGAGATTTTTCAACCTTGTGGAATCACCAAAGAATCACATGAACAATAACCAAATTGTTGAAAAAGAAATACAATTAACAGAAATGATGAATAACTGAAGAAAGCACACAATAGATCACAAGACTAATAAAAAGAACTGCAAAATATTTTTAAAAAAAAAAACAAGGAAAAGATCAGCGGACATATTGACAATCAAACATCAGCATGCTGAAAAAAAGTTCAACAACAGTAAAGCAACTCTTCCTGCAATGCAACCAAAACACCCTGTCAATTCTGATATAATATAAGCATAGTGAATGAAACTCACCAAACCAGTATGAACCTGTTGACCACATCTGCAACAAGAAACTTCTCTTGCACTGGTATCAACAAAGTTAACACAACATAAATGGCCAAAATTCTTGCAGATATAGCACTGTATTTCCTGATTTGGGAGGAAAAACATAAGGAACACAGTAAAAGAATAAGAATCCTAACATAAAACTTAAGCAACAGCAATGGAACAAGCAATAATTAAGAATCTACTAGGGAACATGAAGAAACCTTGAGATCATCATGGGATTAGTTATTCCTGCATGAAAACATGTCATGCCCAGAAACTCCACATCTTAAACAAATTTTACCATGATTAAAGCCACTCTTGTGTTTGTCTGGACAATCTTTTGCACGGTGACCACTTTTTTTACAGATAAAGCAATCTTGTGCCTAAAAAGGAAAAAAAAAACACTATAAGGATGCAAATGAATAATGACCCAAGTTAAAATCATAAAAACATGCTATTAACAATCACTAGTAGGACCACTTTCTAATTTCTATGTGAAATAAATCGAGGAAAACCATAAATAAATGGTAGGTAAAAGACAAGTCCACCGTTTGGATCTACAGACAATTCAAAGAGCTAAAGCTGACCGAAAAATAAACAGGGACCTAACCAATCTTCTCAACCACTAAAAATTATTATCATAATATCAACAAAGTGTCAAGAATCTACATTTTACAAAGGCAAGAAACAAGCATGCCCTAACATTTACCAGAGAAAAAAAAATTAGTAACTTCTAATATATGCATTTGCCTCTTATGAAAAGAGAAAAAAATAACAAAAGGGCCTACACACCTCCAACCCAGAAAAGGGCACAGAACAATTCCAAAAAGACATTAACTTCAACAAAAAGTGAAAAGTTAAAAGACATGGTACATGATATGTCATTAAGTTTCACATCCATACATTTCCTTCATACCTTTGAGCACTGTCTAGCACCATGGTCCAAACTCCCACAAACAAAGCATGGTTCTTCCGCTTTGAAGCAGATGTACAGTTCGCTGCCATATGCCCTTCTTCACCACAATTATAGCATGTTTCCCAACCACTATATGGAGGATCAAAGTACCTTGGTCCCCGCTGATAGAATAAATATCAAAGAGATACTAAAACGAAGCCATCACAGGAAAATTTTCTTCTAAACCACAGTTCAAAGTAAATACCTTAACTCACAAGAAGATTTCGGAGCACAATATTGTCAGATATGTCTACAGTATCACGGTCAAGAGATTCAACTGCCTCTGCAATCTTAGCCATTTCAGCCTCCTCAACTCTCTCAACCTTTTCTATCATCTCAGCACTATCCCCATCCTCTATAATGAAAAGCTGGTACAATAACAAGAGAATAATTTTGCCTCAGTAGAGATTGCAGAGTTCAAAATAAAAAATCAGCCATATAACATGCTGCAAGATCAAATCTAGTACAACATTTATTCAACAATTCATTCAACAACAAAGAATGTTGCATAACCAGCTGCAAAGAAAACTATCACAGCAATAAAAGCAATGTTGACAACTAACAGTCTAATTCAAACAATTTTCAGAAGCCAAGCCAATTTCACCAATCTAACTTCATACCAACATGGCAGAGTAACATTATCGGAATTATAAAGTTAAAAAATATATATATATGGTTCCTTTTCTGCATTATCCTTGCAGACTCTAAAACTAAAATAATTTTTTTCAAAATTTCAACAACTAAACTCTTGAGCAGACATTCAGTCAAAAACAATAAAAATTGAAAAAAAATCCAAAAAAAAAAAAAAAAGAATCCAGTTCCTGCTGCAAGTTTGCATGAAAGAAAAGGGTCATATTTTCTTGGGAAAGAAGGCCTCCCACCATGAACCCAGAAAAGGAAACAGAACAAAAGCCAAGAACTTATTAACCTGACAAACAGAAACAGTTCATTCAACAAAATTTATCCAACAAACAATTCGATAACCTACTTTCAAACAAAGAGCTAAGCAGAAGCACCTGGAATTCAAAATGTCATAGCAATGCAAGCAATGATAATCCCTAACGGTCTAATTTGAAACAATTGTAAGCCATACCCATTTCCAATATAAATTCGCACCAACCGGAATTATATTAAAAGTTCAACAAACACTATGATTCTTTACCTGCATCATCCCATCAACTATAGGCAGTAAAAATTTCCTTTTCAAATCAATTTCAGCTATAACTAATTTTTTTAATCAGTATGTTCCATCAAAACAATAACTGGAAAAAATAAAAATAATAAAAATGAAAAAAAATTATCAACCTTTTCGATTTTCGTTTTCTTTTTCTTACTTTTGAAATCCAAACCCGCCTCTTCACCGCTGCCGCTGGTACCGGCCACGTCGGATCCCCCTTGCGAACACGAACAGGCCAAATCCAATACAGAGACGATGCCTCGATCGTCCACGGGCAAAAACACCGTAAGTAATCCTCAATAAAAAATTTAAAAAAAAATTATTCAAGATCTTTTTAATCAAAAATATTTGAATAAATTTATTCAATTTTTTAAAAGATTTTTTATTAAAACCATTTTAAATAATTTTTTTTTTAAAATATAATCTCTTTTAAAAAATTTGAAGGTAATTTTTTATAAAAAATTATTTAAGATATTTCTAACCAAAATACTTTAAATAATTCTAAAATATATATATAATTTCCTCCAAAAAATTTGACGGTATTATTTAATGTGTTATTTATTAAAAACTTCTTAATTACCTCATTTAATTTTTTGTAAGCAATTATTCAAGACGTTTTCTAAGCAAAAACACTTTGAATAATCTCCTCTAATTTTTATGAGGGGATTATTCAAGGTATTTTTGATCAATTTATCTTGAATAATCCTATTTAATTTTTTATAAGAAACTATTCAAGACACTTCTGACCAAAAACACTTTGAATAATCTCAGAAAAAATGACAAAGAATTATTCAAGGTATTTTTTATTAGGTTTGATAAAAAATAGTTGTAAAATATCTCAATCTCAAAGATCAAGCTTTTATCGAATATAAGAATTGAGCTTATTTTTACATATTAATTAAGTCTAATTAAGCGAACTCGAATAACTCGATTTCGATTATGAATTGAGCTTAAACTAGAAAAGTGAAACTCGATCGAGTTTAAGCCTAGTATCGAGTCGTGAATTAGGAGTCGAGCTCGAGCTCGAGCTTTTCACTATATCGTTTTGATTTGGCTCAATTACGACCCTATAATGAAACTTCTAATAAAATAGAAAGAAGACCAACTGAAAATACAAAACTGACCAAAAAGAAAGCAAAAGGTAATAATTTTGATATCCTGTGTCCTCCTCCATACTATAAGTTATGTGATAAGGATGCCAACCTTTTCAAGCCAGAAGTAACAAATTACATTTGGCAAAATGCACCTCTTCAAGTCACTAGTTGAAAACAAAACTCTTCAAAATGATATTAAGACAATGTGGATCTTTTTAAAGGTATGTTACATATACATATATTTAGAGTTTTTGTTTTTTTATGAATACAAAATTTAATATGATAAAATGTTTGTTGATTTATATTTTTCATATTATATTGAAAAAGGCCTAAATAAGTAGACATATTCTCCACAAACACTAGGCTATACACTTTAATTGGGCTGCATCATCCTTTCTTACATACAATAGAGCTTATGGATACTAAATCCATTAATTATGTTTTTTTGCATACAATTCAGATTCATGGTTTCTTTTATACAATAATAGTAATTAAAAGCAAGCAAAGTAATTGCAAGTTGACTAAAAATAGGTAAAAATATGGTGCATATATATTGCATTTTATAGTTCATATAGATAAATAAATTCAAATGAGTTTCATATAGTTTTTTATTATATTTTCAATGTTATATTATTTTAAATTTTTTATTTGAATTGTAGGACAAATTTACTTTCTCAGATGATGTATATTCTTATGTGATGAAACAAGTGCAAGCTTAATATAAGAATCGTCATTACCATTTGTACCAAAGCTATCTCAAGAGCAATAATTATCCAATTGATGTGGATCCAAAAGATTGGCAATGGATAATCGCCAATAAATGAACTACAAATAAATTTAAAGAAGTTTGTTTATTCAATAAATTTAACTATATTTTGTTATTTATGTTATAAAATTATTTTTTACCATAATATAAGCTTAAAGTGAATGAAATACAGTTAATAAGGGACATCAGCAGATAGGATCCATTGTCAAAATAAAATCAATTGTTCAAAGGCATATGAGATGGTAAAATCAAGTTTAGTATACAATAAAAAGTCAAATTCATGCTTATTTTAGATCATTTTTTAATTAATTAGGTTTATACTTAGTTACTTATTTTTTAATTTTTTAGAAAGATAAAGATTCAGAAGAATGGCTAGATGCTGTAACATTTTGGAAGGCAACACAAATGAGACCTAATGAAACTTGGTTTCTTCCAAATGAAGAAAAAATAATGGTATAGAAATTATTTAAAATTTTGTTTGTGATTTAATACTAAATTTATTAATTTGAAAAACTTTAATTATTATTCATACAATATAAAACAAACTTTAACAAAAAGTAAGAAAAATCAAGATAAGATTTCATCTGTATCAATACCACTAGTGAAGCATTTTGCTTTTATTTTAGGAACAAAGTCAAATTGCTCATGTGATGTAGGTATTGGATGGATCACATCTACCTCTCAAGAAAAAAGTCTCATTATTGCAGAAGTTGAGGCTGGAAATAAATGTGCAAAGAAAGAGGTTGAAAGGCTTACTGAAATCACAAAATAAAAAAAATAAAAAAAAAGGCCAACATCCAACTTCAAAAAATTATGGACGCTCAACGTTAAGAACTAATGGCTCAAGGTAAGACAATTGAGAAACAAACTATGGAATTGAAACAAGTAAAAGATGTATTTGTATGTTTAGCAGGTGAATGATTAATTTCTAATCTCTTATCCATGCATCTACATCAAAATCTTCGAGTAATGATGTAAGTACAATAATTAATGTAACTTATTAATATTATAATAACAATTCTATAATATAATTTTTTTTCTTATTTTTGTTTGTTTTGTAGGAAAATAATGAAAAGTAAACTTTACTTGGATCAACTGTAGCTTGGATTTCAACTTGGGCATTATCATATTTGTGGACTAAAACTTTTTTTTAATAATTATTTAGTTTTTGATAGAAAAATACTAATATGATTTTATTGATAATTGTATTTTGGATATTACTTTTGAGATTGGATTTAGAAAATTAAAAACATAATATATATATATATATTGTATTTTATTTATCATTATTGTTATCATTTTTTATTTTTAAAATAGATGAGGTGACCACATTTTTTATGTCACTATAATCATATTTTATTTTGAAACAACTTTTTAGTTACTATTATTTTGTAATTACAAATGTAATTTTTTGTGAAAATTTATCTTTTATAGTCACTAATGATAGTTTTTTTTTTTTTTATAAATTGACAAATTTTATTATGACAATAACTAATTTATTAGTGATAATAATTGTTGCAATAAATAATTTTAATATTTGTGACATAATTCATTTAACATTATTTCAATGAACACTAGTGAAGAAAATTTTGTCCCTAATAAAAATAACATGAGTGACTATAGTTTTATAACTATTGCTATACTTTTAGAGTTAATGTCACAAGAAAGCTATGTTATTGTGACAACTTTTTTTGTCACTATTTTAATTTTTTTAGAGTCAGAAAAAATTGTCATAATAAAATGAGCTATTGTAACAACTTATTTTAGTAACATATTCTAATACTTTTAGTGTCAAAATTTGTATTACAAAAAAAATGCTCTTGTGGTGACTTAATAAATATAGTCACTAATACGATAGTGACTGAGTTATTTATGACAACAAGTAACAACTCTAAAATTGATTATTATAAATTTTAGTGACTAAATTTTTTATTTTTAGTGACAATTTTTTTCTCCACTAAAAATATTTATTATATATACATAACCAAAAATTAGTATAACGTAATTAAGATTGTGTTATCAATTTTGGCTTATGGTTGTTCTAAGTCAACCATAATAATCCACATTATACATCAAAATCATGTAGATTTGACTATTGAGACTATCTCATTTATATTAATTACTTTTAGTGAAAACCAATTCTTTCAAATATTATCTATGAGTTTCCAATGTATTAATTGCCTAATTACCAATTCCAAGTTCATGATATTGAAAACTTTCAATTTCAAATGCTTTTACAATCATTTTATGATTAATATGTTCATATCTAGATTACCATACCAAAGTAAGTCATGAAATATGATTCTAAAAAATTATTATATGCATAAAATAATATCATTTGGTTTAAACATATGACCACCATGTAACACATTTCAATAAAATATTTTATTTTTTATATCAAAATAGTAATTTTATTATAAAAGTCTTATGTTTTTCACTATTCTACTTTAATTAGAAAATTCAATCAAGCAAATAGTATATAATATTTTTTTATTTCTATTCAAAATCATTTTTAAATCCATTCCAATAATTTTGCACTACCACCTGCTAAAATATCAAATCCATTTCAATTGGAATTTTGAAATTATCAATTAATAAATTTCAGTCGAAGCAATGTAAAAATAATAACGAAATTAAATTCATTCAACAAGATGAAACATTGAATCAATTGCATATATGAACACCAATGAATTTGCAACACTTTTATAATTTTCTTTTGATGCAAAATGAAAACAAAAAATCATTTGGATATTTGAAACTTTCAATGCATGTTTTAAAAGTAAATTTTGCCAAATTTGTCAATCTTTTTTTCTTGTATCTCTCTCATAAATATGAATTTCACATAATTATCTTTAAATTATTAAATAAATAAATAAAATAAAATTTTTGCTTTGAGTTATGAAAAATATTTTTTAAAGATAATTATGTTTTTAGGATATAATAAAATCTCAAATTTTCTAATCAAAAGTGATGAAGTGATTATGCATAAAAATTTATTTATAGTTGATGAATAGACATGTCATTTTGATAAATAATCATGTTTGTTTGTTTAAATAGTTATAATTTTTTTTATATAACTATTATAAATAAATGTTTCTATTTAAAGATAATTATTCATTTAATAATTGTAACTCTCTTATTACATAACTGTTTTCAATAAATATTTTTTATTCAAAATAATTATTTAAATTATAAATAATTAAAATAAATATTAAATCTGCTCACCAATTCATAATATTAAATTACCAACAATTACAGGCTCGTAACAAACCCAAAAACACCACCTCAATCAGCACCACCAACACTTCCAAGTCAAACTCCCATATTGATCTTGGACTACAATCCATCAAAACCATCTTCCACGTTATGATGCTGATAAGGTGGTCCTGAAATTTTCCCGGAAAGTGGGATATAGCTGAAAGATAGTTGTTCAGTTAAGTGAAATGAAGATAAAAGTGTTCAAATTTTGATTTTAATCGAATTAATCGATCGAATCGATTTAATTCAATTAATCGATCGGTCATCAAATTAAGTCGATTTAACTTTTGAAAATAATTTTAAATAAAATTCAATTTTTGATTAATTCGATTTGAAAATCGAATTAACCGAATAATTAATTAAAATTTTGGTATATTATTAAGGTAAAAAATATGTTTCCAAGCTCCATCATGAATTCTGTAATATCTTCCATCAAATTAAACTTGAATTTTGTAGCACTTTACAGTCCAAGTGATGAAGATATATCCAAAAGAGATTATTGTAATTTTCTTTTACAACTTGCCTGTGACCCTTATATCTCTACCGGTAAGCTTATTAGCAGAGCCAAACTTGAGCTCTTGGAGACTAAGGTAACACCTAGTATAGCAGTTGTTGTAGATTATCGGTATACTAGGTAATATTAATCAATTGCAGTTGTTTAACTACATAATTTGCAATATCTGAATGTAACTTTCTTCCTCACTATGATATAGTTTGAATAGTTCAAAAGCAATGACAAGAAAAAATTTTGGTTAATCAAAATTTATCTGAAACGATTAAAATTAATTCGGTTAATTAATTTTTATAAATAAAAATTTTGATTTGATTAATAAAATTAAAATAAAATATTTTAGTTAATTTAATTTTAAATAATTTAATTTGAAATTAATCGAACCAACTGAATGAACACTCTTACATAAAAAAGTGAGAAAAAAAAATTTTTAAAACTCAACGTCTGATTGACTTATTAAATGTGTGATGAATCACGTGGTGTTATTATTATTTTATTATTTTATATTTTAAAAAAAATTAGAGTGAAAGAGTTTTTTTTAAGTTAAAGTAGATAGTAAATTAAAAAAATTTACATTAAATTTATAAATAATTCAATAAAAAATCATTAAAACAAATCACTAACATTAAAATTCAAATCTAAATTTTATAAATAAAATATTCGAATTACCTCGTATGTTTTGGTCACTACGAGGAGGAAGGAGTCAATTTAGGCTTTTAAGACCGGTGGCCAGAGAGACTCAAAATAATTGTGATAGTGATAGCCGATTGGGACGGACAATAATAAAGGTTTTCAGGTCGTTTTCTCCGTAACCTTCAATCTTACTCGTGCTTTTTCTAATCCTTTCCCCCTGTTACTATAAACCCAAATTCTATTCAAAAATCTTATTTGTGATGGACGGTCAACCGAGTGTAAAACTATAGTTAGTCAAAATACATGAAAAATTATTCTATGTATCGGTGTCGGACAGGCTTATAAGATTATCATTTATGTCCATTAGGTTATAGCTATTCAACATAAAAGGTAAGAATTCCATGGAGTGGAGTATAATTTTATTAGTAAATTAGTAAAAAAATTAGAATTTTCATATAACTTAGTTAATTTATGTAATTACTTCAACAAAATAATATTTAATAAAATTTAATTTTTATAATTTTTTTTTTCTATTTTCAAGCTGTAATTTTTTTTTAATTAGTAAAAAGGTGATTGGTGAGAAAATTAGACAAAAGCCTAATTCAAGTAAACAAAGATCCAAACGGATCCATTCAACCTAAGAAATTTTACGATCCCTTTACAATCTTAATTTTATTAAATTTGCCTTTTAATTAAAGAAAGAAGTAAAAAAAAAAAATGACGTTTGCAGATTTTTTGTTCAACATTTTACTCAACTGGCTAACTGGTTGAGGAACTACCTGGTGATGTAGCGGGATGAGTAGTAGCACAGCGCTTTCCCTCCAGTTTAGATCCACTATCGAGGGCCAATAAACAACCTGAGATTTGCAGGTGTCGGTGAAAAAAGGGATGACATTGATGACTCTTCCCGAAATCACTTTCTCAAAAGGAATCTAATTTCCACCAACCAAACACTTCCTAAGAGTATGCACTGAATGAATGACAAAGGTAAACAAGAAATTTTCCTTGTTCCAAAGTGAAGAAAGGATGAATATGAATAAAATTGGCATTTATGAGATAAATTGATGCTGAAATGTTGTGGCATCTATTATTTTGTAAATCAAGTTTAGCAAACATATCAAACAATATGTGACAAAGTATCCTACATTTAACTACGTCCAAACTAGAAAGCAGAACACAAAAAGATGACATTATCCATACTTTCCATGCTGGTTTTTACAGTCTTCTGCAAATTAAAGGATTAATCCTTGTGCAGATGAGGGCTTTGAAGGTTGATCACTTGTAGCAGGTTTAGCATCTTTAGGAGATCCAGACTTGTTAATCTGTGCGTAGTGGTCTGGTTTCTGAGCTTGTTCCTCCTCAGCCAAAACTTTCTCTTTTGTCTTCTGCCCCACATCGCCTGCTACCTTAGCAACCCTGTTGAATGCACCAGTAACCCATGAGGCTCCAGTCAAGACATAACGGTTCTTCATGACAGCAGATCCAGCATTGCTGACTGTCTGCTCAGCAGCCGTAAATGCAGACTTGGTCTTCTCAGAAACCTGAAACTTCTGGTCCATTTCCCTCACTTTATCATTCACCAAGGTTGTGCCAGCACTAATTTTCTCAGTAAAACCAATCTTCTGGTCCAGAGAAGCAACTTTGGCAGTGGCGGTTGATGTGAGCTGATGCTTCTCATCAAAGGCCTTTGCTTTGTTAACTGCATCTTTGCCAAGAATGAATCCCCCGGCAAGCATGCTGCTTACAACATCCTCTGCCTTCTGGACAGCAGATATAGCCTGGCCAGCACATTTATTCTCTGTTGCCTGAGGTGATCAAACAATTCATTCACATTACACATCATCATTTAGGAAGTGAAATCAAAGCAGATTGCCATGGGTTATGACATTACAGGTGTTGCAGAGGAAGTAGCAGGTGGCTTGTAATCAGGAGCCAGCTCTATGGTGACAGATTGATCAACAATTGTAGCCCCCTGAAGAAAAGCATGTAATCTGAATTAATAAGAATGAAATTAAAACCTTTTATCCAATAAATCAACATCATCCTTTAAGGGAAACAGCTCTTTTCTGAAGTAAACTTTGTAACACTACAAATTAACAATAATATGGCAATCAGGATACCCCTTGCCTCTTCTCTTTTCCCTCTTTACTTCCTCCCTTATATAAGAAACAGAGCGGGGCAACAAGGGCAGAACGATTAGATGTATAAAAAACCAGAAAAAGTCAATAAGAAGGCAAACTTAGATACTTCAAATAAAAGAGATGTTGCAATGAAAGATTATGACATTGAACCAACGAAAAAGAAAAGGAAACAAATAAATATATCTCGAAACCATGATGGTAACTGAAAACACATACTTGCATAAATGAGGAACTAAATGCAAGCTTTGGTAGAATAACTGCAGTTTTACCACATGATGCCAAATGGCCAACATGAATGTTGTTTTGTGAAACCAAAAAAACTCTTCACAAGTCAGAAGAACACATAAAAATTGAAACCTCTCAGCCACATAGGTTTTAAACACCATTCAAATGTAGAGCTAGATTCGATCAGTTCCTTGAAATTAAGTTTTATTTTAAATCAATTATCATCAAACTGAAGCATAGCGTGAATTCAAGATATAAATTCAAATATTCAGTCAAACACATACATGGATTCACATGTCTTCAGCAAATCTTACCTCAGAGGCAGATATATTTTAGTAGCAACAGTTGTTATTTTTTAACTGATAAAAGACTTTCAACAAAATGGCTTTGGCATGGTGATTGCAGCAGCAAAGCATTAAAGTGTTTGGTTTCAAAAGCACATGATCTCCATAAAAGATTTATAGACATTTAATTCCCATATATGTTTGACCAACCATTTGCCTTATAACAGAAGCATAAACCAAATTATGTAATGCATATGGAAGGGTCGGTGAAAACAACTAATAATATTCAATACAGAAAAGCTCAAAAGAAATGAGATAGGTGCACACTGAAAGAAGAACGGCAGTCTCAGCTCCCGATGGATCCTTGAAAGCAACATATGCAACTTGAGATCGCTCATTATCACTGGAAGGAAAAAAAATGAAATCAATAAGAAACTTAGACCAGATACTGTTTACAAATGAAAGCAATGAGAAGCAATTTTAAGTATTTGCTTCCTTTCTTTGTATCCATACTGTAAAATAGAGCAAGCAAACAAAAAAGAGATGGCGAAACTTAAATATCTTACGGTAATAACTAACCCATGCATTTCAACATGTTCAATTTCACCAGAGAAGGAAAAGAACTCCTTAATATCTTGCTCAGATGCACCCAAGGAAACATTGCACACTTTCACCGATTGGATCTGTCAAAAAGAAACAGCATAAATCCATAAATTAGACTTGACAATCTGTATATTTGTACCGTGTCTATTTAGAGTCAAACACAAATAAAACATGAAAATTACAATGCTATAATTCGTGTCTACACACCAAACAGGAGTAACATATTTTTGGTTTTTACCAAACTTATATTCGATTTTTGCTAAAATTTCAATCTGCGTCATTTTTGTGTATTTTTTCGTATATTTTTTACCGTGTCACCATGTTGTATTTAAAATTATCAAGTCTACCATAAATAGATAATATGCATTTCACAAAGAAGACATTCCTTATCCTTTTAGGCAAAATGAAAAACAAAATTGCCACTAGGTTTCAACCTCATTAAAAGTTATCATCTACATAATAACCACATCCAGGAGCACATACATGCACATAATTCACCATTCAATTCTTATTATGGAAGGCCTTAAAGCGAGTTAAATTGTGTAAATTTTCCATTTTTCTTTAAAGAAATCTAAAATTAAGTTTTTTGTTCATCAACCTAATATATTCCTAATTGGCATAGAAAAATTGAATTACAAGCGCGAAATGAAATCAACAAGATCCATAAATAGTTTGCATATAATTCCCAAGACATATAATCAAAACTCTTTATTAATCAAGCAAATGAAATTTTTTCTTATTGTCATAAATTTTCTTGCCGACCAATCAAAATGATAAAAAAAACAACCATAAAAATTGCACTAACCGCCATGGAGTTCCGTTTATGGCAAAACAAATCGAATCTTTCTTCACCGGAAAAAATTTTTTTTTCTTTCCAGTAAAATTGAAAGGAAAATGAAAAATTTTCCCCGAGAGAGAAGCTCCGGTGGTTAACGAAGTCACGGGGCGGACAATAAATATCTTCCGCGGATATCCTTAACATAGATCTTTAACTTTCATGCTGTGGGCAATAGTACTTTATAGGGATTGGGTATTTTGGAATATTTGTACAATTTAAGAAGCGTGATTACTGTAAGTTTATGTAGAGTCGGGTATAGTTGATTTAATGTAGTGGGGGTTGACGTGTGAAGGTAAAGGAACGTGGTCGTGGAGCTTAAGTTTTCAATTTTTTATTTATTTTTATTGCAAATTGGAATTATGTCTTGGAATTATAACTTAAAATTCTGTTTTTTCAGGTTTGTTTAATAATGATATATTAAAATATTTTAAAATATATGAAATAATAAAATATTATAAATAAGGGAGGAATCAATTTTCACCCAAAAATTATTTTTTTAATATTAAATTTGATAAATTCAAGAGATGACGTTAATTATTTTGTTTTTACTTGATTCACCAATTATTTGAATATATTAAAATCAATTATTAAAAAATGTAAAATTTTTTAATTTTACATTAATACAAGTAGATTCCTTTCTTATTAAAAATATACAATAATATAATGATTTTTTTATTTCAAAAACTTTTTATATTATAAAAATATCCCTTAAATATTTTGGTTACAAAATAAAAATTTTAAATTAAAAAACCATATTTTTTTAACATTAAAATTAAATTAAAAACAGCGTTTAATAAAAAATTATTTTCAACATCAACATTAAACTAACCTTAATATCCTATTCCCATTTTCTTACAATGAAGTCATTTAAGTTGGGTTACATTATATTGAACCCATCCAAGTCATTAATTGGGACCACTTCACGTTGAGATGGAGTCTCATTTTTAGGTCCAATTTGGGATAGCACTTGCTAAGGGTGAGCAACCGCTTAAGATTAGGAATGGGAATCCAATCCGACTTTCGACGGGTTTTGATCCGATCTGATTTTATGAGATTAATTTTTTATTTTTTATTTTGGGTTTTAGATCGGGTCGGGTAAGGTTAAGAAACAATTGGGATCGGGTCAGATTCGAGTTTTAGGCATATCCGATCCGATATTATATAAAAAATTATTTTTAATTAATTAATTATTTATATATATTTATATAATGATATTTTTAAATATTTATATTTAAAAAATAATATTTTATATTTAAAAAAAAAATATTTTATTAATTTCATGTCGGATCGGGTCTGGTACGATTTATATAATATTGGATCGGGTCGGATTCAAGTATGAAAAAACAAAAAAAAATTTCTCATAGGGTCAGGTTTTGGTTTATTAATACATAAAGTCAGATCGGGTTTGGGACGAGCAAAACCCGTCCCGATGCCAACCCTACTTAAGATCATTAAGTTAATGTTTGATATGCGGTAATTATTTTTAAAATTATGGTAATTTATATATGATAATTAGATCGTTATGTTTGATAAATATTTGATAATTTTACGTGATGATAATTTTAAATTATCGAAAATAATCAAATCACTTACTTAGATAATGATTTAATTATGATATAAAATTTGAGAAATTTTTGTCATTGATATGATATGATATATAAAATTAACAACAATTAATTTCATCCATTTAATATGTAAATTAAAAACTTGTTGTATCTTAAAATTATAATCATTTTATATTATAAATTTTTATATTTTCAAATTAATATTCATTATAACAAGTTTAAAATAATTTATGTATTTGTTTAATTTTTAATATTTTATATATAATATAATTGTTTAATTATGAATTTAATATAATTCAAATTTTTTTACATAATTTATATTATAAAAATAAATTTATCCATCAATAAATATATTTATTAATTTAATAATATTTTATTATAAGATAAATCAATATTACTAATATTTTACAAATTATTATCTTTAAATAATCATAAAATTATTAATTTGTATAACTATTACACTATACATGATTTTTTCATACTTTTAAGCAAAATAATATTTAACTTTTAATAATACCAAATATAGTAATATTTAATTCATAAAAATTAATAATCGTTAACCAAATAAAATGATTATTTCAAATAATGAGTGTTAAGATCACTCCAGTAATTATGTTATCATAATGATCTTGTAAAATATACCAAATGCTATCTAAGTGGCTTTGGAATAATTGGTTTGGATATTTTAAGATGGTCATGAGATGTGACAGGTGATTCATGGTTTAAATATTTTAGTATTGATACTATTATGTATATTTGATAATTTAAAATATGATATAGTAATATGACATAAAAATATATAAAAAATAAAATTGATACGATT
The DNA here is from genome assembly GCF_047325235.1 of Durio zibethinus. Classification (NCBI taxonomy): domain Eukaryota; kingdom Viridiplantae; phylum Streptophyta; class Magnoliopsida; order Malvales; family Malvaceae; genus Durio; species Durio zibethinus. The sequence continues at coordinate 4,117,737 of NC_143173.1, read as the reverse complement.
TAAAATTTTGATGAAAATTATACATGAGTTTAATAAAAATTAAAAAAATATATTTTATGTTTTTTGCATGAATATGAATTATAACATGTAATTTTTATATAAAATAAAAATACATAAATTATTAGTATTTTACACAATATAAAAACATAGATGACCAAGTCTTAAATAAATGGTTCATAATTACTTAACAATTCTTTTTTGATTAAAAGATTTTACTACAAGACCGATAATAAAATTATGTAAATTTTAAAAATATATTATCATTTGAATAAAACTGATTTTTGTTTTAGTATATAATTTAGTTATTATTATTTTTTATAACCTATTATTTATCTTGTTTTTGTCATAGGTCAATAGAAATTTGAAAACATTTTTCTTTTATAAACTTGTGAATATTTGTAGTTTGTAGTTTGTAATATTTAATTTTAATTTAAATCTATTGTTAATTTATGAATCTAATTGTGTAATTATCATTTTTAATCATGATATTAAAAAATTATTATCCTAATATATATAAATTTAAAATTTTTAAGATATACGATTGCAATTTATTTTCATTAAATTTAATAAAATTAAAAAAAATTAAAATATTTCACAAATTAGCTTATTAATGTAACGATAAATTTCATCACTTTTGTTATTTTATGTTAAATAATTAATAACTTAAAATATAATGACAAAATTAAAAATAAAATTATAGTACTTTAATTTTTTTAAAAGTTCATAGATTAAGAATTTATGTAAAAAAAAAAAAATTGGAGAAATCAAATTTTTTTTTTAAATCTAGCATTGATTTATATTAGTAAAATTTATTTCTAAATTAAAAAAATACACATGTGTTGTCGTGGGTAAAATTTTTTTGTTTTACTATCTCTATTAACTATTTTTTTTTATAAAATTTATCTAATTAAAAAAATTATATAAAAAAAAATGCCATGCAAATAAAAGCTATTTGCATGAGTAGAAGATATAAAAGCTATCCCTCTAATGTGTTGTTTGGGTGTTTGGTTTGATTATGAGAGGTAAAAAAAGAAAAAGAGGTTTGGTATGATTAAGGCGTCAAGGCAAAGTCATTTGACAGAAACAAAGAGTGTAAGGGAGAAACAAAGGAAATGAAGGATTTATTTTGGGGGTTTTAGATTTTAGAAAAAAGAAAAGGGTAAATGAGTAAATGAAATAATTAAAATATTAAATATTAAATATTAATACTATTATTTATTTATTTATTTTAATATTTAATTATTAAATTTCAATTTTATTGATCGGTTCGAGTCTTAAAATTCAAGATCGAAAACCGACTGATTAAATCGCAAAAATTAAACCCCAAACTGATTTAATTATTAAACCAAAAAAACGAAACAAAATTATTTTAATGACAAATTTTTAAGCAATTTTTTGGGTTAACATCGATTGTTGCTTTCCCCTAATTTTAACATCTCTATCAAGTGACACATTTAGTTACAAAATTTATGTAATTAAAAATACAAAAAACAAAATAAAAGAGAAAAAACAAATGAGGTGCGATGTCAACACCTCTTTTAGGTTTTTTTTTTCATAAAATTACTTTAATAAAAAAGATAAAAAGGAAAAAAAATTCATTGAGGTACTACGTGGATATCCTAATTAAGTAGGGATCTATTAAAGACAAATTGATATGGCATTCCTTAGCATTGCCTCATTTGGTTTCAAAATTTATTTAATTAAACAAACAAAAGGTTAAAAAAACAAATTGAGGTGTGTTAGCTCAAAGACTTGAATAAGCCAAAAATGAATAAATTGGTTTATTATAAATTTTAACAAATTTAATGGCAATTAAAACAATTATTACAAATATCAATTTCTAAGCTAATAAACTCAAAATATAAGCACGATAATGATAACTTGAAATGTAAAGAGGTAGAGTTAAAAAATCAAACATCGAGATTATAAATGTTCAGCCCTTTCTCTAAGCACTTAGCCTCACTTACCAAGGAGTTGAATTCACTATCAAAATGTTAAATATTACAACCTAGCTTCTTCTAAAGCTTGATACAATCTACACAACTTCTTAAAAGATTATCCACCCTCTTAAGCTCACAATACAACCAAGTCTTTTAGTGGTTAACATTCCCCTTAAGCTTACAAAGTCACAATACAAATGAAAGTGCTTTTGCACATTTGATAACCTTGAGTATTTACAATTTTGAAGTACAAATAACTGTTAATAAGGATATCAAAGAGAAAAAAATGAATACAATATAAATTTTTTGCTTTTTTTCACATAACAATAAGCTATTTAATGCTTGAAGAAGATGAATGATGGAAGCAATAGATTTATTTGGCTCTTGATGGCTTTAATTTGGTGAGAGATTTCATTTTATATGTAGAAAGGTGAAGAAAGCCATTAGTTTCATTTAATATTAGGAGCCTCTACAAATTATAAGAAAAAGTAATCCTTTAAGCTTATCAGGGTCAAATCAATTGATCCTGTATTAAAAGGGATCGATTGATTCTAGTTTTGAAAGCCAAAACTTTAGGAGTGAAAATACTATCCAATCGATCAGGTAAGATACCTAATCGATCCTATATGCAGGTGATCGATCTCCTAGGTAGGTGATTGATCAATTCTCATGCTTATCAAAATAAATTTTGCTTTTATTTAAAAATCAATCAATCCATACATAAGAGGGGATCGATCTTTTCTTGATATTATTGTACCAATCGATCTAATAAAAAAGGCGATCGATTGGTTTTAGCAAAAATCACACGAGAAAAATTTTAGCCAAAAAAGTAATCGATCCTTTTGGAGAAACGATCAATTGAGTGCTTGAAGGGATTAATCTTATCCCTAAGGGGATTGATCCTTTCCATGCATTTTTTACCAAATTCTTTTTTTTAGCCATGAAAAAAGAATTGTATTTGATTTAAAACAATTTTTCACTTGATGGAGGGCTAGAAAAATATTCAAATTAAGTTCAAATCAATTTAATTCAATTTTAGTAAATATTTGTTTTGTCATTTTAAAATTCTTATTAATTTAAGACCAAGAGAGTGTCACATGGATGGGTACATAGATTTTTTTGGCAAAATTTATCTATATTAAAAACAAAAAAGCTAAAAAAAAAATAAAAAAAGAGAAAAAATAAGGTAGTATGTGGATACTTTAATGATGATTACATCTTAATTATGTATAAATATAGTATTAAATTAAGATAATAAATAATAATTTTTTAATATAAAACATATATATCAAAATAAAATTAAATAAATAATTAAAAATATAGTTTAATATATGTATATATAGTTAAAGTAAGATGGAACACCATAAATTCGTCTTTGACTCAATCATGATTTAAAAAAAATTCAATTTGATCTCAAATAAAAAACTCATTTATTGGATTCGAACGAATCAAATATAGCGAATTCAAGTTATTTTGTTATCCATACCTCCATTAATATTTTTTTTAATTTATTTATTAATTTTTTGTTACAAATTATCTGATTAAAAAAATAAAAAAGATAAAAAATGAAATAGAGTGTTATCACTTATACACATCCGTGGGTTTTTTTAATAAAATAATCTAATAAAAAATAAAGGTAGAAAAAAAGAAGAGAAAACAAAAAAAAAAAAAAAGAGAAAAAAAGAAAGTCAAGTTGCCATGCAACATTATTGATGATGAGTTTTTTTTAATATCATTTTTTTTAAATAATTATCAAATTAAAAATAGGAAAAAATCAAAGAAAAAGGAATAAATTTTTTAAATAAAAAATATTAAAGGTAAGTCACATTAAAAAATTTACCATATTAAAAGAAAATATAAATATTTAAAAAAATAAATAAAAAATATAAAAAAATAACTAACAATGGTATACCTATGCTATGAAGTTGACAAAATAAAAAATTTTAAAATTTTAAAAAAAATTTATTTAATATATAAAATTTAAAAATAATTTAAAATAAAAAAATAAAAATACAACACTTTTAGAACAGGAATTGTGTGACAAAAAAGAAAGAAAAAGAAAGTGAGTGACAAAAAAATTTTGAAATCTAAAGAAAAATTTATTAAATATATCAAAATAAATGTAAATATGCTACATATTTTTTATACCAAATAGGTTTTATATAAAAAAGAATCAAAATCTTTAAAAAAATAAAAAAAAATTTATGTCTAAAAAGCAAAAATATTTTTGGTATAAAATGAGTTTCACATAAAAAAATTAAAATCTTAAAAATATTCATTAAATATTAAAAAATATGAAAAATAGTTAAAAAATAAAAATAAATAAAAATTTAAAAAGAAAAGAACAAGTGCCATATAGCACAGCTTAAAGGGATCATACATAAATAATTAAAATTTAAAAAGACAAAAAATTAAAAAATATCACGTGATACTTGAATTAAGTTTCATACAAAAATAAAATTTATCAAAATGATGGATTTAGAAAAAAACATGTTAATAAAAGAAAAAATAAAAAAAATTTTGATAAAGTAGATTAAAAATTTTTGAAATTTTTGAAATTTGTTTATGAAATTTTTAAAAGAAATTGAAAAAAATTGACAATAAAAATTTTTAAAAATAAAAAACAAAAAAATTCTGCCACGTGTGAAATGGGGGGGGGGGGGGGGGTTGGTAAGGGGACGTGCCCTACATTAGCAGCAAAGTTAAAAGCATGGATGAATTGAATAATTTTGTTCTTTTTGGGTCTGAGAATAGAACAATTTTAAATATGCAGTTATCCTCCAAAACCGAAACTTCTAGAGTTGTCCTTGTTTGACTCCAAGGAGAAGGAGAAGAACATGATCATCTAACTACAACAACAAACCAATTTGGTATATTATAATTACTTCATCACCTCAAACTCATTTCTTTCTTTCTTTTAGGTTTTTTTTTTTAATTTATTTTTTTGGCTTTTGCCTTATTTTCATCTTTCCTATCTTTGGTTCTTCCTTCGTTACTGTGACCAATTCCTTAGAAATTAACAAGGAAAAGGAATGAGTTTCCAGGATCTTGAAGCTGGTTTTGTAAGGCCGCAGCAAAACAACAACTTGAATTCTTCTTCTCAGCAACAGTTGTTCCAAGGAAAAGGAGAGGCTTCGGCTTCGCAATCGGTGGCCGCTGGGATTTTCAAAATAAGAAACGCTATTTTGGCCTTTGATCGTCTTGTTAATTCCCTTGGTACCCCTAAAGACACCTCTGAATTACGCGACAAGTTGTAAGTTTTTTCTTTTTAAAACAGTTTTTGAGGCAATTGGCGCTTTTTATTGTTTTGTTTCTTGATGAATGATTGCATGATTAATCACTATTTGCCCTTCATGTTCCCGCTGGTTAGAACTTGAGACTCCAACTTAGATGCCTTGGATTTGAATCTTGGGTTAGATGAGATGGAATTTATGGGATGAGAGCGGGTTATCTCCTGTTTTGTGGCTCAAGATGATATGATTTTGCTCTTCATTGGTCCTTATATTTGGTTGTCTTCCTTGGTAGGCATAAGACAAGGTTACATATAGGGCAATTGGTCAAAGAGACTTCCGCAAAACTAAGGGAAGCAAGTGAAGATGATCAAGATGCAGAAGTTAGTGTAAGTTCATCTGCTTTATATTTTGATTTTTAATTTTTTCCAAAATTATATAACTAGATTAGACCTGACAATTTTTGTAGTCGTATTTGTCTATTTCGTATCTAACACGTGTAAAACACAAAAATTGTTATGTCACATTTCATGTTGACATGCCAAACACAAAACACATATTTTGGTTTTTGCCAAACTCATATATGGTTTTTGCTAAATTTTAAATCATTTGCTTTCGTGTTTATTTCATCAATTTTGTATTGTGTTACTGTGTCATATTTAAAATTGTGGGTTTAAACTAGATAATATGTTAGTGAAAAAGATATTATGGTATAATGGTGCAAGTAAGTGCTATTGGGGCATTCTAAGACGCTTCTATTGTGTTTAACCTCTCATGAGCACTTCAGTAAGTGCATTGCTTGCCCTTTATGACACTGGTTTACTTGTTGGTATCCCCTTCTTTATCTACTTATGCTTTTATCCTCCTATCTTTTGACTAAATTGGTTTTGGAAATTGTTGACTCTTCCCTACTATACTTGTTCTTCAAAAGAGTAGTGCCTTTTTCATTTCTTGTTTTAGGAGGAAGTTGGTGGTTTACATTACATCACCTGACAATCTTTTCATTAAACTGCAGCCCTTAAAGAAGATTGCTGATGCTAAGCTTGCGAAAGATCTTCAGTTGGCTCTTAAAGACTTTCAGAAGGCTCAAAGGCTTGCAGCTGAGAGGGAAACAGCATATACTCCTTTTGTTCCCAAAGAAGTACTTCCTCCCAGGTACTTTAACCGGCACTGAAATTACTTTTATGTGCGTACAGCAATACCAGCATAAGTACACATATCCTGCAGATTGTAGATAAGAACATGCATGTGTGAATCTGTCAATATAAACATGCATATGTGCATATTCAATATGATTGCTGGTTCATTGGGTCTGGGTACAATTATCGTTTGTCCTGTATTTTATGGTGTGAAAAGTTAACTATCCTTTTATGGGTTTCATTTTAAACACATGTAGTAACGATAGAATGTGAAAGAGCAAAACTTATTGTGGAGTTTGTAAGTTCCAGCATATTAGTGGAAAACATCAAAACTGAAATAGATACTGAAGAATGATTAAGACAGTTTCTATTAACTTTTTCTTGTAATCTCTATATTGTTGTTGAAGAATGGCAAACATAAAATTGGAATGTAATATAGTGACTCATGGTTTGGAATCCTACAAGCTTCTTTTAGCTACTTTTCGTCATTACAGGGTTGACCATACTGTCTATAATTTAAATGCTCCTGAGCTGTTATATTTTGTGCATGAATGTTGTGCTTTATCTCACAACTTGTAAACATATGCAGTTATGCTGCCCATGAGGTGGAGATAAGTTCATCTAAGAGTCAAGAACAACAAACTCTTCTGGTAGCAAAAAGGTGAGGAGTTTTTACATGGTACTTTGATTATATAACCTACTTTTGTGAAGCTGTTAGTTATTTGCACTAAGTCAATCTTTTCTGGTGTGGCTGAAAATCTTGAATTTTGTGATAACTCAACCCTTATTTATTATTTTCAGCTTCTTGCTTGAAAAAATGTTTTCTTCTTTACCCATGTAATTGACTCTTTTGAGGTGGCAATTTTTTATCTTCTTTAAATGTTGCTTATATTGTAGACTATTTTGATAAAAGGGAGAGATTCTTCTTCTTATCTCTGTGACTGATGCTGCTGACACTTATTCAAGAAATTCTTTTTGATGGTTTGTAATTCCATAATTGTTTAGATAGAATTTTACCTCTTTTCTTCCCCACCCTAAAGGTTAAACTATCACTTCCAGAACTAGTCAGCCTTATTGTTGTTTAAAAAGTTGTTATTATGAGACTCACTTTGATAGTTTCTTGAGTAACTTGGGCCAAAAAATAGCACTGGATTTCTGTAGTATCCTTCTTTGAGGCTTTAAATTAGGGAAATGTGGTTTCAAATGTGGATTCATTCATGTCGCAAAGCTATTTTCTATCCCTTGTTTCTTCCCTTTTTAATTTTTCATCAATTGAATTGCTTGAGTTTCCATAGTGAGAGAGACGGATATGTCATAGACTGCCGTCAAAAATACATAATTCATTTCCCTGTAAATGCTTATAATTGTCAAATTATTCTGTTAACAGACAAGAAGTTATACTGTTGGACAATGAAATCACATTCAATGAAGCTATTATTGAAGAAAGAGATCAGGGGATCAAAGAAATTCAACAACAGATTAGTGAAGTGAACGAGATTTTCAAAGATCTAGCAGTTTTGGTCCATGAGCAAGGAGCCATGATTGGTAAGACTTATGTCAAATATATACTTTTGTTGGAATGTCTTGTCTTCTTACTCAAGTTTCTCCAAAGCTTTGGCTGCAAATGTGACAAGATGTTTGACATGTTTTCCTTGCAGATGATATTGGTTCAAACATTGAGAATTCCCATTCTGCAACTGTGCAAGCTACTTCACATCTTAAAAAAGCAGCCAAGATCCAGAGAGCAAATTCATCTACGGTAAGTATGATCTATCCAAATCATTTTCTCTTGTTCCAAACAGAACTATTTTTCCTCCTTAAGATCATTTATTTACCAATTTTTAGTCATAATTATAGTTGTTTCACATAAAATATTTCTTCAGTTTCACATTTTCCTCGTTTAACTTCATGGTGGGTGATATTTATACTTTTGATAGGAATAACTTCCAAGTTATTTTTATTGTACCGATTTTGATTGAGGTTTGTAACTTTGAACTAGTATGTGACATTAAAAAATGATTAACCAATGAAATTTTTTCATGCAGAGATGTTTGCTGTTGGTAATCTTTGGGATCATTCTCCTCATTTTCATCATAGTCGTTGTGGCTTAAGCACCGGATATGGTGTCTCGAGCTAAAAGTTCTCCACAGAAGTGTAACCAACTGTTCCGGTGGTATACAATAAAGATTATACAGCCATGTAATGTATGCTACTATTTTTGATGCTGTGGTGAGATCCTCCCTGTCCCTGGAGGCTTTTAGCTTTACAGCAAGTCATGTAAATAGACTTGCATCATTAATAAATTTCAAAATCTTTTTGCACCTTCTGTTGTTTGTAATTATTGGCATAGGGTTTGTTTCAGGAGTAAAATGCAAAATTTATTGAGCTTGAATCAATGTAGGAAAGAAGGCTGGTATATCTTTTTCAACCGAAGGGCAGGAAACTCCTTCACTTGAAGTGTGGAATTTGCTCACCCACCTCTCCTTGTAAGGAGATTAAAAGAAAACTAAATGAAAGTACCTTTGAAGAAAGGAAACTAGAAAAGTGGATGAGGATGGATGGCACTTAAATATGTAACAGGTTTGATGATTGGTAATACAGCTGTAAATGAGTTAACTGACTCACTTTGAGCTATTCGGTGTGTACTTATTCGGGTTTGATTTGATTTGAATTTGAAAAAAACTACTCGAATTCAATCTGTTCATTATTGAGTTGAACTCAAGATTGAGTAATTCTAATAATGGATTGATCTGAACTTGAGTGGTTTAATGTCCCACTTAAGAGATTTGTGAACCTAATCAAGTTTAATCAAACTTTTATTTACCTATATATATATATATATATATATATATAAGTAAATGGTAAAAATTATAGGGTTCCATATCAACATTTACAATTTTATCAAATATAAACAAGTCTATCAAATTGACTGAAATTAAGTTAACTTAATTAAATTATATGTCTAGCTTGAACGTGAAAAATAGATTTTGATTGAGCTCGAATTAAATTTTTAATTGTGAATTTTTGAGTTGAGTCAATTTCGAGTTTGACACATTATCACTTCGATTACACATAATTGATACTAACAAATAAATATTGCCTTCAAATTTCTACCATCATCGATCCAGTGTTACCGGGATTTTTTTATTTTTTTTTATTGTCTTGATGGTGGGGTTATACAAGAGGCTCAAACTGGAGACCTTGACCTCCATTAATTTTAGGTTAAACACTCAATTAAAAATCTAATATTTACGTGTTTTCTAAATTAAGGATATCATTTTTAATTTGATTCAATTTAGAATTTCGTGTTTTCAAATTTATTCAATTAAAGATTCCATAATGATTGTGACTTACATGCACAAAAAAAAAATTGAAACCTGTGATCTGTTATTTGTTGGTTTGAAAATGAGGATATAAAGTACTTTTACATTAAAAGTAAAAAGTTTTGGTTTTAAAAAAAAATGGTATAAACGCATCTAAGAGATTAAAACTATAAAAAATGGAATTTAGTGAATTTAGGGGATTCAAGGTTTCAAAAAAAAATTATTAATCAAAGATCAAGTGGATTAAGAAGAAATTGTGATTCTTGAAAGCAAGATTAAGAAGAAATTGAGTGGATTCGTAATTCCTAAAAGGAATATTAAAAAGAAATTGAGTGGTGCTTTTCATTCTAAACACTTGGGTGTCCATCATTTTCAGGTGAGTTTTTTTTTTTTCTTACGAGGTTTTGACAAATGTATGATCCTAAACAAGTAGTTAGTAGTTATTGGATTTAGTTTGAATAAACAAATGTTTAAAGTTTGATGATATGTTATTTTTTTTCTTTTTACAAATATAAGTTTTGAATTGATGATAATAAGATTTCATTATCAAGGAACATTTATTGGAAAGGGTTCAAATTTGAGCTATATAAATAAAATTGTTGAAGACTTTGACATTTGACCCTAAAAAGATTAGTTTTTATGAGTTCTTAAGTGTTTGTGAAAATATTGGATTTATGAACATTAGAAGAATTTTTTATTTAAAGCCTGGTATAACACTTAATGGTGGATTTAGATTAGTTAGGGATGACGAAACTATTCTTGATATGATAGGATATTAGTTAAATAATGATATAGTAGATATCTATATAGAACATGGTATAGATGAGCCTCAATTAGTTCCTAAGGTATTGAGTTTAACATCAATAGAAGAGAATCAGGATGTTGTGACTGATGAACTATCTAATGAGGCTATCGTTTTTGGTGATGTGATTGAAGAAAAAGTAAATGATGGTCATAGGGTTTAATGTGATGTAGAAGAACATAATAATGTTGTTAATGATGAACCACCTAATAGGGTTCATAATTAGGTACAAGTATAAGATGTTAATGATGGAAATGGATCAATTGACAGTGAAGGTGGAAATCCTATTTATGGTGCTAATATTCAAACTTTGAATGGTAACGAGGATGAAGAAATTATTGCTAGGTCCAAGTTTAAGAAAATAAAAAATAAGAAGGGAAAAAGCAATAAACAGGGAGTGGGCGAGAGAGCGAATATTACTAATAATGAGGTTGGGATTAGATTTCAAGTTCAAAAAAAGTCTTTGGCACTAAAAATGATAAAGGGTACCATAATGAGTATTATGACTTTGATAAATATGAAAGCCCTGCTAGTAATAAAAAAGACATGGTGGATGATGCTATTAGGAGAAAAAGCAAGTTTTCAGTTTATGCTCTAACTACAAGTACCCTTTATATAGAATTAGGTATGTTATTTGAGAATTTAAAACAATTTAAGCATGTTATGTCATTACTAGCTATTCATACAAACAGGGGTATAATTTGAGCAAATATTCATTAAAATTTTGTAAGAGGTAAATGTGCTGCACTTAATTGTCTTTAGTTGATAAATGCACCTTTTGATAAGAAGTTGTAGTCATTTTCAAGTGAAGACTTACAACAACAATCATGATTGCAACAAGGTGTTTAGCAATCCAAGGATGATTTAATCTATTTTGGTTGAATTGTGTACTAAAAAGTTTATGAAAAACCCTTTTATAAAGAATTTAGAAATATAGAAAGTAGTTAAAAATGAATATGAAATAGATGTGAAAATGAGTATGGTAAAGAAGGCAAAAAATGATGTGGTTGATAAGGTAGTAAGTAATTATAAGATAGAGTTTGCAAACTTGTGAGATTATACAAGTGCAATCAGAGACTAATCTTGGTAGCACTGTGAAGATGGAAGTGTATAAACAGATGTCAAACTCTTCACCTGTCTTTGAAAGATATTACATATGTTTGGCTACCTTTAAAATGGTTTTGAAAATGGTTTTAAACAATTTTTAAGGCTAGAAGGTTGTTTTCTAAAAAGCTTTGCTTTGTCCTATTGGTAAAGATCGAAACGTTCAAATGTTTCCAGTGGTTTGGGCATTAGTGAAAATGGACTGCACAGTTTCTTGGAAGTGGTTTATTGACTTTTTAAAGTTAGATATCATGATCCTTGGAAATGGAATAGGCTGGACTATAATGATAGACCAACAAAAGGTAACTTATATAAATTGTATTCAATTATTTATTTCTTAACATAAATGAATCTAATCCTCTATAACAATGCATGGCCCTAACAATGTTATTAATGAGTTGCTTTCAGATATTAAGCACAAATATTATGCTAGACATGTATATGTCAATTAGGCTAATAATCATTATAGAGATGAAGAAATGAAACAATGCTTTTGAAAAATTGTTAAGGTGAGCACAATTATAAGATCTGAAAACTTTTTGAATGAATTAGCAACTAAGAAAGCCAAAGTAGTTGAAGACATACTCAAAGTCCCACTTCAATAATGGTGTAGAGCATTATTCAACATTGACTCCATAATTGATTTAATGGATAACAACTTATGTGAAGCTTTCAATGAAACATTATTGGATAACATAAGAAAGCTAGTTATGTAATAGGTAAGGAGAGACATGATGTTAAAAATTGTAAGGAAAATAAAAGAAAGCAATAACTGAAGAGGCAACATTAGTCTCGATATTTGGAAAGTCATAGAAAAAATTCAAAAATTACTTCTAAATGTATAGATAAATTTAATAGAGATGCTGGATATGAAATAAATTTGGGCAAAGAAATGTTTATGGTTAATTTAAACCAAAATACATGTTTATTTAGAAGATTTATACTTTTTAGTATTCCTTGTGCACATGTCATATGTGCAATTGGAAACTTGAGGGAAAATGTGAAAGATTATGTCTTTAGTTGATACTATAAGGAGTTGTACATGTTGGCTTACAATAATGCCTTATAGCTCATGCCTAGAATAAAAAATTGATCTAAATCAATGACAAAACGGTCACTTAACCCACCAAAATATAGAAAGATACCAAGAAGGTCCAAAACCAGCAAAAAAAAAAGTCCCTAATGAACCCAAAAAAAATACAATAGTAAAACTTGTAGTCTGTCAAGAAAGGGCTTGATAATGATGACACTCTATTTCTGTCACAAGAAAATAACAACAAAAGAGGTTGTCCAATAAAGGGTAATGATGTAATTTCATATTATTATCTTATTTTGTAATAATATTTTCATTTATAATTTATTTCACTATTAGATACACTAATCCTAATCTAACCATTGATGCCAACAATCATTTCAAGAACAAATTACTAAAAACAACATTAATATTGGTGGATCTAGTGCAAGAAATGCAAATGTGGCGTCAACTGAGGTTGCAAAAACAAAAAAAATAAAGACAGTGTAATGCATCTGCCTTTACTTCTACTTTTGCCTCTACTTCTGTTTTTGTCTTAGCTTATACTATTTTTATTTTTGTTTTTGCATCTGGGTTAGTATTTGCATTTACTTCTGTATTTTTATTTAGGTTAACTTCTACATCTTAATATGGGTTAGTTTCTATATCTTCATCTATTTTTGGCTTTAGGCATGTGTTTGCATTTGTGTTTGCACATGGTTATGAACTATCAAGCAAATTAGTCTAAATAAGTAATGTTAGTGTTGCTGGTAGTAGAAATTATTCAAAATCTAGAAAAGTTCTTGGGAGTTGTTTTGTAGATTTTGAAGGAAGATTACATGGTATGACTTGTGGAGAAAGTGAAAGTATATTATTAAAAGCCAAATCTAGTTTAACCACCATAGGAAAAAGAATTATTTCAGCAAACTGTATAAAGATAAAGAAGAACAACAGATCTTCAGAAGCATTTTCCAAAATCAACAAAAAAGAGAATAGACTCTATACAAACTTGCAGATAGAGAGACAGATCTTAAATGAAAGTGTTATTATAGTATTTTATACATTTTTAGTTGTTTTAGGTATTAAGGATTAGGTTTGTAAAAGTTTCATAATTATTTTTCGATGTTAGAACATAAGTTGCCAAATCAAAAACTTATGTGAGACTAAGAAACGGGCTATTGATGATATGGCTTCTACTCAAGAGAGTCAACTTAAAGTTTCAAATGAAAAAAAAAAAAGTGAAAACAAAAGATTTGAACAGAGCATTTTGGTTGCAGAATTGTATTTGAACAAAATTTATTATTGATTTAAATGAAGTAACTTTTATTACTGTAAAAATGCTTTATCTATGTTGTTGGAATTTGCGTTTTTATATTCTACCTTCTATTGAATGAAATTAATGTTCTCATCATCTTAGTTTATATAAAACAACCTATATAATGAGGAGTTGTAGGAAAAAGCACATTTTTCATTCATAAAAACTTTCATTATACAATTTAAACCAAACAACTTAAATCATAATTCACAGCTATAATCATAATTTACATATCTAAACCAAACATACAAATCTTCCCTTCTTTTTTTTTTACCTTTGAAAATAAATAAACAAAAGATAAAAATGAAAAATATTAACAAAACCAATTTTCATCTCTTCCCACCATCTTTATCTTTCAATTTCAACTTTTTCATACTAAGGCCCCATTTGGATGCTCGATTACCTCCCGTGAGGTTAGGTTGGGGTTCTTAACTCTACTAGTGATTTGTTTAGCACACCATTCTAGTTTGATTTTGTGATTTTCAATTGGACTGACTCTTTAAATTTTGATTGGCCAATGCTCCTAGCAGTGCAAGTTCAACATTCCACCACACATCTCTTTTCTTATTTTACCTCAATTTTTTTTCTTTTTTTTTATGCCCTTGAAATACAATGTATGGACAAATATGTTTTCTATATTTATGGATTTTGATTTGATATTTTTTTATTTATTTAGTTTTGCTTATTTATTTTTTTAATTTAAAGTTTTTAAAATTAATTTATTATAATTATTTTAAAAACATTTATATTATTATTTAATAAATTAATTAATAAAGAGATAAAATTTTAAATACTAAAATAAATCAATAATCAATTTCATAATAATAAATTATTAGTGAATAAAAAAATAAAATAAATAACTACATAAATAACAAAGTAAATAAATATTAATTATTTTAAGATATGTAAATGCATTATTATTTTTTAAAAAAAATATTATTTTGAAATATAAAGAAAATATAAATAATAAAATGTATAATATTTATTAAATAAAATAATTACATAATAAACAAAAATAGATACATAAGTCTATAAAAATAATTTTATTAAATTTCAATTATTTGTTAACTTTATAAATACCAAATATATTATAAAATTTATTATATATCAATTTTAATGTAATACCCATAATAATCATTTTTCTTTTCACTACATTTCATGTCACAGTCGCCATTATATTTTATCTAAACACATATTTCACTATTATTTTTAATTATACCATTTAATTTTTCAATATCACCGTTACAATAACTAATCTCATCTCCACCATTATTTTCATTCTCACTGGAACTAATCTCATGCCTATTCAAATGGATCCTAACTTTTATCTTCAAATGAAATTTTCTTTAATAATTTCAACTTCGACACAATCCACAACATTTTTCTTCAAATTTAACACTTCAATCTTCAATTTTTTGATGTGATCATATAACAACCTTTATCTCCTTCTCAACTCATTAATGATTTCTCTTGTTCTATAACAAAATCTTGGATCATGTCATGAATGAAAACCACATATAGTTTCCTATAATCAACATGAAAATTTTTCATTAACATATTGAGCCCATTCAATAATATATTGTTTTTTCACAAAAATATAAAAGATTATTCTTGGGTATTATCGTCATTCACAAAAATATAAAAGATTATTCTTGGATATTATCGCAATCTACAAAATCTTCTATTAGGGTTTAAGATTGTCTATGAAGTCTATCTAGGTACTTTCAAATTGCAATGACAAAAGATGTTTTCTTTTTTATAATCAAATTCAATAGAATAATTAGTTATAATGAACTTATAAAATTTTAAATCTGAATACTTGTGGCTCGACTCATCTATTGATGAAGTGATAATGTAAAAAACAAAAACTCAAAAACAACTCTAAAATTAGAGTCACAAGAAAAGAGAGAAATCTTTAACCCTAAAACCAAATAATTGAAAGAAACTATACAAAAGCATACTAACCTTGAATATAGAATGCTTGAAGAACTCATTTTCAAAATGATTTGGTTTTGAATATTTTGTTGTCAACGGATTTGCTCATCAATTTTTTTATGTTTTGATTTGGTTTGGGTATTTCATGCTTTTAATTTTTTCAATCACTTTGGTTGCAATTTATGTCTTGTTTATTAAAATAAAATATTAATTGGATTGAATTTAACAGTAAATATAAGTGGAAAGTGAACTAAATGGTGTGTTTAAGTTATAACCGTAACTAAGTCTTTGCTGAACAGATTTGAAAACTTTTCATTCCTAAATTGAGTGAAATTAAAAATAATATCTTTAATTGAAGAAATATACAAATATTAGATTTTTAATTGAATATTTAACCCTAATTTTACGATGAAGAAAGGTTGGGTGGTGTGTCAACATCATAAGATCTCGAGATACAGAGTGGCTTATAGGTTATCACATGCTTCAAGATCGAATAGGAGATGGCCATAGTGAAAATAATCTCATCTGAATTTAGAGCTTACAGCCTTAATATCAAACATTTGTAACTATAACAGGCGAAAGAGAACAAACTAGCCAAAGATTTTTTCTGCACCGCATTTCAAGTGTGCATCTTGCTCTCAAGATTCACCCATGGCTAAAAGAGGGATAGAACATAACATACTTCTAAGATGATAATATAGTTGAGTCGCAACTAGTACTACTAAACGCTGCATCTTAAAAATAGTTACATGAATCAATTAAGTTAAACTCGAAATTCATTATTAATGTTTCTCGAGATAATTATTTTGAAAGCATTTTATGTTTATTAGTACATATAACACATAAACAACTCCTTTAACAACAAAAGTTTCTCTCTTTGAACAAGAGCTTTTTTTCTTGCCAGCATCAAAGATCATCAACTTCTGCAAAAACCATATAAAATTGAAAACTCAAAAATTATATAGCTTCACTTACATTCTAATTATAGCAAATTCAAGATAGCAACAAAGATTGACAGCCCGAAGATAAGAAAAAGATTCTGAACAAGCCACTTGTCTGTGTACTGTGCGGTAAATGATGCCTAGGAACTATCAAACGTTAAACAAATAGCATTTCCTTGTCATCTACTGATTTGGAATTAGTAAAATAAATGCACAGTTAAATTCTTTTTATGTCATGAAAGAGCAATTTTGAAAAATGGCTTTACATGAATTGGAACAGAAGCTGAATAAGATGTAGAGCATTCTTAATAAGGGTTACTGTTACAAATGGCTATTAACTTAGTGAAGTTTTCATTGTGATATTTAAACTTTAAAAATCTCTAACGTGATACCTCAACTATGAATCTATTAACTAATGTGGTACTTGAAGAGTTATTTGTCCATCATGTATCACCATTTGAAGCTAACCACATAAGAGATGAATACCACATTATTAAATAGATTCATACTTCATACCACATTAGAGATTTTTAAAGTTCATATATCACATTGAACATTTCACTATAATTCAAAAGCCATTCATAACATTAAGCCTTCTTAACAAGAATAAATAAAATTATCATGATGATGAGCAGAAAGAAAGGCAGAGTGATTCTATAATTAATATTATGACACTAAGTACAACATAATTATCAGCTAACTTTGGTATCTTCTGAGAATAGCACTCCTGCTCATCAAGCTTCGTATACTAAATGGTTGGTTAAAAGATTTACCTCATAACAGCAAGAAACACGTATATACAATATTTAGTGCATCATGCCCTCCTGCTATCTGATGTAAGAAGGCCCATTTGCTCAGTAAGATGATTCATATGCTGAATCCCATCCCATACATTCTCCTGCCCTAACAGTGATCCATGTTCCTGGTTCGCACCATTTTCTGGTGAACTCGAGTTAATTTCATCTGTGTCTCCAGTGAGTGGGCTTGTTGTAAGAAAGTGTTCCCAGAATACGTCATTAATTGCTGGAAGCTTAGGGGTTCCATCCAGCAAGTTGTCCATATCATGATCAGTTGAAAACTGATCAGTTTCTAGAGGAATTGCACCACCCAAAACGGCTGCCATTGGATCAAGATACTCTGCCTTCCCTCTCTCAGACTCTGCCAAACTTGCATCAGTAAATCTGACAGTATCATCAGGCACAATTCCTTGCATTTGAGTAACGTTTGGAAAAACTGCATCTTTCTGTGATTTCTGCATAGTTATCTCAGAAATTTGATCCACTTTAGTATGCTCAGTTGTTAAATGATTGGCAGTAGATGAACAAGTGTCAGGAAAACATGATTCTGCTTCCAGATAAGACTGCCCAGAAGCAGGTGGGACTTCTGAAAGTGTCACTCCAGAAACCCAATTGGAGGAGCTCCAGCTGTCTAATGCATTGGAAGGAGTAGCACCATCAATCATGAAAGCATCAGGGTTATTTATCGAAGGTTCAAGCCTAGGTGACATGTTCATCTTCAATATCTGGTGCAGCATTGCCTTTGCTGCCTCATTCAGTGAAGGCTGGAACTTTACAATCTGCCCATTACGAGATATGGCACCACGTTCACCAGTTAAATTTTCTTCATCCTGCCTGGAGAGTCTCCTCTTCTTGTTTCCACCAGTAAGGCGAGTGTTGCTTTCATTCTGCTGCTGTACAAGCTGGCTTAAGATACCTGGATTTTGCATGGCCTTAGCAAGAAAAGACATCATTTGCTGCTGTCTCTGCTCCATCACCTGTACACGCTGGCCAACAGTTTGCAACTGGTTATCTGTGGCTTGCTGCAGCTGCCTCAACCTAACAAGTTCCTGCATGAGAACATTCTTGTCCCTTTTAAGCCTTTCAACCTCCTCTTCGAGCCCAAACTTCCCTACCTCAACACAAGCTCCTTGAGATGACCTCTGAGCTTGAGGTTGCTCATTATTGTGGACATTAGCAGGTTTCCGCCTGCTGATAGTTTTTAAGAGATGTTTCTGACCTCTTAGGAACCCCTCATTAGCAAATTCCCAACGGTCAGGGTCAATTTTCCTAAAACCCTAAAGGAAAAAAGTTATGATAATCAACGACACAAGTCATCATATATATTTTCCAAACAGAATGTAGCAAGCCCACATATGTGTTAAGCAGGATTGAAGTTTAATATCTAATTGAATCACATATCATCTGTGTTGGTTGAACCCCAACGCCTGACCACAATCAATTAGTAATTACAAGAATATACTTAAACCTGCAGATAACAAAACACAATTACAATTTGATGAGTTCTTCAGCTCAAGAAAAAAAGAAAGAAAACTTCAATCTATAACATACACCATCTCCAACAAATAAAAATTATGACCCATGGCAGCAGCTTACAAATAATAATCTCTCCATCATGCTTTTGTTCACTTGTTGGCTAAAAATACATTTTAATAAGTCAAAATAACTTTAAAAAAACAAGTCAAAAGAAGGAAAGCTAATATGTGAAAATTATGAAATGAATTGTCAATTTAGCAAATCCTGTAAATTTTGTATCTGACAAGGAAAATCCTTAAAACAAAATGGTAGCTTATGATGCCCTTCCTCTGACTGGCGGATCCAAGATTTTTTTTTTTTTTTGGGTGTCTACTTAATATATATATATATATATATATATATATATATAAAAGAAAATTGCCAATAGATTTACCAATTATTGAGGGAAAGGATGTTCATGGAAAAAATTTCGGGGTTTCCAAGGAAAATTCTTCTTCAAATTTTCTTATTTTTCAATCTTTGGGGAGTCCATGGGAAACTTTTGGAGTGTCCAGGAAAAAAATTTCCTTCAAATTTTCTTATTTTCCTATTGTCGGGTTGTGCATGGACACCCTAGATCCATAGGTAAATCTGCCTCTGCCTCCTCTTGACTTATTTTTTAAGTAAACACATCTAGTTAGATTAAACCAGGCAAGAACAAAGCAAAAAGGATCAACTACAGGCAAATAACGGAATATAAATAAATCTCCAGACTTTATAGTATTTAGATGATAAACAACAGTAAAGGCATTTAGAATTTGTTTTAGAAACATGAAATCAATATAAATAACACACATGGAACAATAGTACTAGACATTTCAGCTACTGATATGAAAGCCAAAACATCATAGATGAATGTGTAAAATACTTTAACTAATTCAAATTCAACATAGAAGACTATTAGAAAGAAAGGCAATAAGTATTATCATTTTATAGGATAGCAAAATTGGTCAAAATATACAAAGGGCTACATGTAGGGGTGTACGTTCGGTAGGGCATTTATTGCAAATGTAGCTGTACACCAGATCAAGCTAGTACACAGATTGCTGCATCTAACAAGTTAGAATAGCATAGAAACTACACTTCATCAGCATCACACCTGGGCGGTAAGGTAGATAGGAATAAGTTCAGTGCATTCAATTTAGTAATGCTATTGCATCAATCACAGCAAACTCAGACAATGGTATTGTTAAATGTAACCATACTTGAAATAATTTAAGAATATAATGAACTAGAGGGAGGAAGAGGAATAAAAGAAGAAAGAAAGAATCTAATTATCTCCTTGAAGAGTACCAAAAGGGAGGGGCTTAAACAAGATTACATGATATATGATCGCATTTCACAAAATGAACCAAGAGTTACTCAATAAAGCAAACCAGCCAACTATGCCAGATCTTTGATTTGCTTTTGCCCAGACTTTGGACCAGCCCTATTAAAAAATCAGCACTTTTTTCTCAAACATAGTTTATAAGTATCATCTAAACTAGATTATTAAAACCATTCATTATTCTTAACCAACCATAATACAAAACAAAGGCTTTAGCACAGATTCAGCCACAAGAACCATTTATATTAATTTAACTTTGTATGAAAAAGTATTCTCTAAGTAATATGGTAATGCTTTGTAAGATTCATCAATGCCGCCTTCCATGTGATACATGTCACTTATGCTTTAAAATATTATTTTTGAGTTTTAAGCATGTAGAATGGAGAAATTATGCTAGTATTTCAACTTAGGATGCAAAAGATTTGATATTGATAGCTGTTATACTTAAAACAACGATTTTTCTATGAAGAAACTACAATCATAGCACAAAGAAAAGTTAGCTAACAGTTGTGACTGCAGGGTAAAAGCAGGTTTAAGGTGTAAGTTAAGGTCTATAACATGATTAATGAATTTGTTTAAAGTAAATATGAACTTAAATGAGTGAGGCTAATGACAAGAAGTTTGAGATAAACAAAGTCCGTCAATCTCCAGTAATATCATAATATTTTATTAAAAAAAAATTGTTGTTGGTTTAACTGACTAAGATTTTTCTGAAGTTATAAGTATTGAATAAGTTGCATGAGTGTATTTTCTCTTGGGGCTCAACAACAACAACAAAAAAGGAGGGGGAAACCAAGGATGACAGTAAAAATTTAAGTGCAAAATTCAAAATAATGTTTCTAGGTAATGAAAATTATAGAAGATTCCATCTCCGAAAATTTTACAGAAAAGTAAGTACCTATACATACCAAATCTATTAATGAAATGTCCTGCACCAAATCAAAGCATGCTTTTGGGATATCTATCCATTGAACCAAACACCAAAACCTCTACAGTGCATTAGGAGTCAATTCTTTCAGCTACCCTCATTCCAAAATTTCCAAATTTAACCTAACAGGGAGCCAGATATGAGAGTTTATCAGCTCTTTGAATCCTTTGGGCCGATCTTTAGAAACATTCAACTAGAATCCCATATCATATATCCAAACATGCAGTTTTTAAATTTTATATCTCATCTCAATTCTTCCATATTTGTATTCCAGGAAAAATGCTTTTCAACCAATCATCCACATGCCACGGACAATCCTAGGCTATAAGAGGAACTCCGACAGAAAAGAGCCTAATCAATTATCCAATTTCAAAAAACACTAAAAAAATTCAAGTTTGTTGTTAATCATAAACATAACCAGCATATTACGGTCGCAATTTCCAGTTCCTATATTTCAACAAATCAATATCCCCATTCAATAAAACGCGTATCCCATTCAATTCATCTTACTAACTATATTATAAATTCATGATCCAACACCCATATGGGTTCTGCAAACTCTCCTTCCATGACAACTCCATCACCAACTTAAAACTATTCACAGAAACAAAAACGCATATAGAAACACCCAAATTTCCATACAATCCAAACATTCCCAAAAAAAAAAAAAGGCAAAAAACTAAACCCTTAAAATCCAAATAAATCCATAATCACTCAAACAACAAAATGTCAATCCTCCTGAAGGATTCACATCTGAGTGGTCTAAGGTTCATCTTCTAAGCATGAGGTCTACCTCACTTTCTATAACCTCAAGCTAAGGGCCAATTAGCCTTCATATGTATAAAAAATGGCGATCTTTAGAAACTAATAAGAGAAAAAAAAACGAATAAACATAAAAGCAAAGAAATACCCACATAAGTATTGAGCTGTCTGACAAAGCTGGAGAAATTATTGTGCTTGAAATACTTAGGCAAAAGGTCCCTTGCAAACTCCGGCACTTTCCACACAACGAAGCTATTGTTGCTGTTACTCCACGACACAACCGAGTTGGTCGATGGGTCATCCACCATATCGTAGGTTTTGCTCAGAAACGGTGGCACCGTGTTGCCGTTCCGTGCGGCCGCCGCGTTTGCTGCTGATATTGATTCATGAGGAGAATCCATTTGACTTTTAATAAAAAAAAATTCTAAGAATAAGTAGAAAAAGGGTATTCTGAAATATTGGTTATAAGATCAGATAATGAGTGAATTTGCCATGGGAGCAAAGGAAGAGTTAGATTTTGAAAAAAAGTAGAGTAATTGTACGGTCAAGTACGTAAGGAGATGGGAGGTAGCGAACGGAGTCTGGGGAGAGGGAAAAGAGTAACTTTTTGAGTAAATGAGAAGGGTTGATGTGATTGTTTCGAAAGAAAAGAAAAGAAAAGAAAGGAAAAGAACAGAAGAGAAAGAGAAGACTGACTGACACGTAGCAATATGAAAACCATTACTATATATAAAAAAATTATCACTTATTTATTTTAGATTAATTGCTATTTGTTATTTATACTTAAATTAAATTAATAGGTAATAAATTTATAAATTTGCTTATAAAATTTTAAATCACATGATATATTGAATAATTTAAAATGACTACCTATTTACATTGAAAACTTTGAATTCCATAATCAGATTTTGAAATTATCAAATATTTATGTTATAATTAAAAAATTAATAATTTAACATCTATGCAATAAATTAAAGTTATCTTTAAAAAATTAAAATTTAATTTTTTAAAATAATTAATTTTTATCTTAAATTATAATGTGAGTAAGAAAATTTGTTGTTTGCATCAAAGCAATACTAAATATAAGAAGTCTATAATTCAAATATATAACTAAAATATTTTAGTCGATATTCAAGATTTCACGCTTTCTTGTCGTATTATCGAACTAGTGACCTAACTTTTATGGAAATATAACTTTCATTATGGTCGTCTACTTCAATATTTTTTAATACAATAACATTTCTTTGCTTAAGTGAATCAATGCTTTTATTTGACAATTCTATAAAGGTTTTTTTTATTTAGAGGATCCACATGACAATAACAAAGCATATTTAATTTGTATCATTATAAATCATGATATAAAAAACTCTTATGATTCTAACCCTAACAATAGAAAACTCTTTTTGATTCTAACCCTAATAGTTGATGAACGAGGAAAAAATTACCAAAAAAGAATAAAAATTTTTAGAAAAATATATTTATATTAGAAGAGGTTTTTTTTTCAAACAACTCTCTGGGGAAGTTAAGCTATATCTTTCTCAAGGAAGTTTACAAGTTTTCTTAGGGAAGTTTGATTTTTTTGTGTATGACATAATAATCAAACTTTTACGAGGGTTTATCAAGAATATTAACTTCGTGATTTTTTTTTCATATATTTCTTTCAATTTCTATTGCGAAGACTTTCTTTTTTATTTCTTTGGAGAATCATCATTGATATCACATGAATAATCTTCAAAAAATTTAAAGGAGGTCTGGATAATATATTTGGGAAGACATTATCATTTCTTTTTATACGTATTATGATGAATGAATACTTTGAAAACTATTGAGAAAGTCTGAGTAACTATATGTTTGATATATGCTTTTTCTTAAAATTGAACATTTGTTCAAAAATTAACATATTTAGTTCCTACAATCTGTACTTAAACTTTTAAGGTATTTAATATTATCAAATCATGAAAAGATATATTATAATTTGAGAAGACTGTAAAAATGACTATTCTAACATTGAGCATTGTTTTAAAATATTATTATATTATGAATATTAAATTGATATAAAATATAATAATTATAATATTAAATATACGAATATATTTGTTTAAATTAAATGTTTAAGTGATTACTTAATTTTATACCACAAATTAAATGTTATTGACTTATAATAATTTATGATCTTTTTAAACAAAAATAAGATTATGAAACACACATCCCTTTAAATTGCACAACTAAAAAAAAAAAAAAAGAAAATCAAATTTATTATTGAGTTGGAAAAAAATCAAATTTAGTTGTTGAACTCATAAAGAAATTTTTAACTTTTAACTTTTTTTTTTTCTTTTTTTTTTTTTCTATCATTCTTCTCTCTATTAAATCTTCCTCACAACCCTTTTCTTTAATTTTTCAAATTTTCCATATCCACTATCGTTACAACCCAAACAAATCACAATCGAACAGTAATCTCTTTAAATCCAAACATATCTTTAAAGATTAATCATTTTTCTTTCACCTAATGAAATCCTTTTTCTCTCTAAATCCCAATTCATCCGTCGCTAACCAAGCTAATTTCATGCACGTCATCATCCAACCGGAGTCAAACCCTTATGGAGGAGAACTTCTAGCAATCTCAAAAAAGAAGATTCTAATACTAAAATTGGGATGAAATTGCTATGCAATGTGAAGGCAATTTTAAATAAGACAAAGATGAGAGCTTTAGTAGTGGACAAGGAGTGATAAGCTATGATGGTGAAATTTTTTTCTATGGAGCTCCATGTTTAATGGTTGATTTTTTTAGTTTTGCATTTTTTTTTGTTAGATTTTTTTTTTTTTTTTAGGTTTTGGTTGATTTTCATGAATTATTATATTCAAAGAATCAACTTCATTTCAATGATCTAATAACAGAAAATTAAATTAAAAAAAAAAAAAAAACCTATAAAGCTTAAGAATGACATGACCAAAGCCACCAAAAAAACCCTTTAAAATGCTAACTTGAACCATTTATGAAAAAGAGAAATAAAACATTTAATTTTAAATAACTATTCAAAAATTTAATTTCAAATGGAGCACTTATCCATTTCAAAAAGATATGCATGACAAGGAATAACATCAATTATGATATATTTTTTTTATCTCTTAAATATTGCAAGCAATTATGAGTAATTATTAAAAATAAAACATGTTGCAATCATACAAAATGATTTATTAAGTTCAAAATTTTTTACTTGTATAGTAATTCTTAATTACATATAAAATTTATATTATCTTTGTAATTTTTGTTTTCGATAAATTAATAAGATAATATCATATAATTTATAATTTATTTATAGTAATAAAATTTATAAATTAAGATACATAAACTATAAAAATTTATTAATAATTACATGATTTATTGATAAAATATTAAAATTTTAATTTTAATAATCAAAATTTAAAATTTGATCACTCGATATAAAAAAAAATTCTTAAAAATTTGAAAAAATAATGCATACCAACCATAAAAACAAATCTTATCCTTTGGACCGCCATTTTCTTGTTCATAGCATTTTCATCTTCAGATTAAAAAAAAAAAAAAGCAGCTCCGCTCCTCTGAGCTTAACAAGGGAAACAGCCATGCTCTTTACCACACCCGATTTCTTCTGTTCTTCTACTTCTATGCTTTTTTCGCTTTTTCGAAAACCCACCGTTTTCCTTTCGGAAAAACCGCGAGTGAGCAGCTGGGTGAATCGTCGAACTCGGTCGAGTAGGCTCTGTACAGCGAGTCTTATTACCAGCCCCGACTCATTCGAAGTGGGCCGACTAATTGGTAGCTATGGTTTCATGAATGTTACTAGGTAATTCGGTTTTCTTCGTGAAAATTTTTTCTACTTCTATCCTCTGTTTGGTTCCTGGAAAAATAAATGAGAAAAAGAAAAGGAATTTGAGTCATTGCTTCTTGTTTTCTTTGTAATTTTCAGGCATTTGGGTGTTGATATTTAATGTTTTTCGTTTCTTTTATTTAACTTTATTGGGTAGTTAAACGTTCAAGCATTAGTCAAAAGGCGAGTAGTTTCTGTTTGGTTCTGTGAAACTGAAAGATAACAAAAGAATAGAAAATTTTGGATTTTGTGTTTCATTTAATTGCCAAGAAAGTGTGGGAAAAATGAGAAATGTCATTGTATAATTCTTAGTGAACACGTCGAACATTTTAAAAATCATCAAAGATAGATGTTAATTTCGATGAGGTTCAGGAGCACATGAATGTTACTAGGTATTGTTTTAAGGTGACCTCTAGTTTCTGTTTGGTTGCTGAGAAAAGAAAGGTAAAGAATTTTGGATCAATGTGCTTTCTCTTCTATGTAATTTTGGTTGCCAAGTGCTCTTTACTTTTGTTGCATAGAAAGTGACAACATTTAGAAGAGTGGAAGAAATTGGGTTTATGTTTCACGGATGTTCCATTTGGTACTTAACCTTCCAGTTGCTTGCCAAGGAAATATTGCAAAACAATAAGGTAAAAAGAAGGGCGAGTCTGATTACTATGATTGTTACTGCTTGCTGTTCTTTGATGGAACAAATCAATTAGTTATCTGAACCTCACTGCGGTAGATAATTTTGTTTATGCACATGCATGTATATGTCAGGTTCCTAGCAAAGGAACTTTAAGCTTTTCCTTTTTTATTTTTGGTGAATCGATGGTGATAGAAATCAAACTTAGGTTTTCATTCTTGAATAGTTTGCTCCTAAAGTTAGGATCCTCAAATACTGAAGCCAGTACTCAGTGTGTTCTTTCCCTTGGTTTAGGAAGCAGCAAAGGAAAATGTAAGATGCAATTTTCTTTCTTTCTTTCCTTTTTCTGTTTTATGGTTTCTAAATGAGGTTTTGAATCTGCGATTGGAAAGCATTATTCTTAATTTCTTGTTAAATTTTGGTTTTGATACAAATTTTATTGAAAGATGACATGGAAAAAGGTTTGAAATTTTCCAGCTATTCAGGGTTCCAATCAGGGGCAGATCTTGAATATTCATCTGGAGACTTGGGGCAATTAAGAGTTCAAGATGTTGGAGAAGGGAGTGTAAAAATCAGGTGCATTTCTACCAATACAAGCATGCACATGGACACAAATAAGCAGAAAATGTTAGCTACTGTTAATGAAACTTGCAGAATCTTTTCCTTCTTCCTACTGATGCCATTCATGGCAGTCCATCTGCAGGCTTTATGAAGGAAGAATAGCTCAGGGTCCATTTAAAGGCACACCAGTGATCTTTAAGGTGATATTATTTATATATTTTCCTCAATAATCACCCATTTTATCATCCATAGTTTCACATGGTAGAACAAAAAGTGAGTATATCACACATTTAACATGAAATTAACTTTGTGTTTAATATTTATTTTAAAATTCTATCCTGATCTATGCTTTAGAGTTCTTTATAGGTGACACTTTGCTGGGACAAGTTATTAGGATTCTTTTTGTGTCAATTGTAAGCACTGGGTTGATCATTCCATACAAATAGAAAGAAAGTATCTGAATAACTTGTCGTTGTGGGGCATAGCCTTTGAATTAATGTACCATAGCATCATTATGTGGAGTTTAAATGATTGGAAGTTAATTTTGTCCACCAAATTTTCTCTAAAGCAATGTGAGAAGTTTTGTTGATATCCTTTTCATTATTCATATTTCAAATTAACTCTTGAGAGTGGAGACTTAATTGCTTGCTGATATTGTTTATATATCTAGACCCAATCTCACCATATAAGTGGAAGATAGCTGTCTGAAAATGGCAGAAAATAGCCTCTTTGCCTGCATTTAGTGTTAGCTCATCTGCCACACAAAGAACCAACAAAAATCTCTAATCTAAATTGGATCACAAATTAGGCTCATAGACCATATGGTATTGTTAACCATTTGATTATTATATTCAATTTACTAAAACTTTTGGCTATGAAGGTTTACCCTGGACAACGAGCTGCTGGTATTGAGGCTGATATGATGGCGGCCAATGAACTCAATGCTCATGCTTTCCTCCAGGTAAAATGAAGTGGAACAATAAGTGTATCTTGATAATTGCAATTTATTAGTCTGAAGGTTAAAGGAATGATACTGATTTATCTTGATTAAGCACCTGTTTAACAGAGCAGTTCTGAAGGTATATGTAAGAATCTTCTGTTACTTCTTGGTGGATTTGAGACAAAAACAGGGGAGCAGGTCTGTCATTTCATATAAACTATATATGAGTTGTCAAGTTGCTTTTTCCTTTTAGTAACTTTAGAAATAAAGTACTTTGTTCTGTACAGTGGCTTGCCTTCCGCGATGATGGTAAATATAGTGCAGCGGACTTTGCCAAATTAACTAGTGAGAAAATATTGAGAGCCCGTTCTCTAAAAGAGAAGTCTTGGAATCCTTTTGAGCAAGAGCAAGCATTTAAACGCAGAACATACTTTGTCATTAGGCTATTCCAAGGTGCTATGAGTGGTTTAGCCTATATGCATAATAATGAAAGACTGCACCAGAGTCTTGGACCTGCTTCTGTTGTACTCAAGTATTGTGTTTGACAATATTCATTTGATGTCTGGATTTATCCTCCTTAAAAGAAGATTGGTTTATTCTGCTCACTTTAAAGTTTAATCTTCCTTTTTATTGAATGATGTCAGTACAATAGTAGAAAGAGATGCTGCTTATCTAGTTCCAAGGCTTCGAGATCTAGCCTTTTCGGTTGACATCAGGTAATGCTATGTTGTTCTTTGTCTTTTCTACTTCCACCACTCTCCCTCCCCCTATCTCCTAGAAAGATGTAATCTGATTTTCATTATGAGGCAGTTCCGCAACCCAGGGCAAAGGTTTTACTTTATTCCCTAGGATAGATTGGTTTATTCATTGTTGGCTAAATAGTTAACAGCCAACTGATCTAACAATCCCCTAAGCCAAGATATATCTTTGTCCTATAGATGGCCATTGCATAATCATTACATGTGTACTAAATCATGGTAGAAAGAGTGAGATATTGACAGAAGGGACTCAGTTTTTAGAGAAATTTTGAATATTTTAGATTAATCTCCTTTTGCATGACATTACAATGGATGGTTGTTTGACCTAAAGGCGGATTGGACCCCTAGCTTTTAAAGCTATAATATGATACTTCTGAAGGCTGCAAAAAAAATCACCAATCTTGTTGAGAATAAGGTTAATATTCCCTTTATATAAGCATGTATGTATCATCTATTTAAAATAAAAAGTACATCTTAGTTCCCTCTTTGCGAATTAGAGTTTTCTTTTGAAAAGAAGGGAAATACATCATTAAATATTGCATGGCATTGCTTTAATTTTTCAACATAGAGCTATTTATATTCAATAATATGGCATTTTGCTTTCTAGGTTTTCATATTTGGAAGAAGGTCCTAGCACATTCTTAGAGGATCTTTGGAGAAGGGCATCTTCTGCTGGTGCATTGACACCTATGGAGAGAAGAGCCTTTGGAATTGCAGATGACATGTAATATTTTGATTTTGGTGGCACTCTATCGGCTATTTATACCAAATATTAATTTGTTTTGTTGTCTCTAGACAGATATGAAGCAGGTCTTCTTTTTGCATACTTGGCTTTTGTTCCATTTTGTGAAGCAGGGATCATGGATAGCCTTTCAGTGCAAGTAACCAATAGTTATATCATTACTTCCTTTTAAAATGTTTTGGTTCTGCCCATTGTATATAAGCATGCTTCAGAAAAATAAATTAATTAATAAAAAATGAGCAATTCTCTGACCGAACTAATTGTCATTTCATGTATTAATTGTCATTTCATGTATTGTCAGCGGCTTTTGGAAAGCACTTTCAAACTCGATCTCATGGCTACAAGAGAGTAAGCCTTTCAAATCCTCAAAACAAGTACTGCTTGTACTGAGAGGCATACTGTTCCATTTTATTATCACATGATCATAATACTAGTCAGTTTATCGAACAATGAAGTGTTTAGTGCCTATTTGTTAGGACAGCATCTTTTGATTATTTGGTAGTATACTATTGACTGCCTTCAGAAGTTCTATAACTTGTAAAAAATATCACCCCCTTAATGACTTAAAGGAGGAAGCAGTCACATAAAAAGGCTGAAAGGACTTGATTTTCATGTACACCACAAATTTGGATGCACTTTTTTTTTTCTAATTTATGAGGCAAAAGTTCAGAAGTTTTCCCTACATGTAGGTTATTTTGGACAGCCATGGAGAAATATAAAATGATTATCTCTCTCTTTCTAGACATGACTTGTGAGAAAATGAAAAACTTCATTTCAGGGTTTCAAATTTTCATTTTAGCTAGTGGAATCAATGTCCAAGTCGTATCCTTGTTTCAGCCATAACACATTATTTGTTCTGCCAAACCATTTATTCCTCTTTTTCAGCTGCTTTAAGTTTGACTAACTACCTCCATTTTACCCTTATTTTTTATTCTTCTGTGTTTATGTGTGCAGGTATTGTTTGGCAGATGACCGGTTGTTAGAAGCTGTCAAATTTCTAGATCTTGGTGATGGTGCTGGTTGGGAACTACTTCAGGTTAGTTGCAATCTGAAATTTATATTACATACTTTCCTCTTCTCTATCAAGTAGCATAATTTGTCATTTTTTGTGACTAGTAGGTGTGTTAAAAAATTTATCCTAAAGCATGGTCAAAGAAGGTGCTAGCCCGTAGAGGAGGTTAATAACCAGAAAATACCTGGAGTAAAGTATTAATTTTGTTTAATTTTATTGAACTTTAGTAAATATGATATGGATCTTTTTTACCTTGAGTAGGTTCATAGCCTTGTTATCTATTATCTTTATTGCAATTTGGCTCTAATAGATTTTCATCTCCTTGCAGGCAATGCTCAATCCAGACTTTCAAAAACGGCCAATTGCAGAAGCTGTTGTCAATCATCGATTCATGACTGCTAATGTTTTTTGAGTTCCAATGATTTAAGGTACAGTGTACATAAAATGTTATAGTCATCACATATTTCATTAAATGAATTTAACAATGTGTTTTTCATACCAATTTATACATTTACTTATATGAGGACTCATTCTCTGTTTTTATGATTATCTAATCACCATAGGTAGATGGTCCTAGGAATTTTTTGCTTGTCTACTTATATTTTTAGGTTTGGATTTTGAAGATGAGAGTTCATTAAATTTTTTATTTTGTATGGAAAGTGTGGTCCACCGAGGAAAAGTATTTAGATTGAGTTCTCAATATCATTCGAAATTGGACTTTTCTGACAGTGTTGGAGATGAATTTCTTTTTGTCTATGCAAAAGATCCCACCTAACTCTTAAGTGATGAGTCTGATGACAATATCATCTTGAACAAACCTCTCAGTCTTCTTCAGTAAAATTATGCTATTGGATTACTGTCAATAGTAGTTTCCTCTCAAATGAATGCTATATGTGTAATTGTTAAGGAACAGTTCCCAATAGGCCAATACCACCCTACATTTCTTGAAATATATGCTAAAAGTTGATCATAATTAGGAAAAAAAATATTATAAGCAAATGTATACCAGCTATTTGCATCTTCCTTTTATGTCTCACAGACCTTGAGGGATGAGCTTCACTTTATTAATTTTCTGCACATACATTTATGCTCTGCATTTCTGCCTTTGTGATTGGAAGTTGTTATTTATTGGTGCTTCACCTTTTGTAAGGAAAGTAACACCAATAGTCATGTCAAAGTAGAGAAGAAACAGAAGAGAAAGACCATGCTAACCTAAATGCCCGTGTAAGTATGGCTATGGACTTTACTTATTGTATGCATATGTGTCACAGTGGTCGCCTTTTGAAGGTTATTAAAATGGTAAGATGGAAGTCTGATTGAGCTTCAAGGGATGAAGCTGGAGATGACGAAAATGTTGTCATATAAACCATATACGACTACGAGTTGTGAATATGCTTTTTTTCCTTTTGGGGTATGTTTGATTAAATAGATTTGTTCTGTACCCTTACCCTGGCTTGCCATTGGAGAATGTTGTGAGGCAGATTATTCTAATATAACGAATGAGAAAATATCAAGAGCTCATTCTGTAGGAGAAAATTCTTGCTGTCTTTTGAGCAAGAGCAAACAATTAAATGCAGAACCAGGTGGCGGGGTGGTTCAAGAATGTTGGACCAGCTTCTGACGCTCTCATGTATTAGGTTTGAGAACATTCATCTGAAAGTCAGGATTTGTCTTGTTTATATGACAATAGAATTGTTTGTTTTTTCATTGCATGATAAGTTAATCAAGGCCTTTGTTCATTGATGGTTGTGTTAAATGTCGAGGGATATGCTGTTATCCCAAGACTTGGAGACCTAGCATTTTATTTTTTAACAAAAGAAGCCGTAATCTGAAATAAAGAAAAAAGTTATAGGTATTGAGATTTAAACTTTAGATTGATTGAATGTCATCTCGTAAAAATGATTATATGAATCAGTCAAGTTTTCCGTTTGAAATCTAGCATTTTTTATTGACAGATAATGTATATTTTTTATTGACAGATAATGTATATTATTTTATTTATGGCAGGAAAAGTTATGTATAAAATTGACATCGGGTCGGGTTCAAGACGGGTTTTGCTTGTCCCGAATTCGATCCGATTTTATGTGTTATCAAACTCGAATTCGATTTTACTTGAATTTTTTTTGTTTTTCCATACTCGAACTCAATTCCGACCTTATATTATATAAACCGCATTCGATCTAATCCGAATTAAAATTAATAAAATATTATTTTTAAAATATAAATATTTAAAAATATCATTATATAAATATATATAAATAAAAAATTAAATAATTAATTAAAAAATAATTTTTTATATAATATTGAATCGGATCGAATTTGTTTAAAATTTAAATTTGATTTCGATTGTTTCATAATTTTATTCGATTTGATTTGATTCGAAACTTAAATTTCAAAAAAAAAATCGATTTTGTAGTGTCAGATTGGATCAAAATTCGTTAGAGATGGGATAAATTATCAATTCTAGTTATGTACATATTATTTTAAGATTATTTGTAAATATTGAAAGAGGTTTGTTGGCGGGGGTACCAAAGATCGTAATTTCTGATGAAGCTTAGCATAGACATGATATTTAATTTTAATTTTAATTTTTTATATTTGAGATTATCAAATATTGAATTCTGATATTAAAATCAAACATTATACTAATTTATCACTGTTGTTGACAATCCATTCAAATTTCGGTTCATACACGTGTTACTTTTATTTTTTTTATTTATTTGTTCTTTATTTTTTATTGATTTTCTATTTTTGTCTATCCTATTTTTTTTTTATTAAAAACAGTTAAAAAAAAAAATCGATCATATCAAACATAGCTGGGAAATTTGCACCTCGATTGCCCTCAGTCTTCTTGTTGATTGTTTAAAATATGAAGTGGTCTTCACCATGTACACTTTATTCCACAATTTATCAAAATTATGACTTAAATATTACTAAATAGCAAGATCAATGCCACTATCTTATAAGTCAAATGTTGAATTATAGTTTTAATTATTGATTTTTAGATTAAAAAAATTAACAAAAAAGTAAAAAATTATCGCATGCATTATTAGAATATCCAAAAATCAATAAAATTAAAAATATTATATCATAATAATTTGTATTTATAAATTTATCAAAAAATATTTAAAATTATTTTTACATATATTTTTAATTAAAAATAAATAAAAATAATTTTTTTCTTAATCTAATAACATCTAAAGCTAAATTTAAATATCTAATCATATAAAATTATATTAATTTCAATTAGATCTAACAATTTATATATTTTTATAATATAAAATATTAAAATTTATATATTTATGTAATATTTTATATAATTTATTAATTATAATTTATATCAATATAAAAATATAAAATATATTTACCTATTTTATTAAATTTATATATAATTATTATTAAAATTTTAAATATTTTATCATATTATTATATGGTATGTTAAATTGCTTGCATGTTATTTCAAAGAATATAAATTATTCTAAACTTTTTTTTTATGCCGAAGATAGGGATACCTTTCACGTGGAGTTTCTATAGCTTAAAAATCTAATTGAAGAATCTAGTCATTTACTTCTAGTTTATCTCATTGTTTCATTTATTTGATTTTCAAACTTTTTAAACAGGACTCTAATTCATCAACAATCATCAACAACACTCAAAAAAACCAATTATCAAGAAGACAAAATCCCCGGGTTCGGTCTCCGGTCGCATGTTTCTCAGTCGTTTCCCTTTGCCCCATTTCAGTGGTCAACAAATAAAATAAAAAGACAAAACGCCTTCTGTTTAACCCTTTGAATTCCCACGATCCTTTTCCAGTTCTTCACGCTGTGATCTTTGTTCTAGCCTGAGATTCTCCGGGTATGTAACTGTCCTCTCTTTTACAAAATTTTCAATGGCTTTTGAATGGTTTTGTTTGTAGTTTTGCTGTTATGAATATATGGTCTTTGTTCGTTGGATCTTTTTCTAATTTACTGATTTGGGTTCATTTCCAACTTGGGTTTTGGAGTGTTAATCCTTTGGTTCCTGGTTTTGGGGTATTTGGAATTTTGGGTTTTGTTTTGTTTGGTTTTTAGACAAAAAATAAGGAATTTGAGTGATGAGTTTAGAAAGCAATTTAAAAGGGAATACCCTTTTAATCGTTAATTCTTCAAAAAGATCGTTTGATTTTGTATTAAAAAATAGTTTTTACTTTTGGTTTTCAGATGTAAAAGCAAATATCAAAAGTAACAATTACACAGTTCAATCACATCATGTGAAAAATTGCTTGATGTTGTAATGGTAAGGCTGTTAAGTTTTCAAGTTAACTATCAGTTTTTTTTTTTTTTTACCTAAAGTTTTCTAATGTTGTAAAGAATGGTGTACTAGCTATAAAAGGAAGGGACCTTTTTCTCCCTGTTGTGTCTGTGGGTTGTGATTTTGTGTTTTTCAGCTGGGGTTGTGGCATGGGATGTATTTGACATCAGAAGGAACTAATGGAATGTGAAAATTTCTATCAGTTTTCATGGAGTGCTGGATGGCGATTGCAGCTGATGCTGCATAAATGGAAGGAGGAATTTTTTTACAATTTCTCAATATTTATCCCATCTTTCTTGGGGATTAATGATACAATCCTCGATGGTGAACCCCAAAATCTCGCATCGTCCTACCATCTGCTACAGGCCCATCCAACCATCTGATTTAGAGATTTTAGAGCAAATCCACAGTGACTTATTTCCTGTCAGGTAGGACATGCATCTGTTTTCTACTGAGGGTCTTCAGTAAATAGTATTTCTTGCATATTCAAGCAAAGGTATTGATCTCTTCAGGTACGAGTCTGAGTTTTTCCAAAATGTTGTGAATGGACGTGATATTGTGTCGTGGGCAGCTGTTGATCGCAGTCGACCCAATGGTAAAAGTGATGAGCCTATTGGATTTGTTACTGCAAGAATTGTACTGGCAAAGGATAGTGAGGTGTGTCATCTATGTGCCTAAGTGTATATAATGCATTAATGGCTTTTTATTGGTGGTTGAATTGTTGCTTAAGCAGAGCCTTAAAATGTTTGAATAAGTAGGACCCATTAATATAAAAGTTGTTTGTTGTGATTCTGTAAAGGAATAGATTCAATCTTGAATATTATTGTGGAAAAATAATGGTGACATTCAAATTTTTGCTTCTGTTTTTGGGTTTCAAATATTTGTCCTTTTTTTTTATAAAGTATTTGAATGTTTGCTTCTGGTTGATAAATTGTTTCTAAATCATGCAATTCATTTCAACCAACACCTTCATTGCAGATAGCGGATTTGCTCAGCTATGACTCAACAAAGGTGGATCAAACATTAGTATATATTCTGACACTGGGAGTAGTAGAAGCTTACAGAAATCTTGGCATAGGTAGGAGCCTTTTTCTCTAGTAATGCTTCTTCTTTCTCCTTTTCCTTTTCCATTTTTTTAAATTTGTCTTCACCCTATGACCAAAATTTGCTTGGCTTTGGATCAACAGCTACAGCACTTATCCATGAGGTTATTAAGTATGCATCGAGCATCCCAGTATGCCGTGCAGTTTACTTGCATGTGATTTCATACAATAATCCAGCCATTCATTTATACAAGAAGATGTCATTCAAGTGTGTGCGGAGGTTGCAGGGGTTTTACTTCATCAATGGTCAGCATTATGATTCATATTTGTTCGTTTACTACTTAAATGGCGGTCGTTCTCCTTGCTCACCATTGTAAGTCTAAAATGTACCTTTTGATCATACTTGTTACCATATAAAAATATAAAACTTCTAAGTATTTTATAATAATTACTGAGCCTGCTAAAGAGAAACAGGGCAGAGTTGGTAGAGAACTAGGTTTTACCCTTACTTTTTAATTGATCATTACAACTACCACTATGGGGAGTACATAGCAATTTCAAAATCAGGACATACAACTGGAAAAAGAGAGGTGACAAGTTGAACAGAAAATATTTAGGGCCATGCTCAACTTTCTGTTCAGTCAACTAAGAGATTGTCTGGAGGTGTGGTGGGAACCCCCTTGCACTGCATTTCCAAATGAAGCATAAGAAACATATTGCTTTTGCAGTGCGGTAGATGGTTTTCACACCTTTACTGTTATTAAAGTTCCAATTATCACTGTATCTTTAGGAGTGATAAATAGGATTCAGTTCCTACGGTATTACCAGGACTTGGGAGGGTGTTATTTTAAATTATGAATTTCAAACCGGACAGCTATTCTCTCTTTTTCACATTCTAAATGAGGTGTATATATGATTTCGTCAATAGAGGCATCGACCAGAGATTGCTTATGCTCCATGAACAAATCTTGCTATTTTTTTGGGAACGTAAATAGGGTTTCTGACTCCAATCATGGCATAGAATACCCTATTATAATGTTTGCTAGATTGGTAAAGATACCAACCCTTCTACTAATTTATTTGGATCCTAATTACTGATTATCTATAACCTTTAAGACCTTTTTTAAATGAGATACAATAAGCCTGCATAAATCTTGCATAAAGAAATATGAAAGCAGGAACAGAAGGAAGTCATTGTTTTCATCTTCAACTTTGTTTTTCCTTGAGCTTCTTGTGTCCTGAGTGGAATATGGTTATAACATTTTTTATGCGATTTTATGTAGGAAATAGGATGCTTAAGATTAAATGATTATCAAGATTGAGACAGCCAAAGTGGTTTAAATTTTTTATGTGATTAATTTTAAATATTCTATGGTCTGTTGCAGTAACAATGAAATCTTAGTTTTGAGGCTTTTGGCTTAGGATGTTCTAAGCATTTTCTTTTTATTTATGTGGTCCTGTTCAGATTACGCTTTTAGTCTTTTTATTATCAATTAGTCTGAGTACAAATTGGGAACAATTTATGAGAATTTTTCAGGTAATTAAGCTTTTGAGATTGTAGATTTTAAATTAAAAGTTTACCAAAGTTTTTATACCTAGCAATAGCATTTTATCTTTTCTGTCCCTTGGAATGTTCAAGAATTGGTTCTCTTTTGTCTGGTATGTTTGAATTTGATGTGTTTGAGGCCCAGTCACTGCCAGGCTGTGTGAGGTTTTCTATTACTTATTAATCTTCAGTTACAATAATGTGGCGGTGCTTTTCTTCATCATTGTAATCTTTGTCATCCACTGACCATGTAATCCTAGAGAATCAGAATGCAGATCAACTTTTTGCCCTGGCTGTGGGTGTTCTACAAAGTAGTCATATTAGCTTTATTCCTAATATTTAGGAAGGTCTTTGCTTTAGCATAGGCTAGAAAGGAGCATTCTCACAACATCATCATCATTTCTTAATCTAGAAAAACCTAAAAGTTTGCAATAAGACAGCCTGATTTTTGTCAAGATGGTTCTCATTCTGCTGCTATGATAGCCAGACTATAATCAGACGAGTCTATAACGAGGCAAAATTATGCTATATTCATCTTGTCGCTTTGCAACAATAGTGCGAGACCTTTTAGTCGATCACGGTTGAAATCTTCAATTTCCTAGCAAGATTCTACTTTGGGTTGTTTCTTGAATTTCTCTATGATAGCATCTCAGCAGCTGGGATATTAAATATTTTGATTAGTACCAAAAAAAATTAAAACATTTTGCTTCCATCTGTTTTCTTCTCCCATTCCTAGCATTGCATTAGATGATATTTGCTGCTAACCAAACTACTTTAAAGAGTTATTTTTTCAGATGGATAAATGTTTTTGTGAAATAACTATTCTAAACCTGTGTTCCGCAGAGAGCTTGTCACATTTGTTGTGAATTGCATGAAGACTGGTCTGAAGTCTGTGGCTGCAAAGCTGATAAAGAACGAAGAGAAGGGGGTGAGACAGCCTAAACTTAAAGAAACTAGACGTCTCATATCGACACAAAATAAGAGAATGATTAAAACTGAGAGTTCTGGAGGTGAGTATGTTTAGTAAGTATAGTAGCTGTGGTTGAAATCTTCCAAGTGAAAAAAAAAAAAAAAAATTCAATGACTGTTCCCTAAAACTAAAGGAAATAAGAAAGAAAGAGAAAATTGTTACCTTGTAATAGCTTTTGTATTGGTAAATAAATGGTTATTCTAATGTGCTTTTTATTGAATTTCTCTATTTGCTGTGTTGTGGCTTCACTTATGCTGAATGGAATTCAATCTCTTACCTTTGGAATTGGATTGATTTTGGAAGAAATTTTAATCTCTATAGGAGAATTAAGAAAGTAATCCTCAATTACCATATTGAATATAGCTTTAGTATTTATTTAGGGATATGTCATGAATGGCCTCTAGTAAAATATTTAATATGATATTTAAATTTAAAAAATTTTTAATATGATATTTGAATTATAAATATATTGATTAATATATTTTTTGAAGGGTTATTTATTCGTCACGTGTTATTATTTAGAATTAATTATGTTAGAGATTAATATCATATTAATTAAAATATTCATAGTTTAGGTATTATATTAAATATTTTTAAATTTCGAGTATATATTAAACATTTTACTGTAATTTAAGGATCGTAACTTCATTTCCTTATGGTCATTGATTTCATCACGGGATTGTTTGACATTCTTATTTTATTTTTCAATGCTCATAATTCAAATAGATAACTTTTAGTAATCCCCAATTACCATATTGAATATAAATTGTTTTATTCATGTAAATATTAACGATGTTCACAGAATGAGTCAACCATTTCTTGGTTCATAGTGTCAGCTTTGTTAATAAAACAGAAAATTTTCTATTTTGTGAAAATGATTATCCAACCTTCCTTTTTTGGTCAAAATCTACTACAAAGCATTTATCTTGACATATATTCTTTGGTGAAACAAATTGATTTTAAACACTCAACACATATTTACACACTCATATAAATATATATATATATATATAATTGATTTGTTTTTATCTTTTTTTTTAATTTCCAAATTACATATTTTTTTGTAGAAATTTTTTCTGTGATTTGTTTTTGGTGTAATTGCACGGGGAGCAATAAATTTTGGATTAAAATTTCCTCTTTTACGTTTTATATATTTTAATTTAGCTCCATCAAGAATGATCATATCTAGTTATTTTACTTACTATTTCATATCTTGATTCAATTGAGGATCACATCATTTAAAACTTGACATCTCAAGTCTCACGATCTTAATTTTCATTAGACAAAATGGGATTTATAAGTTAATGATTTTTATCAAATCTATGAGCAATAAAATTTGTTTTTTTTTTTTTTTGAAAAATTCTTTGTAAGTCAATACATAAACCATTCTATTAAAGATTTTAGATTTTGGTAATTTAATAAATGTTAAGATGATTTTAAACACATCACTACCCAAGTTTATGCACAAAGCTTAAACTTTTCAATTTTTTTCCTTGAGTCATAATTATTGAAAAGATCATATCCCATCAATACCTTTGTTTGACATATTGATTTATGCAACATTTTTTTTTCTTTCATTACTCCAAATTTTTCCTTTACCACATGTTGGGGTAAATGTACCAAAAAGCTAAATTATTCAAAATTTTCAACATCTTTTGATCTGGATGGCATTCATTCATTTCTTGTTAAATGGAGATTATATAAAAATTAGGTGTGGGTTGTAAAAATGAAGATTGTTACATTATGACTTCATTTGATATAATAAGATGATACATTTTGAGCTTGAGTTGTAAAAAAAAAAAAAAGCAAAGAATTGATTATAACATCATGCATATAAGGTATTTAAATTATTTCAAAATCAAAAAGTAAAAAAAATCTTCTCCCAAAAATTGCAATTCAATAGAGATATTCATATTTGATATTATAAATAATCATATTTCATATTCTGTTCACAAAAAGAAAATATTCATTTGTTATCCCTTTTGAACCTATTAAAATTTTTTTTGAAGAAATCTTAAATAAAGATCCCCTTCCACCTAGAGGCAAGTATGAAAGATGATTTATTTAAGAAAGCATTAGATCCAAAGTTAAGGATAAAGAAAGAATGCTTACAATAAAAAAGCAGGTTCCAAAATTTTGGCCTTTGGTTAGAATGGAAATATGAAAGAAAAAAGAAAAAAAAATTAAATGAAAGAAATGAAAAAAGAAAGATGAAAAATGTGGAAAGGAAAATGTCTGTGAGAAAAGAAATGATCATTGATTTGATTATCTTTAAAAATATAATTTTGGGCCTATTTATCTTTTCTTTTAAAACCCCAAACATTAGCTTATGTTACATCTTTTGAAAGTATATTTTGATCAAGTGTTGATATCTATGTCGAAGAGGTTTTTTTTTTAGAAAATCACCATCACTTTTTTATTTTTGATGAATTTTGAGTTTTTAAATGTATGATAGAATAGTAAAGAAAAAGAAAAGGAAAAAAAGAAAGAAAAGAAGAAAGAAAGATTGAATGAAGCTCTATGGTGAAAACTCGAAAAAGAAATCTAAAGCAAGGTTGAAATTTTAAAAGCAACTAATGTAAGAAACATTAGAGAAAGGTATTTTGAATGAACCAACGAGAATAGAAAACTTTTAAAAAACCCAAAAAGATCAACCCAGTTTGAAGATTTATTCTAAAATTTGAGCTTTTCTTTTTTTCTTGAAAATTTTGAGTTTATCATAACTAATTTTGACATTTGTTAAAATATCATATTGAGAAATTAAAAGAGTACAAAAGTGAAATGTATTTTAAAAGATAACTTTTCCTTTGTGAGCCTAGACGAAGAAATAGTGATTTTCTTTTTCCCATATAGTGACAAAATCTTTTTTAGTAATTAAAATCTTAATGTGCCAAACTATTTTGTCCCTTTGGAAATATTAAGATGCAATTCACCTACTTCATTCTAGGTAGTAATCACTAGTTATCAATAGATCTAAGTGTCACATATTTTAAAAAGTAAATAGCATGCATGGTTCTTAAATTTTAGGTCAAGCTCTATATTGGTCCCTAACTTTAAAAAGTTCTAATTGAGTCTTCAATCGCTCAAAAGTATACCAATATAGTCTATTTGTCTGTTAAATCGTTTAAATTGATGAAAAATCTAATGTGACAAAACACAAATCCAGCATAACATTACACATAACCTTACAAATTTGCAGTACTGTGTAAGGTTAATATTTTGTCTTTGATTTTAAGCAAAAGAATTCTCAACCAAATGAGGAATCAAACAATTGGAGAGACAAACATTAGATCCAAAGTATGAAAGATGATTTATTTAAGAAAGCATTAGATCCAAAGTTAAGGATAAAGAAAGAATGCTTACAATAAAAAAGCAGGTTCCAAAATTTTGGCCTTTGGTTAGAATGGAAATATGAAAGAAAAAAGAAAAAAAAATTAAATGAAAGAAATGAAAAAAGAAAGATGAAAAATGTGGAAAGGAAAATGTCTGTGAGAAAAGAAATGATCATTGATTTGATTATCTTTAAAAATATAATTTTGGGCCTATTTATCTTTTCTTTTAAAACCCCAAACATTAGCTTATGTTACATCTTTTGAAAGTATATTTTGATCAAGTGTTGATATCTATGTCGAAGAGGTTTTTTTTTTAGAAAATCACCATCACTTTTTTATTTTTGATGAATTTTGAGTTTTTAAATGTATGATAGAATAGTAAAGAAAAAGAAAAGGAAAAAAAGAAAGAAAAGAAGAAAGAAAGATTGAATGAAGCTCTATGGTGAAAACTCGAAAAAGAAATCTAAAGCAAGGTTGAAATTTTAAAAGCAACTAATGTAAGAAACATTAGAGAAAGGTATTTTGAATGAACCAACGAGAATAGAAAACTTTTAAAAAACCCAAAAAGATCAACCCAGTTTGAAGATTTATTCTAAAATTTGAGCTTTTCTTTTTTTCTTGAAAATTTTGAGTTTATCATAACTAATTTTGACATTTGTTAAAATATCATATTGAGAAATTAAAAGAGTACAAAAGTGAAATGTATTTTAAAAGATAACTTTTCCTTTGTGAGCCTAGACGAAGAAATAGTGATTTTCTTTTTCCCATATAGTGACAAAATCTTTTTTAGTAATTAAAATCTTAATGTGCCAAACTATTTTGTCCCTTTGGAAATATTAAGATGCAATTCACCTACTTCATTCTAGGTAGTAATCACTAGTTATCAATAGATCTAAGTGTCACATATTTTAAAAAGTAAATAGCATGCATGGTTCTTAAATTTTAGGTCAAGCTCTATATTGGTCCCTAACTTTAAAAAGTTCTAATTGAGTCTTCAATCGCTCAAAAGTATACCAATATAGTCTATTTGTCTGTTAAATCGTTTAAATTGATGAAAAATCTAATGTGACAAAACACAAATCCAGCATAACATTACACATAACCTTACAAATTTGCAGTACTGTGTAAGGTTAATATTTTGTCTTTGATTTTAAGCAAAAGAATTCTCAACCAAATGAGGAATCAAACAATTGGAGAGACAAACATTAGATCCAAAGTATGAAAGATGATTTATTTAAGAAAGCATTAGATCCAAAGTTAAGGATAAAGAAAGAATGCTTACAATAAAAAAGCAGGTTCCAAAATTTTGGCCTTTGGTTAGAATGGAAATATGAAAGAAAAAAGAAAAAAAAATTAAATGAAAGAAATGAAAAAAGAAAGATGAAAAATGTGGAAAGGAAAATGTCTGTGAGAAAAGAAATGATCATTGATTTGATTATCTTTAAAAATATAATTTTGGGCCTATTTATCTTTTCTTTTAAAACCCCAAACATTAGCTTATGTTACATCTTTTGAAAGTATATTTTGATCAAGTGTTGATATCTATGTCGAAGAGGTTTTTTTTTTAGAAAATCACCATCACTTTTTTATTTTTGATGAATTTTGAGTTTTTAAATGTATGATAGAATAGTAAAGAAAAAGAAAAGGAAAAAAAGAAAGAAAAGAAGAAAGAAAGATTGAATGAAGCTCTATGGTGAAAACTCGAAAAAGAAATCTAAAGCAAGGTTGAAATTTTAAAAGCAACTAATGTAAGAAACATTAGAGAAAGGTATTTTGAATGAACCAACGAGAATAGAAAACTTTTAAAAAACCCAAAAAGATCAACCCAGTTTGAAGATTTATTCTAAAATTTGAGCTTTTCTTTTTTTCTTGAAAATTTTGAGTTTATCATAACTAATTTTGACATTTGTTAAAATATCATATTGAGAAATTAAAAGAGTACAAAAGTGAAATGTATTTTAAAAGATAACTTTTCCTTTGTGAGCCTAGACGAAGAAATAGTGATTTTCTTTTTCCCATATAGTGACAAAATCTTTTTTAGTAATTAAAATCTTAATGTGCCAAACTATTTTGTCCCTTTGGAAATATTAAGATGCAATTCACCTACTTCATTCTAGGTAGTAATCACTAGTTATCAATAGATCTAAGTGTCACATATTTTAAAAAGTAAATAGCACACATGGTTCTTAAATTTTAGGTCAAATTTTATATTAGTCCTTAACTTTAAAAAATTCTAATTGAGTCTTCAATTGCCCAAACATATATCAATATAGTCTATTTGTCTGTTAAACCGTCTAAATTGATGAAAAATATAATGTGGCAAAACACAAATCCAGCATAGCATTACACATAACTTTACAAATTTGTAGTACGTGTAAGGTTAATATTTTGTCTTTGATTTTAAGCAAAAAAATTCTCAACCAAATGAGGAATCAAACAATTGGAGAGACAAACATTAGATCCAAAGTATGAAAGATGATTTATTTAAGAAAGCATTAGATCCAAAGTTAAGGATAAAGAAAGAATGCTTACAATAAAAAAGCAGGTTCCAAAATTTTGGCCTTTGGTTAGAATGGAAACATGAAAGAAAAAAGAAAAAAAAAATTAAATGAAAGAAATGAAAAAAGAAAGATGAAAAATGTGGAAAGGAAAATGTCTGTGAGAAAAGAAATGATCATTGATTTGATTATCTTTAAAAATATAATTTTGGGCCTATTTATCTTTTCTTTTAAAACCCCAAACATTAGCTTATGTTACATCTTTTGAAAGTATATTTTGATCAAGTGTTGATATCTAAGTCGAAGAGGTTTTTTTTTAAAAATCACCATCACTTTTTTATTTTTGATGAATTTTGAGTTTTTAAATGTATGATAGAATAGTAAAGAAAAAGAAAAGGAAAAAAAGAAAGAAAAGAAGAAA
Organism: Durio zibethinus; assembly: GCF_047325235.1. NCBI lineage: Eukaryota > Viridiplantae > Streptophyta > Magnoliopsida > Malvales > Malvaceae > Durio > Durio zibethinus. The sequence goes on along the minus strand of NC_143173.1, from coordinate 4,073,078 downwards.
GGAAGATTGAATGAAGCTCTATGGTGAAAACTCAAAAAAGAAATCTAAAGCAAGGTTGAAATTTTAAAAGCAACTAATGTAAGAAACATTAGAGAAAGGTATTTTGAATGAACCAACGAGAATAGAAAACTTTTAAAAAACCCAAAAAGATCAACCCAGTTTGAAGATTTATTCTAAAATTTGAGCTTTTCTTTTTTTCTTGAAAATTTTGAGTTTATCATAACTAATTTTGACTTTTGTTAAAATATCATATTGAAAAATTAAGAGAGTATAAAAGTGAAATGTATTTTAAAAGATAACTTTTCCTTTGTGAGCCTAGATGAAGAAATAGTGATTTGTTTTTTCCCATCTAGTGACAAAATCTTTTTTAGTAACTAAAATCTTAATATGCCAAACTATTTTGTCCCTTTGGAAATATTAAGATGCAATTCACCAAATTCATTCTAGGTAGTAATCACTGGTTGTCAATAGATCTAAGTGTCACATATTTTAAAAAGTAAATAGCATGCATGGTTCTTAAATTTTAGGTCAAATTATATATTGGTCCCTAACTTTAAAAAGTTTTAATTGAGTCTTCAATTGCCCAAACGTATATCAATATAGTCTATTTGTCTGTTAAACCATCTAAATTAATGAAAAATCTAATGTGGCAAAACACAAATCCAGCATAGCATTACACATAACCTTACAAATTTGTAGTACGTGTAAGGTTAATATTTTGTCTTTGATTTTAAGCAAAAGAATTCTCAACCAAATGAAAAATCAATTGGAGAGACAAATAACAAGTAATCAAAGATAGAAGCATTTAAACACACATTAAGCAATAAACAGGGGAAGTAATTCGGCAATAGACATTTAAGTAATTCAGCAACAAACTCAATTAGCATTCAAACCAAAAATTCATCAAACCCATACTTAGAAACCTACCAAATATCACCAATAAAAAAATCATCACCTAATTAATCCACGATCTCCAATTTAGCAAAAACCTACAACACCAACAAGCAAACCTAAAATCATCCATACTCACAACCTACAAGTAACTACACCTAATAATTGACCATAAGCTAAAGCAATTTGTAGAAAATCAAGAGTTATTAACCCAGAAAACATAACCTATTAAGATTAAATAAAAGCGAAATGCAAATAGAAAGGCATTGCAAAAAAAAAAGGTCTGACAGTAAAATTTTTCAAAGTTTAGTGGTTCTGTTTAGGTTTTCCAAACAGAAAAAAAAAGGCCAAGTTTGGTGAGATTTGGGTTGTAGCTGGGTCTTGGTTGGTAAAAAAAAAAAGGGATTTGAAAGAAGTTTTTGGTATAAGCACGAAGATCGACAGTGGTCACTAACGAGATTGACGGTTGACAACGAAAAAGTGGATAACTTCGTGATGGTAAACGTTGGCTTTTAGGTTAGTACTGTTGATATTGATTGGGTTTGAAAAAAAAAAGGAATTTAAAGAAATGTTGGACAAGAAAAGAAAGTTTAGAATGAAAACTAGAAGCTATTGCTTTAAAGTTTTTTACCCATACAAATGATGCTATTAGAGGTTGAAGAGAAACAGCCACACTTATTCAACCCAAGTAAAATGCCCACAATACATCTGTCATTGATTGTAAGGTTATGTGTCATGCCACACTAGATTTTTTTGTTAATTTTAGATAGTACAGCAAATAGAGAGACTATATTGATACATGTTTGGACAGTTAAGGACTTAATTAAATTTTTTTAAAAAATTTAAGGATCAATATAGAATTTGGTCTAAAATTTAGGGGCCATATGTGCTATTTACCCTATTTTAAAAGAACTGATACATCTTGGTCATAGAAAATTGTTATGTGAGGCATTTTTTAGATAGTTGTTACTATTTTTTTGGGAGATTTAAAAAAAATTCAAATTTAGGTTGTTGTCTATATGAATTTTAATGGATAGGAGAAATCTTATTTCCAAATCAATATGACAAGAGTTACCTTTTTAGGGTAACAAAAATATTTTGTTTTAATAATTGCATTTGCATCATTTGGTAAATGTACAAATCTTGGTTTTAATAATTACATTTGCATAATTGTTTGGATCATGCATTTGCATCATTTAAGAAATTTATAAATTGCATAATTGTTTGGATCATACATTTGCATCATTTGATAAATTTGGTGAGATTTGGGTTGTAGTTGGGTTTTGGTTGGTAAAAAGAAAAGGGGATTTGAAAGAAGTTTTTGGTATAAGCACGAAGATCGACAATGGTCACTAACGAGATTGATGGTTGACAACGAAAAAGTGGATAACTTCGTAGTGGTAAACGTTGGCTTTTAGGTTAGTACTGTTGATATTGATAGGGTTTGAAAAAAAAAAGGAATTTAAAGAGATGTTGGACAAAAAAAAGAAGTTTAGAATGAAAACTAGAAGCTATTGCTTTGAAGTTTTTTACCCATACAAATGATGCTATTTGAGGTTGAAGAGAAAGAGCCACACCTATTTAACCCAAGTAAAATGCCCATAATACATCTATCATTGATTGTAAGGTTATGCGTCATGCCACACTGGATTTTTTTTGTTAATTTTAGATAGTCCAGCAGATAGAGAGACTACATTGATACATGTTTGGACAATTAAGGACTTAATTAATTTTTTTAAAAAAATTTAAGGATCAATATAGAATTTGGTCTAAAATTTAGAGGCCACATATGCTATTCACCCTATTTTAAAAGAACTGATACATCTTAGTCATAGAAAATTATTATGTGTGGCATTTTTTAGATAGTTGTTACTATTTTTTTGGGAGATTTAAAAAGAATTCAAATTTAGGTTGTTGTATATATGAATTTTAATGGATAGGAGAAATCTTATTTCCAAATTAATATGACAAGAGTTACCTTTTTGGGGTAACAAAAATACTTTGTTTTAATAATTGCATTTGCATTATTTGGTAAATGTACAAATCTTGGTTTTAATAATTACATTTGCATAATTGTTTGGATCATGCATTTGCATCATTTAAGAAATTTATAAATTGCATAATTGTTTGGATTATACATTTGCATCATTTGATGAATTTGTAAATTGCATAATTGATTGGGCCATGTATCATTTGGTGAATATTTAAATCATCATTTTGAAAATTGCATTGGCATCATTGTTTACACCGTGCATTTGTATCATTTTGTGATCATGTAAATCATTGTTGAATATTACATTTGAAATATAGTTAAAACCATGCATTTGTGTATTTGGTGAGTATTTAGATATTTAACATTTACAAATATTTGCATCATTTAATTAAAATTTTTGAATATATTAAGAAATATGATAAAAAAAGACATTTGCATCTAATTTATTGGGATAGATACGTGCATTTGCATTTTGTTGGAAAGCACTTGTATTTATGTTAGTGAGATAAGTTTTTGCATCTTACATTGACAACCATATCATGATATTTGCAAACTTTAAGGGGAAGAAAGAAATAAAAAGATTTGATTAGCTGGCACATTATGAGAATTAAATCTAGATTAGCTAATACATGATAGTACTTAAGCTCAGATTAAACCCATGGCACCAATTGAGAATTTAAGCTTAACTATGTTGGCAAATGAAAATAAAATGTTGATTTTTAAATTCTAAAAACTCTGTTAAAGATAAGTTTTTTCAAAAATGAGGATAATTTATAAAATCTCCAAACATAATTTTCAAGACCTCACAACATGATCTATAAGACTTTCGAATATGATCAAAAAAGACCTTTTAATATCATTTATAAGACCTCAGAGCATTATTTAAAAGACCTCTAGGCATGATTTATAAGACTTCTAAGCATGATCTAAAAAACCTTCGAGCATGATTTAAAGGACCTTTGGATATACTTCAAAACCTCAAAGTATGATTTATAAAATCTCCAAGCATAATCTCTAAAAATTTTTTGAGAACCTTTTCCAAAACCTCAAGGTGTCATCTTCAAAAACCTTTAGGTATCATATTTAAGACCTCTGAGTATCATTTTAAAAACCCTCAAGTATCTCTTTTTGCAAATTTTCGGGTATCTCATCTTTAAAACCTCTTGGTACATTTTTAGGTATATTGTCAAAACCTCATGGTGCAATTTGTGAAGATCTCCAAATGGATTTTCGAAGTTTTTTCAATTAAGATTTTTAAAGTTTCAAAGCCTCTATTGAGAGGAGTTTTTTTTTAATTTTTTTCTGTTAATATTTTTTAACCCGAACAAAATAGATGTCTTTTAGCTTTGTACAATTTATGTTTTACAAAAAATGTATAAAAAGTGGTAGTTGTAGACATCCAATTTTGTCTGGGGTCTTGTCGATATTATTAAGCCTTGAGTTTTAATTTAACATTAGACTTTTAATTATGCCATTGATTTTAAGTTCAAATAAAAAAGCCTAAAAGTGTTTTTATTTATGTTTATGTCTTTGTAAAAAAAAAAATGAACATAAATTTTGATTTTTGAAATATTGTGATTTTATTTAGATTTAAAATTTAAAAATTGAATTTGATTTTGATAATTTTTGGGAATCAAGTATCTATAAGAAAGAAAAGAAATTTTGGCAAGATCTTGATAATTTAGTTGGTATTAAAATTTTTCAAATTGAAAAGGGATTCAATTCCTATATGAAAGAGCCAAATTCTCAATAAAAAATCAACAATAATCAAAGAATCAAGAAGCAATTAAGACAATTAGAATTATCAAGCAACATAGAGATTTGAGTTTTGAGAAAGAAGTTTTTCGGCTAGAGAGAGAAAAAAGAAGGAAATTCTGAAGGATTTGATTTTTTGGTTTAAATACTAAGAGCAAACGACATTGTTTGGAGGAGGCTCGACCATTGCCTACATTCGTTTGACCTATTTCTTGATCTGATTCAATTGTAGGTCTTTTTTTATTTTATGATTTTATTTTTTGTTTATTTTTGTTTTAATATTTTAATTATGATTAAATTAAAAGTGATGAGAAAAAGAAAAAAAAAATTTGGTGGGATTTTTATTATTATATTTATTTGCATAATTTTTATTATATTTATTTGCATGATTTATTATGATATTTTTGCATGATATTTTGCATGGAGTTTATTTATTTGTATTATTTATTATGATTTATTTTTACATGATTGTTTTTGCATGTTCTTTGCATGTTTTAACTATGATATTATTGCATGATTTTTTTTATGATATTTTGATAATATTTTTATATAAAAATATTTTGTAAATAAATAAAAAGAATTGGAATTGATTTTTTTATAATATATTCAATTAATCTAGTGGTTGAGCCTCTTCAAGTAAATAATGAATTTATCTTAAATATTTTGAAGTGAGGAAAGTTTTTTTTTTAGTGAAAACCTAAAGGTTTTTTTTAATATTTAAATATCAAAATTAATAAAAATCATATTTGATTAAGGTTTAGATAAGATAATATATGATTAATTTGATATCAATTTTGGGTGTTATAAAGTTGCTAAAATTTTTCTTATACGTAACTGACTCTTGAACTTAGTTTTATTAATGCAAACGAAAACTTATTCCTTTTAAGGAATCTTAATTTAAGTTTAGGACAATCTTAAGAAAAATGATTTACATAAGTAGTCAATCATATTTAAATAAAAAAGATTGATGGTAATTCTTTGTCAATTGGTAAGTTTTTGAACTTGAAAATTATGACAATGATGAGTCAAAATTTTTTTATTTTGCTATCTCTATTCACCGATTTTTTCTTTTTTAAAAATTTGACTAATTTTAAAAGAAAAAAGGAAAAAAGTATAAAAAAACCCAGAGAAGAATGACACTTGGATACTATCCAAATTCCAAAGAGAATGATTGATCAGCGGTGTGTGGACTAGCCAGATTGGTCCCAGAATTACTTATTTGTTCTTTGCGGATGATAGTTTGCTATTCTCTAAAGCAAACCAAATAGAGAGCGAAAGGGTGAGGCACATACTAAGAAGATATGGAGAAGGTTCGGGAAAACTAGTGAACTTTGAAAAATCACTATTGTTTTTTAGTACCAACACGTTAGAGGTCTCCAGGGAGAATGTAAGCAGACCGACTAGAAAAAATACTTGGGACTGCCAACGATGGTAGGTAGAAATAAGAGGAAAGCCTTCAGTGATATTTTCAACCGGATAAAAATAAAGATCCAGCATTGGAGGAAAAGATGTGTCTCTCAAGGGGAAAAGAAGTATTTATCAAATCAGTGCTGCAATCCATACCAGCATATCCCATGAACTATTTCCTTTTCCGTAAAGGGCTTTGTGAACAAGTTAATAGCCTAATTAGTAACTATTGGTGGAGCTCTAAAATAGAAAGGAATGGAATTCATTGTATGAAATAGGGCAAGTTGTGCTTATCAGAAAGAAATAGAGGCTTGAAGTGTCGAGAATTTGAGTGTTTTAATTTAGCTTTACTTGGGAAGTAGGGATGGGGGCTGCTGAAAAATATAGATTAACTTCTGCGTAAGGTGCTAAAAGCTAAATGTTTTCCAAGCTAATCCTTCTTAGAAGCTTTCTTAAGTTCACCAACGAGGTGTTGGCTCAGTGGTAAGCAATCTGACTCCGAGTGGACTTTACTTGCCAAAAACAAGGATTCGAAACTTGGAAAAGACCTTTGTTGACAAGAGAGGTAACTTAGGTAATCACTGTTCTTGAATCACTGATGCTCCACTCCTCAAAATAATGGCACCATTTCCGCCACCATTTCTTATAAAAAAAAGCACCATCTTTCACATGGAAAAGTATTTGGACAACTCGTGAAGTGTTAAAGTTAGGGTTATGCTGGAGAGTGGGTAATAGGTCTAAAATTAGAATTTGGCATGATATGTGGCTGCCAACAAATAGGGTGTTAGTGTTTCCAACCAATCGGAGGCGGCTGCATGATAGGACATTAGTGGCGGAGCTAATAGAGCATTAGACTAGACAATGGGAAAAGGAACTGATTTATAGTATCTTTACAGAAAAAGAGACAGATCTGATATGCAGTATCCCACTTGGTCGTTTTGTGCATAGTGATGAACTAGTGTGAAGTGCTAAAAAAAGGAGTTTATATGGTTAAAAGTGCCTACCTAGTCAGCCTCAATAGACTGATGGGGACATCAATGGCATAAGCACAACATGATCAAGCTGATGGTACATCAGAGAAGAGGCTTTGGCCTATGCTATGGAGTGTCGGGATCCCAAACAAAATTAAGGTTTTTGGATGGAGGCTTAATCGTGGCATACTGCCTATTTTTAGCAACCATAGAAAATGAAATATTGAGACCCAAATTTTGTGCCCACAATGTGGACAACATGAGGAAATTGTGTTACATGCAATCAGGGATTGTGAAAGGGCAAAATAAGCACGGTTAGCTGCTAGTGCTAACAGTACATGGACAACTCAGGGCCATATAATAGACAAAGGATAGTTGATCATCTTGGTGGGCTCTATTGATAAGAACAACTTTGAAAGAGGGTTGGTAGTAAGCTGGGCTATTTGGCATGGTAGGAACCAAATTATTAAGAACAACGAGTGGAAGAGCTCTCAAGTCACAACAAGTTTTGCCATAAACTACCTCTAGGAATTCAAGAGAACTCAGGAGACCATGGTACAAAACACGGAGGACAAAGGAAATGGACACCACCTTAGCCTGACATGATCAAAATCAATTTTGATGGTGCCCTAAAGGTGACAGAGGTAGCAGGTGGAATAGGAGTGGTGGTAAGGAACAATGGCGGGGAAGTCCTTGGAGCTGCATCAACATATATAAGGGTGTAATGGATCCCTCAGTGGCAAAAGCATATGCTGAAATGGCGACAATTACATTTGCAAGAGACTTAGGATTCACTTAATTATTCTTGAAGGAGATGCCTCTGAAGTCATTAACATGCTAAATTCGAAGTTAGAAACTTGTCTATAATTGGCAATATTGTAGGAGATCTGAGGATCTTGCAATAAAGCTTCAAACACTTCAAAGCTATCCACACAAGGCGCCAAGCTAATAAGGTTGTGCACCAATTGGCAAAGCATGCACTCGAGACGATAATGGATTTGTATTGGGTAGAGGAATATCCCTCCATCCTATAGGGTACTATTATCACATATTGTAATGGACTTTGATTAATGGAAAGCTTGTTTTGATAAAAAAAAAAAAAAAGTTTGGCCAAAAAAATGTTAAGAAAAGTGGCAAACGCCCATTTGGAAATTAAAATTATTGTATACATGAGTGATAATATTTTGTACTTCACAAACTAAGGTTGACACGTGTGTTGTTTAAGTATATTTATGATAAATTAATTATGAATGGACATATGACAATTATTGATTTAACTCGTCTTTAAGGAGCGTCATAAAATTTCCCTATTGTTGTATAGAATACATAGAATAATATTCCAATTTATTTTCCCAATAGTTCAATTTATTTTCCCTTATATTTTAAGAATTTTTTTTATTGTTCCTAACTAAGAAAAAAGTTTTTGGAAATCCATATTTTTGGTCAATAAGAAAAAATGTCTCCATTTTTTTACCCTTTTTAATATGATAATAGTGATTGTCCCAACATTATTGCGGGTCAAAATTTTTTTATTTTTCCATCCCTATTCATCGATTTTTTTTTTGTTAAAAAATTTATCTAATTTTTTAAAAAAAAGCAAAAAGTATAATAAAAACTCAAATAGGAATAACATGTGGATATATAAATTGTTCTCTTATTCTCATAAAATATATTTTACAAAAAATAATTTTTTTTTATTTTATTTTTTTGTACGTGAAACACACTTAATATAAAACTTTCAACTAAAAAATTGATAAATACATACATATATATAAATATAAAATTAAATAAATAATAAAATATATATTTTTATATAAAGTGACTTGGAGTAGAGCATCATAAATTCACTTTTGACCCATCCTCAATTTCTATAAATAAAGACTCGAATTGATTTGGTCATATCAAATTGAGACGGATAAAAACTTATCAAAAACTTATTGTTTTGTCATCTTTATCAATGGACTCATTTGATATAAAATTAAACTAATTAAAAAAATAAAATTTTAGAAAACATGAAAGAAAATAAACAAATTGAGGTGCTAAATGGGCACCTCTATTAACATTATTTTCTTACAAAAAATTAAAAAAAATGTTAAAAAGAAAAAAAAAAGGAAAGTAAAGAAATATAAAGTGTCATGTTGATACTTTAAATGAGGACAAAATAAAAATAAAAATGAGTAGAATTTATATAATGGAGGATGGATTAAACTTTTTTTTTGAAAATTGAATGGATTAAATCTTAATTATTTATCAATGTAGTATTTTTTTTATTAAATTATGATATTAAATCATAATTTAAGTAATATAATACACATGTATATATATAAATATAATATAAAATAAATAATTGACAAATAATTATATATATATACACTCAGGGTAAGATTGAAGAATCTAAACTTGTCTTAGATTGGATCTCAATTTTAAAAAAGGAAAAATTTTACCCAATTTCACTCAATCCTGAAATTTTTTAAAAATCTCACATATTGGACCAATGTAAATCAAAACCCATTAAATATGAATTTTTTGTCATCTCTACATCTATTGACTTTTTGTTTTACAAAATTTATTTAATTAAAAAGTTAAAAATTTAAAATTTAAAGAAAATGATGAGAAAAAAAAATGAAAGCAAATGAGAATGGCATAATGCATATATCAAAAGGATAATACACATACCTTAATACATTAAATTAAGGTATTAAATAATAATTTTGTTAATATAATACATATATCTAAATGATGAGCTCTTTTTTACAAAATTTAATAATGAAATTTAAAAAGAAAAAATTCAAAAAAGTAAAAAATAAATAAATAAAGGATCAAAAAAGAAAACAAATATTAAATCCAAATTGATGTCAATACATCTTTAATATCCGTCTCTTAAAAAAATTATTATATTAAAAAGGGAAAAAAGAGAAGAAAAAAGTTGTTTAATCAACAATATCAATTTGGCATTACATTTATTAAAAATGTTAAAGGTATAAAAAAAAATTATTAAACATTTTAAAAGGAAAAAAGTAAATTAAAAAATTAAAAAAAAATGACTTGACGCGTGATATATCCTTGGTATCAAAGAGGTTAAACAAAAAAGTTTTAAAGTCTTAAAAATATTATTAAATATATATGAAAAAGAAAATAAGAGAAAAAAAATAAATACATGACATATCTTTGGTATTAAGCAGATTCCACACAAAAAATTAAAAATTTTAAAAAAATTAATATAAAAAATTAAAAAATAAAAGAGAAAAAAAACAAATGATTTGACATGCGGTATATCATCGATATCAAGTTAAACAAAAAAAATTAAATATTAAAAATATTTATTAAATATAAAAAGATAAATAATAAAAAAAGAAATAAAACATTTGATATTAAATGGGTCCTATAGAAAAAATTAAAATTTTAAAAATATTAATTAAAATTTTTTTAAAAAAAGGAAAAAGACAATGGTAAAAAAAAGCAAAAAAAAAAAAAGACTTGTTATATAGTAGATCCCACCTTAAAAAATTTTAAATCTTTTAAAAATATTTATTAAATAATTTTAGAATCTAAAAAAAATATTAAAAAACAAAGAAAAAAAAAAGATGGGATAAAGAAATGTCATGTTACACTCCTAAGGGATTGGCATTGTATTTTGTGCATTACCAAAATTTATATAATGGATAAAGCTGCCTATATTGGATCAAGGTGACATGTGAAAAATCCTTTGCAAAGTTAAAATACACAAAATTTATATAATGAGTTAAAAAACAAAAAATTAGAAAAAATTTAAAAAATTGAAAAGAGAAAAAAAATATTTTTTAATCAATAATATGAAAGAAGCCTACACATTTTTTTTTAAAGAGATAATTTATTAAATTTGTAAAAAAAATTAAAAATAAAAAAAAAAACAAAAACAAAAAAGGCGAAAAAGTGCCATAAGGCTGGCCTTATAGAAAGTCAAACTTATCAAAATTAATATATAAGATATATAGTTAAGTATTTTTTGATGTAATTTTAGATTTTATGAAAGTAGAATTTGTTAAAAGTTAAGTTTGATGAGCGTGTTAGATTTATAAAAAAAAAAAAGTTAAAGGATATCAAAGATAATATTTCACAATATGTTTCAATGCCCCAATTAATTAAATTTTTTTTTAAAAAAAGAAATGAAACAAAAGAGAAAAAAAAAAGCATAAAAGAACATAAAGAGAATGTAGAGTTGAAAATGTTACATTTTCGGTTTAATTTTTCCTTTTATACCTTATGAATAAGTTGTAATTAGTTGAATAAATGATTGTTTATTTTGAAATCATGTGCGAGCATAAAGAATGTAAAGTTGAAAATGTTGAATGTCTGATTTAATTTTTTCTTTTTATATCTCATAAATGATATTGTAATTAGTTATATAAGTAACTATTTATCTTAAACTCGTATTGAGTATTGATGATGTGAAAGTTAAAATACTAATAACGTGGTCACTAATAAAATAATATTAATAAAAAAAATTGGAAAAGATTTGTATTGTAAGATCATACTCTATTTATCTATCTATTTATCTATATATATATATATATATATTAGAATTTGGTGTAAAATACAAAGCCTTCTATTAAAAAAAAAAAAGTAGCATAAAAAGGAATATAGAAAAATAATGGGGCTTCAAAATAAAATGGGAAATGGGCCAAAATTGAAAATTCAAAATCATAGACACCTAAGAGAGTCCAAGCCAGCCCAGTCCTAAAGCCGTATGACTTGTATTAGGGTTTTCCATTTCCCTCTGTCGAAAATTGAAAGGCAAACAAAAATTTCCATGAACCATTGGCACTGAGTTACTCAGCTGTAAAATCATTTGGGTTTTGCTCTTCCTCTCGCGAAAGTTTTTGAATCGGTAATCTGTTATTACTTTATTTTCCTATAATTCTGTAAAATTATTTACATTTTGATTAATTGTCTCGAAGTTGGGAAAATTTCTTTCTCATAATCTTAATTTTTTTTTAATTTCGATTAATTTGCTATAATCAAAGTTTTTATATAAAATTTCTGTAATAAACATTTTTATATGAAATTTGTTTTTAATGTTTTCTTTTGATTTTATTGATATATTTTGTTTAGAAATATAGCAAAAGACTAAATCTTGCTATGGAAAAAAGAAAGGTGAGAAAGGGAACAATGTACTATTAGGTAAAGAAAATTATAATCTTGTTTAATTAAACTGTTTGTTTTGTGATTCTGCCTGTGTCTGCATCATTTCAATATTTGATCGTTGCAATTCTCATTTGCTGTCTTGCATGGCTGAGGATGTGGAGAGTTTAAAATGGTATATGTTTCATTATTGAAGGGTGGTCAAGTCTATTGGCGCATGAGGGTCGTTCAAGTTGTACTTTCTTTGGTAAATATGTTGTTTCACTTCTAGCTATTGTGCATTTTCATTTGAACTATTTCATGAACTGATGTTGCAGGGTCGAGAGAATAATAGGAAGTCTAGATGTTGGGGAAAGGAAGGAAAGTGTCTGGTAGAGGAGAGACGGTGGCTGCTAATTATGCTTTTGGCCCAGCTGAAGATGATATCATTATAAAACACAGGCTTCTGACCCGTACCACTACTACAAGAGGTGAACCCCCATTGAAGAAACTTCAAAGGAAGTTTACCTCGTTTGTGCTAGAGGTTGAGAAGGGTGAAGATAACTATAATGATTGTGTGAAAGTTTCCAAGGCTTTCTTACAAGAGTTGTCTACTTTTGAGATTCCTCTACTAAAGAGTAAAGCTGTTATTGATGCAAATCTTAGAGAGAAGGAGAACTTCAATGAGTTAAAAGATGAGATAAATAGGCAGATATTGCAGGCACAGACTGACATAGAAGATCTAAAGAAATTACTTGAGGAAAGTAAGATTGAGAGACAGCACAAGGAGGAGTGTGAGGCAATTAGGAAATTGATTTCTGCACAGCCACCGAGATCAGAAACACAAAAAAGTATAACAGAGTTAGAGAAAGAGATTGCAGCATTGGAGGCAGAGAATACTGCTGGTTCAAGGTTGCTGGAGCTCCGGAAGAAACAGTTTGCCCTGTTATTGCATGTGGTATGTTAAAGTCTGCTTGTAACTTGCATGCTTTTTCCACTATTCCTGTTCCACTGTTATTGCATGTGGTATGTTAAAGTCTGCTTGATATTCTGGGTTAGCTAATATATTTTGATTGTGTGAATATTATCACTTGAAATTCCTCTCCAAGAACAATCTTCCTCCGCACAGCATTCTCCATAATTAGTTTTCTTTTGAGTCTAAGATATTTCCTAAAACTGCTCGTGCTGCTGGATTCCATATTTCCATTCTTAGAAGTTGATACATATTTAAGTCATTGCATGGGTTTATCTAGATTCTGAGTTTTTGTTTCCTTTCTATTGCACAACGCCTCTTAAATTCTTCCTTGTGGGACTTGGTACATTTTCTCACAAGATGGATATGAGAGCGAATATCTTATCAATCTAATCTGTAATGATTGGAAAATAGGGATGAATCCATTAAAGTAAGTGGATGGAACTTATACCTGATTTCCTTGTCTGCTTTTTTTGGTCTGTACAACTTTATTTTTGACAAGATCTTTCACATACCTTTTTCCTTATTATATTCTTTCAAGGGAAACTTAAGTTATTTGAGCTGGATAAGCAGATTGCGTATAGTGAATGCAGCTTGATCTTTCTATTGTTCCAACTCCTACATAGAGCTTCTAAGATAATCAATTGGCATCAAGCACTGCTGTATTGTTGATCTCGCACAGCAATTCAACAGAATTGGTTTCACATTCCCTACTGATTTATTTGGACATAATTTGGAATAAAATTGCTCCATTAAGCTTTTTTATGGTCTTTTCTCGCATATACTCTTTGCAAAAGAGCCATAATCGAGTATCTTTTCTTATTTTAAATTACAATTTAAATGGAATGGTATCATTCTTAAAGTCCTGAAACTGAACATTTTTTTTAGTTTGGTGATTGCACTACTTTAGTTTGAGATGTATTTGTCACCATTCTCACGTGTTGCCCTTTCTGGTTTGGATTCTGTTATTCTAAATGCAGTGCAATTCTTTTGTAATTTTTGGAGCTGTGTTTTGCATGATAATAGATAAAATGGAAGCAGGATGAATCTGCGGTATGCTAAAGCGCTTAAAAGACTGGTTGAATCTGTATGATGTGTTACTAAATTTTTCATCGTGTTACATCAACTTTCATGCAGGTGGATGAGTTGCAAAATACCATAGAGGAGGAACAGAAGAGTTTGATTGAGGAGATGAGAATGGTGACCGAAGAGCAGAAGAGTGGAATGGAAGATGCCGGTGGGGGCTCTGAAGTGATGGCTGTTGATTAGCTGGGTGCTGCATCTAAGTTTTGCAGTTGTAAGGTTGTGTACTTCTAAATCATGATCTACTTCTATTCATGCAAATATTTATTTTGAAGTCAATGTAGCGGAACATCATAATATTCTTAACTGTTGTTTGTTCATATTTGAGCAAATATTTGAATTACTAATGATCTACAATCAGCATAGGATGTGGAGAGGTGGCTTCCACCTCCTCTATATGATACTGCTTTTTGTTAATTAGTCCATCAATCCTCCTTTTAGTATTGTGGTACCTGTTTAAACAAAACTAATGAAAGTAGTTATTTAAATTTGGTTTCTTTATTTAAATTCCATGTGCTCAGTATTATTGGAACTTAAAATTCTGTGACCTCTTTATCTTGTTGTATGAGCAAGATCTATTCTTATGTTCTTTGGATATGAAGTGTCTTGTTTAACTTTTTGGAATAATGAGTTGGACCAAGGTTCTATCTTAGGAACAGTCTCCATTTGAGTTCTTTTGTGTGTATAAGGTTTTAGTGACTTGCATGCCAGTCACTTTTTCTTTCCTCAAAATTCAAATAATTTTGAAAGTTGGAGTTTAAACTTATCACTAGCAAAAGTTCAGTAGACATGCTGTTCTGAAAGTGTGTAAAAGGTGCATCACTGCTATGTAAGGAAGAATGCACAATTGCTTAAAAGCCACATCACTACTACATCAGGATGAATGTGCAAGGAACTGACTAAATCTCAACCTAAGTCCTTAGATAGTAAGATAATTATCTTAATTTTTCTGTGGACCAATTAAGAGCTAGTAGTTTTTGCAAGTTTTGCGTGGGGATTAAATTATTGTGGTGATTTATTTTTATTTTTTAAGAGGGCTGAAGGTTGGAATTTGGAGAGTCAAGTGGGGAATATGATGAGAGCATAATAAACTGAGATGACTTCATCAGGTTGCTTTGCAGAATCAGCTAGTTTTTACATATGCATATTCATCCAAGTTCCAATGTATTTCATTACATATGATTTTTGGGTTATTTGTTTGTGCATGTATAACGATTGTCATATTTTTTTTTTAATGATAATGAAATGAAAATTTGTGGAAGCCAAAAAGATCATCAGTATTACAGTATTTAATGCATACTTAATGGTTTTCATAATTGTTACAGCTTCTGTGTAATGAAATATAATGGAACTTAGATGCCAAAAGCGTGGATTAGTCTTGGTTTTAAGGTGGCAATAAGAAGTTTCTTTGTAATTTCTGCTAGTTTTGCAATGGATGTTTACAGTTGAAGCAGCAGCTAGCCTTGCTCTTGAGATTGTACTCAAGTGTCACCATGATTGCCTTTCCGTATGATACCCAAGCAAACACTAATGGTAGATTTCATCCTTCCAGTTGCTTCTCCCTGTCAATCATGCTCGAAGAAATAAAAGATTCAATGCAATACCTGGAACACAATTCAAGTTCCATAACAGTTCTGCGGACTCTGTAACTGATGTCCTATTTGATCTTGTCAATGGCATGTTTGATCTCTTTTCCAGGTGATGTAAATCTACCATTGCTTTAACAGCTAGTAGATTGACTCCCAGCTTGTAGAAACTTGCTCCAATATCTTTGCTTTTGCAATTGCAATTTGGAATACAAATTTCCCCATATGTTGCAGGGTTTGATGCTTACATGCCTAAATATCCAAAACTATATTGTAAGCTTAAGGTCTATTCCTGTTTAGGCAGCCAGCATCCTAATTTAAGTTGTGAGGGGAACGTAAGTGGACTTTCCTTTGCCTGATCCAATTAGAAACTATTCCTTTCCAGAGTGTAGAACATAATTGAAGGGAGGACCAAGCCTGACACCTCCGAATAGAAATATTATATGAACTATATATTTTTTTAAAATTTAAAGTTATCAGAATTTGAATTCTAAATACTGAAATTAAGAGTCAAGTGTTTTATCAACAGTCATGCGACTGTTGGCAGGAACTATACTTTTCTAAGCATGCTTAAAAAAAAAAAAAACCATTGATCATAGATGTATGACATAGAAATGTTAGATCTGCAGCTTGGGTCTGATTCAATCTTGACACCTTAGAATAAAAACTAACTAAAGAAGTTTTCTGCGTAAGATGGCTGATCTGTTCGTTTGGCTTTGAACTTTAATTTCTAAAGAAGTGTTGGCATGATATATATAGTTGATACTGTATTCCTTGAAATGCTAATTTTGTTGTTGATCTATCCAGTAGGATGTGAAGTGTCGTGTATTATTTATTTATGGTATATCTGTCTGTAAGATATAAGGTATGAGTGAAAAGTTTGCGGGAAACATGATAATGACAAACTTGATCGAATGCCATTCTCGCCAATGTCACGCCCAATCCTGCAGCTTCCATCGATCCTAACCACAACAAATCCCTCACCATCATTACTGCTATCATTTCGTTGCACCACTCACATCACCCTCAGTCCACACCCACCATCAAAGCATTTGAAAGAATATATGTATGAGAGAATATATTTATATAATATATATATATATATATATATATATACACACACATACATACGTACTTACATTGTGTAATTTTTACTTTTTTTTTTAGATAATTAAATTACAATTAAATTCTTGACTCATTTGATTTAAAATAGATTCAAACGATAAAAGAAATAAGTTAATAAGAGCAAAATTGGTTTAATTTCATTCTTTGGATATATATATATATATATATAAATGACATTGATTTCAAAATAAATCCAAAAAAATGAGATTAAATTATTATTATTATTTTTTACTTGTCTTTCATATTTTTTAAATTTATTGAAATCATTAATTTTTAAAAAAAAAGTGTAAAATTAAAAATGTTACAGCAAGTTAATCTATATATATATATTAATATATGAGTAGTGATCAATTTACACAGTATAAAATTTTTTTAGTTTTATGCATTTTTTAACCATTGATTTCAATAAATTCAATGGATAGATTAAATCATTCTTTTTTTTTTTTTTTTTACTTGTTTCTCTTATACTTTGAATCTATTAAAATCAAAAGTTAAAAAAATGTGTAAATTTTTTTTTAATTTTACATTGTGTAATACATTTTTAACCATTGATTTCAACATATTTAAAGAATGATATCAAACTATTTTTTTTTTTTTTTTTTTACTTCTCTCTCATTTCTTGTATTTATTAGAATCAAAAGTTAAAAAAATATATAAAACTAAAAAAGAATTACATTATATAAATTGATCCCTCTTCTTCCTCTTTATATGGATTACTTATTATTTTATTGTTTCCATGTCCCACCCAATTATCTTCAACTTTCCAATTGATATCTTTCCTTTCCTTTTGGATGGAATAGATATGTCAAATATCCCATTCGAGCAACCATTCAAGCAAAAGAATAAAATGTTTTACTAAGATAACAAATTAGGGAGCATATCATCTACAATTCTCTTTATTATAATCTTATAATTATTTAATTAAAATAAAAAATTATATAAAAATCCATCATTTATAAATCTGAGTTTTATATAAAATTTTGATAGACTCCAAATAATTTTAACAGTGATTGATTAATTGAAATATAATAATTATAGATTTTATGCTTTTAATAAATTTAAATCTGGTTATACATATATAAATATATAATTCATTGGATTGGTTTTGGATCCCTTACCAAAAAATAGAAAAACTATTTCTCTCTTTGTGTATATGAAATTCATTGAATCTTCTCAAGTTATATATATACAATAGTTTTCTTTTCTCCCATACTAAAATCTCATTTCTCTTAAAAAAAAAAAAGTATAGTAATGCAAATAATGTTACTTGCAAACATGAATAAATGATATACATGTATATATGTATGTATGTATGTATGCATATATAATACATCTTTACGTAGGTGTACGTATAGATATATATTGTGAAAAGAATTTACCAATGTATAATTTAATAGAGAAGAAATCTAAAACAATTGGTGAAGTTTATTTTTCATCATAAAATTTTGTGATTTAGGACTGTTTAAGTAACAATCAACATATTTGGCAAGGTAGGCAGAGTTAGTTGTTTTCTAAAGGTCAAATTGGATACCTACTAAATTATCATCAAATTCCTTTCTTTACTAGGTTAGCTTGTAAATAGGGATTTCTCCATTGCTCTCTTATACTTATCCTTCTGCTTAGAAAATCAACAATATATATATATATAGTTTGTTTTTAATATGTGAAATTTTTTAATTTTACAAAGAAGATTATAAGGTAATTATATGTTTTACCTTTTTAAAAAATATATATATATTTTTCCTATCATAGGAGTATATATCATTACATTAATCTTGTTTGTGACGTTTAAAAACTTAAATGTGACGTGATAATTTTTCTTTTCTTCTCATCTTTTCCTTCTATCGTAAGGCAAATAAATATACAATTAATATTGAGTTTGAAATTACTAAACCTTCATACATTTTTCAACAACAGTGAACTAAGATGAAAGCTTGATATATATAAGCCACTCTTACACCAACACACTTCATTATTCTAGAAAGTAGCAAATTATGAGAAAGAGACTGTTAGGTTTTTCGATTGCTTGCCCTTTAGAGCTTTGCATCAATTTGCTTCTACTAAGTGGAAATCTCACCTAATGAGTAACAAATAGTCTTGACTTTTTACTTTTTTTTTTTTTAATCATGAGGCAGTTGCAACTATCTATTAGTTCAGCAACATTAATTAATTTTATTTTTTATTTTGGCTCACTTTTTGGAATATTATTTCAAGTGTCATTGTCCATGATCTTCATTGGAGTGAGACATTGCAAAAGACATTAGAAATATTTCTAAGCACGTTTTGGTCTTTGGGTTTTGTGACTGTCAATATTAATACAAGTTTGACAAGAATTTGTCCCCTTTCATACATCCAAGGTCTAACCCCCTTTTCTAATTGGAGAAAAAGAAAACATGTCTTTTTCACACATCAATTTCGTGTCCAAAACTATCTACAACTAAACTCATCCACTGCTGCTTGTCCCTGTCTCTGTGATTGACATAGCCAAAAATAAAAATCTGCATGATTAACAGCTATTCATGACTGGATGTTGCAGAAACTTAATAATAACCATTAACTTTGCAACTTAATCCAATCATTTTACAGGTAACCCTTATGGAAATCAGCAAACAAATTGAGATAAAACAATTGGTATTACCGACGGAAAATTTTTAGCGTCTTGATTTCTGTTGATAATAATTTTACCGACCTTTTTTCTTTTAGAAAGCAAGAGCAGAAATAATTAAGCAAAAGAATTCTTTTTTGAAAATATATATATAGAAAAAAATCCAAGGTGGTATTACACAGACCATATTACATAATAGCAACTAATGTGTTTTTTTTCTTTACACAATGGCACTTGGCGTCTTTTTTTTTTTTTTTTTTGGTTCCTTGTATTTAAATCTAATGAAAGACCAATTCTTAACTGATGATCAATGCCTGGATTTGTCTACAAGTTATTAAACCAAACTCTTTACATATCCAATCCGAAAGCTCTATTTAATTATGAGATGGACCATGACTGTGATGATGTCTGGCTGCAAATCAAGAAAAATGGATCATAAATTAATAAATAAACAAAATGCATACTCAGCAGAGCTTTTTCTTTAATAATGGCAAAAAAGGAGAATAGAAAATGGGGTAAGTTTTTATTATACTTACTCTATAATATCTCTCCAGTAGGAGTCACTTGCTTCATCATCCATAAGATCTCCCCAAGCTTCAAAGGTGGTTGAAGTCGAAGAAGGGTTAGAGATATGATCATTTGGGTTGATCTTGTTTTCAGTTTGATTAACAGTGGTGGCCGGTCGACGTTCGGGTGAGGCTGGCACTAATGCTGGGAGCTGTGGGGTTGAAGTTGGAATAGCAGGAGAGGATAAGGAAGAAGCAAATTGATCATTGCTGTTGGCACAGATTTTTAAGTCTTTCATTGGCTGGTGATATTCACTGAACTGTGCTTGATGTTGAGAAGCTTCTAAGTTGAGAAAGTTTGACTGTAATTGTGTAAGTTCATGTGGGGCAAAGCCAAATGGAAGATTACTGGTGTTCCCTTCAAGCTGAGAATTTATTCTAAGGAGTTCATATAGCTGATTTTCCCGGAAAGTTGGTCCTGCTAGAAGGTTCATTGCTTCCATAGTTGGAGGAGTATTGCTACTACTAGTACCTAAAACTTGAAGTATGCTATGCAACAAATGGATTTTTGCAAGCTGTGCAGCATCTGACTGTAACCTGAGAGTATTAATGTCTAAAGGAATATTCATCAGGTTATTGAAGTTGGCAGTAGCAAGCAGCTGTGGCAGGTTAGCAAGAATGTTGAGATGATCAGTTCTTGGTCTGTGAGTCACTGGATCAATCCCCATTTGGAGAAGCTTCTTCTTCAGATGGGTGTTCCAGAAATTTTTAATCTCGTTATCTGTTCTTCCAGGGAGATGGGTTGCTATTGCGGACCACCTGCCAATCGTTACAACATAGCATTAGAATGAAAAATATATATATATAAGATAACCAAGAGAAGAACCAGAAGCTGAACCTTAATTAAGGTGGTTCATACAATCACTTTTCAAAGTTGACATTCAATAGCTTTGGAGTTGGAATCCCAAAATTCATAACCCCTTCCCCGGCCTTATATGTTTAAAAAAAAAAAAAAACAGATAGCCAAGAGAAGAAAGTAAAGAGAGTTTACTTATTGCCAAGAACTGCATGAAGATTGATAATGGTCTGCTCTTCTTCCTCAGAAAACTTTCCTCTCTTAATATCAGGCCTGAGATAATTAGTCCATCTAAGCCTGCAACTTTTTCCACACCTGTTTAATCCAGCTAGCTTTGGAAGTGCTCTCCAACTTCCATGCCCATGTTTCTGAATGTAATCTACAAGAATTTGGTCTTCCTCAGGCGTCCAAGGCCCTTTTTTCAGGCCATTTTCATCACAGCAAGATGACCTCCCCATCATCCCTGCAAAAAAAAAAAAAAGAAAGAGCATATGATCGTGTTCATCACTTTGTTACAGTATTACAATTCAAGCAGCAAATAGAGGAATTAGAAAGGTTTGAAACCTTTGATTGGATTATTGGAAAAGAGCCGAAATTAAAGATAGAATACAGTTAGAGTTGGAAATGTGAGTGAATGGGAGCTTCTTTATATAGTGTGTGGATTGATGTTCAGGAAATTAATGTCAAAAAAGCTTATACAAGAGAAGTATCTGCCCTACAAGAAGATGTCATCTTTACATGCATTTGACACTATTATAAAAGAAAATTACTAAGGTGTCCTTGTCTACAAAGTTGATGGTTTTATTAAGGAATTCAATTCTAAATAAAGCAATAAAAATTCGTTTGCCATTCATATACATTTTTTTAATATAAAAAAGGCCATAATTTGAGAGAAGTTTTAAGAACTGAGATTTAAAATCAAACTTATTTGATGTTATTTTTTTTAAATGATTGTATGAATTCACTGAATTAAATCCTAAATTCGTCGTTCATATAAATTTTTAAATTTCGTAAAAAATGTATATGCATTCCAAAGTAAAATTAATTTTTCTATCCGATAATTAACTACACAATATATATTTAAAAATCAAGATCATGACAACATATTTTTTTAATTATTATTTGTGAATATCCATTTTACTTATTTCACCTATATGCCTACCTTTTAACTTTTTTTTTAAAGAAAATATATAAGAGACTAAAAAATTATATATATGACTAATTGAAATATCATTATTTAGAAGAAAACTATGTCCAAAAGGCCAAAAACAAAATTGGATGCCAAAACAATCATCATTAATTAATTTACTCAAATATAATATATATATATATATAAGAGTAGAACCTATTTTCTTTTTTTAAAAAAAAAAAAAAGAGAAGAATTAATTTATGGAGCTAGTCATCATTATCATATTAGAATATATATATATATATATATATTAATTTTGAGATTAATGACTTAAAATTTTGATATTTTCCACATCAGATAAGGCAAAAAAAGGTGCCTAGCTATACACTATTAGAATATTAACTTCACACCATTGACTAGATAGATGAAGTTTCATGGGGAAACTATCCTATTAAATAAAATGATAAATTTTAAGAAAATTTTTTATTATTTTAACCTTTAAAGGAATCGTGTATTTAAAATTTTTTACTAATATTAGATGGGGTGGGATTTGATTCCAATATTAAAAGGAATGGTGGAGTAGATATCGTTGGAACAAACCAAATGGCATGGCCATTTTTTAAGTCAAGAAATATCAAAGAATTTTGCATTCATGAAATATCAGTTATGGTATCACAAGTAAAACAACATCTACGATCAGATAGAGATCAACAATAATCTCTTGATACGCAGAACTTCAAAAACAACGAAATTAAGGGAGCCCCTCCTTATCTAGGATAAAAACCAGAAAATATGAAAGTCTTTGAACCCAACCCTAAGGGCACATTCCCTAGGCTCCTTTTTCGCTACATACTAATATCGAAAAAAAAAAAAATTAGATGAAGTTTTTAAAATAAAATTTGTAAAGTTTTTTTTATTACAAATGATTAAATAAAAATTAAAATCGATAAATTAAAAGATCATGTTACATAGATTAAATGTATAAAATTAATATATTTTAGATAGATATTTTTAGTAAAAATTTTGATAAAATTTTTACTAATTAATCAAGTATCGATCAAATTTTAATTATAAAATAATTTTTAATAAATCTTTTAGATATTATTGATTTTCACATTAAATGCTATTAATCTATTGATTTAAATTTTTTATTAAATCATTTTTGAAAAAAAATTTATAAATTTCACTTAAAAAATTTTATTTATATTTTCTCTATTAGCATCTCGCTTAATTAAAGATAATTTGGAGTCTTGGAGTTGTTTCTATTCTCAAAATCTACTAATATTGAAGCAATTCTCCACGTACCTTCGTTTGCTTATAGCTGATAAAATTTGACATGCATTTGTCAGCTTACCAAACTTTTCTTTTACAGCAAGCAAACAATGGTTTGACTATTTAATTTTAATTTATTATAGATTGCTACAGACCTCGAAAAAACAATAGTTTAAATTAAAGATATTATCTTTAAATTTTATATTATTTACACATTATTATAATTATTTTTATTTTTCATTTTCAGATTCGAATCACTTAATATGACTCATAAACTAATTATAACCATAGCCGTGAGTTTAAATTTTCGTTAAATTATAAACAAATAGATTTCATTTCCTATGAAATAATATTTTTCATTAAGTTATATTTTTAAGGGTATTTTGGGAATTGAAAGAATCATACGTAATCCAATTTCAACCCTCTTTTGTATGATTTTCTCTTATTAAACAAGGCAACGGAGCCTTTGCCACCTTTCTCTATACTTTACGCTAAGACACATCAGCAACTAAATTACACCAATTTTTAAGAGTAGGTTTACACGTGGCATTCAACCAATGCTTCATATGACTCTTTTGGTTCACTTCAGAAGAAATCTCTTTCAAAAATAACATTAATTTTTTTATTTAACATTTATATATTTATATCATATATATATATATTTATATTTACATCATAACGTATAAAATATAAAAATTATTGTATCATAACTTATATTTATACATCAAATATGAAATATATTTTATATTTTTATTAATTTATATATGATTTTTATTAATATTTTAAATTATATTTTTTTTTTTTGAATTACTTTTTATATCTAAAAGTATTCGAGTTTAATTTTTATTAATTTAACTTACTTTTATAAATTATTTGTTTATTTTATTCGGTGTTTGTCTGTAACTAAGAAGAAAATTACACGCAAAAGGCAAAAACTAATTCAGTCTTTAGATTGGACCCAACCAAACCTTAACAACTGATTTTAACATTTTTATTACTATATATTATTTTAATTTTGGATGTTAAAATCTAGTATAAAATATTTAGCTTATACTTTATGTTGGCTATAGATATATATATTTAATATCAAGTAAAGAAAAATAGTCCAAACTAATTTGGCTTTGAAATTTCGTTTGAGACTTCATTAGAAACATTAATTGGTTGCAACATAGTGTAAAACAATATATATAGAAAGGTTAATGTTACAAATGACTTTTGAATTATAGTGAAATATTTAATATAATATTTAAATTTTAAAAAATTTTAATATTATATTTGAATTATAAATTTATTAATTAATATGATATTTAGAGGGTTATTTGTACGCTATGTATCATTATTTGGAGTTAGCTAGTTATGAATGAGTATTATATTAATTAATAAATTTATAATTCAGATATCACATTAAATATTTTTAAAATTTTGATATCTTATTGAACATTTTATTATAGTTTAAAATTATTCATAACATTAACTTTATATAAAATTGGATTCTAATTCAAAGAGAAAAAAGTATAAAAGCAAAAAAAAAAAAAAAGTTGTGCAAATTCAAAGAAGATGAAGAAAAGTTCTAGAAAAGTTTCCACAATGATAATTATTAATGACTATGTGTGAAAAGGTCCCAAGGTATTAAATATTCCATGTTGAATGCCTCAATTTGGTGAACTACAATATCTTTTTGGTACAAGAACTACAACATTTATAGATCTTGGGAATTTTCTTCTTTTTCCATAATATATTATTCATTAGGTGCAAAAATGATTGCAGGGAAATAATAATAAGTTCAATGATATGAAAATTTTGAATTACATATATATATATATATATATATAATTTTGAATAAAAAATTTAACTCAATTCAAACAATCACTTTTAAAATTCTGACATTCAGTAATTTTAAAATTCAAAGTTTAATATTACGCGCCCTTTCTTGATTCTCATTAGATTATAATCTTCCTTATAGCAAAAAAAAAAATGTATACAAAACTTTCATGTTTATTCATATGATCATTATTTCTTTTGTTTTTTTTTTAATTTAAATTTCGGATCATTTAGTTTGTGTGTGTGTGTATATATACTATAATAACTTTTTTTGTTTTAAAACCCATATTATAGTTGGGTTATTTTCCTTCCATTAATGTTTTTAATTATCAATACTTTGTAATATAACAATTTGCATGTGTGAAATTTTGAAACAAATAAATAAATAAATCTCACATACATGTAAAACGATATGATGATTGTTAAGCAGGGTCCTATTGTCCAAAGAATGCCCAAGGTGTGCCTTTATGAGAAGAATGCATATATATATTGCATGTTTGATCCACATGCATGAGCAAAATTTTCAATATAAAATATTTATTTTATTCTTCTAGCTAGCTAGGCATTATTTAATCAAAACTCCAAATTAACTATTAATTTGTTTGACAATTTAGAAGGTCATGCAAATAAATAAAGCCGACATCTTTTGGTTACCCAAATCATACACTTAAGAGTAAGACAAATTAGTTTATTACCTCCTTTGACAAGTTATATGAAGAAGAAAACAGAAGGATTTCTTATGTGTTTTGGTTAGTAGTTCAGATTTAAACCAAACCCTTTTTGCTTAATCAAATGAATTCCCCCAGTCCACAATGTTAGGTTGCTAATTTGTTTTGTTAATTATAACAAAAAGATGCATGGATGATCTGTTTGAATTGAGAGCTTTGAATTTTTCTCTACTTCTTCATTTATTTCTTATATTTATTAAAGCTTTTTTTTAATAAACTTTCACATAATCTTTATCATGTCTTTTTCTTCATTTTGTTTTTCTTAATTTCCACTGTCATGTTATCAATACATAGGCTTGTCCATGGATCAGGTTGGATAGGGTTGGATTCGATTGGTCTTTCAAATTTTTTGTCCAAAATTAGGCTTGACCTGTGGAATCTAAATAAGCTTGATTATTGTTAAAATAAGTTAAAAGCTAAAGGGTGTAAAAAGTTTTTAAATTATAATTAAAAAATATCTAAATTTTTATTTCTTTTATTAATCAATCAACCATTCTAATATTTATTTGCATTTAATTAAACTTTTATTTGAACAAAAAAGTTAACATTATTAATTTTTTTATTAATTAAAATAAAATTTTATGTGATATCAATAAAATAAATGAAAGTTTATTACATAATGTAATTAATATATGTGAAAATTAAATAAAATAATTTTTTTTATTTTTCTATGATTTCTTTACGGACTCAATTGATTGTAATTCATTGATTGATTGATTAAATTTTATCATGTAACTAAAATTTATCTGTTTAAAAATTTAATTGAGTTAAAATAAAATATTAGCATTTGATTGATTACAATAAAATATTAAAAACTTAAATGATTATTGAATTGAAATTCAAAGATATTTGAGAGTAAAAAGAAAAATAAAACTGCAATCATCAAAATTTGATTAAAAAAATGTAATAATTAATCTACAAGTTCTGTGGGGAAAAATTAATAAAAAAAAGTAACCAATAGGAAATGACAATTACCCATCAAAATCATCATCAAGGCTTATTGGTGAAACAGATTAGAAGGTGAGAGAAAGAGTTTTATGAGAAAGCAGCCAAAAACTAAAGAAGAAAAGGAAGAATTAATTGACAGTCAATGGCTCACACCATCAAAGGGCAAAGCTGAGGTATTTGCTTGCATAGGATAGAGAATGACAGTCAACCTCAATCCTTCTAAGGTCCCCATCCTATCATTTGCCTTTCACTTCCGTGTGGAGATTTTCATACTGCCTTTTTCCAAGCCATTCAGCTAAAATTTCATTGACTTTCCATGTATTTGCCATCAGTGCTCTTCAAACCTTTATTATTTTTTTTCTTTTGTAATGATAATAAGATTTAAATTTTGATTTTTAACCTATTATTGTCTATATAAATGAAAATCTTTAAATGAAGTTCAATTACTATATATCTAAGCTCATCAATCTCACTAACGAGTAATTGAAATTAGAGTTTTACTCGCCATCTTCCATTGATGTTAATTTTTTATAATATAAAAATTATTGAATTTCATGTATTTCTTTTGTTACGAGATGATTCAGTATTATATACAAGAATAAATTATGTAAGTGATTTAACTTATTTGTACCTCAATACACTGGCGGAGCCACATTGAAACCAGAGGAGGACATGGCCCCTAAGATTTTTCAAGTCCTCTAATATATATTGATATAATGTATATAATTTATGATTTAAAAAAAAAAAACAAAAAAAAACCACTATAAAAATAAAAAGTTTTTTTTTTGTGATTATAAATGTTTAGAATTTAAGATTTTAAGTTCAAGTTTGTGAATTTGTTTAGTCATACTCTAATTTATTGATTATTTTATTTATTTGATTATTCAATTATATAATACTTAATTATAATTGTAATTTGTTCTTGTACTTTAAAAAAAAAAAAAACTTTTAAGGCAAAAAAATTCAATTATCAAATTTCAATTAATTTGCAAAAAATATTAATATTTATAGTTTAGTTCTCATTAAAAAATTTAAAAAATAAATGTATTTGTTAAATATTACACACATTAAAAAATCAAAACTATTCAAAGAAGTTTAGTTATACCCTAATTTATTGATTAGTATATTTATTTGGTTATTCAGTTATATAATACTTAATTATAATTATAATTTGTACTCGTACTTAAAAAAAATTTTATAACAAAAAAATTCAATTATCAAATTTCAATTAATTTGTAAAAAATATTAATATTTATAGTTTAGTTCTCATTAAAAAATTTAAAAAATAAATGTATTTGTTAAATATTACACACATTAAAAAATCAAAACTATTCAAAGAAGTTTAATAAAAAAAATAAACAAAAAAAGGTGAGATTAATAAAACAGAAAAAGACACAAATTTTATTTTCTAAAAGCTTAAATCCAACACAAGTCGCTATAGTTATTGTAAAAGAAAGTATATTCTTGTTTCATAGAGAGCCAATTACAATGATAATACAAAAAGGTGATTAAAACTTCTTCCATGGTAAAACTACTGAATCTTTTTCTTTTGATTTTGAAGCCATTAATAGTAAGTTATAAGTTTTTTAATTTTAAATCTAAAAAACTATCAATATTTATATAGAAAAAATCTTAATTTTGTTAATTTTATTAAGAGAAAATTTACTAAAATTTTTTAAATTAGTGGTTTTTTTTTATGAAAGATTGTTGTGCACAACTTTAAATAAAATTATTTGAGTTTTTTTTTTTATTTTAAATGCTTGAATTGTTTAAATAATTATATTTTTTTATTTCATTACTTGAATTTTTTATGTATCTTATTTATGGTTACATTATGGAATGTTATATTTTACTTAAAATTTTTAATTTTTTTATAAAATAATAACATATTGTATATTAAGTGAAAATTTTCAAATTACAGTTATTATTTAGTTTGGCCTCCTTAACTTGAAATCTTGGATCCACCATTGCTTCAATAAATAATGTTTATATACATGATCTATGAGTGATGGGATGAAAGTATTTGAGAGTATTTTCTTATGAATATATATTATCTTGAAAAATATGAGAACATTTTTTTGAAGATTATTTCACTTTTAAATATTACTGGGGTGATAATATTAACCTTGAATTATTCTAGAAAGTGCCGGAGAAAAAATTTTAAAGGCGTTTAGAGAAAAAAAAATTTTAAGTTTTTTATTTTTATTTTTTAATTTTTGAGTATCTATAAACATTGTACTTAAAAAAATAGATTCGTCTCTGATCAGAACATGCAAGTAACTTCAATGAAAAAAAGGAGTATATATAAATGAAGAACACTTAAAATTGGTAACTTTCTATCAAAATAAACAAAAACCAATGATAAGTTGACATGATAATTTGGAGTAAAAATTAATATACAAAAAACTTCAAAAAGATTAATATATAAAATATCATATATTATTAGAAATATTTTTAAAATATGAAAATAATATGATTAAGTAATAACTTAATCAAAGAAAAATCATATTAAGTTATAGAATAACATTAAGATAAGGTTTTAAGATCAATGATATGATTCTAGACGTAAAAGAATTCAATTAAGAAGGTTGCTCATAGAGGCAGTCGATTGACTTAGGCTTCCAAGAAAAGCAGTCAGCTACCAAGGGTATGGAGTTAACTGTTTTGACAAATAGAATCAAAATATAATTTCTGTATATAATAGCAGTCGATTGACAACCTAGAGCAATTGACTGCTATGATCGAAAATTAGTGAAATCGATTCCTAATCCAAATAGGAACCAACTGTTAATATTTAAAAAAAAATTTGAAAATTGATTTAGGCCATAGCAATCGACTTCTATTAATTAGAAGTCGAATGCTCTACAGGGGCTCTTAATGGAAACATTATGGAATTGACAAGAATTGATTGCCTTATGAAGTAGTCAATTGCTCACGCGATGAATGCATTCTGTAAGTTGAAAAGAATTAATTGCCTTACTTTAGATAGCATTCAAGATTTGAAAATACAAAGGACAATTGACTGTTTTCTAAGTGGAGTTGAATGTTTCGCGTAAAAAATTATAATTTTCAAAAATATAAAATGTTTGATCATTCAAATGAATAAATATATCAATAATCTTTCAGAAGAACATCTTTCTAATTAAAAGAAATGATCTCTTATTAAAATAACATAATAACAAAAGTTGTATTTAGTGATTTATTTTATTAGTGCAAAGTAAGAACAAATAAAGTTTTATTGTATCTCGGAAGCATTCAGATCAACTCCTTTTACATACTATAACTAATTGGGGCGAATTATAAGCTTTAAGAAACGTGACATTTGTAAGAAAACTTTAAATCATTTCCATTCATGGTCGATAATTCCATTTGCTCTACTCAATTTGCAAAAGGGAGATTATAAAAAGTTCACAAGTTGTAAGTTTAAACAAGTTTATGTTCATAAGTTTATTTATCTTATAGCTTTATTATTTCTCTAACATATTATACTACACAAGTGATTTCTTAAAATATCAAATGTTTCATAAAGCATGCATGGTACCCAAGCATTTTCATTGAGCCAATAATCGCAAAAAAATTCTTTTATAATATATATATATATATATATATATATATATTTATTTATTTATATTTATATTTATATTTATATTTATATTTATATAGATACTACACAAAAATATGATATCATTTGCTTCACCAAGTCAACTGGGAGTTAGTAGTAGAACTTCCAACTTTCCAAAGGTTTTTCTCCTAATCCTTACCTCATTTTCTTTATTTACAAGTTACATTGAATTTTTGTGAATATTTTTTTCACATATTTCTTCCGCAAACAAGCCACAATCTTTTTTTTTTTAAATTTAAAAAACTATTGAAACCCTGGGATAGCTAGATATGTCTTCAATTCTTTAAACACGATTCCTACTTATCACTTAACCTCCTTGGAATTCGGGTGTCAGTTACCTTTAGACTATATTGTAAACTACTTTTATTTCCACACTTCAAAGTTTTTCCTAGTATGGATTAATTAAATGAGAATTAGAATAAACCTTTGCTGATTTTTTTCTTTATTTTTTGGCATAAAAAAGTCGTAACCTTGAGGAGATAAAAATTACGCGAAATTTTGTAAATAAAGTTCATGAAGTTTTTTTTATTAAATATGAATAAATAAAAACTTTAATAAAAAATTCAAAATAATTAATTGATCGAGTTCAATATAAAGATTAACAATATGTAAAAAAAAAAAAATTATTTAAAAAATTATTTATAATTTAAAATTGATAGATATTTATTTAATAGTAAAAATTCTGTCAATATTTTTATTAAAAATATCTATTTAATAAATATATCAAAATTTATTTAAATTTTTTCAAATTTTGCATAATTGATCTATGTTTTGAGATTTTTTAATCTATTAGTTTTGATTTTCAATCTCATTTCTAATAAAGAACTTCAAGAATTTTACCTATAAAATTTTATGAAGTCTTTTTCACTTTGAGGATAAAAAAAAATAGTATATGTATTGAGATTTAAATTTCAAACTTACCAGATATCATATTTTAAAGATAATTGCATAAATTAATTAAGCTTTGAATTTTTTATTTTTTTACTGCTACTAATTCTTCAACTCTTTCTTTAAAGCATAAAGTAGTTCTAACAAATAGTGGTTAAAACAAGATGTAATGAGTGCAAACTTAGTCATTATTTTAACCTTTTCAAGGTAGTTAGCTAACAAGTTTAGTTTAAAAAAAGGATTGGTGTTTTTCACATTTTAGCGTTGAAACAAGCTGTGAAAAGTTTGCTGCCGTGACGAATTCAATGTTTGCATGGGGTCAAAAAAATTAAAAATTTACCACATGGTTAATTTTGTTGTTTTCCTTTATAGTTGATGTAAATTTTTTTAGTGGCTTAGTTTAACTTTAATTTGCTTCACCAAGTAAAAGTAATCTTTCACTTTCTTTTAATAAGAGGGTAAAAAATAAAGTCAAGATTGTTTCGTATAATTAACTTCTGGGTTAAAAAAGTAGTATCACATATTTGAAGCAGTAAGGTTTTAAAGAAAGGCAAGGTAAACATGTTAGATAGGAAAATTAACATGTGGAATTACCATTGTAATTTTTTTTAGCTGAAAATTTGCTTTGATAGACAAACAAATTACTTGACTCTTAATTAATCTTTGCCTCTTTTAATCCAAATTACTGCATCTACACATAAATTAAGCATTTGTGATGAATACAATGAGTTTTTGACATATATATATATATATATATATTTTGGGTGCATATAATTATATATAGAGTTTCTATTTAATACAATATCATTGTATAGATATTATACATTATTCGTGAATCACGTGACGATATCTCATAAAAAATTAATTTAAAAAAAAAAGATAAATTTTATGCAATGGATATGGAGTTTCTTCTTGGGCTCCAAATTCAACCCAAAAGGTTTGGGCCTTGGGTCAAGAATATTTTTGGGTTTCTTTGAGATCAGTCATATCTTGATCCACTTTTTGGCCCAAATTCAATTGTATAAGCCTTCAACATGATTAACCTAGAATACATTGGTTATATGTCTGATCTATGAAATACTTATGGTTAGTATTATTTTGACAAGTTGATCGATTTACACGCTGTTGAAATAGTACCAGATAATATTGTCAAGATTTTATTATCCGAAAAACTCGAAACTGAAGCTATCAGTTGTCAAAGCCTTAACCGTACTACATGCCGCTGTGTATAGAAATTATGATTTCTTAATTAAAAATATTTACAATTACAATCAAATACTACATTTTATATAACAAATAAATTAAATTAATTAATTAATCAAAAATTAATTTATGATTAAATAAAAAAATTAAATCAAATTCAAAGGCAAACTTCCTTGTACCAACTCAATTTATCGTTACTTCTAACTATTTTTACATGCTTTTGGCAGATAGCTTTTTTTTTTTTCCTCGCCATAAATTTGAAGATTGACATTACTTCAATAAGAAATGCTAAGCCATCTTTGCTATGAAGAAGATTACAAACCTAATTTATGTATTAAAATTGTTAAAAGAAAAAAAACTTAATTCACAACAATAAAATCTTTATTAAAATTCAAATTTAGCGTAAATACTCCTAAAAAATTATAAAATTGACAATGTTATCTTATTTAATCCTTGTAAAATTTTAATAGTTATTAATGATAATTTTTCCTATAAGACTCTTAATTATTAAAATTAATGTATTAATTAAATTATTTACTTTTTTTTCTTTTTGTCATAAGTCATACTGAAATACAATTAATTATTGGGTGTGAGTACAAGCTCAAGGGATGGTCTTGAAAATATTTCCTTGTAGTCAAGATCATGGATCATGCATGATTATTTGACAATTTGAAATATGAAATAGTAACATAATATAAAAGTTATAAGAATAAAAGATACGGTGATAATGCAACTTAAATTTTTTTAAAAATTATAAATAGATTTAATAAAATCAAAAAATTATATTTTTATATTTTCATATCAATATAAATTATGATATATAATTTTTATGTAAAATATAATAACGAATATAATATATATACGTTATGGTAATACAAATGCCAAATCTACATGACCTTGTACGGCCAATTTTAAGATCAACCTTACAATTAGGTTTGGTCCAAGATTAATCCTAGATCTTAAAATATTTATAATTAAAACAATATTTTCATATCATAAATCAAAATTATAATCACATAATCCAAATTCATGAGTCCATATTGTAACTCACATTAAAATTAAATATTACCAAAAAAATACTAACATACCCCAAGTTTATAAAAGAAATTCAATTTCAAACATTGTAGTCCACACTTCTATTAGCCTATGATAAGAAAAAACGAATTAACAAAAATTAGTAGGATACAAAAATATAAAAATGAATTGCATATTAAATTAAAAAATTAATTTTGGCCCAAATTAATGATATTATATTTTTGTATAACATTTTTCAACATCTACATGTTTATACCAAAAATCGATTTAAATATTAGATCAATTGTTCGACCTTTTAATCTAAGGCGAGTGGGATGTATTTAGAATTGTAGACTATCTTAATAGCGTCAATCCTATAAAACTTGACGATCACCCACCAAATCTTACAAACATTCTAAAATCAATCAAAATCGATTGATCCAAGACGATTCTTTCCAATTAAATATTATGAAAATGAAAAAAAAAATTAATATTAATTTTTAAAAACATAAAATTACATGCACAAACGTAAGTTTAGAAACTAATTCTATAAGTAAACACATTAAATATAATCAATTGAATAAATGTTAACAAATAGTATGATTAATTAATCACCTAACAAACGAACAAAAAGATTATTAGTATGTTATGAAAAATTCTAATATAAATTAAGTTGTGCCAAATTTACATATAATTGCATACCTTTTTTTTATGTTACCATTCAAACATGATCTTATTCTTATTCACTCTTATAAATATGTTATTTTCATTCAGATCATATCATATTATCATATTATTAAAAAAAATAATATTCATTACACATGAATTTATTAAAATAAATATTTGTTATTTAATTATCACATATGAAAAATAATAAATTATTAATTT
The DNA here is from genome assembly GCF_047325235.1 of Durio zibethinus. Classification (NCBI taxonomy): domain Eukaryota; kingdom Viridiplantae; phylum Streptophyta; class Magnoliopsida; order Malvales; family Malvaceae; genus Durio; species Durio zibethinus. The sequence goes on along the minus strand of NC_143173.1, from coordinate 4,038,714 downwards.
TTTATAATAATGTGATTGCATGAAATGATTTAAATGAGAATAATATATCTTAACGTGCAATGATAGTTTAGTATAATCCTTTCTCATTTTGATAAGGATTAGTGTCAAAAACAAGTTTACTCGTGAACTAGTTAAGGTTAGCTTGATTTAATTAAGGTATCGAGTTAACTGAGGATTAAAACAAAAATTACAATTATCATCTCAAATTTTTAGAAAGTCTATTAAAAAAAAAAAAGAAGTGTCAGGCTACCATCAAGCAGACTTTGACTCAGGCTCGGGTTTAGATATTTAAATAATAAATAATTATTTTTATTTAATATTAACTTCAATATATATCAAATATTAATATTTTATATAATTAAATGAGCTAACCAAATCGAGTTCAATTTTAAGCTTTATTTGGATAAATAGTAAGAGTAATTGTGATGAAATTAAAAACAATAAAAAAATTATTTTATTATGATTGAAATAAATTTTAATAAAAATTTATACTGAATAAATTTTACTAAAATTAATATTTGTATTCAATTGAGAGTATAATGAATTCAATCGCATCATATTAAAAATACGATAAAATTCAAATGGACACTTAATTTTAGACTTATAAAGTGGATCATAACTTAAGTAAAAAAATAAAAAATTTTGAAAGAAAATTTTTTTTAAATACCTTTAAATTTTTCTTTGGACACTTTTTTCATAGACATAATTGATAAATTCATCAAAATAAAATTTTTGATTTTTTATTAAGTAATTATTTAATTGCATATATTGAGAAGTATATATTTAATAATATTAGTGACAATATAAATATTTTTAAAAAAATAAATAAATACTCATAGCAGACAATTGTAATAAATTAACAATATATTATTTTAAATTTTATTAAATTATATATATTATAAAGTGGACAGCCAAAAAAATATATATGGGATCAGTCTTTTTCGAAAAAGAAAGTTGTACAATTTGTTTTATTGGTTTGGTGGCCGCCATTGGCGACCAATTAGTTGTGGCCACATAAAGTGAGTGCTCTCTTGATAATTGAGTTTAATTGTTATGTGGTAAAAGAGCACCTGCACCATATTCATAAGCTGGCAAGGAAATAATTGTGAAAAAGCAACACAGCACAGTGTAGAAGAAAGATATGCACGGCCATATCTCACAAGATACCCTTTTAGAGGTTCCGGCAGTTGTGGTATGGGATGTCTACCGTGGTCTCGAGCTCGGAAAGTTGGCCGATGAACTGCTACGAGATGTTATCGGCAGTGTAGAAGTTGTCCACGGTGACGGCAGCGTTGGAACTATTGTAAAGGTCACATTCCCTCCTGGTAAGTATGTAATAATATAGGATATATGTTTCCTCAAATCCCAGTTACATCTACCCATATAATATGGTAGCTTTGACCTCAATCTTAAATATATATATATATATATATATAATATAAATGACTTTCATCAAGCTCAAATCAATTTTCAAAAATTAAATTTTAGAATTTGATTAAATAATTAATTATTTTATTATGTCTACTCGACTTAAGATTATTAATTTTTTTTATATTTGAGTTTATCAAAATTTGAACATAATCACTAAAATTAAAATTTTAATATTCTATCAATAAGTTATTCTACTTTTGACAATTCTTATTTAATCTTCGGTTTATAATTAGAAGTTTAGAGCCATATCATTGTATGCGATTGCAAGCTACAATTTGGGTTTTTTTTTTTTTTCCCCCCAAAGTCAATGACTGAATCATGATATTGAAATTCATGTAGGAACTCCTGGATCTAGTTATCTGAAGGAAATGTTCACAAAAATTGATGATGAGCACCGGTTGAAGGAAACAGAAATCATTGAAGGAGGATTCAAAGATGCTGGATTTGAGCTTTATCGTATTCGATTGCAAATCATTGAAAAAGATGCTGAATCATGTATTGTCAGGTCGTCGGTAGAGTATGAAATAGATGACAAGCTTGAAGAAATTGCTTCTATGGCCACTACTAAGCCATTGGAAATAATCGCAGAAGTTATAGGCAAATATCTCAAAGAAAAACAAAGCTCATTAAATTAGGATATTATGTGCTATGTTGCTTCCAACAACGTTGTCTTTATCTAGAACTAAATATTTTTTTCCTGACTTCTAAACTTTTAAGTATTTTTAAGATCTGATTATTCGTATATTTGTATTATGTTTTGTATCATATAAACCATGCAAGCATTTGTATGCAAAATATATGAATTGAACTTTTGAAGTAATGAAGTTTCTTTTGAAGGTTTTGATGCAATAATTAAGGTGAATAATTAAAAAAGTAAGTTCACAATTGGGGGGATAAAAAATCAAGTGTATCAAAAAAGTTGAAGGCTACACCTGTTGTTTGACTCAAAAGCTTAACTGCAATTCCTGATACAACTATTATTTGGTATCCATTACTGTGTGTGCTTTCAAGGATGCTTCAAAAGTTGCTCTTGAAAGGGATAGGCTTGAAGAAACGTATCCATTACTGTGTGTGCTTTCAAGGATGCTTCAAAAGTTGCTCTTGAAAGGGATAGGCTTGAAGAAACTAGAAATTCCCTAAGAGATTGTCTATAGGAGTTGGTTGAGTTGATATAGATTGAACGTTTCTTGTCTGGCGTTTCTCAAAATTTCTACAAATGTTGATATCATGTCCTCATGTTCCAACTTATCTTGTGGTACAAAATGAAGCCAAAGGCAACTTATTCCATTGAACAAAAGTTAATATGCATTCTACAATAACATTCTTATTCCGCATGTCTCGAGTTATAGCTAACCATAAGCTTAAAACTAAACACTCCAAGCACATGAACAGCGACTAAAAGAGCAGATATGACATTCAGAACGATGAACTAATGTATAAAAGGGAAGTCCCCAGTTATTAATAGTAATTTGCCAGACTAGCTGACACACATTTCATAGGTTACAGACTAAAGAAGTTATTCTTGTATTAGTAGTAATTTACCGGACTAGCTGACACAAATTCCATAGATTACACACTAAAGAAGTTCTTCTCCTCCAAGCTTTCAACGGTATCCTTTATACTCACCTTCAAAGGGGTAAAGTTAACACCTAAACTTTTTGCTCTGTCCTTCGACACCTGAAAGACCGGCATAAATAGCTTCTCATTGGCACATCTGCAAAAATCACTTGCTCCTGTTAATAACACATAAACATGGGCTACAATCACAAACATGCCTCCTTGATCCACCCAACATGATAACGTGATAGAGTCTACAAAGAAAGAACATGCCATTTACTGAGATTGGCCTCTAAAAACAGGAAAAAGAAAAAAAAAAAGTTCAAACTTTCATGTTGAGCACAAATGAATAGGATCATGTCCTCATTGAAAAACCTAAAGATCTTTAGATTTAAAAATACACAAGGGATAATATCACAAATGGCTCTTGAACTATAGTAAAATGCTCAATGTGGCACCTAAACTTTAAAAATCTCTAATATGATACCAAAGCTATGAATTTATTAACTAAAGTGGTACTTGAAGGACTGTTTGTTAGCCACGTATTGTCATTTGGAGCGGCCACATTAGGGGCGAGTACCACATTAGTTGGCAAAGTCATAATTCAAGCACCACATTAAAGATTTTTAAAGTTCAGATGCTACATTAAACATTTCACTATAGTTCAGGAGCTGTTTGTGACATTAACTTAATAAACAAATTGGATGGCCATGTAAAATCCATGGAACAAAAATGAATGAAAATACAAATTGTAATGCACAACAGGCAAAGTTGATACATAATGGAACATTAGTTGCTTCTGCCAATGATTAGAAGTTATCATGCAATAAATTCATATCCTTAAAACGTACTTTTCAGGAAGTCGAAGAGCAGGGTAAAGCTCATGTAAAGCCTGCACGACTTCAGAACAGTGCATAACTCTCTCAACTAAAAGGTATCTTCCACAAGCTGAAGAATTCTCAAATGCTAGTACATGCGCATTGGCCACATCTCTAACATCTATTAATCTATAAGTCATATTTGGAAACGTTTCAGACCCTGCATCAAATAAAGTCATGTTCAAGAGAAAGAGTTAGACAGACCTTGTCAGCAGAAACAGAAGAATATTAGAGATTCAGTTGTTATCTGTGAAGCATCAAATATTTGCAAGAAACTGCTCAATAAGATAACTATTCAAAGTATGTTTCTTTTTCTTTCTCCTGGAACAAGTAGTTACCATTTCTGTTGAACACGTAGAATATTAGAGACCCAAGCAAAGAGACATGCAACTTTAGTTATTGCAAAATGACAAAATGAATGACAAAGTGAGAAACGCAAAGCATTTCCAATACTATTTACTAAAGAAAGTTTTGAACCAGAGAATATAACCACTTTGATTAGGTTACTCGAACAATCTGAATCTGAATTTACAAAAAGTTCAACCAAAGCACCTTTAACTCAAACTTTTAAGAAAGAATAACCCTTCATGTCTCGATGGCTTGACAATTCTCATATCCGATATACACATTGTGCTGCACTGCTAAGTTACATGCTTAGTTCATACTAGCCATGTGAAATGATCTATGTACACACTCTTTTTGTTCTAGCTCTAGAATTCCTCACATACTTACAATATAGTAGACTCATATTTCTTTTTAAAACAATTCTTCTTGCAATTTATTTTATGCTCGGACTTGGCTTTGCATCGATGTTTGATGTTTGCTGCTTTTTTGAACAAAACCAAGAAATAAGCTAAAAAAAATGGTAAGCAAGAGAAATAAAATATTAATTCAGAATGCAATATTCTCTTGCAAAGTCACTTTACCAACAATAGATGTTAAATATAATAATTTACAGTCGGCTAAAGCTAGTTGCAGAGTACCATTAATAAGTTTTAATATTGGCTCCACACTTGTATTCAGCGTTGGCTGTAAGAGAGGTCCAATCACCAACCCTGGGTTTATTGCAACCATTTCAATGCCATTCTCTTTTGTATACTTCCAAGCAGCCTCCTCAGCTAACGTCTTGGAAAGCATATACCAAAGCTGATGACAAACAAAAGAAAAAATGATAAACAAAAGATTCTATCATGCCTCAAAACTGTCCTTTCTGCGGCAATAAGAATGGAATTGAGCATGTGCCAAAAAAAGAATAGAATTAAGCCTCAAATCACAATGTTCAACCCTCAATTACCCCAGAACCAAATGATAATAGAAGCATGAAAGAATTGCCTTGCCAATTCTAAGATCCAGACCCAAATGATAGACTGTAAAGGTCCTAAAATCTGGCAAAGTAATAATTCAGACGTCTTGCACTAGGAGACAGGAACTAATTTACCCAACACTTTATAGAAAGATAATTAATGAACCAGTGAATAAAAAGACAAGGAAAATAAAAGAATAAAAGGAAATATTTGCATATGATTTCTTAAAAAATACAAGACTTGATCCAAACTCTTGCACATATAGGTAGCATAACATCGTTTTGTAACTTACTAAAAATAATACAATTAAAGCTTCTCATCTTTTGAATAGAGGTGCATCCTATGGAAGTTAGCACATTTGCATACCTTTGATTTCTCACAAAAAGTGGGATCTGAGAACCAAGTCTCATCAACTACAACATCAGGACCAAGAGGCCTTCCATTAAACACAACAGCCGCAATTGAGGATGTTATAACCACCCGTTTGATAGATGGAACCTTAGCACATGACTTAAGAACATTAAGTGTTCCCTTAACAGCTGGATCAATCATTTCAGCCTGTTATAAAAGTGCCAGAGAATGCATCAATTATCAGGATTCTATTACAACATTGGGTAATTGAAAATATTCCAATCAGAACCAAAATCCAGACAGTACACATGTTTGTTTCTTTTCCCAATTGCAAGTTGATCCAAAGAGAATATCGCTTCTTAGAGCAAAGATTTTCAACAAAAACCAAAGAAACTTTAAAAGATCAACAATCAATACAAACTACAAGGAATTCCAAGAACATAAATAAGCCTGAAAGCCACAACTTGTAGAAAAAAGTGGTGGGATTTGAATAAATCTGTGAAAGAACAATCTTGTGGAAGAAAAACATGTTCAACTATATAGCAGATAAGCCAGTTTAATTACTAAAGTTCATCTGCAATGACATTTATGAATTGCCCAAGGTCGTTTTATCCACATCTCAGAAAATCAACAACTATTTACAGAATTAGAATGCTAGTACCTACTTGCAACTATTTATATGCAATTAGCGAGAGAAAGAAAACCACCTGAGGATCCTTGACATTGTGATAAAAAGGAGATGCCGTGTGGAAAACTCCTATGCACCCATCAACTACCGAATCAAAAGCCCCCTCGTCCAATAGCTCTGCCTTGAACAAATGGAGCCTTTCCTTTGCTCCATCAAGTGCAAGTAAGTGTTCTGATTTCTTTGGATCACCTATAAACAAGTGTATATAACAGTTAATTACATGGAAAAAAAATATCAATCTTACAACTACGTTGCATTAATCATCAATTGCAAAAACTTCTATATATGTTTAGTTGAGTTCAGCAATGTACTGAACCTAAGAACCAAATATAGCAGCTGAATCATGGTAATCAGTTAAAACATAATAATAAATAAAATTGCATTTCTATAGAAAGTAAATCAGAAAAATATTACGGCAATTCCAAGACATAAAAGAAAGGAAAGTGGGAAAGGGGGAAACAGTATGAGATATGTCAGAGAAATATAAAAATAATAAAACGAAAAGAAACACAGAAAGATCAATAATTTTCTTCAAACAAATAGAGAAAGGCTATGTAATTCACAAGAACCAACACAAGTTTTTTTCATCCATAGCCATAAAACCCATATAGGTTAAACACATACAAAGCCAAAAATTCATAGTTTTTCACTACTTTCATTTCTCAAAATCATTATAAAAAAAAATTGAAAATTTTAACAACCCAGATAGGTTAGACACATACAAAGCCTAAATTGCAAATCTTTCACTTCTTTCACAGCTCAAAAACATGAAACCCGGTGAAGCCAAGAACTCTAACAGTTAATCATCAAAAACACACATTTTTATGACAAAAACAAAATTGATCAGACATTTAGGATATACCCAAGAATTGATACAAGAAAAAAAAAGATTAAATGCATGTCAGAATTTAAGAGTGAAGGTTAGCACTGACTTGGGTCACGAACAGTGGCTTTGACAGTGTAACCACGTTGGAGTAAAAACTTAACCAGCCATGAAGCTATGTAACCTGATGCTCCGGTTACACATACCACCTTCCCTGTTTCACTCATCTCTCTCTTTCTTTCTTTAATTCTTGCTCTCTGTTACTATTTTCGTTGGAACTCCGAGACTGAGGCTGAGTCTGATGGATTCTACTGTTTATATAAGGAAAAAGCTAAGCCGATCATTTTGCCTTCCACCAATCTTTGAACAAGAAAATCAAAATCGAACACGTAACAATACGGAGACTTTGGGGAAAAAAAATTACGATTTATTCTTTGAGGAAATAGCAATCGTACTCCTTAGATATTAAATTATATATTATTTTGATTTTTATATTTCTTATATTACTTATTGATCCCTAAATTTTCAACTTTCTATGAAAATAATTCTTTTCGTTATTATCCGTCAAGTTTGACTTTTTTTTTTTTTTTTTGGGATCTCTTGCCTTTAATAATTACTTTAAGTTTTACCTAATCTAAAATTAATCTTATAAGAGAAATAAATTTTTTTAATATTTATTTTTTTATTCATAAAAATTATAATTAAAATTTTATTTTAAAAAATTGAATTATTTAACTACTGAAACCAACAAGTATTAATCGATTTTAATTATTAATTGATGTTGTGTGTTCACACATACATGATAGACACATAGAAACTAAAATTATTTGTATATAAAAATAAAAAAAATTAAAATTAAAAAATTTTAAATATTAATTATTTTACACAAATATATTATATAGTTTTTTAAATTTAGATTTTATTTTATTTTAAATTATAAAACTTGATAAAATATAAAAATATATTATTTCTAAGAATTGAAAAAATAACTTATTAAAATCTATAACTATATATTAAAAGTAATTTCCAATTTTTTGCTAATTGATTGACATTTGTTTAAAAAGATGACAATACCTCTCTTATGCCGATGACAACAATATTCTTTTTTTAAATGATAAACTATTATTATGCCTTACCATTCTTACATGACAAAATATCCTTCTAATAAATGTCAAATTATTATAATACTTTGTATATCTTAGATGATAAAAATACCCCTTTTATAAATAATAAATTATTATAATATCTTTATATCATAATTATGAAAATACTTTTCATATCATAATTAGTTAAAATTATTGTATCTTTTTATAAATATCAAATTACTATAATGCTCGCTATGTCTTAAATGACGAAAATACACATGTTATGAGTGACAAATTACCATAATATTTTTTATGTGATAATTATAAAAATTTCATTCGTACCATAATTAGTTAAAAGTATTATAATATCTCTCGTATTATAATTATGAATAGGAATGACAATGGAGCGGATATCAGTTATTTTTAAAATATTCATATCAAAATCCACTTAATATTTATAACATCTGTATCCGTTTAAATATTCATTTAAGTTAATATCACTATCCAAATTTGAATCTATTTAAATAAGTACTCTTCATTTAAATATCTAAATCTTATCCGTTTATTTAAATTTCTTATCAAAATATAAAATAAATAAGAATTTAATTTAAATTTTAAGTTTACTCTTAATTAATAATAAATAAAAAATTATTTTTTAAGGTCTGAAACTTTCTACAAGAAAAAATTTTATATATTTGATATATGTAAATGGACAACGGATTCAAATATTTATTACTATTCATTAAAAATTAAAGGAATCCGGATGTTGGATACTTAGGATATACTATCTATATCCATTTCAAATTCATCACGGATAGTAAGTTTTTTATCCGAATCAATTAATTATCCATTTTTAATTATTCAAATCCGAGATAAACAGGTCAGATAATGATAGATATCCGTTTTATTTACTATACATTTCCATTCTTAATTGTGAAAATATCCCTATTACTATGATTGATCAAAATTGTTATAATATTCTCTTATTATAATTACAAAAATATCTTCTTACCAAAATTGATTAAAATAACTATAATGCCATTTATCATAATTACAAAAATGTCTTTATAATTGTTTTATAAGAAGTTGACATGTGCCATTTTAATTAAAAATTTACTATAATACCCCTTTTAATTTATGTATTAAATTTTAAAATAATAATATAAAATTAATCACATATTAAGTTACTACAATTTTCTTATCATTATTTTATAAAAATTTTACATGTGACATTTTATTTGAAAATTGCTATAATACTTTTATTAAATTACATATATTAAATTTTAACATGATATAAAATTAACTACATATTAAATTAAAAATTTCATTGAGATTATCAAAATGCTCTTATGATTTTTTATTAAGAATTGACATGTGTTCTAAATAATTATAATATTTTTTTACCATAATTATAAAAATATCTCTCTTATCATAAATTAGTTAAAATTATTATGATAACCTCGTATCATAATTTGACAAAATTACTACGACACTCTTATCACTCTAATTATTAAAATGCCCCTTCTATGATAAATTGACAAAATTATTATAATACACTTTCTATCGTAATTACAATCTTCCTATCATAATTGGTTAAAATTACTATAATATCCCATATCAATAATTACAAAAATGCATTTGTGAATTTTTCATAGGAAGTTGACATATGACATTCTTTTTTTTTTAATTATTATAATATCCTTACTAAATTACATATTAAAATAATTATAAAAATATCCAAAATAATAAATAAATAATAAATAATAATTATTAAAAATTTTGGCAAAAAAAATAATTCACCTCGACTAGCATGTAATTATTTATAGTTTATGTTAGATTGAGGAATAAAAATTCACATTAAATTTATTTATTTTAAACCAAAAAATTCAATAAAATATATTAAAATTATATTAAGTTTAAATTTTCAAAAAACATATTAAAAATAAAATTTTCAAATTATTTATTTTAAATTATAAAACACAATAAAATATAAAAATATGTTATACATAAAAATTTGAAAGTAGAAAATTTATTAAAAAGGAATTTTAAATTTTATTATTTTAAACTATAAATTTTGATAAAATATATTAAAACTATAGTACATTGAAAAAATTAAGAAAACTTATTCAAAAAGAAAATTTTGAAATTTATTTATTTTAAATTATAATATTTGATAATACATATTAATTATTATATTCTAAAAATAATAATAAATCTCATAAAAATATAAAATATAAAATATTATTGATTTAAATTATAATATTTATAAATATGTTAAAAATATGTATTATGGTTAAAAATAAAAAATGAAAAAAATTTTAAATAAAACATTTTAAAATTTATTTATTTTAAATTATAATATTTCATAAAATATATTAGTTTTTTAAAAAACATTTACTTTTTTTTTCGTTCTCTTTTTCATTTTATTTCTTTTATTTTTTTCATTTTTCTTTATCACATCTATTACATCAAACACTCTTTTTTACCAGAGTCAAATCAAACGTTTAACATTCTCGAATAAACTGAGAGAAGGACCAATTCGTTACAATATATATTTTGCAATCATTTGAAATGTAAATAAATAAACTTTTGGACGAATCATTCATGCATACATTTGATTTTTGTTCAATTATGCTAGTTAGTTAAATTTAACAAATAATTTTAAATAACATTTTCACATTCATTTATTAAATAAATTAAATATAAACAAAAATTCATTTTATTCATTTATATTCATAAATAAACCTATTTAATAACTATTTAAAAATCATTATTTACATATAGTATATTATTGTTCTTTGTTCGATAATAATAATAACAATATTATATGTTTACCCTATCTTAATATTTTATTTTAATCCTATTATCTTGTTTATTGTTGTTCATAGACATATTTATTTATTGTTTATGAATATATTTATTAACATATATTCATGAATATACTTATTTAACATTTATGAACGAATCAATTTAACTTAAACAATTTTAACAAAAATTAAACTCGAACTTTCTATTATTTAAACGAACCAAGCTCGAATGTAATGAATAATTTTCTTATTAATATGAATAAATTCTTAATAATCTTAAAAATAAAAAAATAAATTATGAATATATGTTCATTCATTCATATTTGATTCGTTTATACATTTAGTAATTAGAGACCAACAAATTACTTTTTGAAGTTTAAAGACTAAAATAATATGCAATTTAAAGACTACAGAAACTATTTACTCTTATTCTTTTAAAAAAAATTTATCCTTAATTGATATACAGATATTATGTGCAAGATTCTTGATGTTTATGCATATATTTTTAAGTAAAATAAAAGATTAATAATAAAATGTAACCTATAGATGATCATATTGTGTTTCATTATAATTCAAGATCATTTGTAAGGTTCATCTTATAAAAAATATGATATATTTTTAAAGGACTAATGTAACATAAGGGTATTTTAATCTTTATGAAAATATTTGAGAGGAAAACACAATACAGTAAAAATTTGACTATCTAAAAGCTGAGAGTAGAGTGCATGGGTTCTTAATTTTTATTGATTTTTTAAATATGATGTGCTAAAAAAATTATGAAAATAAAAATAAAAATGACATTAAAAATTTTAATAAAAATTATATATATATATAATTTAAATAAAGTATGTTTCATATAATTTGATGTGTTAATACAAATTTAATACAATAATTTTATTTTTATACATATTAAATATAATATAAATATATAAAATTATCATATTTTCTTTTGATGTTGAAGGGCAATTGTTGGGATGATTGTCTCTAGCATTTTTTTTATATAATATAATTTTAATATATGATTCTTGTATATTATTAATCAAATAAACATATGATTTTTGTATATTATTAATCAAATAAACATAAAATCGAGATAAGATAGTGGCACATAATTTCAGGATAAATGAATCAAACATAGCATAATCATTCTCTTTAATTGGGAAGCAATAAAACATACTCTCCCTGTCCTAAAATTATTCTCTTATTTATTTTTTTGGTCAAATTAATTCAATTTTGATTATTATTTTTAATAAAATAAAAAAATAAAAAAATTTAACAAATAAGATTTTTAAACTTTTAAGTTTTAAATTTTTTAAAACATATTTTTTAGAATTTTAATTTAATATTATATTTCCAAAAATAAGGTATTAATACATCAAATTCCACTCTTTTACAATATAAGGATAAACCGGAAGATATGCACAAAAACCCATTAAAACTACGAGTTCTCATCGTTTTAATTTGTTTCCTACGTTTCCAGGCTGAGGCATAAAGAAATCAGAATCAAATCAAGGAAATTAATTATTAAGCCACCATTGCTATTGCTATGGCTATCAGTATGACTAACCTTGTATGGATACATGGAAACTTACAGGCTAACCTGGAAACAGAATATCAAGCTTTGTGCTGGATCTTTTCTTGGGCTTTCTTGCTATCTTCTTTCCTGCCAAGGTTGTGATAGCTGCAATGTCCTCTTCAATCTCTTCCTTGGACAGCGTAATACTCAAACGTTTCTTCTTTTCCTCCTCCTTTGCAGCCGCACCTACACGGCGGACCACTCTCTTCCTTTTCTGTGGAACAACACTCTGATCATCATTAGGCATTGTCTGAGGAGTGGTGGACGAGTTTGGATCATCATCACATTGGTGGTTTTTTCTCAGGAATATTGATGCTGACCAACGAGGCAACTCAAAGTAGTGGAGAGGCTGAGAGAGGGAAACGTAGCTCTTGGAAGCCATATCTTTGTTTATACAAATGCCATGAAAGAAAGATGTATTTATGTACAGGATTTCCTACTTACACTGATTCTCCTCCTGTGATTAGGATTTCCAGTTCCTATTAATGTTCAGGATTTCGGGCTTTTTGGTCATAAAACAAAGGGATTTTAGTTTTCTTTTTTCAAAAAGCAAGAATTCTTTCTGTGCTTTCTTCAATATTAGCAACCTATGAAAATGTTATAAAAGATAACACTATCATCCAACAGAATTGGCTCAAGGATAGAAAATTTTACATATATTTCCCTCAGCACAGTAATGTTCACATCAACTTCTTTTAGGATTTGTTCTCATCAAATAGTATACCCACTATACCATATACATTAAACCTACATGAACAACAATTTGATGCATATATAGAACTGGCTTTTTTTTTTTTTTAACAATCTGATTCATTATCACACAAAGATGACATAAATAGTCTTCATTTGAGATTTACTTAGGCACTTAGTGACATAGACGTGATGGACGAAAACTTGTACTTGCGGACTTTGGTAGAATTTTGAGGCTGGAACATGACCTCAGTACTTGATCTTATGGTTACTTCCTTCCACTCAGAAGCTGAAGCTCCATCACTTCGATAATCTCGAGGAGAGTACATCACCTGGAGCTTTGAAGGGGCTGCATCACCAAGGAAATTGTGTAGAGGTATAAGAAGATTATACAAAAATATGATAATAGTAGTGAACCAGTAGATAATGTCCATATACATTATGTACAATGTTTTTGCAATAATCTTCTAGTAACTCCATATTACACCAGAAACTATTAAGTTCTTTGAATTTCTATGATTTGGAGAATGCAGAGAATGAGGTGCAGTAATTGTTGGATCTAATTAAAACCAGCATTAGTTCTCAATTCTTAAATCCATTTGCTCCCAGTAAGACCTATAACTTCTACCATCATCATATTGATCATATCATGATCCTTGAAGAAAGAAGCTTTGGCTTAAGAACTTCATTTAACGTATCCCCATCCATCAATAATTTCAACAGTAGTATTCATGTGGGTTTTCACTTTATTATTAGGAAACAGCACTTGTTATTATAAATAATAATTTCCAAAATTAATTCTACTGGTATTTTACCATCGCCGGTATCACAATCTTCTTGTTTACTGGTTTTCCTCAGAATTGGATGAGGATATCTAGAAACAAACATCAACTATTGTTACTACTTCAATACCCAAATGTAACAATTAATTTTATATTAAGCCTATTAATTCACGTCTAGAAATGAAAATTATCATTTAAGCCGAGTGAATAACTATAAATGACTTTGTAGGAGAATTTTAAAGATTTTATAATCCCAAAAGAAAAAATATTTTAAAAGAAGCAAACAAGAACTAAAAAATGCAGAGTACAATAAAACTTCGGTGATTACCTAGTCCAAACATGCTAGTCTTTTGGATGATAAGGCGACTAACTTTTGATCTCTTGATATTTCTCAAAGCCAGGACATCCTCTTGCTTACCTTTAAATTCCAGAAATTCTCCAAGAACATATTTGCTACCTTTAAGCTCTAGCCTGCAGAAATAATGGAAAAATCAAGTTTTCTCAAGCTAAAATTGCCTATGACGAGAATATAATGCTCAAAAGAATCACGAAGTATACTAGTGTAACAAAAAAATTATCTTCCTATATGACTGCAAAATAGGAGGGATGGGTAGGATGAGAGGACAGCTTAATTCTATTTAATTCCTAATGCTTAACTCAGAATTTCTTGTGTTAGATATTCTTTGTAGTATCATTTTTTTACCAAGTGTCCAATGGATGGAGAATCTTGCAATTAATGCAGGGAAAGTAGAGAAAACGAAGTAAAATTATGTAACAAAATATTAGATTCATATTGTAAGGTACATTATCAACATTATTAACCAAAAAAGATATGATATGCATAAGAAATATAATCCTATGGGAACAAAATTAAAATCAAAGTTATTTGGTACATGTAGTAACAAACCTGTCCCACATGGGGACTGTGCTAAGGGTAAAGTTAAGTTGCTGATGGAAAGATTCCTGCATCTCCTTCTTCCCACCACGAAAGGCATCCTTAATCCATCCAGATAACATACTTTTTGCTTCTGGTTTTAGTTGCACCCACTGATCATAAGTGATAACCTCGGACGGAAAATTGTTATAAATGGCACTTCAAATGAAAATTATTCAGTACATACTCTTATAAGGAATTTCGTTTTAAAGGAAATAAAGTTATTTAGTATATACCGGAATTTTGGATTGGGAATTACAACTTTGTGAGAAAAATATCCTTCTGGTAAAGCAACTCCTCTTTGTTCAAGATATGATTCAAGGACTAAAGCTTGTTTCTTAGCCTCTGCTACCTGAAACAACAAATATATTATGATCATCTTCACTGCTCTCTAAAGTTGGAATGCGTTTCTTTTGGCAAAAAGAAAGAATGTTTTTCCATATCACTGGCAGTAGAGAAGTTATACACAGTCATTCTAAGGCTTGCACTTACTATCATTTGTGCATGTACTTGTCAACAAAAAGATATTCAAGAGAATGGAGAAGAGTGAGAAATTATTACATTTATGCAGTTAATAATGCATCAGCCACGCTAAGAATACACCCCATCTACAAGCTTTTATGGCAAAAAACAGGCACCCTACTAATAATGAACATGAAAAAACAATATACATTGAGTTGCTGAAGAAGCAGACATTTAAGCATGGTGACTTACAGGATCAGGTTGATGCTCTGTCCTGTGGCTACTGCCACCTTCACAAGTCCAGCTACCATCCTCATTTATAGAAACAAAACCTGATAGATTCTTGACAGAAATAACTGCCGCCTCTCTGCATAAATGCATTAAAATTTCAAGAAATAAAATTACAAAAGTAAGAGAAAATGAACATCAAAGAAAACTCCATTCATTACAGAATCCTATCCTTGCTACCAATAAAACAGAGATGAAAATACGAAAAATAACTTTAAACTACTAAAAATCTCATTCTCAATCTTATTTTCATCTTCATATGCAACATAAACAAGCCAATTAAAACTTTTTTATATATAAAACTAATAGACAAAAAAACATACTCTAAGCAAATGGAATTTAATTTGGAATGCAGAACTAACTTACCCTTTAGTAACAAGAACCATATCAATATTCTGTCGAGAACCTGTGTCAGCATCCGGAATGTTAAGCCCCACATACACTTTTCCCCCATAGAGCTTTTCAAGTCTACAACGAAGGTGCACACAAGAAACAGTTACTAGAGGAATGGGGGGATTTGAGCATGATAACTTAGAAAATCAGGGGAAAATTAAATGGAAAGATCGACTCAGTAAAATATTCTGCTTTAAGTTTAACATTAACGTGCATTACGGTTCCAAATAAGCTAACAAAATAAATTAAGACTCTTGATTTTTGCTATACTAAAAAGTAACACATAGTATATGATTAAATGAGTAAATAATGTAACCCGTGTTAAAAACATAAATTGTTCCCACTCCATATAGTAATGGTGTAATCATGTATCCGAATCTGTCTATTTCATGTCCAATAAAACATGAAAATTACCATGTCAAAATCATGTCAACAAGCCAAACATAAAATCTTTTTTTTTTTTTTTGCCAAATCCATATATGAATTTTGTAAAAATTTTAAACCTTTTGTCTTTTTCATATCATGTTTGTTTCGTGTCACCATATCATGTTTGCAGTTGTCAAGTCTAAGTAAAATCAAATTTTCATTATTTAAAAAATCTAAAAGTTAATTTTTTATTCTTCACATTCAAACGCATTCTTGCCTTTTAACTTCCAAAACCCATTAGCAAGATAATAAAAGCAACAACAAAGGAAGCCTAAGTATACAGCCCTTTCCATTGCGAAGAAACAAATACCAGTAAAAGCTCTTTCCGAGATTCCAATTTTCCAGGAAACCAAACAAACCATAACAATCAGTAATATTTACACAATTAAACCTCAGGTCAGTAACAAGCTCTACTAAAATCAAGAAAGTTTGACCTTTCTTTTCGGACAATTAATTAGAAAGTTATAAAAGAAAAAAAAAAAAGAAATTAAAACTGTAGAAATTGTAAGAATAGTACCGATCGGCGACGGAGAAAATAGCATTAAAATCAGATGTTTCCACATCTAAAATGTCGCCGCCGTAGAAGAAATAGCGGAACAACCGGTAAATGACAAGTCCGCAGATTATCTCCGTCCACATGGTAGAGTCTTTATTTCTGATTTTTTTTCGCCGGAAAATATAAAAACTAAAAATATAGTAGGAATTGGAACAGAAATGCGAGATTTTTTTTTTGTTACAATAAAAATATGAAATTTCGGGATTTTAATTTTATTTTGTGCACGTGTCGTGGGAGGGAAAGCGGTTTCATGTTGACTAGCACGTGTCATATTAAGAGTTACCAACCGACCAGACCAACGAAACGCCTTAACCACTAAGCTAACTAAACGCTCGGACCATATATTATTCTTACCAAAATATATATATATATATATATATTATTTTATCTGAATAAAAATTAAATGTTATTAATTTGTAATAATTTTGGACTTTTTTAATCGAAAAAGAAGATGTTAAAGGTAAGCGTCGTTACCTTGAAAAAACAAAGACAAATGGAAATTATTTCATTTGTTTAATTTTTTAAAAAAAATTTATTTGATTTTTCCTTTTCCTCTTCTCTCTTTCACTTTCTCCCTTACACCCACTCTCTCTCTCTCTGAATCTTCAAATCTCTCATGAACAACCCATAATCCACTTTCTTCACAGCCATTGTCATTTCTCAAGCAGTATCAATCCTTCAACAACAACGACAAAAAATCACCATCACCAGTAACGGAAAACACCAGCCTTATTGTATTTCCTAACATTTTACCTCATTTTTCCGAGCAAACAACTAAAATCATGTTTTGTATATGAAAATCACTATCGGAAAGCGAGATCGGAAGAGATAGACGAGCTCTAACATCGGATTTTGGGTTATCATGGTGGTTATGGAGAATTTGAAGAATTAGGGAAAGAGTGGTCTGAGAGAAAACCGGCAGAAATGGAAGAGGGAGAAGAAAATATAAGTAAAAAAACAAAACTTTTCATTTATAATTTTTTATTTTTTATTTTTTGAGTTAAGTAAACAAGTTTGATTTTTTTGCCAGCTGCGCTTTCCTTTTTTTTCTTTTTTTTCTTTTTTTTCAATTGTGCTATATTTTCGATTCGACTGTTACAATTTAAAGAGATCGACGGTGCGTACGTTTTATTTTTTTAATTTTGTGGAAAAATTTTTAATTGGTTAAATGCAAAAAAGTTTGATGTTGTTTAAATAAAAGAGAGCTTTTAAATACAACAATATCAAATTTATCTAGTTTTAATGAAAAATTTTATTTTTCACTCAAAATAAAATAAGTATTACATTATAATATATTGATGAAAATAGATATAATTTTAAATTTTTATAAGGTATCAAATAAGTAATATGATATTTATCTCGTATTTGTATTATATATATAATTAGCAAATAATTTTTTTATTAAATAATATAAATTATTGTTTTAAACTGATTAAAATTAACATATTTTTATTAAAAATATATATTAATATATTTATAAAAAGTTATCTAAATATTTAAGATAAAAATTAAAAAATCAAAATTTGGCTTTTATTTTTTTTTAAAGTTTTTAGATATAAATATTACTTATATTCATTAAATATCCGTAAAATGAAAACAGAGATGAATTTATAATATTTATTAGATATGTGTATGAATATTAATATAATATATAAATTCAAGGATGAGATAAGAAATACTTTATTATCTCATTCTCTATTCATTAATATCTTTATGTTTTGCTCTTCACAAAATTTTTCAATATTTTTTATAAGGAAAATTACTTTATTACTATTCTCACAAATTTTTAGATATTTATATATAGTTATGAATTTTTGACAAGTTTTATAATTTATCGAAAACTCAAATTTGAAGAAAAATTATGAAAAGGAGAAGTTTATTAAAAAAAATTTTATTAATTGGTGAAATAGAAAAAGTTATTATTGAAGAAATATAAATTTTAAAATTAATAAAAAAATAATTTTATTACTTTGATTTTTTAAAAAATCTTATAAGATTTAAAATAAAGGATGAAATAGTAAATATAATTTTTAATATAAATTTAAAATTCATTATTTTTTAATAAATATTTTTTATTATCGATTATTAAAATTTTATAATAATTTTAACTAAACTGAATTCTTTGTGAAAATATTTTTTATTAATTTATCATGATGAGATTTTTTAATTAACATATTAAATTTTGATAAAATTAAATAATATCGGTAGCATTATTTGTATAATTTAAAAGAGTTTTAACTCTTAAATATTGATACTTGATAACTTTTTTGTCATCTCTCGTAACTTCAAGAGATAAAATATTTAATTAAAAACTTATCAGATTTTATTATTTTTTTAATTTTAAAATAATAAAATCAACTTTTTTTTATTAATTTCAAAAGATTTTATAACTATTTATTAAGTCAAGATTTCACTTTCTAACTCAAATTTAAAATTGAATTTAATGCATATTATTAAAAAATCAAATTAATAAATAAAAATTAACTCATAAAAAATAATTTAAAGTTAAAAATCATAATTAAAATATTTAATGAATTAATTTAGTTAAATATTACATTAATAATAAATAATTTATAAATAAAGATATAATATTAAAAAAATATTATTTATAATCAAATTTAGATAGTTGATACCCTAACATCATTATTCAAAAACCCATGACAAATAATTATTATAATATTCAAAAATGGCATATAAAACTAAGTTTACCAATGATAAATGCATAACATTTACTTGTAAAACATAGAGAAAGCACATTGAAATACAATTCAAGACAAACCCTTTTCATGACTTTTAGATAAGAAGAACAAGCAAAACAAAAAAAAAATTTGTCTCCATCACATACAACATACTATCCAAAATGGTGAATCAAATTTAAAAATTTTTAAAAGAGGAAAAAAAAATTAAGAAACTAAACATGATACAAGCCTCTTCAGTTTCAAAACCTATTGAGAACATTAAGCAAAAACAAATGAAGCAAAACACATTCAGCTGCAAGATATTATCCAATATACCTGCCTACTGGTAGGCTAAGTCATGCCGTGGCTGATTTCATTATCTACTTCTGGTTGCTACTTCCTTTCTTCTTCAGTAGGCTCCCAAATTTACGGAGTAAGGGTTTCTTCTTTTTGTGTTGCTGCTGCTTTGATGGTGAGTTTCCACCATCATCGATGTTTACTGTCGAACCATTTATCTGATCAAAGCCCTCATTGCCATCCACCTTTGACTCCACTTCTTCCTCAAAGGATTCTCGCTCAGGTTCTCTATCTGGTGAGAATTCTTTCTTTTCAATTTTGCAGCTCTCCCACATCTTAAATTCAACTTCAACTGAATCATCCTCTTTTTCTTTCTCATCTTCCTTCACTTTTCCATTCACATTCCCCATTTTGGCAGTATCTGCTTGAAGAGCCTCATCTTTTGAGCCATCATTTACCTCCAGAGAATTTTCTCTTTTGTGCTTGTCGGGCTGCTCCAATGGGATCTCTAACTCGGGCTTCTCTTCACTTCCATGTCCATTTTCTTCTGAGAATTCAACCACCTTAGGCAGCAAATCATAGTCCTTCTCACTGTCAGTTAGCTCACCATTTTCATCACTTTGCTTTTTGATTGTAGCTTCTTCTAACAACTTAGACAACTCCTCAACTTTCTTAAGAGAAGCAGCTTCTCTAGCTTGGAGTTCCTCGTTTTCTTGAATGACACTCTGCAATTCAGTTTCTTTATCCAACAAAGACTCCTTCAATTTCATGCTCTCAATCTTGACCTCTTTCAGATCTTCTTGCAGACAAATCACCTCAGATTCAACTTCCTTTAAGCTCTCGTTCAACTGAACTTCTTCCTCCTTAGATGCAGAAGCTTCTTCCTCGGATTGTTTAAGCAAATTTACCAACCTATTAATTTCTTTTTCCAGAGAAGCATTTTCTTCTTCCGATTTTATTACACAATCTACTAAATGCCGTTTTTTTTGTTCCCACTCAGTTTTGGAATTCTGGTATTCATTCCTGGACTGTTCAATTTCAGTTTCTTTATCCAACAAACTCTCCTTCAATTTCATGCTCTCAATCTTGACCTCCTTTAGAGCTTCTTGCAGATAAATCACCTCAGATTCAACTTCCTTTAGGCTCTCCTTCAACTGAGCTTCTTCCTCCTTAGATGCAGAAGCTTCTTCCTCAGATTGTTTAAGCAAAGTTACCAGCCCATTAATTTCTTTTTCGAGAGAAGCATTTTCTTCTTCCGATTTTTTTACAGAATCTACTAAATGCAGTTCTTTTTGTTCCCACTCAGTTTTGGAATTCTGGTATTCTTTCCTGGACTGTTCAATGGTATTTGTAAGAAGATCAATCTCATTTTTTGCATCATCAAGCTTGGTTTCATACTTCTCATTTGTTGCTTTCAGGACCAATCTTAGATCATCTAACTGGGTCTCATAATTTTCATGCTTGGATTCGCTGGATAAAAGCTTCTCCTTAGCCTCCCTAGCTTCTGCAGAAACTTCATGTAAGGCTGAAGCTAAGCTTTCCATTGCTTTCTTGCTCTTCTCTTCCTCATCCCTAGAATTTTCCAACTCATTAATAAGTTTGTGTTTCTCTTCCAAAAGAGTTTGAACACTGGAAGCCACAACCTTCTCATTATTTAAAGCTTGGTTCTTTTCTTCTTTCACTGTTTCTAACTCAGACTTTAGAGACTCAACCAATTTTGCCATTTCTGCAGTTTCATCCCTAGCCATATTAATGCGAAGTTCTGATTCCTCAAGATCCCCTCTTTGTCTACCAATTGTCATTTCCAATAATCCCACCTTCTCTTTAAGCGTAGCAATTGCAGATTCTGCCTCATGCAATGAATAATTGTTGCTCTCTAATTGCTTCATGACTGAGTCCAGAGATTCTGATGCAGATCTTTCCAACTTCTTTGCTTCCTCATTCCGAATTTCTAATTCTTCAACCCTATTTTTCCATTCCTCTACTACATTGCGTGCATAAGATTCAACCATTCTCGCAGCTTCTAGATCAATGTTAAGTTGTTCAATGAAAGCCTCCTTTTCCATCAACTTCTCCTCATAGGCCTTCGCTTTCTCAAGTTCTTGTTTCAAAGACTCTATCTCTGCCATAAGCTTCAACACCATTTCGTTCCTTTCATTAGCCTCTCTTTCAAGCTTTGAATCAAGCAAGGACTTCAACCGGACTAATTCAGCTGAAAGAATCTCCACCTTCTCAGCATGGATTTCAGCAATCTTGGTTGCATCATCAGCATGGTTCAATGCTTGGTTCTTCGCATCACAAGTCAAGGCCAGTTCCTGCCTCACCCTTTGTAGCTCCTGAGTGGTAGAGAGAAGAGCAGCCACATCCAAAGCATGCTGGTTCCTCACAGATTCAATTTCTTTCTGCCATTGTTCATCTTTCTTCTGAGCAGCTTCAATTCCTGCCTGTTCCAACTCAACAGCCCGGAACTTCTCAATCTCAGAGCTCTCTTCAGCTCGCTTTTGTGCAACCAAGGCCTCCATAAGCTTTTCATTTGCTTCTTCAGCTACTTTCTGCACTTCTTTCAGTTCATCAATTGCTCGTGCCTTCTCCTTCTCAATCAACAATATTTGCTCCTTTGCTTTCTTTAAATCCTCCTGCACTGAGTTCAATTGAGCCTGCAATTCTAATCCCTTACCCACCCGTGTTTGTGGTTTCTGAAAAACCAAACCAATCAATAATGCAAATGCAATTCCATTAGTTTCATAATTAAGATGAATGTTTGTTTCTCTTTTCCAAAACCAGTTTTCCTCTCCAAATATCAAAGGATACAAAATGTTTCATAACACATTTTATTTCTCCTAAAAGTCAAAATAAAACTTCTTTTCTAAAAAATACTTGAAATACAACACATTATCTTGAAACATCAAGAAAAAACTTTCCCTGCTTCAGCATCCTCTCAACAAGAATCTTATATCAATAAATTCCTTTTAATCTTTAATTTTTCGTGAGTCGGAAAATTACTTCTTGTACCAAAAAATGTGTAAGATCAAATGCAGTAATATTTGACAGCACTGACTAAAAAACTTACTTCACTCCCGGTGGCAACCTTTGGTGATCTACGATCAATTGCAGGCTTCGAGTTAAGAGATGATCTCAGGGACCGGTCAGCTGAATGGCGAGTAGTCAGCAAGGGAGAGGGTGAATCAGGTTCTGATTTAGGTAGTCCCCTGCTTACTTTACTTGCCACTCTAGGTGTTGCTGGTGAAACCTTGCTAGGAGTATCAGATAAACTGGATCTGTTTAAATATTTAAAGTGTCATATTTTGAGCATAGGATCAAATTCCCATTACTTAGAACACACAATGCAAAGAATATAAACAAAATTCATGCAGAAATCAAATTAAAGATGGATCTATGTCCAATATGGCAACTTTTTTCTACATAATTTACTAAGATCAAATTACTTTATTAAAGTGATACATGAATACACATGCATTTTAAATAACAAATTTGGAAATTGAGAGAAATAAACTGAAGACAATATCCAACCCCATAAGCAAAAGAACTAAGTAAAAGCACTCATGAAAGAAGGCAAGGATTATGAATACACCAAAATTGAATAAAACCCATTTGAGAAAGAGAATCAAAGAACAAAATTGACTAAAAAAGGTGAGAACTTGAGTGAAAAAAAGAAGATAGAGATTTGAGTGTTTAAATTTCAAATTACAAGAAAACAAAACATAATCCCTAAAAAAGCCATCAAAAAGCAGATCAAACATAATCCCAGAATTTAAGATAAAAAATATCAAATGAAAAGAAAGGAAACCAAAAACAAGCAGTCCAACAAAGAATTTAAAAAAAAAAAACCCATGTCAGATCTAGTCAAAAATCAAATAATTAAGGAAGAAAGCATGATATTAGAAAGAGATAAGCAGGAAAAAAAGTGGAACTTACTTGGATTTAGCAGACATGTCGGTAATGAGAAGAAGCAGATAGTTGAAGAAATTGTTTTTAACAAAAAAGGAGGAACTTGGAGAAAGCTTCTGTAGCTAAAATGCTGACATTTTAAAGACATAGGATGAAAAATGTATTGTTAAATATAACTGTTGAACTTTTTTTTAGCTATCAATATTAGAAAGAGAGAGAAAAAAAATTTTGGTTCTTTTCATAGTTTTTCTACAATCCTATAATAAGATTTAACATGAAAGAAGAACAAGATGTTGAAGAAAAAAAATTTTAGCAAACAAAATGATTTTGGTTGGTATCTCTTATCTCTGGAGAGGTCACTCCCAACATAAAAAAATAAAAAATAAATAAATCAGTTTGAAAGTAAGCCTACAATTTCAAACAGAATGACCTAATAAAAAATAATAAAAAAAATATGAAATGATGTTATTTAAAATTGTAATAAAAATTACAATAAGTTTGATAAAAATAAAAATATATGTTATATTTAAAATTATAATAATATAATAATTTTTATATTATATGTGCTTTTACAAATATTTTACATATATTTAATATAAAATAAATACAATAGAATTTATTCATCTAAAACTCTACTCTTTTTTGGTTACTTTTTAGGTGGGGATGTTGGGAAGTTACAGAAATTACCCTTGGTTGTTTCTTTGGACAGTCAAAGAAATAGGCAACTTTTTTTTTGTACGCAAAATTTGTGGGTAAATAGATTATTTTTTATCTGAATAAGATATATCATATCTATAAATTTTAAAAAAAATAATTTTAAATCATGTATTTAAAATAATTTTAATAAATAATTATTAATAAAACATAAACTCAGAATCTCTTAAACGAAAAAAATAAATTTTAATTAATTAAATCAATCACTTATTAATATAAAGTTATTTTTTTCAGTAACAAAAGGCTTTAAAATATTCTAGCTACTAAAGGTTGAAGCCTATCCTATTTTTTCATATAAGCTAATTTATGTATTTATATTATATAAAATTAATAAAATGTAAAGCAATATTTAATTTAAAATTATGTATTATAATTTATGTTAATAAAAAATAAAAAAATTTATTTTTATTAAAATTTTAATTTATATCTTTTTCATATATTTTTTATGTTATTTTTTATTATATTTTAAATTTTCATATCTATTTTTAAAAAAAAAGTAGTTTAACTAAAAAAGTTAAGTTTTAGGTTTGATTTGAATGTCACTAGAGTCATGTTTTAGCGCGATTATATGATTTTTTGTGCAATCATGTTGTAGCAAGACGTTTAGGTATAAGGTTGGCAATGAGTCGAGTTAAGACGAGTTTTTGTTTGTTCCAAACTCGACTCAATTTTATAATCATAAAAATTGAATTAGACTAGATTTGAAATTTTTTTAATTTTTTTTCATACCCGAACCTGACCCGACCTAATATTGTATAAACCACACTAGACCCAAAATTAATAAAATATTATTTTTTAAATATAAAATATTATTTTTTAAATATAAATATATAATTAAATAATTAAATAAATAATAAAAAATTAATTTTTATATAATATCAGGTCGGATTAGGTCGGGTTCACCTAAAACTCGAACCCGATCTTGATTTTTTTTTACATTACCCGACTCGACTTGACCAAAAACTCAATTTTCAAAAAAAAAAAAAAACTTATAAGGTCGGATTGGATCAAAACTCATCGAGAATGGATTGGGCTGCCAACCCTATTCAAGTAATAAACTATGGTATGATTGTTACAAAAAAATTCACACTGAAATCCCATTTTCATATCAAACAGTGTCCCTTTCAGTGAAAGTTTTTTTGCTTATTACAATTCTCTTTTTCAATATTATCCCAATTTTTTCATGTTTTCTTTCTCTTTTACTCTTAAAATTATAATAATGGACAAATATATCTTTACATTTATATAACTATATATTTATGGATAAATATATTATTATTAATTTTTAAAAAAATTATGATTCAATAAAAAATAAATTTATTAATTTTTAATTATTTGTTAAATTTATAAATATCAAATATATTATAAAATTTATTAATATAATTTTAATCTAATATAT
The DNA here is from genome assembly GCF_047325235.1 of Durio zibethinus. Classification (NCBI taxonomy): domain Eukaryota; kingdom Viridiplantae; phylum Streptophyta; class Magnoliopsida; order Malvales; family Malvaceae; genus Durio; species Durio zibethinus. The sequence goes on along the minus strand of NC_143173.1, from coordinate 4,012,686 downwards.
TTAATAATAATTTTCTATTTTTATTATACTTCATGTTACCGCCACGTTACTTTTACATCTAAACGTATATTTTACTATTAATTTTAATATCACCATTACAATAACCAATCTGCTATAGTAATTAATTTTACTTTTATTATTTTTTTTAATCTTATCAAAACTAATCTTACCGCTTATTCAAATAGACTTTTACTCATAATCATGATTATTTTAAGAATACAAAAAATGAAGTATGTGCCCACCTAGTTTGAATTTCTACTTTATTAACCTCCTATTTAAAAAAAAAAAAGTTAATTTGTTGGCATTTTCTTTTTGATAAGTAGATTGTGGACTTTTTTTTTTTTTAATAAAGATTCTTAATTATTCATTAAAGAAACCATTTGAGTCATCACACACAAAACCATAAAGAAATGATGGAACCTCTTGCCCAGTTCACATCCTCATTAATCCATAACCCATGCCTAGCTATATGATCATGGCCTTGTTTAATACTATATATAAATTTCATATATTATGTTAGGTCATGTTTAATGTATAAGATTATTAATAAGATAAAATGATAATTATTTTATATCATATTTGATTTGTATCTAAAAAAAGAGATAGGAATTACAAAAAAAAAAATAATATACTCTTGGCATAAGATTATTTAATCCTCCCCAAGTGAAAAAAATTATTTTTAATTCATAAGATTAAATTTACATATTTAATTATACCCCTAAAAATTATATCAATAATTTAAATTGTATAAATTTTGAAGAAGAATATTTTTTATAAATAAATAAATTATCTTATTCTAATCTTTACATATATATCAAATATAAAATAAAATTATATTATTTAATCTAATCTTATTTTATCTTATCATATATTGTGTACCAAACATTACCTTAAGAGTTAAAACTTGAGCTTTCATACTAAAATAAGAATGAACTTCAATTTCTAAATTCAAATTTAGATATATTGAATTGGATTGGATTTGCCAGTGAAAAAAAAAATTATCTCTCAATATATAACTTCAAATTTTCATATACAAAATATTTATATATAATTTAATGTAACAAAAAGAAAAAATGAGTTAAGATGCAATAAATATGGCATGTAACAGCCCATAATCCAAATGTTTAAATGGTATATGATTAAATAAAGTTCCTTGTATTGTAAATATATATATATATATATATATATATATTATCATTTAAAGGGTGACAAAGCCCTACATTAAGGGGAGGGGAGAAGGTTGTCTTGACCACTAGGTTAATCAGCTGAAGACAAAATATATATTATTTTATTTATTATAGTTGATTTTTTAAAACAAAGTCATATCTTTGAACTACCAAATCAAACCATTAGTGAGTAAAATATGGTTTAAACCAAACGAAAAAGGAAAAAAAAAATTTTTTTCTTCTGATTATTTGATGCTTCAGCTTGTTCTTGGATGAAATGAAATGTGGCTACTCCCTTAAAGATCAAGAAAAAAATGTAAAAAACTTGGATCCGAAATCTAATTTAATTAAATAATGCAATTTTTTTAAAAAAATAATATTTAATAAATTTATAATTTAAATCTTAATATTTATATATTTTTTATTTTCGTACTGAGATTTGTTCTATAAGAAAAAAAACGTGAAACAGTTTACTCAAATCATTTTGAATTAAATAAATTTTGTAGAGTGGAGTTTATGAGATAAGAAAGAATTATTACTTTGCATGTAAGATCATATTTTCAAACAAAAAAAAAAAGATTAAACATTTTAGATAAAACAACTAAAAATGTTGTCATTTCATTTGAGTTGTTGACATTAATATACAAATTAGAACTTTATAAAGACAAAAAAAAAAAAGATAAGATTTGAGTTCACTAACTCAAAAAAGTAAAATCAATAATTATGCTAATCATGGTTTGATTTAATGGCAACTCTAATAACACATACATCGGTTTAAAATCTTAAAAATTAAATCTTAACTAATAGCAACCAGCTTTGCTCTTTTATAAAGTTCATAATATATCAATCTAAAATTGTTGATTAGTTTTATTTAAATCCCATTTTAGTGGTTATTATATATATATATATATAAAGAAATATTAATAAAATTTTTTGAACTTAATTTTGTAAGTATAAAATATATGTACTTATCATTGAACAAAATGTTAATCCGGAATTTAATTAAACGGATTCATGTAATTATTTTTAAGTGATGATAATTAATAAATTTGATATCTAAATTTTAATATTTGTAAAATTATTTTTTTTTTTGTCATAACCTCCTTTTTACCAAAAAAAAAAATGTTGAAATGCAATGTCACTAAAACTGAATATTTGTGTATATCCACATTTTGTTACTTAAACAAAATGATCCAGCACTGACATCCAGTAATTCTTCCTAACTATTTTTCAAGATTAAAAAAATGTGATAAATTTGATTAGGTAATTTGGATCAAGGTAATTAAAGTATTGGGTTGGTTAGACTAGCTTTTTATCTTTGACAATTTTTTTTTTAATTTCTTAATCTATTCTTAAACTCTTAATCCATCTATTTACATTCAAATACATATGAAGATGGTATTACGTATCGAATCGTGGTCACCTCTCAATTGCAGCAAACATCATGCAATGTTAGCTATAGCTTAATTGGCAATTTTTGCAATGTTCTTGATCCAGAAATCTAAAGTTCAAAACAATGAAACATATCAAAATCACCAAACAATAACTTTCCAAGATTCATGCATTAGAGATAATTAGTTGAAATAAGTAATAACAGTGCATAGTCACTTATTTTTTACATGGTATAATAAACAAAGTTGAGTTTCATTTCAAATTGAGAAAGAGACAAGTTTTTTGTATGGTGGGGAAGATGACTAGCAACCAACAAAACTTTTCCCCTATCTTCTTATGGTTGGGTCAAAATTGATTGAAATTATTAGATTAAATTAGGTGGGAATTTATCTTTAAAATGTTATAACTAAAATATATCTCTCGAATCAACAGTTATGTAATTTATTAATAAAATATTTAATTCTTAATTTTTTTTTAAACATGAAAAGACGTAATTTGAAGATAAAAAAAAAAGATTATAATGTTGATATTTGAATTTTAAATTTATTGAATGCTAATTTTTTAAAAGAAATTGTATAAATAAACTAAATTAAATTCTAATTTTTAACTCTTGAATTCAATAACCATAATTCAATTTAATTCTTAATAACTTCAACTATTAAAAAAAAAAAAATCTCTCGACCCTTTGGAATTATTGATTGGTTTTCATAATGTAATATCAGTGGGACAGACTGATCTGCTACTCTCTCCCAGCTTTCTCTTTTGCTCAATTTTTCTTGTTTTTGGGTTTATTTGGTGAAGATTCTTATCTCATGAAAATTCAGTTAGGCTTGTAAATTTAATTTTGTGGGTCTAACCTAAAAATGATCTCTTTGGTGCATTTAAAAACATTTGTTAATGTTATTGTGTCATATATATCTTCTTCTTCTTTTTTTTTTTTTTTTTTGAAATATTGTGTCATATCTTCTTAGGCAATTATTGAAGGTTTAATTCATTGGGTCCACCAATCCAATTTCAAAGCTTGAAACACAATAATGTAAGTGTTAGTTATGATATATTTTCAATTCTTATCTAGCAAAAAATAATAATAATAAATGTACTTTTTTTTTAAGGTAGAATTTTGTTTTTGAAGTCCTTAAAAATTCTACACTTTGTATGATTGGATTTATACACCTTTTAACTCAAAATTTGATAGGCAGATATCAACTATAAAGAAGAGTACAAACTTTTTAATATCTTATATTGATTAATTATGGCTTTGCATTTTGTAACCAAATGCTAAAAGTATAAAAATCATATCAATCTGATTTTCTTATTTATTAAATATTTGTTGTAGAGAAATCTATATATTTTCATATAGTATGATTTAGTTCCATTTGGATTGATGATAAGATTGAAAATAATAATAAAAATTACTATAATTACGATTAAAAATATTATTGTAGTTACGATTGAAAAAAAATTTTCAATGAAAAATTTATATTAAATTATCGTATTGTATATAACTTTGTGTAGGCTGAAGTTAATTTTTAACCATAACTTCCTCATAATTTAAAAGTTATAATTCTTTTCCTAAATTTAAAATCTTTCTTATCAAAGGTGATATAAAGGAAGAGGAGAAGCACTTACTCAAACCTACAAAAAAATATATATTTTAATAATAAAATCTTGAGTGTATCATATCGATATGGGATATATATTTTTAAAATCCTTCAATATGAAGGGATTAGACTCAAATAAAGCATGAGATACCTTCTATCACATTAAATATATTTAAATTGGAAAAGTATAATAAAAAAACATGCACTCCTCTTTTTACCCAAAAAAATCTATCAGAAATAAAGGAAAAAAAAGGAAAGGAAATCACTTTAACAACCTTTTGAAGTCTATTTGATTTGAAATTATTATCAACATTGGATAAAAAAAAAAAAAAAGACAATTGGAAAATTTTGTAAAATGAGTTGTGAAAATCATTGTCCCTCTAATAAAAAAATCATTCATCAAAATAAATATTTACTCAAGAGGTCAATATAAAAAGTAGTAAAAATCATGTTGACAATGAAAGATGAAAAATGGAAGTACCTCTAATATTTTCCCTTAATTGTCAATGAGAAATTATTTCAAAGACATGAAAAAAAAAAGATTTGAAATATTTAAATTTTACGTTTAAATCCCATGAGCATTGGATTTTTTTTTTAAATTACTAATCTACCTTTAAATATGCCCTACCCTACTATATACCCGGTTGAAGAGAATATTACATGCATATATATTGAGTATTATTCGATTGTACCTATAATTTTTAAGATATGTATAATCTTATATATATTAGATTGTAAGAGATTGAATTATGATTGTTAAATTTTTTTTATGAAATGATTAATAAAATTAAGAATACAATATTCTATCAATAAATTATACGGTCAAACACGTGTAATAATGTTATAAAAAAATATTTTTTCTTAATTAGATTGTAATTAAAAAATAATGATGATCATAACATTTTTGTATTGCTAATTTGTTAGTGGTGCAAAATAGGACAAAAGGAAGCTGCAATGGATAATCCATATAGTTAGTAAACTTTCCACATCTATGCTAAGTTGTGGGTTGCAAAGAGATAAGATGTTAAGTGTCAAATGGCAAATTCATTTTTTATTTTTATTTTTTTTTTCCAAGAGCAATGACGTTAATATTGTCTTCATGAAATAAATGACAAAGTATAATCATAATTTGATTAGCCTAAATCACACGGCACGTTGGATGTTAGCCTTGTTTGTTATAAATTCTCCTATGATTCAAGCAATCCATCATGAGAAAGTGGGAATAAGATAGCTTAGTTTTAACTACAACATTCATCTTTTCAAATTTTTTTTTTTAAATTGAAAAAAAAAGATTCGAAGTTGATTCTTTATTTAAATATATATAACATAATAATTCGCGCATTGCTGTAATTTATCATTTTATTATCTAATATATACTGCAGCAGTAAAATATATATTTCAAAAGGTAAAATAAATATAAAGACTTTTTTTACACATTTCAAGTATCTCATAAATTTTAAAAGTGAAAAAATTATAATGGATATAAATAAATAAAAAAAGTCATATTTTTCACAATTAAAAAAGATAAATGAATCTTAGTTAAATTAATAACTAAATCACAATCTCAAATAAAATTTCTTACTCATTTCATATTCAAAAATTTTAAAAAAAATTAAAAACTTACTAATCAATTGTTGTGATTTATTTCATGTTTTTCATTAAAATTTTTACTATTAAATCAAACTATAACGAAATGATAGTAATATAACAAAAAATACAGTTTTTATAATTAGGAAAAGAAAAAAAATACTAGCATTATAAGAGAAATTGCAAGTAACCTAAATGAAAAATAGGTGATTAAATGATTATTAAACAAATTCTATATTTGATAATTCCTTCTAAAATAATGGATTTTTTTTTTTGTTTGAATGGATTATTCAAATCAGAGAAAGATTGTTATGTTTTTAGGTTTCAATAGAAAGGGAGAAATTTTTTTTTTTTCAAAAACAAATGCAAGAAACAAAAAAGAATTTGAGAGAAGAAAGAGATAAAGAGTTATAACCTAAAATTTGACAATTAATATCCATATAAGAGATCACTTATACGGATGAATGTACTCACTAAACCTTTCAATATAGAGAATGTATTTTTAAAAAAATTAAATAAAAAAAATATTTATACTTACAATCAAAGGTTAGATGAATATATATATATATATATATATATATTTTGTAGTCTGAAAATTTAAAATAATAAATAGATAATAATGAGTAGGGGAAACAATCGATCACTTACATTAAGAATTTAAATAAGATTTATATATAATTAAGGTTAAATGATTTGATAACTTAAAATAAATATATGATAACTCAATGGTCTTACATGACAAATGAAGGATATATTTGTGGCAGTCCACATGTCATAATTCCAAGCAATAAGGGATAAAAATATATGTATGTTAGATATATGTTTATGAGGTAAATAATAAAATACAATATTTTTCTCTCTTCTTTAATAGATGAGTTAAAATGTAATTTGCTCTCCAAATTATATTATTTTTAATGATTTAGTATTTATAGAAAAAAAAACTTATGATTACATAAATTTTATTTCTATCAAATATTTTGCATCATTTATTAATACCTTTAGTCAAAATGTTGATGTGGTAAATAATGAATAATAAAAATGTATTACATGTTATGATAACTAAACATATCATTGATATTTTAATGACAATTTTCTACCTTTAATAAAGATAACATAATTGATCAATGAAAAGTTCATCAACCAACTTTGAAAAAGAAAATGATATTAAAATCAAATTGTCAATTTGAAAATCAATGTTTCAATGTGGATCAATTTTTTAAAAACTCCAATCAAAACCAATAATCAAAGATATTTTTTTAATTTTAACTTTTAAAATGGATATGAATATAATTGTTTTGCGGATAAGCAAAATTTCGAAAAAAAAAAATTTAAACTTTAAATTTTCACTATTTTAAAAAGGAGTATGCCGTCTGACTAGGGTTGGTAAAAGGTCGGGTCGGGACGGATTTTTTGCTTGTCCCAAATCCGACCTGACTTTATATCCATCAAATTCAATCTTGACCCGACCCGAGATTAAATTTTTTTCATACTCGAATTTGATCCGATCCGATCCGTTAATGTATAAATCGTACTCAATTCGAACTGAAATTAATAATATATTATGTTTTAAATATAAAATATTATTTTTAAAATAATATATTTAAATATATAATTATTTAAATATATATAAATAAAAAATTATTTTAAAAAATTATTTTTATATAATATCATGTTAGGTCGGGTCAGGTCTAAAACCCAAACCCGATTTTCAAAAAAACAAACTCAATTCTATGAGCACGAGTCTGGTTGAAACCTATCGGAAACGAGTTGGGTTGCCCACCCTACGTCTGACCTTTAAATTAATTGACATATAATTAGAGTTTGAAATTAAAAATTATAAATTTGAAGAAATTTATATACATAATATTTTTTCAGTCAAATAATTATTAAGATAAAAAGTTAGATTAAAAACTAAAAAAAAATTATTAACATAATCATCATCCTAAGTAATAATGATCGGTCAACTTTATCCAATTATTTTATATTGTATATTGTTTAGACTTTCTTTCAAGTTTTTAAACCAAAATGCAAGTAGATGGAAAATACTTGAAGCCTTGAATGTTTGAGAATATTCAATTTTATAAAATTAACAAAATACCAAAGCCTCAAAATTTTCAAATGAACTAATGGTTAAAGGAAATTTTTAAGAAAAAAATTATTTTCTAAAAAGAAATTTTAGAAAATTTATCTCTATGTGAATAAAATCCGAGATTCGAACTCTGGACAAACATAAAAGCAATTTTAATAAGTTAAGAACAATTTCACCCATAAACATATAGGAGAGAGCTTTGCTGACAATGAACCCACAACCTGAAAACAAAGTGGAACAAAAAGAAAAATATATGAACAGAGCAAAATTTGATGACTAATCTTTGCAACCACTTCACCTTAAAGTTGTGATCCTTGAAATTTTTTATGTTCTCAGCAATAGCTATTATCTCTGTTTTTTCTTTATATATATATGATATATATATTAAATAAGAATTTATTTAACAGCATTATAGAAATTTTTTTTTAGGGTTAATTATAAAACATAATGTCGATGTAATGAAAGTCTCTCTCGTCATACTACCATCAAATGTAATTTAAATATATTTTATCTTCGAATTGAATTGTGAAAGTTTCACTTACCTTAACTAAACCTTATAAAAACAAAATTAAGAAACAAAATTAGACGTACCATTGCATAAATGATTTGGTGGGAGTAATTGATCGGTTCGATATTAATTACACTTCTTTTTTTGCTATTTAAATTGATAAACGAACCTTTATGATTCAACTAAAACTTATATGATAGACAAGAAACATGAAATCCCATGAGAGACAAACAGACAGAGATTTTGCCAAGCTTTTTTCATGCATAATAAAGGGTTTTGAATTAATGTAATTTGGTTAGGATACATTAATCCTCTGTGACATGAACCATGTTCCATTAATTATCCATGGCCCATGTAATTTGGTTTAAAGGTTATTGGGTCCACATATTTGCTGCCAAAGTTTTTCCCTCCTTTTTTCAATTAATAATGTAATAAAAACCATATAAACTCCAAGTCATATATTTTTTTATGGGAAAAGAGCTCAAATTTGATTTTTTTTTTTTAATAAATATACTTATTAGTGAATCAAATCAAATATTTAAGCATGATCCAAAAAACTTGAACTTGGGCTACTATGAATAAAAAATTGTTATTGTCACATGTAAATTGGGAAGGATTAGAACTAGCTAATCACACATCATATGCCAAAGAAAAGAAAGAAATTATATGCCAAGAAAAAAACTTACATTTTTTATTAGCATTTTTTGAGTAGTTCATATAGTTGAGAATGAATGATAAACACAAAGATCTTAATCTTCTTATGTGTTAAAAATTGGAGGGAAAAAAAAGGCTATTTTCAATTTTACATATCATGAACTTTATTAATCAATTGTTATATCACATAAGAAGATTTCTTAAAGAATAAACACGATGAATTTATGGTTTACTCAATCAATTTATACAATTATTTTTAAGAGATAATATTTATTAAATTTCAAATTTAAATTTCAAATTTTTGGTCATTTTTATTATTATTAGATTATGATTTTTTTTTCTAAAAAAATACTAAAACCTTGATTCTAGAACACACTATGCCCATGCATGTCATTCCCCCAAAAAGGTAAAAACATGAGAAAAAAATTAAAAAGAAAAAGAAACATTGATGCATGTGACAATGGTAACGAGGCTAATAGTCATCACTATATCAATAAGTAGTTGATTCAATCGATTAAAGTCATTTTTTTCGACGAAGAGATCTTGGGTTCGAGTCCTACCGATGGTCATCTGTCGAGATCATCTCGAATACATGACCTACAGTCACCTATCTTAATTTGTTAGGTACAATACATCTTACCTTAACTTGAGGGACTGAACAACCTATCTATCATCGGATTTTTCTTATAAAAAAAAAAAGTCATCACTATTGAACAGTGATAATACATATTTTTTTACATTTCTTTTTCTTAATTAATATTAATTGGTAATTCCTTTAAAAGGTTTGTAGTGATGAAGAAGTGAAAGGTGTTTATGATCCTTTAGGTTTGGCATGAAACTAAAATAAAAATTAAAATGATGATATCTAGAAAAAAAAAATCTATAATGTGGACTCCCACCATTACAACATTGTTGTTTACCACTTATAATTATGTGTTCATATAATAATTTGATCCTAAGTATTTATTATGCTCATTTGAAAATTAAATAAAGTAAATGTTTAACATTTAAACATAGATAGAAAAAATATATAATTTAAAAAATGAAAACCCAATTGGACTTTGATATGGTATGTAAATATTATATTTAAATTGGACATAATTCAAATCTTCAAAAAATAGAATTGAATTCCTATTCTCTTTGCTTAAATTATACTAAAAAAATTTGTAAATAAAGGAGAAAATATATATATCACATCCTCTCCATTAATATTACCTTCACTGGAAGTATAAATCCTAAATTCGTCCTTGATTTTAAAATTTTTGACAAACCCTATATGTTCAAAAAAATGTAATTATGTATAAATTTTAAAATGCTATTTGATATTCATTTTCACCCATCACTTATTACAAATAATTATAAAACCTTGCATAAATTTTTTTATATAGCTAAGCTATGAGGTTTAATAATTAGTTGGATAGGCTTTTCATCCATTAAGGTATCATTTGGATAAATTATGAGATTGATTACGATAAAATTAAAAATAATAATAAAAATTATCATAATTACGATTGAAAAAAAATTTAATGAACAATTTTTACTAATTAAATTTTATTTGAATTAACATTTGAATTCAATTAGTGATACAGTAAATTCAATCACATCACACCAGAGGTTCCGTGAAATTCAAATGAGCACTAAATCTAATTAAGTAGTAAAACATGTGATCCCCTCAAAATAAATATAACTTAACTCCAAATGTGGAAAGAAATTATTATTTAAGTTATTAATGATAATGGCAAGTATAAATTAATTGCTTGAGCAAACATTTTTTAAAGAACAAAATTCCTGTAAATATTATGGGAAATTTGGCATTTGTCTTCTTCTTGCCTCTGGCCATAAAATAATCTTCCAAGTTGATAGGCGTACTACTTCTTCGACAAACTTCTTTAACAAACGTAAAAAATTTCCAACTTGTGCCACTTTGCTTTTCGCATATATAGCTTTTATGAGTTTTTGTTTTTGCTATTAATTACGAATATGAAGTTTCCAGGCAATTTTCATAACAAAAACATCCACATGTTGTACCACATGGCATGTTTCAATTTTCTATCTTTCATGGTCACTTTAGCTCCCTTTACCTCTGCCAGTACTGATCTCTTCTTTGGACAGATTGTAAGGTCGTTTTAAGCTTTCTGTATCCTTTGGGGAGATTTTTTTTTTTATTTATTTGGATTAATCCCCACTTATGAACAGTTAATGTAAAAATTATTGTGTCAAACTCATATTGACATTTCAAATACAAAATAAATTTTTTTAATTTTTGTTAAATTTTATCATTTTTGTATCTTCTTTTCCAACGTTTTTGTATGGTGTTTAAAATTATTAAATGTATTTTTACTCATACTTGTTTATGTGAAAATCCAAATATATAAAAGGAATAGTTAAGCATTATCAGAGGCTCCATGCAAAAAAAAAAAAAGGGAAAAAAGTCTTTAGAATATATATGAACCGAATATGAATAAATTTTACTATATTTAAAATTAATTTATTTAATTAACGAATTATAAAATATTATTAATAATCATTTATTAAATTTAATAAATGAATATAAATAAATAAAAATCAAATTTATTCACAAATTATTTATCGATAATTCTATTATATTTTACAAATAAATTAAACATAAATAAATTTTCTTATATTCATGATTTACTCGATTAGCTAATAAATGTTAAAATATTATTTATGATTGTTTTTAAGATTAAAAAATGAATACAAATATAGATATTAAACGTTGTATTTATTTATACCAGTACTCTTCCTATATTGTCACAAGAATAGCACCAGTTGAACAAGCTGCAGTGGTTAGCGTCTGTACAGGTGGCGAAGAGGGTAGATCATTTAACAGGACAGAAGGAGAAGACTGATCTGAGAACATAGCCGTACTATATATAAGGTTTAAGGGCTTAGAGGGACCAGAGTAGGTGACTAAAAGTGTGGGCTACAATTTTCATCGGCATAGGCTTAGGATCCCTTTTGATTTCACCGAACGGTCGGTGAGAAGGAATCCAAGGGGGTAGTGTCCCCAACGACCAATTGCACCGTTAAGTGTATTTAGGTAACACCTTACCTGTGCACTTGAGGGCTCTCAATTGCATTGTCCTTTAGCTCTTCACCGACTGAAAAGGGGTACCATGACCCACTAGACTTGAAGACAATCACCCATAGATGACAACGCGGATTGAAACAGATTTTTACTCAAACTCGATTCGATTATATATATATAATATTTGAATTTAATTTAATTTAATTTTTTTTAATTTTTTTATATTCAAATCTGATCCAAATATAATATTATATAAAATTATACATGATCCAATCTAAAATTAATAAAATATTATTTTTTAAATATAAAATATTTTTTAATATAAATATAAAATTATATATAAATATAAAATTAATTAATTAAAATAATTTTTTATATATATCAAATCGAATAAAATCAAATTTATCTAAAACTCAACCTCAACTCGACCTCAATTTTTTTCTTTTATTATTCGATTCGACTTGACCCAATGTTTGATTTAAAAAAAAAAATCTTAAGAGATCAAATTAAATCGAAATCCGTCATCAAATACGAGTCATATTGACTTCTATGACTCCCCTAGACTACTTCTATTGATTAAATAAAACGCATTTTAATCCCTTAATTTTACTTGTGAATTAAAAATTTTCACTTGCAATGTATAATAGGAAAAAAAATTTATTGATGAAAATTGATAACAAGTAAAAGAAAAAAAAAAGGTATTCCACAACTCAAAATTTTAAAAAAATTAATAATAATTTTGAAGTTTTTGACAAAAAGTAAATTAATTCTTGAATCAAACATCTGATAGAAGATCAACTGATGAATTTACTCAAATGAAAATAAAACACCTAAGGAGCCGAATTTACTTACTATCCACTTGGCTGTATTACTTCCATGGTAGAATGAGACATGACCTTGCATCATTAAGCGGAACTAGGCCTGCAAAAAGCTAGCATATTTGGCACCCAAGAAAAGCCTCTGGACACAGAGTAAGGCGTTCTTGGTAACCTCCGCGCTCTCGTTGTTCATCAATTTCATCACCCGTTCTTTGGCCTTGAGGTCAGTCACTATCACCCTCCCAGCTGGATGGTGCTGAATAAATTGTGAGAGATCAAAGCACGCAACAGCCAGAGCTCTAGGATCGTTCGATGAGTCCATAATTGTAATTAGGACCCTTAGAATCTGGAAAAGTAGATGATAACTAATTAACCACAGTTTTCTACTTGGATATTCTTAATCATTATAATAGTGCTTATCTAAACCGATCCCGTACTTCCCAAACAGTGTTGCAATGCAACAAAAAGCAAAATACATTGAAAATGTAATGTTAAAGTTTCAGAACAATAGCAGATTTGTTGAAATTATTATGAGAATAATTTGTTGCAAAGATGAAATCAGCATCAAGAATTAATGAACCGTCATAATTTGCCAGAGGCACTACATCAGAAATTGAATTCTAACAGTATCAGACAATATGCATTCTTTTCCATAAACACATTTTTTTCATAAATTTACCAATCTATACTCGTACATGAATGATTGTTACAAAAATGCAGACAATCACCTGGGAGTTACTTCAATAATGTACCATGACAGTACTTTCCTTCTAAGAGGAATAGTCATACCAAAAGACCAAAATTCTTATGCAAATTAGCAGTTTGCATGCATGGGAGTGTGTAATATTACCAAAAGACAAGCAAGTAAACGGCGTGAGAACTTGAAAGCTACTAGGAGAAGGCAAATGAGAGGAAGACAAACATATACCTGGAAATCATTCTCTTCAAAGCATGTAATATTATCACGCCAAAACAATGGATCTTTATGCATGGGTGACCAATCAAGATGACCAAGGAGAACTTCCTGCTTATACTTATCGAAGGAACTCAATTTCTTAATATTATCCTTCAGCCCGTCTTCAAGTTGATTGAGAGCCTCCAACAGATCCTATGAGATATCCAAATCAATTCAATAAGCAAGCATCCGTACGTAAAGAGTTCATAAAATTCAGTTTAGCTGTACTGAATCTGATAATTAAGTTCGAGGAAAAATAACATTTAACATAAGAATTATATGGCCAAATAAGCATTAAACCATCCGTTTTCTTACCTCATCACTCCATGCTTGTGCTTTCAAACTCTGAACAATTTGTGGCAGTCCAAGGTCAACCATCTGAGCACCAAATGTGCCTTTGGACAACAAGTTTCGAAAGGTCAATACAACAACCCTGACAACCTGGCAGCCATTGTTGATGTCCAAATAAACAAATTTATACAAATCAAACATATATATTTCAAATGATTAAAAATAACATGACTAAATGATAACATAGAAATAGATTAATCAACCTGCACTTGAAAGCATGCATTTGTCCCTTGTAACAATAAAAATTCAAAGCTCATACAGAATTGTAGACAAGGTTAAAGGGAAAAACAGGAAAGCTAGGAAAATAACAGAAGTCTGCTCATATAACACATTACAGGATGCCTGCTCATACATACATTTCATTCCAGCAACATAGATATTACAAGCCAGAACTTGGATAAAATGAAAATGGACTCGATAACATAAGAGAAAAGACCTCACCTTCTCCTTTGTGGAACTCCTAACAACATCAACCAGTCGTGGTAGAGCCCCAGATGTTGCCAAAAACTCAATTGCAGGCTCATAATAAGATAAAAGCCACACACAGAGACATGTTTCATAAAGAAGCTGTTACAAAGATTAGTTGTCAATCTCAGAATTATGCCATTCAGATGGCCTACGAGGCAAAGTTTTCATTTTTAAAACCTAAACACCTTAAAATGTGAATAAAAGAAAACCTGGATAGATTGCTGGGTGGATGCTGGAGAAATTAAAGGAATCAACAACTTCACCCCATCTGCTAGAACAAAGGAAGATCTGACAACAGGTTCCTTCAGTAATGCCGCAAGGCAGTTAATAGCAGTTGGAATACCATGACTAGGATGGGAAGGCTTCTTCAGCTGCAAAAGACATTGGGCATCAGGAAGTAAGGACGACTACCACCTAAGTTGACAGAAATAAATAGAATCTTCTTCACAAGAAATCATTTTGCAACAAGGTCATGCGTGAGAATGAGAAACCACAGACTATAAAATGGAGAAGGGAACTTCCAGAAGGCATGTAAAATCAGAGGGAGAATCTGGTCAACATCTACCAAGGAAGTCAACTTCTTCCAGCCATAAGAAAGGAAAAATGCTCTGCAGACTATGAAAAACAGAATTCAAAGCAGTGCACTGACCTGTGTGCAAAGCCATTGAACCAATCCTTGTAGTACATCATCAATGGTAGCGAACTTCTTCTTTGAATTTGAGGCTTCCCCATTTGCAACAACGCTATCCTGGGTTTTTGGCCTGGCACTGTAAATTAATAGAAAGAAGAATGTAAAGAGTCATTAGATAAAGCATGTAAGACACCATGCCATTTAATTAAGTTCCTTTAAACAAGTACTTCATTACTTAGATGGATCACATACCTTACTATCAAGGCAAGCATCTTGCAGCTCTTTTCTTGAATGAACCAGTTACCTTTCCAGAGCAATCTGAAAGTAGACCAAATTGTGGATTGTTAGTTTTAGTTCAGGTAATTCAGTACAAGATAAGAAATTGAGTTTACATGAACAAATATCTTAAAAGCTAACTAAGAAACACTTTTATTCTTCCAATTCTATAAGGTAATAATAGCCAAAGAGTAGAATAAAGATAAAAACAGAACACATGACATTGATAGCCATATATAATCCGATTACAGGGTGGCCTTCAAGATACAAGTTATTTGCATCTAAAAACTCTTCAAGGGTCCAAGACCTACTTTCCGAAGAAACAAGTATCCTAAAGAATCATAGCCATCACTAACAATATGAGCCAGCTTAAGCCATCAGCAGATTCAGCGCCAAGGAACCAAATCAATTTGGAGTCAAAATAAAATGCAATAAAGGAGAAGTGACACCAATATGTATATATTTAACATTTAGAAAGGTTATTCTAAATCATCAAACAGACACTATATACTCTATTAGAATACTACGAGTCGAATGATAATTGAAAGATTAAAGAATATCAGCCACCTTATTTATTCACACTAAAAAAAACAAAAACTTAACTTCAGCCACAGATAAATGATGAAAACAATTTTCAGTAAAAACTTAACTTAGGAAAGGTTCATAAGTATCTTCATTTGCAAGAGACTTGTCATGAAATAATCTGGCTCGTTTCGGATTGGCTGCAATAGAAAATAATGGTAAGTAAATTTATTTATGATGAATGTGTCATCACAAGACCAATATTCTTCCAATACCTGCAAGCATTTCATCAATTAAAGCCAGAACATATTCCACTGTTTCTTCCTTAAATATATCACGTAATATGCTAACAAACACTCGAACATAGGCTGGTCCATCCTGTCACAGTCAATTTCACTAATCAACATCATTGCAAAGACTCCATAAAATCTTTCTTTTACCATTAATTATATCAGATTTTCCCATAGAATTATAGTTAGGCTTTCAAAACCTGATTCAGTTCATGATGGAAGTGAAGTTAATTAAACTATTGAAGTAATTGGAGGGAGGAAAAAGAACTTATACACAAAATAAAACCAAGCTCATAAGTTAAGAAGAGCTATAAAAATTACATCATCCAACAACTGTGCCCTGAGATTTTCAGCTTTATTATCATAACGCCTTAACAGCTGAAGGCCTGTTCCTGAAATCAGCTTAGTTGTCATGTATGTTTCCCATGGGATGTCCCTCTTCAGAACCTTTAAAAGAGAACAAAACGCTCAAAATGGAATCACTGCTAACAAGAAACCATTCATAATTAACCATATCATACATAAACGGTTAAAAAATAAAATAAATTAGATTCTTTGAACCAGGAAACCACAGGAACAACATAACCACAAGATAAATTTTCAACAAATTAAGATCAGGGAAATTTTAAATGAGCAAATAATATTGCGCTCCGCTATCCATGACAAAGTGAACAAACAAACAACTTGAAGTGTCTAAAAGAACCCTAACACCTGTGTAGTCCACCAAAGCTGTTCAAGAGGAGAATACCTAAACTATTTTTCAAGAAGCTTTATCCTTTTTCTGGGTTTCAAAAGCTAAAATACAACTTCAAGTACAAAAGACTGTCCTTGGCATTCAATAACAGAAAATAAAAAGAAGCGACCAAGGAAGTAACCCAAATCTACCATAAGATGAAATTTTAAAGTCTAATTTTTGCAGAAAAAAAATTTTACAATTTAATGTCAATCTTCAAATTTACCGTTTGCTTTAATATCCAACCGCAATTTCTACATTTTGCTTCCAAAAGCAAAAGGAAATAACAAAAGCAACGACCAAATGATCGCAAAAGCTCTTGAATTTCAATACCAAAAGAATCAAAACTTGAAACTCAATAATACTTTTTATATAAAATTATAACTGATAAAGCAAATGAAGTGATCAAATCACCAACCTGTTCAGTGGTTAGTTCAGCACGTTCCATTGATGCTCAAAAAATACTTCAAATTCCACACAAATTCAAACCCCTACAAAATTTCACCAAAAATACAAAAAAAAAAAAAACTAATAAATTTAAAATCGAACTCCCTTCCATTTTAACTACAAATACACAACAGAAATCTATAATTTGCTTTGTATTTTATCAAATCTGAAGAATAAAAATTAGCTGATCCAATCTGATTAATCTAACATATAATTTAATTCATTTCTAAGGCAAAAATTCATAAATCAAAAGAAAAATTTTAATCAGAGAAAATGAAAGTTGAGCTATTCAGATTACGTCAAAATTCAGCAAAATTTTAAAGGAAGAATCAATTAAGAAAAGAAATTATTTCAAATCAATTCTTAAACGAAAAAATTAAAAAAAGAAAACAAAATGTAGATGCAGGGATGAGAAAGGGAGGCAGAAATAGAGTGATGTTTCGATTGAAATAAAATTCGGAGGAAATTCGAGAAATAAGTAGAAGAGATTTAAGATAAAAATTATTGAAAAAAGATAAAAAGCTGACGGATCGCTTACCTGAATACTGTTTGTTTTCTTCCTCTCTATCTTTTTTCTCTCTGGCTTGGCTCTGCTCTTGTCAGAGAGACTGAACGAGGAGAAGGAACTTCAAACTGATTTCGATTGAAGAGTTGGGATCTGGTGCTGCCGTTAGTAGGGTAGTTTCTGCCTTCTGGGTGGTTTTGCGTTACTACGTTGACGCCTGGCTAAAGTCTAAAAGGTGATGCGACCAACATTTGAGATTGGGCCCCTTCATAATAATGAACTAGCCATTGCCCATTAGATATATACATGTAAAATTAATTTTACTAATAGAGCATAGTACTTCTGCCACATTGTACCTATAAAACATTAATTTTATATTAGATGATATAAGATTGCCTTTCTTTTTTTTTTTTCTTTTTTTTTAAATAATAATTTTTTAAAATTATAAAAAATATTTGTAAAAATTAAATTTTTATTTTGTGTGGACCCATTTATATTAAATTTTTTTTGTTTTCTTTTTGACCTTTCTTTATTTTTTGTTTTTTTAAATTAAAAAATCTAAAGATTTTTTTTTAATCTTTTACAACACATTTGAAAGTTGTTTGATTTACGGTAACGTTTGCTTTTATTATTTCACGTCATTTTTTGCGTTTACTTTTTTTCTCATTTTTTAAAAGTATTTAATAAATACTTTTAAAAATTATAAAATTATTATATATAATTTGAAGATTTTTTTTTTATATTTAAGATTCACTTATATAAAACTTTTTTTTTTCATTTTTACCTTTTTTTTCTCTTTCTCAAATTTAAATTTTTAAAAAAATTTTAATAAAAAAAATTTTTAATTTTTTTTTCACAAACCCATTTTATACTAATTGTATGTCACGTTTTTTTTTTTTTTTTTCTTTTTTCCCTTTCTATGGCTAAAATTATTATAATACTTTTTTTATCATAATTATGAAAATATTTTTTATATTATATTTGACTAAAATTATTATGATATTTTTCTAACCATAATTGCACAAAGTCCATTTTTAATTATTTCATATAATGCATCTCCTACTTAATTATGAAAATATCTTTTTAATTACTTTATAATTATACGTTAAATTTTAACATTCATATAATAATATGAAATTAATTCCCTAAAAAATTATTATAATATTTTTTTAATTACTTAACGATTGAATTACATGTATTCAAATTAACTATGATATCTTTTTTTCTGTAATTAACTAAAATTATTTTAATATTTTTCCTAACATAATTATTAAAAGAGTAAATAATACCCTTGGTTCATAAATTTTGAGCCAATTTTTATTTTAATTCTTAAACTTTAAAAAATTTTAATTAAGTATTCAATTATCCGAACGTATGTCAATATAATCCATCATTCTAAGAAACTGTCTAAATTAAAGTAAATACTAACTGACATCACGCGATGATGTTAATTAGCAACTCAAGTGGTAGATAAGTGACCAAAATAGAATTTTATCAAAATTTAAGGACCAAAATAGAATTATCATTTAATTTTAACTTAATTTTAAGTTTTGAATATTTATTTTCTATTTAAAATAAAAATCTATCTAATAAATTATATTATAACAAAAAATATAATTTTAAATTGAATTTGATAGTTTTGCATTATATTTTTTGTTATAATATAACTTGTTAGATAGATTTTTGTTTCAAATAGAAAATAAGATTTTTGTTTCAAATAGAAAATAAATATTCAAAACTTAAAATTAAGTTAAAATTTTCAATTTTTTTAAAAAAATTTAATACATTTTAAAAATAAAAAATTATAACAAATATTATTTTACTCATAAGTCATACTAAAACATATTATTTTCTATCCAAATAATTTTTTTAAATATTAAATATCTTTTATTTTTTCATTTTAAATATATTTTATAAAATATGTTTATAAAAAAAGAAAAAATAAAAAATTTTAAACTTATATTTTATTTTATATGAATATAAAATTTTTATATTTTTTAAAATGATCTTAAAATTTTTACATAATATTTTAAAATGATATAGAGTTTTTATTTAACTTCTTAAATCAATATAAAAATTTTTACTTAGTTTTTTAAAATGATATGTAATTTAACAAAATTATTTTGAAAATTTCAACTTAATTTTAATTTTTTAAAAATCTATTTTCTATTAAAAATATATTTTTATTGATAAATTTGATCATAATAAAATTTTAAAAAATATAATATTTTATAAAACATATAAAAATAAAATTTTTCTTGAATTATTTTTATCTTTTCCTTTATTTATTTTTTATAAAATATATTTGAAAAAAGAAAATAAAATATATTTAATTAATATTTTAAAATATATATTTTATGGATAGAAAATAAAATTTTTATTATGATTTATAAATAAAATAATATTTTTAATAAAAAATAATTTTTTTTGTTTTTAAAACGATATGTCTTTCTATAAAAAATGATAGACAATTTATTCTATATCAAACTATAAGTATCTCATTGATTCATAAAAATAAATATAAAATTAATCAAAGATATTAAGAAAACAACTATATTGATAAAAAGAATTCTGACGAATTTATTGCAAGACATCAAAAAATGATTGAAAATAAAGACAAAAGTCATTATGATTTGTTTATTTTTGAAGACATTTTGTCCCCTAACCACCAAAGAAAATTACAAATTCAAATATCTTTCAATTCAAGGGATAAAGATGGTATGCATAAAAATTTAGTATTTTTACATAATGTAAAAAATTGTGGTCAGAGTTTGAATAAAAACAAACATCTTGATAGTGAGAAAAATAAATTAACTTAATTAAAGTTTTTCTTTGACTCAATTATTGATTAGAAGATTTAATTTGTATGAATCACTATTGGTTTAATATTTTTAACTTATTTTAATTAAAAAAATATTTTTATTAAAAAATATAACTAATAAATTATATTACAATAAAAATATAATTTTAATTTAATATTTTATAAAATATGTAATGTATAAAATTTTAAGATAGTTTCATCTTTCTTCCTAAATTTTGAGAAAATTCTATTTTAATCCTTCATCTACATTGTAAAATGCTAGTTAATGTTATTATGTGATGCTAGCTCACATTTGCTGTCAATTTAAACTATTCCATAGATGGAATGATTACATTGGCATACATTTGAGCAATTGAGAACTTAGTAAAATTTTTTTAAAATTTATGGACCAAAATAGAATTTGATCCAAAGTTTAAGGACCACAGGTGTTATTTACTCAAAATTATTATAATGCTTTTTATCCTAATTACGAAAATACCCTTTGGTTGTCAAAAATTATTTTAATATTCTCTAACCATAATTACGAAAATACCTCTTATTATAGTTATGAAAATACCTATCATATTATAATTGACTAAAATTATTATAATACCCACTAACCATAATAACCCAAAAAGTCTTTTTGATTACTTCGTATAATGGTTCTCCAACCATAATTACTAAAATACCCTTTGATATTATGATTGACTAAAATTATTATAATACCCTCTAAACATAATTACGAACATGCCTTTTTGATTGCTTCATAATTACGTTTTAAATTTTAACATACATATAGTAATATGAAATTAATCTTTTTAGAAACGATCGTAATGTCTTTTTAATTGCTTCACAATTAATATATATACATCCAAATTGATTGTGATGACTTTTTTTCAATGATTAATTAAAATTACTATAATACCCCTTAACAAAATTACTAAAATATTCCTTTTACCATAATTGACCAAAGTTATTATGATGCTCTTACAACTATAATTATGAAAATATCTTCATACCTTCATTTGCTATAATTATGAAAATACATTCCCATTATCATTTGTCAAAATAACTATAATGCCTCATCTACCATAGTTACGAAAATATCTTCATATTATATTTTATCAAAATTACTATAATACCCCTAATATAATTATGAAAATACTCCTTATATTATAATCGACTAAAATTACTATAATACTTTCTAATCATAATTACAAAAAAAAAAGCCTTTTTGATTGTTTCTTATAATACCTCTCATTTCATAATTACCAAAATATCATTTATATTATAATTGATTGAAATTACTATAATAACTTATAAACATAATGACAAAAATAACTTTTTAATTGTTTCATAATTACGTATTAAACTTTAACATCCATATAATAATATAAAATTAATCCCCTTATAAATAATCAAATGCTTTTTTCATTACTTGACAATTAAATTATATATATCCAAATTGATTGTAATGTTTCTTTTTATATGATTAACTAAAATTATTATAATGTTCTTTCAACATATTTACTAAAATCCCTCTCTTATTATAATTGACCAAAATTAATATAATGTTCTAACAACTATAATTATGAAAATATCCTCCAACCATCTTTTGTCAAAATTATCATAATATCTTTCCTACTATAATTACGAAAATATTTTTCATATTATAATTTATCAAAATTACTATAATACCCTCTTATCATAATTACTAAAATATTTTTTATTACCTCATAATTAAGTGTTAAATTTTAACATTCATACAATTATATGAAAGTGATCCCCTTAACAATGATCATAATGCAATTCTAATTGTTTGACAATTGAATGATAAGTATCTAAATAGATTATACTACCTTTTTTTTATAATTAATTGAAATTACTATAATACCTCTTCTAATATACTTACCGAAATGCCTCTTTTGTCATAATTGAACAAAAAAATATATGTTATATTAATAAACTAATTATTTAATACTTTAATTTAAGAAATTAATATTTTCGACTTAATAGAAGTATCTATATAGCATCTTCTATGAGCTCTTCTTTTTATTTCTTTATTTTCTCCTTTTTCTTTTTTCTTTTTTTATCTTTTCACTTATTTTATATTTTTAAATTGGATAACTTCCATTAAAAACCCAAATCAATCCGATCGAAATAACCACATCTCATCATCATTTATTTCTTTTATTACCTTTCACCTTTTTGTTTTTAGATGAAATAGATTTTACAATAAAAATTAATTAAATACATATAACAAAATAAAAAAAATTTTACCTGCAGTCACTCGTATTTTGTGTTTATTAATTTCATGTATGATCTCTTACGGATTTAGTTTATTTATTTTATTGTTCACTATTTTTTTCCCATTTCTACATTGTTGGTAGGAAATAAAGCATCAATCTGTTTTCCAGAGCATTTCCTTTGAAAAGAAACCGACATTCAATTTAAATCCACGGATCACAGTCTCTAGTCTTAAAGCATTATTATAATGAAAAAAATACTGATAACCTAAATAAATGAAACACTTGTATACGAGGACAATAACCTTTAACTACAAATATCCAATGGAAGTGAAATCTGCTGAATCAGCAGCCAAAGTAGAAAATTTTGTATTGGGCGGTGGGGGTGATAGTTGTGGATTTCAACTAACAAAATACACTGCATGAGTACTTAGTCCACCACCAGTCATCTGCCTTCCTACCACCCTATAATACCTCAGAGCTTACCCTTTCTCAGTGTTATTTCCGTGTGCTAACCCCCAATCATCTCTACAATTTCCACATTTCCTTTTGCAGTATATTCAAACTTCCTTATTGAAGCAGTACCATGGCTGAAGCCAAGAGGATCTGCACCTTTCTGCTAAGATTTATAGCCTTCAGCACAACACTTGCAGCTGCAATTATGATGGCTTCAAGCCACGAGAGAACTGCTGTTTTGACATTATCATTTGAAGCAAAATACTCCGACACACCTGCATTTAAGTGAGTTGAAACTTCAATTAACTATAGTCAATATTATCACAAAGGGGAATTACCATTTCAATGATGTACAATGTGTGACCGATGATTTGCTGTAGGTACTTTGTTATCGCAAATGCAATTGCAAGCATCTACGGGCTTTTACTTCTGTTTCTTCCATCCAAAAGCCTGCTATGGCAACTAGTTGTTGCCTTGGATGTGGTAATTATTCATTATAGCTTTTCTTCAACACTTTCTCTTTTTTTTTCGGCATGAAGAATTGGGGATATCTACTACAACCATTGCTAACAAATACAGCCTTGTTTTGACAAGGTTTTCACCATGTTGCTTACCTCAAGCATTTCAGCAGCCTTGGCAATTGCTTACGTGGGCAAGAAAGGAAATCCTAAGGCAGGTTGGCTACCCATATGCGACCAAGTCAACAAGTACTGCAACCAAGTAAAAGGAACTTTAGCTGTTGGCTTCATCAGTGTCATTATCTACATGTTGCTCCTCCTCTATTCTATACACACAGTTTTAAACCCTCTTCTTCTTGAAAAGTCTTAATCAGACAGAGGTTCAAGTACTATGGGCTTTCTGTTTCATCTTCGTCTATCTTTTTTTTTACTATTCTTACTTCAAATATCTTTTTGGTATAATAAACATGCTGTTCATCTTCAGTCAGAATGTTTTTGAATTTAAATGATACTTGATCAGATTTGCACTATTCACCAGCTAGGAAGATACAGTTCTATGTAGAACAATCTTGTTAGGAATGATCGGCTATGTTCTATCTTATTTCTTCTCTAGTTTGTTGAAAATTTCATGTTTGAGGTTGTTTACTCGTTTCTTCTTTAGTCATTTTTAACCAACTTTTACAAGTAAAGAGGAATAGGATATTTATGACAAGATATTATCCATCATCAAGCAAGAAAAAAATTATTAAACACATCATTCAAAGTTCAAACTCCTCATAATGTTGTACAAAGTGTCTAAAACAAGAAGGATCAAGTAAAATAGTTCATACCATTTCAGTTTTCACAGGATATTGCAGTTGATTACCACCCTATAGAAAACGTCAATATAGCCACAGCTCTATAAATCAGTAGCGGTTTTTCTTAAAATTTACACCATAATCTAACATTCTTCCTTCATGGCTTTTATTGGAGATATAAAGCTCGCAACATATGCAATGCCTTTGCTGATTTTTGGAAGGCCAGAAATCTTTTGTTTGCAGGGCATACTCTTTTGTGGATTAAAGCAAACAAGAGCTTTATTGAAATCATCAAACATTAGTAAGTCTCCATCTTTTGTGAGCTTTAATGGGAGAAGTGACGGAACATGAATCTCAGATGGCATCCGACTTTCAACACTCCAACCTTTAATCCAAGATTCCCTAACACCATAATCCTTCATCATCCAAATGTTCAGCAAAGAATCCTGTGATTTATCAAATATAGCTAAACAATTATCTAGCACCCCTAATTGCAACCATGATAGTAGTAGCTCTTTTCGTTGATCAGTAAATTCTAAACCAGGCACTTCAAGAAGAGGAAGTGGCAGGAGAATGGAAGCCCAATTCTCATCTTCAATTTTAAAAGCACAAATCCATAAAGGAAACTTTTCATCATTGATTTTGAAAGAGCAAATCCAGTGCACAGCGCCATTGAAAGGCGTCTTGCAAATCAAACCTCCATAATGTGGGACTGGTACATCTTCAATTGTTCGCCAAGTGTTAGTTCCAAGTGTGTAAACCTCGCACATTGCTTGATTGCTTGACCCCGTCCATGCCATACTAGGCATACTACCATATCTAACCATTCTAATCACCTTATATGTATCAGTCCTTGGACAAAATCCAAACCCCAAATACGAGCATAATCGATTCCCTGCCTTTATATTTGGCATTGGCAGCGTAACATATTCATTCCTAACAGGATTCCACACATAAAAATCTTCTGGATAATTGATTGACAAGCAAAGCAAGCCATTGCATGAACCAACCATTGATGGTTCACCAACACCATGCACATTCTCATCATTGAACTTTGACATTTTCTTCCTGCGGAAGTCT
Source organism: Durio zibethinus (assembly GCF_047325235.1). Taxonomy (NCBI): domain Eukaryota; kingdom Viridiplantae; phylum Streptophyta; class Magnoliopsida; order Malvales; family Malvaceae; genus Durio; species Durio zibethinus. The sequence goes on along the minus strand of NC_143173.1, from coordinate 3,986,807 downwards.
TTTCCAAATTCAATCAACCAATAGCTGGGGAATCTGCAAAGCAATAGGTTTACGGACGATTTTGCAAGGTGAATAAGAGGAAAATGCGGGTCTAAGAGCGCATTGCGCCATGCTTTGCAAACAGCTTTACAAAGGATGATTGTTTTGACGGGAAGCCTTGAAAGTATTTCAACAGTAATATAAGATGGTAGTTTCAATATATTTTCATCTTCTTTTGGTGGCTTCTGTCTCTTGCCTCGCATTCCCATAGTATCACTCCCTTGAAACTTCAAAAGGATTAAAAAAAAAAAAAACATAATTAACATGGTTAGCATTTTACAATCATGCAAATCAAACCCTAAAAGAAGAACAAACAAAAAGCGAAAGGGAGGGTAATCTTACCTGAACAACCTTGAATTAGTACATGAATCTTAAACGTTGCATCACCATTCACCGCTCGCACCAGAAGTAACTTCGAGGAGGTAGCTTCTCCTAAAAGTTTCTGCAAATATTAAAAGTAAATAATTGAATTTGTTTTTTCTTTTTTCTTATTTGATTTTGTCCTTCTTAACAGGCTCAAAAGAATTCGTTTAGAATTTAAACCCTTTTAAAATATATTTTTTTTATCTGGATCCTAATTACTTTAATTTTTAATTATTTTGAAATCGAATTGAATTAAATTTTATAAAAAAAATAAATTTTTTAATGTTTTTTATTTATTTATCAAATTTAAAATTAAAATTTTATTTAAAATAAATTAAATTTCTTATAATTCGAATCAATAAAGGTTCGTAAAAAATATATATTTGATATTTTATGTTTTAAAGAAAGTTTTAGAAATTAAATAAAGCTAATATATTTCATAATCAATTATTGATTACAATATGCAATTAATTATGGTTTGGGTATAAAAAAGAAAGTTTTCAATTAAAAGTGTGTTAACTGACTTTTACTATGTTTTGTGCGCTGATTTCCTGTATGAATGAAACTTCTAACAATTTAACTCAGACATCTCTATCACCACAGTGTGGTAAATAGAGTTGGTATCGAGTCCGATTCGGGGTAAGTTTTACTCGTTTCGAATCCAATTCGATTTTATGTATTATTAAATCTAAATTTAAATTTATTAAAATTTTTTTTATTTTTTTATATCCGAATCCGAACCTGATTCGATATTATATAAATCATACCTAATCAGACCCGAAATTAATAAAATATTATTTTTTAAAATATAAAATATTATTTTTTAAATATAAATATTTAAAAATATCATTATATAAATATATAAAAATAAAAAATTAAATAATTAATTAAAAAATAATTTTTTATATAATATCGGATCGGTTGGTCGGGTTTGCCTAAAACTCGAATCCGACCCAACCCCGATTGTTTCCTAACATTTTTGGACTCGAAACTCAAATTTAAAAAAAAAAAAAAAAACTCTACCTCATAGGGTCAGATCGGGTCGAAATCCGTCGGAGACGAGTTGGATTGTCAACCCTAGTGGTAAACATATTTTATTAACTGTTTTTTTTTTTATATATAAATAATGTATAGATTTTCACTTATATGAAAAAAAAAAGATTGAACACATTCTGATATTGTAAAATATATTTGATAAATTCATGTTCTTATAAGGTTATTTATGAGAAAAATTAAGGATGATAACGAATCGGATCAAATCGAAATAAGTTTTTATTCGTTTCAAATTTGATTCGATTTTATATTTACAAATTAGAATTCAATCCAATCTAAAATTTTTTTTAATTTTTTTCATACTTGAATCTGACCCGATTTGATATTACATAAATTATACTCGACTCAATCAAATTTAAAATTAATAAAATATTATTTTTAAAAATATAAAATATTATTTTTTAATACAAATATAAAATTATATAAATATATATAATTAAAAAAATAATTAAAAATATTTTTTATATATATCAAATAAAATAGAATCGAGTTTATCTAAAACTTGACCTAATTCAATCTTTGTTTATTATTACTCAACCTAATTCGATTCAAAATTTAATTTTAAAAAAATCAAATCAAAATCCGTCGAGATGAGTTGAACTAACAACTCTAAAAATGACTTTTATTTTAAAAGGGATATATATTGCCTAGAAGTTATAATAAAAAAAGTAAAATAGACAAAATAACTTTATATTATCATTACAGCAATAAGAAATATGGATATATGTGCGTATCAAATTGGGAGAAGAAATATTTATTTTATGCTTTATAAATATTTGCGGACTTTTTAATAGAAAAAGTATAGAACTTTTAACTAATTATTAACGGTGCCTCATCTATCTTTATAGAACTTTGTGAAAATTTTAAACAATGAAAATAACTTTGCCAAAAAATTTATCATAAGAAAAAAAAAACTACATTATGAACCACAATAACGCATAACAATCTACTTATTTCTTATTTAATCCATATATAATACGTTGTTTTTCGCTTGATAAAGAATTTTCGTCGAGCTCTTGGTAGAAAAATAAGTGAAGTCTTTCATCCAGGCTTCTTTTCTTTTAAGACCAAAACGAATATTGGCAATTTGGGCTAATACTGTCAATCGAGCCCAATCATTTCATCCAGGACCTCGTAACTCAAATACCACGATCACCAGTTCTCACCTTATCATGTTTGGACCACTAAAAATAAAGCACTTTTTTTTTTTAGGGTTTACACTTTATCACATTATATATTGTGTTGTAATCGACATAAGAAGTATTGTGGCCGCTTGCTTGACGAGAAAATGAAGAGACGATTGAGAAGGAGTTAGAATTCTAGGAAGCTTATGGTATGGGAGAGTAGGCAAGATACATGCTGGAAAGATTTGTTTCAGTTTCTTAATCGAGAAAAAGAAACAAAGAAAGAGATGTTCTTTTACCTACTCCGCCCATGCCATAGGTTTCCTAGTATTCCTCCTTCTCCTCAAGTCTCTGTTGCTGCGTACGACATGCTTCTACTGATCTCCCTCTTATGATCCATCTTTAAAATTGGTTTGTACATAATCTGGAATATTATCATGTTTGTTTCCTTTTTTTTTTCTTTTTCTTTAAATCTATGCCTTTCTTTTGAGTGGTGCTTCTTCTGTAACATCTCAATCTTTAACATCTCAATCTTTGAAGAAATTTATATAATATTCTCTTTTCTTCAGCACGGCTAAGATCTGTATATGATCTGCAATTTAGGTGACTGGGGAAGTTAAAGACTTAAGCTTAGAGATGGAGTCAACTATATCAGCAGTATCTAGGGCTCCGTTTGGTAACAGAAAATGAGCTTCTGGAAAAAAAATATTTTTCATGAAATAATTTCTAGGAAAAAAAAATCCGATGTTTGGTAAATTTTTTAAGGTTATTTTCCAGTTTATAGTATTTCAATGAAAAATACTCAAAATTTTGTAATTTTATCAAATCCAAAATTTCATAATCCAAATTCAAACTAACCAAATACTTGACTTGATGGGTCTCCTTAACGAAAATTGATGTTGCTTGGTAACTTACTCTCTGGCTTGGTAGCTTGCTTCTTGATTTTCCATATTTAACGGAATATTCTTGCAGAAGAAGAAGCCCAACAGGTAAGTGGTAATGATATGATGATTCCAGTAAATCAATGTTGACAATTGACTCTTAACAGGGCAGATCTGGAAAGACAACGCAAAGGGAAAGGAAGTTAAAAAATGAACTGGTTACTTTCGGTAATTCGGAGGAGGCCGTCGCCAACAACAGGGTGACTGTTTGCAGGGTGTGAGTTCATGGCTGCTTGCAGTTGCTGGGATGGATTGATGTGTTTTGCAAATTGTCTTCCGTCCAAAAGAAGCGAAAGACAATTTTCTAGTTTTGCTTGTATTTTTTTTTTTTTGTTGATCGGAAGTTTTTTTCTGGGTGTGATGTTCCATCTTTTTGACCATTCGGAAACGCGACCTTGATCACTTTTCTTTTTCTCATTCTCTTCAATATAAGTTTTTATAGCATTTTTCTTATAATTATTATAATATAATTAATTAACTATAATTTAATAGTATATAAAATTTATAAAAAAGAATTATATAAATTCATATTTTAAAATTATGAATTTTTATATTTTTTTCTTCTTGTTAAAATAATTACAAATTTATAATAAAAAAATTATTGATAAAAGGCTCCATAGCCTTTACTTTAGGCTTTATTACATTTCAACTGAACCAAAGTTTCATAATGCTTGTCTGCCTTTTTTCCTTGAAGGATTTAGCTACAGTAGAAAAAAGCGCTAGATTTCCTTTTTCTTTTTTATCATCTTTTCATCTTTTATTTTATAGTACAAAAACAAAAATATCTTTATACTTTAATTTTTTTATTTAAAATTTATAAAATAAATTTATAAACTTATTTATTATATAATAAATTAAAAAGTGAATAAATTTTTAATTAATTTTATAACTATTAAATAATTTAAAATTTTTGTTGATATAATTTTTATTCTAATATTTTTAATAATTATTGTCTTTTCACTATAATTTATTTTTTTATTTTTATTATTATATTTAAATATATATTTTATTATTAATTTTAATTTTATCGTTATTAATTTTAGTCTCACTACTATTTAAAATCTTATTGTTAATTAAAATGGACCTTTAACAAACAGTGTTAAATCTTGTACTTTTATAGAAAAGGATATCATTACTTGTAAAAAAAAAAACAACAATCTTCAAAAATTATCGATCAAATTATGTAATTAGTCTTTATATTTAAATAAAATTTTAACTTTAGTCTCTATAAAATAATTTATAAAAATTAGATATTTATACTAATTTAATTTAACAGTGTTGATTCAATTGATAATAATATTACTTTATTTTTATTCAATTAGCTTACGTGATTGTTGATCATGTTGACATGATATTAACTTTAATAATATGACATTGACTTGCTAACATGATAATTTAGATTAATAAAATCAGTTGTTAAATTATATAAATAGTTTCTATACTCATACGAAATTTGAAAATTTATCTTTATACTGTATAAAATATGAAATTTAATCATTGTACTTACACAAAATTTAAAATTTAATCCATCTAATATAAAAATATTTTACATTTTTAGAAGTTTTCTAGTTTTTTAAAATATTAAATTTTAAAAATTATTACAATATTCTCTCATAATATTCTATCACAACATTAAAAAATTATCAAAATATTTATTTATAATTTTCATAAATTGTTACTAAATTTGTAACTATTATTTATCACCCATGTGAAATATTAGTACTAATTATATTATTATTTTTTGTTAGATTCTGTCATAAAATATAAATCTGTTACTAATTTTGTCATATTTTTTTGTCACAATTGTAATATAAAAAAATCTTAAAACAATTTATTAAAAATCAATAATAAATTTGTCAATATATGATACAAATATATCATTATCTAATTTTAATAAAACTATTTTTTTATTAATTTATCTAATAAATTAGAATTATAATTATATTTCATAAAGCTAAAATTATTCATAAAACAATATTTCTATTCATTTAAATTAAACTCTATTTAAATAATTTTTTATAATCAAATATATGTTCAAGGTTTTAAATACATTAAATTAATTTACTAAACTTAATGTGTATTTATTTTAAAATTAATTTTATTATTTAATTTAACACAATTATTTAAATAAGTTTCCTTTTGTGAATACTAAAAAAAATAAAAATTCTTATTATGATATACAATATTGATATTTCAATTTATTAAATAAATCATTTTCTCATTTTGTGTTAGGATTTAAAGTCCGTTATTCAAATTGATAGGATATCGTCCCTCGTAAGAATCTAAGTTTGAATCTTTTATTTTATTTGGTTGAATGGAATGACCATTTCATTTATGATATATTTCAAATTCATTATAAATGCAATTCTATTTAATAATTTGTTTCATTTTAAAATTTATTATATGATATATTTATGCAAACTAAAATAATATTAATTTAAATGATTAATATTATAATTAATTAATATAAATGATAATAATATTATTATTAATATAAAATTATTAACAATTAATTATATATAATAAAAACTAATATATTAAAAGACTAAAATATTTTTAAAAAACTAAAATAATTCAAAAAACTTAAAATTTTTTTTAATTAGAATGGTTAAAATTCAAATTTCGTGTAAGTATAAGAACTAAAATTCAAATTTCATATGAGTATAGAGATTATTTGTATAATTTTACAATAGATTTCATCAATTTCAATTGTTACGTCTATAAGTCAATATTAAATCATTAAAGTTAGTGCCACGTCAACTTATTATAATTTATTCTAAAGTATTTATATATATTATTTTTTTATTTTATATATCAATTGAATATATAGGAACAAAAATTATTTGTATTTAAACATTACAACTTTTTAACTTGAGTTTACTATTATAAATGATGTTTAATTTAAAATGAATAAATTTATCATCACTTTATTTTTATAAACATGTAGATTTAAACTATATATATATATATATAAGTATTATAATAATTAAGATTAAATTGACAAATATTTAATTATGATTTTTTTTCAACTAACATTTTTCATATTATATCCTTCATTTTTTTAAAAAAATTGTTGAATGCCAAAATAATATTACATGCCCAATATATTTGTTTAATTATACATATATTTACATATTAGCATTCTTATAATTATAAATTTTATTTTTATATGTTGTATCTAAATTTTTTATTGTTAATAAATTTGATATATTTTAATTAAAAAAAAGAAATATTAGTTTGAGGATATTTAATTTTTAAGAATAAAATAGTCTTTAAATGAGATTTTTAATATCTTATGAAATTAAAAAATTTAAAATGGATTGTTCATTTTTTAAATTAATGACCTTATATTAAATTATGTTCAAAACTCAAGAAAATGAATGGAATTTACTCAATTAAAAATATTTTATCTTTCCTTTTTTTCTCCTATATGTCATTGAATTTTTTATAAATACAAATCTCATAGTATTTAGATTCTAAACCCTAAATTCCTAAGCAACCAAACGGAATCCTCCTATAAATTAGAACTCCTCACTGCAGCTGTCATCCTCTCTTTTTCCCATCCATTTTTCCTCGCTTTCTCATCAACCAAACATCACCATACTCATTCCGTTTCAAAAGAGAGGGAAAGAAATGGGCGTCGAAAACAACACTTGTGGGAACCTCATTTTCACGTACGGTACATTAAAATGTGGCTTTTCCAATCACGCACTTCTTCAAGATTTGATGCGAACCGGAGACGCCGTATTCAAAGGCACCTACACAACCGTGGAGAAATATCCACTCGTCTGCGGACCTTACCGCGTCCCTTTCCTCCTCAACGTGCCCGGTTCGGGGCACCAAGTCTGGGGCGAGCTGTACGCCGTGTCGGATCGGGGACTCGGCCGCCTCGACGAGTTGGAAGGCACGAGTCGCGGGCATTACGAGCGGCTGCCCATTCAGCTGATGCCAATTGGCAACGTGAACAAAGAGAACGAGGACGAGTCCTTAACGTGCGCGGCGGAGGCGGAGGCGTATTACGCGCACAAGAGTTACGAGAAGGAGATATGGAAGAGGAACGGGAGGAAAGGGTTGCGGATTTATTCAGAGACAGAAGCCAAAGGTTACGTGAAACGAAAAGATAGGCCTCAAAATCTTAGTTTTTTGGATCAAATTAGGATTTTTATTTCTTCTCCTTCTGATTAATTGAATGCTGTAATGTTTGTATTTTGTTATAAAATTTAATTTTATTGGCTTTTTTTTTTATTTTAGTGTAATTTGGAATATTGAATGAATTCCAAGTAAGAAATAATATTAGATTTTATAGAAGTTTTTATTTATAATAATTAAAAAAAATTATTTAATACATTATCAATGAAAATTTTTTAACTTAATTACCAATATATTTGATAATTTCTTCAGTTTTATTATCCCAAAATTTTAAAACAAGATTTACAGGTTTTTTTTTTCTTTGACCTCTGCAATTTTAAAATTTTACTTCATATGTTGATCTTCAAAGATAAGTTTGAGTTAATGCGCGGAGATTTTTTTGTTTGACACAAAGAGATCCGAATCTTGTTATTTGAGATAAAGAGATAAAGCGACCAGTAGTAGAGTTTTCTTTCAAACATCAAATATATATGTTTACGTGTCATAGATATTGAAAAGAAAAAATATTGAAATAAAAACTTGCTAGCTTAAGCTGCAAGGAGAATTTAGAGCTTAATTAATTAAAAGGAAATATCCAATAAATTTAAAATTTGAATCTTATAATTCTTTTTAATTTTATATTATTACCTCTTATGATAAAAAAATAAAAAAACCTTTGACTGCGACCAAACTTAGCTAAGCAATTTCAATGATTGGACTTTTATGGCAGAATTGGATGTATTTCTTTTTGTTATATTTGGTAAAAATTTTTTAATAATTTGTGTATTTATATATTGTAAATTATTAAAATTTATATATTTATGTAATATTTTATATAAAAATTATATATTATAATTCGTGTCGATACGAAAATATAATATTTATTTTTTTAATTTTTTAAAATTCATATATATTTATTATTAAAATTTTAGATTATATCATCTTTATATTTTTTTATTATATAATATTTATATTATATCATCATATCATATTTTAAATTATTAAATTTAATAAAAAAGTCAATTTGTGACATAATTGGAGGAAATCAATTTCCTTGCCGAATTTAGGTTTTTGGTACTTAATTTTATGCCAATTGTATGTTAATTCAAAATTAAAAATTAGAGCACGGGGCATTGCTTGGAAGTTATGGCATTTATGCCAAGAAAAAAAAATGATTGCATTAAAAAGTGAATTTATCGTTATATATTACTAGTTTTAAGTCTGTGTGATGTACGGATAATAATTATATAATATAATTAATAATATTATATAAAAATAAAAAATTTCAAAATATTCATATAAATTGACATTTTTTATTTTAAATGAAATAAGTATTCTTGACACAAATATTTTTTCTTTTAAAAATAGATAACTTATCTAAAATACATAAATTTATGTGATATGTTGCATTAAAATATAATTTTTTAAAATGTATTACAAAATTTTAAATGTAGATAATATTAGAAAAAAAAAAGGAAATAAATTGGTAAACGGTGCGTAAAAAGTTAAGTCAATTTATATAAGCTAATAAAGCATATTATATAACTATTTAGTGAAAAAAAAATTAATAAATTGATATGAAATGGAAAAAAAAAAAAGAAAAATACAAAAAAATGGTAATAAAAACTTTTGATTGATCAGGTTATAATTATAAACGTTATGAAAAATATACTTTGAGCAAATTCAAAAACCCAACATTTTATAATTTAAGTGACGGACAAAGTGATAAAAAAATTTAATCATACCACCGTTTAATGAGATATGGTTGGAAAGAGAAAAAATATTTTGAATTAAATCAAAATTTTAAATTTGGTTTGGAAAAGAGTTAATATTTAAAAAGGTAAGAGTGATATTTTCAGTAAATTATCATGATTTTAGGATAAATTAATTTCAACTATATATTTAATATTTTTTTTAAAAAATAAATAGTCAAAAAATATAAGGTAAATAGATATTTAAAAGGAAATAATGCAATTAATTCAATCAAAAAAGAATGCTTTGACACCAATTTCCGTTTGGTAGTAGATTTTTGTACCATTGTATGGACTAAAATGTAAAAATTAAAACAAATATAAAAATTATCAAAATTAAAAAGAAATAATGATAAAGAGTTTTAATTATTTTGAGTTGTAAAATTGTGGATTGTGATTTGACTTAAAGAATCTAAAAAAAAAAGTGTGAATATAGCGGGAATCCATATTTTGTATTTCTAATTACATCTTTCAATCCCAAAAAGATTATTACAATGATAATACAATATAATTATATAACATAAAAATCATTTTTTTTTCAAATAAAACTCAATTAAAAATTGAGAAAATTAATTAAAATTTTTTATTATAGATTTAAAATAATTAACAAATTCATAAAATGAGATAATATTATACTCAAAATATCATAATAAAAGTACTATTTAATTAGTTAAGACATCGTTTATTTTTTATTTTTTTAATAAATAATTAAAAAATATGTTTGTATTTTGATTTTGTAATAAAGAATAAAAGAAAAATATGACATTTTGATTTTAATACATAAATCAAATTGCTAAAGTCTCTAAAAGGTTATCCATGAATTCTAAAAGTTAAACAAATAAAATATTACACCATACAAAACAAATTATAAAAGCAAAGACACAATCATAAAATTATTTGAATATGCAAGTGAATATATCAACAAAAAGTGGATTGTAAAAAATTTTTGATACAAACTCAAACCTAGAAGCTTCATTACTCTCTAAATCAACATCCAATTTATAATTGTGGTTGGTCATGCGAAGTTAATTTTAAAATATTTAATTTTTTGAAATTTAAATTTGAAAAGAAAAAAGTTTTGAGTTCTAATTTATTTCTATCTCAAATAATCAAAAGAAAATGTTAGTAGACCATGAATTAAATTACTTATTGTATAAAACTTTCTGTTTTTAAACATTAATTTTTTTAATTAATACCATATTCAATATTCATGTATATTTATTAATTGAACTCATAATAAAAATGAATAAAAAATTATACAAATTTACAGTTAAAATAACATTTAAAATAAAAATATTAATTTTGAATCACAATTATCTCTCTGTTTAAATAATAAATGAAACAGAATTTATTGTATCTAATTGGTCCAGACCATTTATTTATTTAATTTTTTTGCAAATAATTGTTGTTTTATCATTAAATATTTATTTAATTTTCAATAGGCCCCATAAGATTCATGTAGATGCGGTGGATCCACACAATTTTAATTTTATAAAATAAAGAGGTGTACCAACCGTAATGATTGAAAATTATATTATTTTTTAATTAATAAATTAATATTTATTATAATTTTTAATTTCATAAAACACAATTAAGATATTAATACATGCTTTGATTGCTTTCGTGGAACATCAATTTCGCATTTGGAAGATGCTTTCCATACAAATGCTTTCCAACTCAGCCACTAATTTTTGTCTAATGGTATTGGAGTCGGCTCTAAGTAAATTTAATAATTTTGGATTCGATAGGAAAACGATAAAAAAATTGTAAAATTACGTGATTTAAAAATTTAAAACTATTTTATATAAATTTAATTAAAAATAAAAATATTTATGTTTAATATGTTAATAGAAATTTTACATAATAATTTTTATATTTTATACATATTTAATATAAAATAAATACGAAAGTTAATTCTAAAATTGAAATCTTGAATTCAAACTTTAATTATATCTTGAATGACCCAAAAAAAAAAAAAAAAGCTAAAAGCTATCAAACTGTTAATAGAGATAGTGATAAAAGAAATGATACTGATGGCTTGTCCTGTTGCTATCTTGAGAGATGTAATTCCCAATAGTTGTCCTAACATGAGGGTTGAAACCTCCCAAGAAAAATAATTTTATTGGGGTTAATATTATAAAATAAAATCCCCAAAAAACCTATAGTTTTTCATGAAAATATTGGAATCTTATAAAATATAGAAATCTTATTAAAAAAAAACTCCATTTTCATGAAAATAGTTTTGTTGGGTTAATCTTAAGATCAACCCTTAAACCATAATGAAATGTTTAATGCAAAATTTTAACTTTAAAAAAATTTTAATATGATAACTGAAATATAAATTTATTAACTAATATGATACTCGCAAATGATAATATGTGACAGATAAATAGCATTTCAAATGTTACATTATCACATTAAAAATTTTTAAAATTTAAATATTATATTAAATATTTTCCTAGGGCCATTCATGACATTATCCCTTTTGTTGGTGATCTTATTCTATTCCAACATTATTGTGTGGAAACTTGAAAGCATATCACATCATAGTCTAGCATTAAACTTTGTCAGTGCACAGTCAAATGATAAGGTCATTGGAAGAGACAAACAGAAAGAAATGAAGATGCAAGGGTAAAGAACTCTAGACATAAATTTAGATAGGTAAGATGGCAGTATCAGTGATGCCATGTCTAAACTATATATCAATTACACATTTGATTACTCTATGAAACTCATAATACAAGTTAAAGCATACCTCATTGAAACACATCTCACATCAGCATGAAAAGTCTATTTTACTCGATGACGCCTAATTTCGATTGAAATTGCGCCAATAAAACAAAGACGGGATACATTTTTGGCTTAGATAAGTACATAATGTGGCCCTATGACATTGGCATGTCAAATTCACCAACATTTCTTAGTCACTAAGGAAATAAACAAGGCAATCTTTATACACTGTAATGAATAATAAGAGCTGACTTTCCCCTCTTAGCCTAGTAGTTAAGAGGCCGGTTGAAAGTCACGTAGGCATGGGTTCTACCCCGCCATCCCCCCCTTGCAAGGGCACTAGCCCTCCTTTGCAACCAAAAAAAAAAAAGAATAATTAGAGCTAACCTTATTCTTCAGCAAATTCATTTGTTTCTGTTAGTTGTGTCCTGCATGAATATACAAGGTTATTAGTACCACAACCAATTCCAATACAAAGTCAGTAAAACGACTATCGATTTTTGTTTAGTATCAAGGAATACATCATCGACCAATATGCTAATAAATGACTCTGCACAAGCCCTTTAAAACCTGCTCATAAGGTCTAATTTTTGGCAGTGATAAGGTTACCGCCGTCGAATTCAAAATAGTGAAGAGGAAAGGCATCAACTGAAAGGGTTGAAACCTTGGGGAAAAATTATGGTCTGCTTGGGCATTTGGAAAGGAGGAACAGGAAGAACAAGCATTGAAACAATTTGAACTTCAACCATTTCCATTGATCATGAACTGTATGGTGAAAGTGAACTACAAAAGTTCTTGACTTTAGAGCTACTTCAATATGTAAAGTAATTGCAGCCATCAAATATTGTCTTCATGCAATTATGAAATTTATGCCAGTAAAGAAATTTGCAAAAGGAAAATAAAATACAATCTCCATTATTATGAATAACTGCAACATATACTTTTTAACGTGGACATTAATTAGATAAAATATTTTTTAAGTTCGCTTGAAATAAGATTAGGATAGGATAGCACACTATCTGAAGAGGCTCAAACTTGACCTCCATATTTATATGTTGTAAGATCAGTTATCAAGAAGAGCATCATTGCAAATAGAACAATTCCGTGACCCTTTAGTGTACACAGAATTAGAGGAAGCACATGCAATGCAATTTCTATGGATACTCCCACGCCCCCAACCTTTCAATTCAACCAATAAGGCAGCTTGAAAATCACTAAGGGATGCACTTTTGCTAGACCAGGGATTTTGGAATACTGTAGTCTCATCACTTAGGAGAACTGCATTGTTATCCAGCCATATTACAAACATGTCCTATTACGGACCTACTAGCCTACCGCCATTCTCTCATTTTAACTCAAACCATTTCTCCCACTGCCATCGACTTATAGCTAGCAACAATTGACAAACAATAACATGTTAATGAAAACTCAACCGAGAAGTCACATCTCCATTCATACAGCCTCCTACGACCTCTTTGCATATTTCATTTTTAGTATAGCTAACAAACATGAACCTTTTCATCATATAAAGTTATTAGCTTTCATTGCTGTTTTACAGCATATAATTTCCATAAATGGTTGTTAATTTATGTCTTAAATGCTACATTGACAGCATTTCCAATATTTTGTTGCCTCCGTCAATTAAAATTAAAAAAAATCAAATCCAAGATTAAATGTAAATTCACATTTTACTGGATATTTTTCCAACCAAACAGATTTCATCCATTTCATAGTGAGTGATAACAGACATTGCTAGCATAAAACCTTAGACCGGAGCAAACAAGGTAACATAACTGGACTTTCAATGTTTTAATACCTTTAAAAGTATGCTACATAAGGCAAAAGTTTTGATTAGATGTTGAAGTCTCTGAATATCCACACCCAGGACTTCATTTTTATGTAGATGTCTCAGCAAGTATTGTTTTATGCCCTTGATCATCATTGCAATTTTGTGCAATCATAGTAATTTATCATTTTTATCACCCTAATGCTTCAAATGGATTTGGAAGTCTCCAAACACCAATACTAAGCTTTAGATTCATATAGGTGTTTCTCCACTTGGCATCCATGTTAATGTCAACAGCTACCTTTATTTTCTATCATGCACTTGCACTAGAGGTTTATAATATTTATAAGCATCACTAGGGAAGAGTTGGAACCAGTCCTATGTGTCATGCACATGGTCCTTATATTTTGAACTAGGAATAAGAACAATCATCGTCTGTAAAACTCAAATTCACTTAAATTAACACTTTCAGCATCGGGAAGATTAAAATAATCTAAAAAAGGGCTCATGAACCAGATGAGGTGAAGTTCTAGTCAAGCAGATATGAGAATGGTCCTTTTCTGTTGAAGTTTTACATAAAAGACTCCCCCTAATGACATGAAAAATCCCCCCTAACCCCCATTCCCCCGGGGAAAAAAGTTTAAGACAGTCAAAAGAATTACCATATTGATGTATGACTAATACCAAGCCCATTGCATGTAAGAATCATTCCTTTAAATCTGGTAAGATATTCCTGCATCACAATTGCAGAGTTTCCTATACCATTAGAATGTGGCATCAACCAATTATACCTAAAGAAACATAAGTTGACAATTCTAGACTATGATCCCATATAGGTTAACATAAATTCTTACCCGTAAAGTATACTTATCAATCTCATATATTCCAGTTAAATCATACTCTAAGCGTTTATCAGGATCAATTAACACTGCAAAAGGGTATAATGATAAGAGAAGATCATAAGATATCAGCATTACATTATATATATAGTTAAAAGTGATATGCATTTGAAAAAGACTACATCAGAGAACTATAAAATCCCATGATTGGTTGACTGATTAAGTTGCACTCAAATATAGCAGGAATCATATGGCAATTAGGAAGTTCTAACCAAGCAGATGAATTACCTTTGTAAGCTTCGTTTATCTCTTGGAACTTTGCAGTAACAGCACTGTCACCCTTGTGCTTATCTGGATGCCACTTCTGTAACAACATCATAGAATGTTCTCCAGTCAACTGAATTGTATTTTAACTGGAGAAACTGTTTACTGAAACAACAAAGTGAGAGCCTACCCATGAAGCAATGGCAAGAAATATAAAGAGTTAGAAGGAAAACAAGAGAGAGAGAGAGAAAGAGAGCACTGACCAGTGCAAGCTTCCGATAATTTAACCTGATCTTCTCATCAGTTGCATCATAATCAACTTCCAAAATTTTGTAGTAATCCTTGAATAGAAATTAGAACTGTTTATCATATATATGTTGATGTAGCTATAGAGTGAAATGAAAAAAAAATCACAACATCTTGGAAACAAAGACAAAAAGTATATGGTATACACTGTGCTTAAAATGTCCAACCTAGAACTAATACAGATAGTCACACAGCAAGGCCTTGTTTGAGCCAACTAGACAAGAGGACAGAAATTGGTAACGTTTACTATTTAAAGAAATTGGCAAAAGATACAGCATTAACATTAATCTCAAGGAACCATACGTTAATAGCCTCCTCCCCCTGCCAAAAAGAAAAGAAAAGAAAAAGGGGCTATGAAGATGGGGAGGAAGGATTGTATGTCAATTAACATAGCCATTGTTCATGTGAATGGAGAAGGTTATAACAATTGTTTGTGCATAGATTTTGCACCTGGATGAATAAAAAAGAGCAGAAAAAAGGAAGAAAGTGTAGACATACGCTTATTTTGTTTTATTCTGAAAATTGCTACTATACAAAAATATCTATTAGATAAATGAACTAATAAACCAGAAGTCAGTGGAAAGTAGAAAAGTATTAGAACTGGAGAAAGGAATGGCTTGCTGCAGCTTTACATGTTAACAGACATTAACGACGCAAATGATCTCTTCAAAGGCACTGGTGGAAGCCATGAATACAAATACACACCTACAACATCTAATGGCTACTGCATCAAGGCATCCTCTACACGAACAAAGCAATAAAGGAGGCACACAAATCTAATGCAAGAAGTATACTATACATGAGAATGTGAACATGTTTACTACCAAATGCTGCTAAAATATTATAGCACTATCTATTCACCAAAGGATCAAGTCAAGAAGGTAGAATATACTGTATAGCATCACTTTTCTAGATTTAAGGCATTGAACAACTCTATAATTCCCTTAACAAAAGGAAATTATAAATGCGTAGCTACAATGTTCACTTAGTAACTTAAACATTTTTCCCAACGTATGGTTCTGTGAGCAACATCGAGTAGTTCAATAATAAGCATGGAAGCAAATAGTCATGAATTCCAAAATTCAAATAATACCATAAAATGCAGGAATTTGCCACTTGCCAGCATTTTCCATAAGAAAGTGAATCTCATTCATCAGAATCAAATAACAAAAAAAAAGGGTTTCATGCTTTTGGACACCCTGATTTCCTAAAAAAACGAGTAGCAACTTCAACCTAACAAAGACAATATATATATATATATATGTATGTATATACATGCATATATATATATATGTATATATATGTATATGTGTATATATGTATCTATATGCATATATATATGTGTATATATGTATATAGATACATATATATATATACATATATATGTATATATACATATACACATATATATACATATATATACATGAATTTGCCACTTGCCAGCATTTTCCATAAGAAAGTGAATCTCATTCGTCACAATCAAATAACAAAAAGAAAAAGGGTTTCATGCTTTTGGACACCCTGATTTCCTAAAAAAAGGAGTAGCAACTTCAACCTAACAAAGACAATATATATATATATGTATATACATATGTATATATTTGTATATATATGTATGTATGTATGTATATATTGACAATTCTTAAAAAAATTGAAAATAATATTCTAACTTATCCCATTCTTTGCTACATTTTTCCAGCAACTAAGCTAAGCCCATCATCATTCTCTTTTAACTTTATTTTTTCAGTTCTTCCTTTTCATCACTCCATTAAGCATTTAACTTTGTTTTCCAACACAGACAAAATAATTTTCCTTTTAACAATATTTGCAATGCCAACAATGACAGTTCCATTACTAAACTTCTAACTTGTAAAATACCAATAATTTCTAACAAATTCAGTTACAACCATAACAGAAAAAAAACCAACCCCAGTAACAGAATTCAGTTATGAATTTAGAAAAAAAAAAAAAAGAAAAAAAGAGAACCCAGATAACAAAAATTAAGCAGCAAAGGAAAATGAAGTCAAAGATATTTCTTCTAAACTAAAATTAAAAAAAAAAAAAAGAAAGAAAAAAGATAGGCAGGAGGAAATTAAGAATACCTTAGGCGTATAATTATCATTGCCTTCCATCTGAAAATGTAATGAGGTTGGTAAGCTGAGGTTTGTGATATAAATACTTCATTTGCCAGAGATTCCCACTATGTAATTAAAAAAAAAAAAATTGGGAATTTTTTTCTTTTTGATGAAGGGAAAGGAAATAAAGGTGAGGTTGTCTGGATGCCACAACTCTGTATATGGATTTGGGATTTATAGCTTATAATTTTGAAACTTCGTCTGATCTAAAATCTTGAAAGAAATTAGAAGGAAAAAAAAATAGAAAGTCATTAGGACTGGCCCTTGCACTGCACGCGTGGACGACAAACAGGGACCTCAAATCTAGAGAATGTTTTGGTCATTTTTTGTTTTTTGGCCTTTTTTTCAAAATTATTTAAAAATAAAAAGAAAAAAACACCTTATTTTAAATTTGATAAATAAATAGATAATAATAACATTTAAGGATAATTCGAATAATAAATTCCTTTTTGGGTTCTATAAAAAAAATTTGGTATGACTTCAAGTTTTATTGGAACTAATTTAGAATCATACTTTTTATATTATATTATAATTTTACATTTACAATTTGTTTTATAGCTGGTAATTTGAATTTGAAAGAAGGATTTGGATTTTAAAATTAATATAAATTGTACTATAAAACACATGTAAATGCAATTTTTATGATTTTTTTTTTAAATTTATAAATTTATTGAATGATTATTCAATGCTGAATTTAAAATACTTATAGATATTTATAAATTTAAAATTAATCTTTTTTATATTTTTTAATAAATAACCGCATTTTTACTTTTTTTTTTATCTCTTTTAAATTTATAACCAATTAAATCTTAACTAATTGATGTATAGCATGAGCAATTCATTATGACAGTTTATATAACAAATAAAATCCAAAATTTTACTCTATCCAATTCATATTTTCAAACATAGCATTTGAGTTTAGTACTTTTTGCTAATACATCAATAATAAATAAATTCGATTAAATTAAAACTTAAATTTTAAAAATTTTAAAATAATAATATAAATTTTTTATAAAAAAAATTCATCTCAATTAGATCCGTTATCATATATATATATATATATATATATATATATATATATATATATATATAAACACACACGTAATTCAATGCTCTAATTTGCATTCTCAAAGTAAGCAAAAGAAATTTGTGCTTTAAAGTATTACACTAATGGTTTGATACCAAAACAACAAAATTAATCAAAACTGCATAATCCCATATAAAATTTTCGAACACCATGCAAAATCAGACTTCGATATTGAAGAACATGTAGAACCGTCAATTGCTGAAACTCAATGTAACGGCTAAGCAACAAATACATGTCTCACATAGTAGCTTCTACTACAGGGTCAGTCTTGACCGGCACAGTAGGTGAATTATTGCCACCTCTCAAAGGAGAGAATACACTGTCGATGGCAGAATTGAGTTGGGTGATTTTTTTCATTCAGGGTCTCCCTGGTTTTCTGCTTTCAGTAAAGCGAGAAAGATTCCGGATTAATATAAAGATAACAGCATATATCAATGGACAAAGTCGCGAATAAAGCATAACCTGATTACCTCTCTAAACCTTCATCATAGTATGTTGATCGCTTTGCCTTCCGGAATCCGTGTTCGTTTTCATGTAGCAGGGATCTTCTAATCTAATTCAAAACAACAAATTAAGAATTGAGGATCCAAACTGAATAACCAAAATTTCAGATGAAAAAATAATAAAAAAAAAAAGAGACAATTCATGGCACAAAAGAGTACCAGATAACATTTCATCATCTCCATGCAAAGTAATATTGGTGATGAATGGTTAGCAATGCTACTTACAGCTACTATGTCAAGACAAGAAGAAAACATGAAACAGCACTACAAGAGGATTCAGTTAAAAGACAGATGAACTAAATTGATGTTTCTGAAGTCCCTTTAAATGTTAATAGAAAGTGATAATTAACTCTTTCGTTCGGAACACAAAATGCACTATTACATGGACATATTCAGTCAACAACAGGTCATTAATTTTATTAAAATATGTTCAGGAAATTTAGAAGCAGAAAGCAAATATTAATCACCTGTGGTGCAAAAATATAATTTCCTGTTTGGTTCGACCAATTCTGTTTTTTTTTTTTTTTTTTAATTTTTTAAATGGCATAAATTTTCCTTAATTTTAACTTGTAAGAATTTTAAATGTAAAAAATTTTGGTTTATATATTTTAAAATATAAATATATTTAATAATATTTTATCAAATCTTTAGAACAATTATCATAAATTTACCATTAGGTCCATATATTAACTTTATTTTGCTGATGTTTGTGATAAATATCAGGAGATGATTTTCACTCGTCTCATAAATCAGTTAACATCTCACATCACATAAATCTCATTCTATTCCAATTCAAAACTTATTAGTAATATAACGGTTTTAGGCCTCGTATATATAATACTTCTATGTTCATTCACCATTATTAAAATATATATTAAAAAGAAATTGAATATTAATATCACGATTGTAAAGAGAAATCATGAATTTTATATTAATTGTATATTACAATTGATCTTAAAATATAAGTATTTATATCATTTTTTTTTGTAAAACAATTTTTATGAGATAAAATTATGAGATTTAATAGATCGAAATAAATAATTTTTTATAAGTTGTTGTAAATCTTGTATTAAACTGATCTAAAATACAAAAAAGATCACTTCATGTCTTGAAATTATGTGAACATAAAACTTAAGTCTTGATCTATAACAAATGATATCAAAACTAACTTTAGAGGTATTAAAAATATGCAATCAAAAACAATGAGCTTTCATTAAAATGAAAAAAAATTTCAGGATCGTAAAAAAATACCATAAATTTAATATCAATTGTGTACTAAAATTAATATTTAAATATAAATATTCAATTATTTTAAGATATAAATATTTACATCATTTTTTCAAAATAAAAAAATCTAATAAATCAAAATAAATAATATTTCATAAATTATTATAAACTTTTTATTAAACTGATTCGAGACAAAAAAATTTTTTTTTTTAAATTTTAAAATCGCGTGAACCTTAAGTTTAAACCACGACTCGTGACATTAATCCTTAGAACTCTAATCCTTAGAACTCGAAACTCGAATTAACGAGATGGAAGTGGTAATTTACCTTTGCCATCATCAATACAACCAGATGTGACTAAACCCTTTGGGATTTGCAATCACATCAATGAAACCAAATCAATTCATTATATACAGTGCTTGCAACTCCCTATAAAAATCATTAGTAGATGATGCAAACATTCCTACCCACTCAAAAATTAAAAACAAAATTATGATAGATCAAAGGATGGTTTGCAAATTTCTTGTAAGCAGGCCGGCTTCCACTCTCTTTATATACAAACAGCCGTAACTATGTCTATGCACTCAAAAAAAAAGACGAAACAAAAGATAAAAGTTGTTGCTAAGTTCTGTATGTGTTATGAACAAATGGAATGCGGGTTAGCCCACAAAGCCCCCATTGAAGTCCAATTGCACATGAGAGCTAGTGACCACATTCATGAAGGGCACAGTAATGTATAAACAACCAAGGACCCCTATTCGTCAGGGAAGCCCCCAAACAGTAGCAGTGAAGTATTTAAAGAATGCCTTTCGGGCAAGAGCTGCTCTTTTTGAGAAACAGACTTCACATTACGTTCCTTCTCTGGAAAAGGGAATGAGAGGGAAAGGGAAAGGGAGGCAGATACATCATCCTCCTCTTGCTTTCCTGTTACCTTATTTTGGGCCCTGTCATGGTTGTCATTTTTGTCTACCATTCCGACGAAGAAAGGTAGGATTTTCTTGTTTGGTGTTCTCGTCTCAGCCCCCAAAGCAAGCTCAAGATTGGGAGAGGCATCATGAACTCGGTCCTCATCTTTTACATACAGCTCCTTCAATGATTTAGAGTTGTCCTCCAACCGAAATTCCCCTGCACGATGTGAATCCACCGGAAAGAAGAACATTTCACTACTTCCCATGTCCTCAGGGATAACTTTTTCTTCACAAGCAATGTCACATCTCTTCTCTTCAACAGAGGAGCTGGAACCCAGATCATGTCTATCTGATGCTAAACTATCACTAAAAGGACCTTGATCTCTAGCACTGCTATATTGGTATATTCCACTGAAACATGTATTCAGCTTTTTATTATCACTTCCTCCATCTACAGAAATTCTCTTCACCTCACACCATGGCATTTTTTGACTTGTATCGGTAGAAATTTCTGAAACTGTTTCTGTAAGATCTATGTATGGGCGTTTCCGATGATTTGACTGCCAACAGTTGAGATCTCTCTTTGAAGAAGTTTTTCCATCAGCATAACCATCATCCTTGGAATTCCTCATTTTAATAGAATTTCCATCAATCTTCCCCACAACAACCGCCTCTTGTTTTCCAGTAGGGTGATCTTTTAAAGATGGATAATCTTCTTCTAGAAGAACTTCCTCTTTCTCAACTTTAAAAGAACCACTGTTGGTTTCAGTAGCTTGAAGGCAAGGTTTGAGCTCTGTGTCGAATCTACAATCTGGAACTCTCCTCTCTTCCTGCAAAATAATGGCTGAGGTCAACATTCATAGAAAGGAGTTCTTTTTTTTACACGTTTGCCTAAAAACAAAAGCAACAAATTCAAAATAATACAATAAAAACTCAACACACAAGTCAACAAATAAACTAATAAAATTTTTGAAATACCAACACTTTCTTTCAACCAACCCCCATCCTCCCCACCTCACAAAAAAAAAAAAAAATCAAAATTAATAAAGTTCCAGTGATTACTAGTCCTTCCAAGATGAGCAAGATGGACTTCAGACACTATTGATCCTGCTGATAAAGGTCAAAATCAGAATTATCTGCTCAGTAATTCAGTAGAACTGTGATGCAAAACGTTTTCCCCATATTTATGGCCCAAACTCTATAGCAGTCTTAAGCTCATATCCAACCAAATTGGCCGAATACAAAGGAGTTTCAACCAGAATAGAAAATATATTAGATATTAAGAATACATAGATCAAAATATATAAAATATTAGTCTTAAAATACATAACCCAAGTGATAACAATATATTAAGAAAAATACGAGAAAACAATTAATATTTGAGATGAAACACTGATGAGTACAAAGTGGCACAAGGATTGTAATGGAGCATTTAACCTATTTAATGAGGTCCACAGAAGATACCAGAGAAACAATGTGTGTTCCCCTTTTTCTGTTAGGGGGCAGTAGGGCAGAGAGGGAAGGGAAGAAACATCATACACTAGTCCAAAGACACAGCTAAACACTTATCCAAAATGAAGAACAAACACAGCCAAATATTGTACCCAAGCACTGATAACGGGACAAAACCAGCCCTATGCACAGGCAAGCATTCTGCTTTGAATCAATAACAGTTGAGGAGCCATCTGCCGCCCATCATAGTAAGAACATTCACATTGAAGCGATATAAATATAGAAAAAAGAAATGGAACAATAATCCATGATTGCATGGAATTTGACTTCATGTTGACTCATGAAAGGATGCGAAGAGCTATAATAGGGCAACAGCATCCAGTCATATTTCAATTGGGGCCTATGAAATATTTAAAAGATTTAGAATTTACATAAATGAACCTTAAAATAAATTTTTACAGCACTAACATTAGAAAAGAGAAACAACGGCAGTCTTCTGCAAACTAAGAAATTGAAAAGAATCAGAGACCAAAATGTGTAAATTATATAAGCACTTTGCAACATAAATTGCACCACACATTCATTGATAAGAAAGAAAAAAGAACTAGATTCTTAATTTCTTGAATAGGAATATATTAGTTCCTTATTAATTTGATCAGGTCACTTAATAAGGAACACTCTATAGCTCATTGTAGGGTTGAAGATTAGCAAATAATGGCAAGAATAAATATAAGCAACCAACTATAGCAACAATATGAGCTTGAAAGTTTTCTTAAGTAATAGACAGACATAAGAACACATTACCAGAGGACTGGTGCATTTCATTTCGGGATGCACCTTTGTGCAGCTTGTTGCAATTCTCGACAAAAAATTGGTGTCAATTTTGCCATCTTGCTCCAATTTTTCTTTTATTCCCACATATGTCTGCTCAAAAGAAGAGACCTTATTATCACCAACTCTATCAGTTGAGATACATGTCTTTCCAACAGCAATGGTTACTGGGACTACATTGCATGAATTGTTACATGTGGTTGATTCATTGTCTACCAGCTGAGGAATATCAGCAGATAGCTCTCTCTCCAAACATGCCACACTTGCATCAGGAATGCATGCACTCTTTGAGGAATTTGAACAGTTTGCTCTTCTTCCTTTGAAAACACCCCAGAGGAATAATAAGGTATTCCACCCTGTAAACAGAAAAATCAGAAATTTTAGCATTATTTTTTTCCATCTCGATTAAGAGAATAAAACATATTAAACATAAAAACAGGGAATCATAACATCCAACATAAACAAAAAATAAACTGAAAACTAAGAGACACAAACCAAACTAGATCTAAAAGTTCATAGTTCCCAAAGGATATAAGATAAAATAGTGGTCCAGTCCTGTCAAGTACACCTTAAGAGAATGAGAACATAATGTTCTGTGCATTTGCTGACAGATGCACTGGTGCAAAGGAGCCATTGATTTGATACAAGCCAGGAAAAAATGTAAAGATAGACCAAAAATTATGAGTTGAATTACATTCCAATAATTTCATATACGTGAGAAAACACTTATTTACAGCTGGTTGTACTCATGTAATCTGTATATTTATATTTGTATCTCTAGAATTAAGTATTTGTATCCCTAGAATTAATGATAAAAAATTAGGATAGACAATCCCTCAATTTAGGAAGATTTAGTTTTCTAGTTTAACCCCTAATTAGTTGTATATAAACCTAAGGTGCTTACATAATTCTTAATGAGTAGTTTTTCAATATACATTCAGGTTTTTCTCTTAGTTTTTCATACAATTTTATTTCTTAGTTTTTTCACATCGTATCAAAGCTTTAGGCTCTTCTTGGGAAGCAAAATTTTCAGCCTTCATTGTTGACTTCTATTTCAGGGCTTCATTGCCGAACCTTGTTAAGGCATTCATAGCCATTTTATTTTTCCCTTCTTTAGCCTTCATTGGTAAGAGTCATTTTTGGTTATATCTTAAGATTTGTTTTAGTTTAAAGAAAGATATCATTACCACCCAATTTGAGGAAGTGTCAATTGGAAAAATCACCGAAGTACTACAGATGTCTTGGAAACAAGAAGAGTTGGACAGGGAAGAGATTGAAAAGCTAAAAAGTCTATTGAAAACCCTTGAAGAGCCTACTAGGGTATGTTCCTTGGGTACAGTCTCTAGTTCAAGTAAAGCTTCTGGTTTTCATAGATTAAATGTCTCAGTTAAGCTTATTACGAGTTCTTGGGTCATTGACTCAGGAGCCACAAACCATATGACACATTCCTCACAGAAGTTTGGTACTTATACCTTGTGTCCTAGTAATAAGAAAATTGTTGCAGATGGTTCACTTACTACAGTGGCAGGATTAGGAGATGTTCAAATTAATCCCTCGTTTGTTCTTAAAATGTTCTTCATGTTCCTAGATTGTCTACTAATATGATATCTATACAAAAACTTACCAGAGATATGAGCTACAAAGTGACTTTTTATCCCTCTTATTGTGAATTTCAGGACCAGAGTTCAGGAAAGAAGATTGGACTTACTAAGGAGAATGATGGACTATACTATCTTGAGACATCAAACAACACAAGTAATATCAAGAATAATTTACCTTCGTCATTTCTTTATGAAAAATCTCCGAATAAAGACAAAATTTGGCTTTATCATTTTCGTCTTGGACATCCTTCTTTTGGAACTTTGAAAAACATGTTTCCTTCTTTGTTCAAAGGATTAAATGCCAAAAATTTTCATTGTGATGTTTGTGAACTTGCAAAGCATAGACGTGTGTCTTTTCTAGTTAGCAATAAAAAAAGTTCTACTCCTTTTTACTTGATTCATAGTCACATATGGGGTCCCTCTACAAGTCCTAATATTTCAGGTGCAAGGTGGTTTGTTTCTTTCATAGATGATTGTACCAGAGTCTCTTGGATATTTTTACTTATATCCAAATCAGATGTGAATAGTGTGTTTTTGAGCTTCCAAAACATGATCCAGAATCAATTTGGAGTGAAAATCAAGAGATTTAGATCTGATAATGTATGAGACTATTTCAACCAGAGTTTATCTACCTATTTCCAAAAGGAAGGGATTATCCATGAGTCATCTTGTGTTAATAGTCCACAGCAGAATGGAGTGGCAGAGAGGAAAAATAGTCATTTACTAACCACAACCCGAGCTTTACTTTTTCAAGCAAATGTACCCAAATCCTACTGGGGGGAAGCTATTCTCACTGCCACACATATTATAAATAGATTACCTTCAAGGGTTTTGGGATTGAAAACTCCTATGGAACTACTTTCACAATTCTATCCCAACTTTAATACCACAAACAACCTCACACCTAGGATATTTGATTGTAAATCATTTGTTCATGTTCAAAGTCACAATAGGTGAAAGTTGGATCCTAGAGCAATTAAGTGCATTTTTGTGGGATATTCATCGACTCAGAAAGGGTATAAATGTTATCATCCTCCAACCAAAAAATTCTTTGTGTCTGCAAATATCACTTTTGAATAAAGTAAACCATTTTTTACTTAACCTTATCTTCAATGGGAGACTTCATTCATGGAAGATAAGGATAAAGACTTTTTTTTGCTTGATTTGTCCTCTTATTCCACATTTTCACCCATTAATTCTTCTGAGTCAAAACCTGTTTCTAATGAGCCCAAGTCAAACACTGAATTTGGGACTGAACCCATTCCAAACACAGAAGATGTGACAAAGGAAAATATTGTTCTTGATTCTATGAAGGAATTACAGATGTACTCAAGAAGGAAAGTTCCAGATCCTGAACCAGTGCCAGTCCAAGAACCTGATCCTAACTCTGGAAATGAGGTAACTATAGTCTTTGACTCTGTTTCTCAAAATTAGCATGAATCTCCTAAAACTATAACTAGTGATTATGATTTACCTATTGCCATTAGGAAAGGAGCCAAAGAATGTACTAAGCATCCACTATACCCAATCTCTAATTTTGTCATTTGAAAATTTCTCACCATCCTACAAAAATTTTCTTATGAGCCTAAACACTATTTCTGTTCCAACCACATTATCTGAGGCATTATCCAGTGAGAAATGGAGGCAAGCCATGAAAATAGAAATGAAAGCCTTAGAGAAAAATAAGACATGGGAACTAGTAGAGTTGCCTAACGGAAAAAATCCAATAGGGTGTAAATGAATTTTCACTGTAAAATACAAGGCGGATGATACTATTGAAAGGTATAAAGCCAAGTTAGTGGCTAAGGGCTACACTCAAACCTATGGAGTGGATTATCAGGAAACTTTTGCTCCAGTTGCCAAGATGAATACAATTAGGATTTTGTTATCATTGGCTGCAAATTACAATTGGCAGCTTTAACAATTTGATGTAAAGAATGCTTTTCTACACAGTGATTTGGAAGAAGAAATATATATGAAGGTTCCACCGGGATTTAGAGGTCTTCTAGAGGCAAACAAAGTATGCAAGCTAAAAAAAGGCTTTATATGGCCTTAAACAGTCTCCCAGGGCTTGGTTCGGGAGATTTGCCAAAGTGATGCTGGCAATAGGATATAAACAGAGTCAAGGAGATCACACATTGTTTATCGAGTACTCTAATTCAGGGAGAGTCACAATTTTATTAGTGTATGTTGATAATATAATTGTAGCTGGAGATGATGAAAAGAGAGAGAATCTCTAAAACAGTGTTTGGCTAGAGAATTTGAGATAAAAGAGCTAGGGAGATTGAAGTACTTCCTAGGAATTGAAGTAGCTCACTCACAGCATGGTATTTTCATCTCACAACAAAAATATGTAATGGATCTTCTACAGGAAATTGGGAAGCTTGCATGTAAATCTGCAAATACCCCTATAGATCCTAACGATAAAATAGGACAAGCTAATGAAGATGCTTCTGTAGATAGAGAGATATACCAAAGATTAGTTGGAAGACTCATTTATTTTTCACATACCAGACCTGATATAGCATATGTTGTGAGTGTGGTAAGTCAATTTATGCATAGTCCTAAAGAGGTGCACCTACAGGCAGTCTACCATGTATTGCACTATTTGAAGGCCAATCCTGAGAGATGTATTTTATTCAAAAGAAATTCAGGGCTAGTTCTAGAAGCATAAACAGATGCTGATTATGTAGGTTTAGTAACTGATAGATGATCCACCTCAGGCTACTGTATTTTCGTATGTGGTAATCTTGTGACTTGGAGGAGTATAAAACAAAATGTGGTGGCAAGATCAAGTGCTAAAGCAGAGTTCAGAGCAATGGCTCAAGGAATTTGTGAACTACTATGGTTAAAGATTATCCTAGAAGAATTGAAGATCAAGTGGGATGGACCAATAAGACTCTATTGTGATAATAAGTTTGCAATAAGCATTGCACACAATCCTGTACAACATGACAAAACAAAACAAATTGAAGTAGACTAACATTTCATAAAAGAGAAACTAGACAATGGGTTGATTTGTACACCTTATGTATTAACTAAGGGTGAACTTGCAGATGTGTTGACTAAAGGTCTCAGCAGTACAACATTTCAAGAAATTATTTCCAAGTTGGGAATAGAAAACACCTATTCACCAGCTTAAGGGGGAGTGTGGGAAAACACTTATTTACAACTAGTTGTAATCTTGTAATCTGTATATTTATATTTATATCTCTAGAATTAAGGACAAAAAATTACGATAGACAATCCCTCAATTATAGGATCAGTTTTTAGGAAGATTTAGTTTCCTAGTTTAACCCCTAGTTAGTTGTATATAAACCTAAGGTGCTAGTATAATTCTTAATAACCAGTTTTTCAATATACGTTCAGTTTTTTCTCTTAGTTTTTCACAGTTTTATTTCTTAGTTTTTCCACAATATCTAAGATTTTCCCATATAATATCACATCAACGAGGTGGAATAGAAAAAAAGGATTCATATCGTCTGCCCCCGCTAATTTGCAATTTAATGAGTTGTGCTAATGCCGAAACAAGAAGCCATGCGGTGAAAACAATAAACAAGACTAATAACTCCAAGTAAATGATCTACATAAGACAGAATGAAGTCACTCTCCAAACCTTCCTTTAAATACATTCTGTAAACAGTACCATTGATGTCAAAGATATCAAACCAAAACCAAACAGTAAAATGCCAAAACCCACAACAAAACTATGGAAAATGTGCTAAAGAAACAGTAAACATTTGCAATACATCAGCACACCTATAGTCTACGAACAAATTTCTACCCTTTGATCTAACCTACAGTACTGTAAACATGTTCTAATGCAGTGCGCAGCACTGAAGCTGATGAGAAAAAGGAAAAACTAAGTAGCAACAGAGGCTTTCTGTGTCACTTCAAGCGAATTTTATAACCAAAAGGACATTTCCTTTTTTTTTTTTTTCCATCATAAGTATCCTTTGATTGAAACACTTAGAGATGACATAACTCAAAATACTGCCTACAATTAACTGGCCAAAAAATAAAAAACTCTGCCTACAATTTGGTCTTTAATGTATCATATTATAACGCTTACAACCGGTAGCCTCATGCTAAAAAGACAATCAAATCAATTCCTTAAATCTAAACAGCCCCACAACTTAAGGATTTCAGTGGATGACACTTTTAGTTAGATCCATATGGCGGGCAAATTTGTCCATTAATCCAAAAATAAACTCTGCGTTGTGGGAAAAATCAAAATGTTTATGAGGTCAATGTGCTCTCAACCTCCTCTTATTGCCTCTGTTTTTTGTCAAAATGTTTCCTGAGTTCAATGGGAAAAATCAAAGGGAAGTTTTAAAGCACATTAGGAGGTTATGAATATTATCGGAATTTCCATATCCAGGCAAATGGTCAAGGATTGAGTTCTTTGAGTCATCGCTGTTTATATTTGGAGACACAAATATCAAAATTGGAACCAGTGACCATGGTTTATCAGCACCTACAAAGCCACATAGTGTTGAGTAGACAAACAGACATATCCCTTTATCCTTGCCTTCTCATGAATCTTGGGTCAGAGAATATAATCCAACCAAAAGTAAAATTACAGGGTACTATACTGTATTTGAATATCTCAATTTTATAAAAATCCTTACGCTGGCAATGTTCAGGAAGTTGGTTGGATGGGAAAATCATAAGTTCAACACCTTCAAAATTTCCTTTGAGGGCAAAATCATTCTTGACCATGGTATCCAAAAGAATCTTGTAGTTCTTCTCATAACTGCAACATAAGCAGCAGAAATAAATTTTTAAAAAACTAAATGAAATGAAAAATTGCATCAATGATCAACCCGGTTAGAGAAAGGAGAGAGGAAGAGGGGGAGGGTGTGAACAGGTGAAATAAAGTATATTCAAACTCTACCTTTCAAGGTCCTTGGCAAAGAAGTATAGAGCAATATTATCTTCTTTAGGACCAGTGTCATGAAACTGTGTTGGCCAAGTGCTCAAGCGAGGTACTTCATTCAAGGAAACTTTGTGTGGAAAGGTTTTGACAACTTCAGGCACTTTAGGTGATGCAAGGGTTGAGAGGTGGGCTTGAATTCCACCACAAAACTCAGGAGGTTTTCCGTCTTTATGCACATCAAAAGCCCCCCTGCATAAAAGTAGCAGAATCTCCCATGTAAGAAACATCTCATGGCACAGTGTGATGCAGCAAAAAAATGAAAATGACACCAAAATGGAGCATCTTTTTAACCTAAAAAAAATAAAAGAAAATAGTTCAATAGGACAAGAATCCTACTGCCAGATGTGTTCATGTTCTGGGATGGCTGACATCTTCAAGACAGCAGACTCTGTGGCTAAAGGAGGAACAGTGAAATCTCTCACAGAAGGATTGCCAACAGAAGCAACTACAGAGACAGCATCAGTGGAATGTGAATTAAGCAGCTTCATATTACCAATGGAAGCCTGATTGCAACGATTTGTTTGCCCTTCATGTGTACCTTCAACAGAAATCATATTCTTTGCCATATTGGAAACTGATGCTGGCTCTTGAGAAGTTCTTTCACATATTCCAGGCTTCAAACGTATAGCTGCCTCAATTGCAGCTTTCAATTTATTGCCTTTATTTATCTCCTCCCTAGAACTTCTTGAAGCAAAAATATCAGCACCAGAAGACTGAGAGACTGAGCAATATTCAGCTGAATGACCCGTTTCTTTGCATTTTAAACATGGAAAACTTATAGAGGAGTGACTAACAGCGCTCTCCCTAGATTTCTCACCCTGATTTGTTAAATCTAGTGACCGAGATAGCCCATCTGACATAACTCCATTAAAGTTACTAGGTTGCCTCTCAGCTGCCCATGAAGAACTTGATGAGGGGTCCTCCTTCAGGCTTACTTGGTTTAACTTCTGTTCAGAAGAAATGCGCCCATTGGTGGATGAAACTCCAACAGCTGCAAAATAATAAGAATGCTCTTAACTTGTTGTATTCGGCCAAACAACAACAACAACAACAACAAAGATGAGGTAAAAAATGGAATACACAAGCAAGCAATCTGGTTAAACTGAACACTATAAAGAGGACAAAAAAATTTAGCAGTGTCTCCATCAGAATGTCACAACATACCAGAAGTAACTGCATTTTACCTTTACGAGCTAGATTGCTGGCTGATCTTGATAAAGTACTTGGTTTTCCATCAGACCGAGCAACCTTAGTTTGTCGGTTGTTGGTTGCAGATGAAGGAGAAATTGTATCAGCACTAGGTGTCAATTTCTGATCAACCTTAGGTGTAGAAACAGTAGAACTAGAGCGATCCAATTTTGAGAAGTTTTTCCTTTCTAAGGATATCCGCTCTTTAACTTGTTTTAATCCTTTCAGATCTTGAGCATGAAGATATTTAGATGATAGCATTTTAAATTTTGATTCCCCAGCATCTAACCATCTGAATTTACTGAATTTAAATGACATTGATTTACCCATCATTCTAGCAGGTTCCTCCTTGCTATCAAGGGATGCATGTTCTCTAGCACTTTTCTGTTTCTGAAGAACAATTTCATCTACAAGCTTCACTTTGGGTTTGGAATTTACGATATTGAATGAATTGGATTTCAATAAGGCACCTGTATTAAGTAGAACAGTATGCCAATGCTTAAAATTAACAAATATGGAAAAAAGTTTTAGCCAACAAATTCAATTCACTTACCCTTTGGTGTTTGCAGCCGTGGACCAGAAGTAGGAGAGCATACAGTTTCTGGCATATCATTACCAGAATGATTGCCAAGAGAAATTGGAGGAGATGGCCTCACTTTCCCCTTGTCTAAGTTCTTAAATGAACCCTCTCGAGACAAAGCAGATACTCCGCTGGGGCTCAATGATTTCAGTGATACCATATTTGTTTCAACAGCCTGCCTCTTCGGAGTTGAAGCACCCTCCAGATTTTCTGAATGTCTCTTACCCAAGCTTTGTGTACTTGAGCTAGGTTTTTTTGCCTTTGTTCCCTCAGCATCCAAACCTTGAAAATTCAATTGCAAAAGGAGGTCAGCACGTGCTCTTGTCAGAGTGCCATTTTTTATTCCATCTGTTTGACTAACCTTGCTTTTGGCTTTCAGTTTCCTCAGCCAGCTTACATTCTTCACAAAGCCAATCACCTTCAGGAACTTTTTGAATCATTTCTCGCATACAGTAACTGATCAATAGCATTAATAACGTAAAACTCACCAATGAATATTGGCACATAGATAAAATTAAATAGAAATGCAATAAAGCTATTAAAATTTAAGATGGACATCCAACTTAAAACAAATTGGCAATAGGTGATGAGGCACTTGTTATATTTATGTGCCCAAGATACCCCCAATTTAACAGATATGGGATTTTCATTTTATCACCACTCTAATACTCCCCCTCACATGTAGGGAGGACAGACATGTAGCGTGGCAAGAACTTCAAGTGTAGGTATAATGGGCCAATCATGCAGCATGAACTTCACATCATAAGCATAACAAACCTATTACAGAAGGGCTTACAAATGGGCAACACCTGTTCTGATACCAAGTCATTTAAATTTTAAGATGGGCATCCAACATAAAACCAAATGGCAATAAGTGGAGAGGCCCTTGTTATATTTATGTGCCCAGAATAACCTTAATTTAACATATGTGGAATTTTCTTTTTTATCACCACTCGAATAAAAACCTGCTGATAAATATATGGAGAAAGGAATTTGTTAGCTTACATGTGCTCTGCACCATCAGCGCATTTGCTACATGTAGCAAGCAAATCTTCTCGTCCTGCATCCCCACAAATATCACATACCTTAACCTATTCCAGACAAATTCAAGAAACAATGAAGAGATAAATTAGCAAAACTTATTGATATAGAACTAAGTATTAATAGATTAAAAAAAAAAAAAGCAAAAAAAAATTACCAGTCCTATAATGTAAAAAGAAAAGGAATCTTCTAATTAGGTAATATAATTTTGATGGAATCCTGTTTAATATTCTTAAATCATTTGACATGTTCAAGGACCGCTTATTCATTTTCAACGCATTCATTATCCCTTAAAACATTCATTTAACATCACCTAGAAGAGTATAGGATCTGACCAAAGTCAGAACCTTAAAATAAGTTCAAGAATATCATAATCAATACTTACATTCTCCTAGTGATGGCACATGCACTCCAAGTGCAAAGGGAAAACCAATTAAAATATGGAATCTTTAAAATCTTTCCTCTCAGATTGACCATGTTAAGCTAAAGAGACAAACTCCATAATGTCAGTCCTAAAAAATTCTAGTACCAGTCATGCATGCACACTTTCTTCATTACAAGTCTCAGAAAGAATAAAAATAAAATTACTTACATCATGTTCTATGGCATCAGATTCATGACTCTCATCTCCAGAAACTGTTTGCAAAGGAGAATCCTGCTTGTCAGGTAACTTAACCAACTCATTCGACTCATCTTGCTCATCTTCCTTCAAACTTTTACCAGCTTTATCCAGTGGGTCCCCACTATCGTTGTCAATATCTGCTTCTGACTTTGGATGGATTTTGGGAATCTCAGAACTGCCTCCAACAGCACTCTTGCCACTTTGAGAAGGAGAATGTGGTCTTTGGATCCTCAGTGAACTACTGCCAGCATCTACCTCCTTTATAGAAGGAAGTTCTGACAAGCCTAGATTCTGCGAGGAGGGCACCTTTCCAGATCCTAAACTACAAATAGACACTGAACTACGAGATGAATTCTTACTGTCTAAATCCTTATTACAATAACTGAAACCTACATTTGCATCAATGGCTCTACTAGCACATGAAATATTATCATTATGGCCTTCAACACCTTTGAAACCATCATACTTATTAGAGAAGGTTCTCTGAATCCCAACATCTTCTGACACATCAGATACATTGGATGGCTGTACAGTTGCTTTACTTTCTATATTTTCAGAGTAAGAATCATCACTTGAATTGACACTGAGTAAATTGCTTGCTCTACAGGGGCTATGCTGTAATCTTTCACTTTCTTTATCCTCATTGATAGAGTACTGACTTGCCACAGCAACACGATCAGTTTCATCAGAAAACTCATCACTCTTCGATCCCATTTGAGCTACACTAAGGTGCATACAAGATGAACAAGGAGCAGAGCACACGCTGGCGGTTCCAGATTCTGCTTTTGTAAGAATCTTTTGACTCATGTAATGCCTAATTAATCTCTTTACGGTTTTTGATGGTACCTAAGATAAAAAACCAGAATTAAGCAAATAATAAGCAGAGAGCCAAAGACCCATGCCTTTTAACAAACATGTATTTATGCATTTTCCTCCAAAGAAAAAAATAATTTACCATATGCAACAAAACTAACAGCAAATGAAAATAATCTTTATTCAACTATCACAAGAGAAGAGATTCAGCTATAAAGATTCAGCTACAATTATAATAAACGGAAAGCCAAAGATACATGTCTTTTAACAAATATGTCTTTCCGCCTTATTCTCCAAAGAAAAAAAACAATTTACCATATGCAACAAAACTAATAGGAAGTGAAAATAATTTTTGATTCAACCATCACAAAAGAAAAGATTCAGCTATAATCCACTGCATTGTTGGATTACTTATATCGATATTTCAAAACATTAGTAAGAGACAATCACAATAATTCATAGCAACACACACATAGTGGTTAAAAACTTAAATAGAAACATACAGACCAAAAGAACATCCATAAAACATAACTTACAAATTCATGAGAGTCATAAATTTTGATAATCATATCATCTTAGTCATGGAATTGAAAACTTTACTCAGCAGAATTTTTTATAAAAAGATAATTAATTATACATTACGACCATTGTAAGGGTTGTTACTTAGAAGTAAACCACTAACGTTTCAAATCTTTTCATCATTAATACGGAACAGTGCGGAAAATTAGCATTATGTAATGGCTGCAACAAAAATAAAAATAAAATTTTTAAAGAAAAATATGCAGTGAAAGTTATATTCCAAAACACCAGGCAGCTTTAGATAAATTATTCCAACCCCACAATAGGAGCCATATATGCTGAGTAGATGTTATCCGATATTTAAGTCAGGAAAGGGTGCACACATTGCAAGCACTTTTTTACTTGGTACTGAGAACGCTGAGAAAATGGAAAAGATAGACTGCATTCGCTACCTTAGGCAACAAATTTGATCCAGCAAAACAAAAAAGATTGGGGATACAGACAAAACTAAGAGATAAGTACATCATTTTCTTGCATTCCACTTCTAAATCATTCCTGGATAGCACATGAATGAAAAAGTACGGTAATTTTCTATCATTCCTCATTCTCCACCAATCTTTTCATCCTCCAAAATTTATATCCAAAGAGGGCAGCAAATGCAAATAATTTGGCACTTTAATTTGTTCATACCAACAAATAAATGTTATTCCTTCGTTCAACTTAAAACATTACACTAACATGATTAATAAAGAAAAAGCATTTGCAAGTTAAGAACACAGATTGCAGATTACCCTGTTCTCACCATATGCTTCTG
Organism: Durio zibethinus; assembly: GCF_047325235.1. Classification (NCBI taxonomy): domain Eukaryota; kingdom Viridiplantae; phylum Streptophyta; class Magnoliopsida; order Malvales; family Malvaceae; genus Durio; species Durio zibethinus. The sequence continues at coordinate 3,951,224 of NC_143173.1, read as the reverse complement.
AATACTCTGATCCATCTCATCCACTGGCCCTTGCATGTAATAAATCCGTCTCAAAACAGGTGTGATCTAAAAAGCACATCAAACTGTATCAAATAAAGCATCATTAAACAAAATCCAGTAAGTATAATCCATTGCACAAAAACTGCTCTAATTTTGTAATATCTAAAACCACATAATAGCAAAAACTTGCATCTAAACTCCATGCAGGCCTAACATAGAGCCATACTTTGTAGCACAACTAAGCGCAACAAGAAAGGAAAGAAAAATATCCAATTTCCAAAGAGGACCCAAAACCCTAATTCCTAACGTTGGCACTCAACACCACAATGGACTGATACAGAAAATTTCATGATAAACATTACCAATGTTTCCACATATTCCACGGTTAATTTAAAGGAATCAAAAGTTCGAACCTTAAAACACTATTAATTAAAATACGAAAACTGAATTTAATATTCAAATGTTTCTGATTGATAAAATTAAACGAAACCCTAATAAAAAGATAATAAATATTACGTACCTCTGGTTCATAGATTATCTCGGTGGCATTGGAAAGCTCCTCAACAGGCCGCTCCTTCCGCCTCACCACAATAGCAGCTGCTTTCGCCGCCGCCATCGCGAAAGCAAACGATCACAATGCAAATTGAACATTAAACTAATTCCTCTCTTTCTCTCTCTCTCTCTCTCTCTGGATTCCCCCTCCCTTTGTAACCGCTGGGAAAGGTTTTCGATTCCAATTTCAATCTCAATCCCCCAATTTCTACTTCAAATATCCTCTTTGTTTTTCTACAGCAAAAAAATAATATTCACAAAATATACATGAAAATATAGATCAATATACAACAACAAATTACATTATTTCAATTTTTTATCTCTAGGTTTTTCTTTTTTTTTTCTTTCTCTCTCGATGATCTGACAAAAAATCTTGAAATGGAAATAACAGAATCCAACCTCTCACCCATAAACAAAAATAAAAAATAAGTAAAAAAATTTACCTCTCTATTTTTCCTCCTCCATTTCACTAGATTTTCTCACTCCTAAAATGTGGGCAAAACCTCCCCCCTCTCTCTCTAGATTTTATTTTCTCTCTCTACGTATTTTCCTTTTTTTATATTTTGTAAAATTCAGTAAAATAAAAAAAAGTGTTCACTTTCCGTACTCCAAACTTAGTACCTTCTTTTATTTTTTTCATTTGCTGCGGAGAATTTAAGCCAGTTGGAAGAAGAGGGAGGGGTTGTCTGGTGGCACATGCGAAGATGGATTGTGTTCTGTCACGTGCGAAGATGATGCTACACGTGTGGGTTGATTCTTTCAGGCAATTACGCGTGGGATTAGAGCCCGAGTTGGCTTTCTGCTATCTTGCGCCGGTGGATGTGGTGCTCTTCACATTTCTTTAGTCAGGGTTTAATTTATTCTCTGATTAAGACTGAAAACGGGATTTGTTGGAAAAAATGGGAAAGTTGACGCGTCTGTTTTAACTTGTCTAATAATTTAACCTTATTTTTTTTTGTGAAAAGAAATTCTTACTTTATTTGAATCAAACATTAGGTGCACTCGTACATTTAGGCGTAGGATTGTCGTTGAAAGTAAAAGTTATTTTTATCCAATTTCAATGTTAAATAACAAAAAATATTTTTTCAATGTAAAAGTTTAATCTTCTAAGCCCAAATTAAAAAATTTCTTACATAATGCTTTTATAGTGAAAATTATTTTTCAAATAAAAATTATTATATTTTTTTAATATATTATTATTTTATTTATTAAGGGTATTTTTAAGTCGTAAAGATATAATTATCTTTTACTCTAAAAGAATAACTCATAATTGGATCATGATGTTTTGATCATTTAGTCTGAACTAACTTGTATAAATAATCTTACTCCCTCTAAGTAAAGAAGGCCAATTCTTCATCAAACTCTTTTGTACTTTCTTTTAAGCTCTTTTCTTTTAACTCTTTTATTCTTATAAAAAAATTTATCTCTGAGCTCTTTCCTTAATCCGAACTTAATACAAACAAATAGCATGTCAAGTAGGGGTTTTTCTCAGTTAAGTTTGGAATTGCACCACAAAAAAGTAGAAGAGTTCAAATCCAACTCGATCAAAGAGCTCTAGCCTAGCGCGACCAAAGAGCTCGAACCCAACTTAGCCAAAGCATTCAAACTCAACTCAACCAAAAGAGTTCGAATTTACTTCGGTTAAAAAGCTTGGACTCAGCTCGGACTAAGCTTTGCCAACGAGTTCAAATCTATATATCAACTTTATAAAGGCTTAATTCGACAAAATAAATTGGGCGAAGAACTTGGATTCAGCTTGATTAAAAAAGTTTAGATCTACAAAATACCTTTACAAAAATCCATTTTAACAAAATAGTTCAACCAAAGAGTTCGAATTCAGCTCAATCAAATGAGCTACGATCTACAAAATACCTTCATAAAGACCTAATTTAACAAAATAGCATGGTCAAAAGAGCTCAGATCTACAAAATACCTTTATAAAGACCCAACTCAACAAAACAATTCAGCTAAAAAGCTTGGACTTAATCCAGTCAAAAGAACTCGGATCTAAAAAATGCTTTCATAAAGGTCCAATTCGACAAAATAGTTTAGCCAAAGAGCTCGAACTCAACTCGAGCAAAAGAGTTTGGATCTACAAAATACCTTTATAAAGATTCAACTTGACAAAATAGCTCAGCCAAAGTGATTAACTTGACTAAAAGAGCTCAACTTGATTAAAAAAGCCCAGCTTGACCAAAAGAGCTTAGCTCAGCTATTTTAGTCAAAGAGCTTATCTCAGTAAATTACCTACATAAAAGCTTAGTTAGGTCATCTTAGCCAAAGTAATTAGCTTGGTTGAAAGAGCTTAATTTGGCTAAAAGAACTTATCTCAACCACCTCAACCAAGTAGCTCATCTTGGTAAATTGCCTTCATAAGGGTTTAGTTAGGCCACTTCGATAAAAAAAACTTAGCTCAACCAAAAGAGCTCACCTTGGTCAAAAGAGCTCATCTCGACTACATCGGTTAAAGAGCTTATTTTAGTAAATTAGCTTCACAAAAGTTAGCTTGACCATCTTGATCAAAGAGCTTATCTTGATAAATTGTCTACATAAAGGCTTAGTTGGGCCATCTCAGCCAAAATGATCAATTTGGCTAAAAAGTTTAGCTCGATCAAAAGAGTCCAATTCAACCAAAAAAGCTCATCTCGATCATTTCGATCAAAGAGCTCATTTTGGTGAATTGCCTTCATAAAGGCTTAGTGGGGCCACATCGACTAAAAGAGCTCACCTCAATCAAAAAACTTATCTTAATAAATTACTTTCACAAAGACTTAGCTCGGCCACCTTAGCTAAATAGCTTATCTTGTTAAATTACCTTCATAAAAGTTTAGCTCAACCAAAGAGCTCATCTAGATAAATTAACTTCATAAAAATTTTGCTAGGTCATCTCGGTCAAAGTGATTAACTTAACCAAAAGAGCTCAGCTCAATAAAAAAAGCTCACCTCAGTCAAAAAAGCTTAGCACGACTAAATTTTCTTGGCAAAGATCAACTCAATCAAAAAGCCTTAATGATTAGTTCAGCCAAAAAAAATTAATTCAATAAAAAAAGCTTAGGATACTCCAACCAAATTTCTTAAATAAAGTATTGACTTTACTAAATTTCCTTCATAAATGGTTAGTTCAACTAAAAGATCTTAGCTTAGCCAAATTTCATTTATAAAATATTAGTTTTGCCAACTCGGTAAAAAATACTCAGTTCAACCAAAAGAGATTAGCTCAGCCTAACCAAATTTCATTGATAAAGTAGTAGTTTTGCCATATTTTCTTAAAAAATGATTAGCTCTAACCAAAAAACTTAAGTTGACTAAAAAATTTTAGTTTGACCTAATTGCTTAGCTCGGTAAAAAAACTCACTATAATAAAAATTACCTTCAAAAGAGCTCACATTGGTAAATTTTTTCAATAAAGCTCCACTCAACAAAATTATCTTTGCAAGAGTTTATATTCACTAAATTCACTTTGGTGAAAATCACCTCGATAAAAATCACTTTTAACACATATTCACTTCGACACAGATTCACTTCAGTATAAATTTTTTCAACACAAATGAATTTAGAATTTTATTATATAATCTATTAAATGTCACATCAATTATTAGGTAACTAATTTAGACAACCTAATTACTCATAAATTAGTTGTCTATTAATCCAGCCAAAAGTAAATAGTTAGCAAATAAAATCAAACAACTATTGAGATCCCCATAATTATCAACATTAGATGAATCATAAAATGACATCTCATCATGTCTGTATTTTAAACCACTCATGTCATTAAAAAGTTGGAAACCAAAATCGACATTCAAAGTCTGAACTTGAAAATATCCTTAAATTTTAACAAATCCACTAAACCCAAAGTAGGTCAAATATATTGGCTCAACCCTTATATGAATCTCCAAACTGTTTTTTGGAGGCACATAATATTAGAGACATTTTTTGGTCATAGAGGTATAATTATCTTTTACCCTAAGAAAGTAGCTCACAATTGGACAAGCGGTTTTTTGGTTATTTAGTTCGAGGTAATTTGTATAAATACAAATACTCTCATTAAGTAAATGGGAGACAATTCTTCTTCTAAGTCTCTTATACTTTCCTTTAAGCTCTTATCCTCAAGTCTCTTATTCTTATCAAAGAGCTTATCTCTGAGCTCTTCCCTTAATCCGAACTTAGCACAAACACTATCATTTTAATTATTTACATTTTTTTTTACAACAATACTAAATGATTATAATTTTCAACCATATTTTTTAAATGTAGTTTTCTCAACATAAATTTATTTTACTGTAACAATAATGCTAAATTAATCTTTAATTTAGTTTAATAAGTAGTACTAAGCATGTTAGAAAGGTGTTGGATGTGAGAAAAAAATTTTAAAAATAAAATATTAATTTGAAATAGTAATATTTAATTTAATTTGGATTAATTTTTTTATTTGGTTTGATTTACATTTGGATATTAAATGTTTTTATTATATTGGAATCAAATTTCAAATCAATAAATAAAAAAATTTAAAATATTCAAATCGATATTAAATTATATATATTTTAAATTATATATTTTTTAAATTTTTATAAAATAAAATTAATTATTTTATAATCTAAATTTATTTAAATATATTAAAAATTATATTAAAACAATATAAAAATTAAAAAAATAAATTTCAAAAAAATTGATAAACTAAACTAAATTATCAAATTTGGTTGAAACAGATCGATTTCAAGAGAATGTCTGTTCGGATTTGAATCGGAATTTGAAAATTCATAATACTATGTATTATCCAAAAATTAAATCAAATATGATCTAATTTAAACCGTTTTCATTTTTAGAGTTGGATATATCTTCAAAATAATAATTATATATTAAATATATATTTGTATATATGGTGTATAAATAACTAAAATTTATAACTTACATTAACATGTATATTTGTAAAGTTTACGTTTAACTAAAATTTTTGTTTATAAATTGAATAAATTTAGTAAATAAATAAATTTATTTTTAATATAAAAACCAAAAAAATCAATTCATTTTTTTTGACCGAAATCAAATAAATGAAAGTTTTTTAATGGATTAAATTTTTATTTATAAAGGAATAAATTTTATTTATAATATAAAATATTTAAAAATATAAAAATTTAGATGCATATTGAACAAAAATATCAATTTCCATACACAGGATAAGAGAAAGAGATGGTAGGGTTGGAACTCATACTTTACGTGTCTTCTTAAACCATTTTAGTCAATAAGCTAAAGAAAACGTTCCAAAGCTTGTTGATTTGAATAGCTAAGGAATTTGGTTTTTCTTAAGTAAGGATTCCGTTTAGTCTTATGAATGGAAAAGATAGGTGTTAGAAAAACTTGCTTTTTTTATAGGATTCAATCCAATTCGACTCCAAAATAATCGGAGTTTAAAATGATTACTAGACACTGAATGATTTTTAAAAAAAAAAAATGAAGACAACATTGCTTTCATATATCATAGATTCTGAATTATACATAAAAATTATAGATATAGATAGATAGTAGATAAATAATTATAGATATAGATATAAATAGATAATATATAAATTATCATAAAATGCAAAATATTAGTTAATGAAGTTTTTTTTTTTTTCCGTCGAAACTATTCGATTAGTAAAATTATTTCATCCATTATTAGTGAAAATTTTTTATTTTATCTTAAAAACTTTTAAACATATATAAAACTGATTCATATAGAAAACATGCAAAATTTTTTTTTTTTGAAATAATAATAGAAAACAATGCAAATATTTAATCATTAGATTTTTATACATTTTTAATACATTAATTTTATGTTATCATGGCTTAATTCTAAAAAACCACATTTTTTTGGATAACGAACCAGATCGAAATTGGCTCCAACTTCTGCTCTTTGATAATTAAATCAATCAATACAAGCTAAATTTTTTTATCCGCATGAAAACTATATGCTTACGTAAATTACAAAGTAAGGATTAAAGGAAGAATAGGGTAAGGCCGGCTGAATAACGTCTTGATTTGTGCTATGGCTTTTGCCATTGCATACACTTCTCTGGCTAGTGGGTGCCATTCCGTGGTGAATGTAAAGTGCATGCCATTTGTAATGATTCTGTGGATATCATCAAGCGCTGGTTGTACATTCCAGTACGCTTTTGTGCGGCCCTGGATTATGTTTTTCCATTTGTTCCTATCTTCCTTGCAGACTATTACTTTTGCCTCCAACGCACTTCCTCTATACACAACTTGTCTTAAGAGGAGAATCTTGGCATCACATATGGAGGAGGCTTCGATGGCCCAGTAAAAAACAGTAGTTAGTCATTTCGAGTCTTTGAACATAACACTAGTGCCATACCAATTGTTGCTTGGAACTTTATGGATGCCTAGATACACCATCCAGATGTTGATATTACAGGCATATGGGGGCTAACTCCGGGATTAGTGGGAGTCTAGATGATTAGAGTGCTCCTATATTTTGGATCCTCATAACTGAAGGCTTTCCTTATTATTTGAAGCTGAACTTTGTGATGGAAAAGGACTTTCATGGGATTAAGTGTGGAGTCTTTGAAAATGCACTAATTCCTATGTATCCAGATGAACCAGAGAATGCTTGCAAATTGGCTGTAGAACCTATAGGCTTCATTTGAATGAATGCCCTTAATGGTTAGCTATTATTTGATCCATTCGATAAGACTTCCAGGTCTAAAGCAATCCATTATGAGTGTAAGATCAATGCAAAACAAACTGCTCTTTTCAAAAGGCATTGAACAAAAGGGTGTTCCATAGTTTGTAATTCCTGTTTGCATAAAGCACACTAACCTGAGGTGCCAATATTATGTTTCAAGAGTTCATTGCGGACCGGAATGCAATTGTTGCAAATCTTCCATAGAAAGATGATCATTTTGTAAGGAAGTTTCAGACTCCAAATCTTCTTCCATTTATTTGATTGTCCCACTGGGCCATTTTAAGCGCTCCCTTCCTCTTATCAGTTTCCAATAAGCAAATCTAACAGTGAATTCACCATTAAATTTGAATTTCCATACCAACTTATCCTCACCCTCAAAATTAGGAGAATGCTCTTGTTTGAATGTTTTGTGCCAATGTTGGGTCAAGGAGGACAAAGTGAGCATAGGGTGCCAAGACTTCGGAATAGGGCAGATGATTCTCGTAACTGTTAGTTACTTTTGGTTTTTCTGTAATTCTTCCATCCTTCATATAAGACTTGTTTCCCAACCAAATTTGAACATCCGTCCCTTTTAGGCATACATCCTTTCATGTAAGAATACTTTTCCAAATCCAAAAGTCACCTGGTTTTGGTTGAACCTCTTCAAAGTTTTGTCTTCTGCAATATTTGTTAGCGAGTGAGTTGCCATTATAGATTCAGGATTGAACAATATTTTCCATGCTTGTTTCCCAAGGAACGCCCTATTCGTGTGCTCTATTTGTCTTATGCGTAGGCTTTTTTATTTTTAGGTAGACAGAAGTGATTCCAATTTGTCATGAAAAGTTTCCTTTCTCTTACTTCGTGTCCTCACCAGAAGCTATTCACAATCTGATAAATTTTCTTGCAGATATATTTAAGTGCTCTAGAACATGATAAAGCGTAGAAGGGAAGTGAGCTCAATGTGGATTTGATCAATGTCAGCCTACCTCCTAGTGATAGGCTGTGAGCCTTCCAATTGGCTAGTTTATCCTGCATTTTATCGAGGAAGAGTTGGAAGAACTCCTTTTACCTCTATTTGCCAAAGTCAACTCCTAAATATTTGCTAGGGTTGTCGATGATTTTGATCTTCAACATTCTGCTAAACCATCTCTTGAATTTGGATTTACAAGAAGGGCTAAGGAATAATTTGAACTTGCTTTGATTTATCATTTGTCCTGATGGTGTGCATAAATTATTGAGGATGGATTTCACCATTCTACAGAAATGGACACTTTCCTGGAAGAAAAAGAAGCAGTTGTCTGCAAAGAGCAGATGGCTAAAGGCAAGTCCATTCCTACTGATCTTTACCTGGAATCTTCCTTCCTCCTCAGCTTTTTTTAACATAAGGGAAAGGACATTCTGACAGAGAATGAATAGATGCGGGGAAAAGGGATCGCCTTGTCTCAATCCTCTGTGTGGTTGGATGGGTTTGGATGAGGCTCCATTCACAAGAACTTGGTAACTAACTGTACCAATACACTCACCAATGATTCAGATCTATTGCTTATTAAAGCCCATCATACTCAACACTTCTTTAATGAAATCCAAGTTGATCTTATTATATGCCTTGCTCATATCAATTTTTAATGCACCTATAACACCCTTACCTTTTTTTTTTTTTTTTCCTCCAAATGGTATTGATGATTTCACCTTCCAAAATGATGTTGTCTGAGATAAGTCTACCATTGACAAAAGCATTTTGGTAGGGTGAGATGACATCTTCCATAATAGGCTTTAGCATATTGGCTATTGTCTTTGCTATGATCTTGTATGCAACATTGCAAAGACTTATTGGTTTGCAATCCGTGACCTTCTCCGGTACTTGTTCAACTCTTTGAGCATATAGCTCGGATTAAGAAAGGACAAGGAGAAAGCTATTGTAAGGGCTCCAACACTATCCTAGAACTTCTAGTGGAAAAGACCCGATTTTCCATCAACTCCCAGTGTTTTAGACGCCCAATTTGGAATACGACACTTTTGATTTGCTCTGTCATGAAGGGCTTGTTGAGGCATTCTTGATATTTGTCAATCAATCTAGGTAACTCAAGCTTTTCCAAGCATGCTTTAATTTCCTCTCTCTTCGTTGTGTCTTTAGCTTGGAAAATATTTATGAAGTACTTGTAGAATGCATTTTCAATCTTTTGTGGATCCTCTTCCCATCGGTGATCATTTATGAGTAGTCTTGAGATTTTATTCCTCATCTTCTTCTCGCGGTAGTGGTTGTATCATCAATTTACCCTGGATTTCTGCATCCAGTGGATTTGTTCTTGTTTCGCCAACTATTCCAACTCCTTACTGATTTCCTTTTCTCTTTTGCCTGCATCTTTAGAATTTAGGTACTTTTGTGCTTTGGTGAGATCACTTTCCAGTTTTCCCTTCTTTCTCTGAGATTCCTAAATATATATTTGTTCGTAATTTTCAGTTTCTACACTAGAATGAATGAAAGAGAACCTTTAACCACATTGCACCATAAATTGCTAATGATTTCTTTGCATTGTGGATGTGTAACCCACTGGCTTCAAATCTATAAGGCCTTCTTCTGAAATGTCTCTGTTCTTCTGTTGCAAGGATCATCGCCCCATTATCTGAGAAGGTCACTGGCAGATTAGTCAATGTAGCTTTCTCAAATAGTCTAAACCATGTAGGTTTTGCAAAAGTCCTACCTAGACCTTCCTATACCAAGTCCTCGCCATCCTAGTTATTTGTCCAAGTGAGGAAATGTCCTTTGAGAGGGATTTCAACAAGGTTACAAGCAATTAAGAAGTCGATCAAACAATTGGCATCTTTTAGTGAGAAGTTTCGAAAGGAGTTTATCTTCTGCTCTAATAACTTGGTTGAAATCTCTAAGCATTACCCAACTATCATTCTTTTCTATATGTTTGATTTTGCAATTAGTTCCAAATAGAGTTCCTGTGTTGCAATTCAGGATGACCATACAAGCAAGTTATCCAAAAACTTCTATGAACATCAATAATGCATGCTAAAATCATATGATTATTTTTAAAGTAGATGGTAACATTTAGACAATTGGTCCACATTACTATCATACCCTCATTTTTCCCAGTACAAGATATGCCATCAACGTTTGAGAATGCCCATCCACTTACAATCTGTTTGCCTTTTTCCAAGGCAACTTTAGTTTCCATAAGAAAATAAATATTGGGTTTGTGTTTTGGGATCAGTTCATGGCAGTCGAATGAGATTAGGGGCTGACCCAACCCCCTAACACTCCAACTGAGGATGACCATGCCTGATGGGAAGGTTGTTATGGGATAGCTTAGCTGAACCCCATATCTTGGCCTCTATCTTTTTGTTGTTGCTGTTGATCTGTGACTTCCAATATCTGCATCAAACGTCCTACCTGTCTTCTATTTTCAGTTTCCTAATCACTGTCTACTTCATCTCTCTTCCTCTTCTGATCAGACATCTCATTCGTGTTCTGTGGTTAAGAACCTTGCTCTTGATGGTCATAGCTAAGTATAGAACCTTACTCAAAATTATCCCCTTTGGGTTGATCTTGTATTGTCTACAAGGGAAAATCTTGTGTTGGTTCTGTCTCTAGCCTTCAATCATTTCTAATCCCTCTTTCTGTTAAAGGAATGGGGACCTTTTGCTCATCGTCTTGCAAGCTAAGTTCTTTGCAGAAAAAGTGGGTGTTGTCCTCACTTTCGGATTCATCATAAGGTATAAGTATGTTCTAAATTGTAAAGTTGTAATTTGCTAGACCTTCTCCTTCAGAGAGATTATTTCCTATTTCTAACCTGAAACCTGGCAGGAGTAAGTTGGTGGTTTCTAACATTCGATCATTGTTTCTCCTTTCCCCTATGGCACTACTGTCAGGTCGTTCTTCTCTTGTCTGTTCTTCAAACCTGCCTTTTGTAAAAACAATATCTCCATCTGGCAGTCCTATCCATCTGGGGATGTTATCAACTGGTTAGGTGAAGAGTTCTAGATGTTGTCTGCTATTTGTTGTGTCCATGAGTCGTTCTTTATTTTGAGCCATCTCTTCAAAAAGCTTATCCAGCTATCTCTACTGCTTCTCCCATTCCCTTTGTATATCAGACCGCATTGGTTCTGTTGATGAAAGTGGGTGTAACTCTGGGCTCTGTTCAACGGTAAAACTATCCTCTAGGATCTCGAACGTGTTTCCAAACTGCTGGATGTCTTCATTTTGTGCTTGTGGTTCTTGAGCCTCCGGAGATAGCTGCTCAGGGTCTAAAATCTGGGCTTCTGATTTCAATAGGATCTGCTTTCAATGGTTGATTCTCCATTTTGATGTGGGTTGCCCGCATATTATCATGCATACTTGGGATTCTTGTGGCATACTTAATAGTTGTTGTTCTATGAGTCCCTCTTTTGAAAAGTGCTCTTATACTGTTCCTGAAAAGGATATGTTGCAGATCATAACCAGTGTCTTAGCCAAATCTTTCAGAGATGCTTTCCATCTGTTCGTTAGTCATTCTTTCAATATCTGGATTTTGATGGGGACAATTTGGTTGTATGCGTCCAATGATACCACATCTTGCGCATACTTGCAGATTCTGTCATATCGGAACTCAAATCCACATCATGGCACCATCATCTCTTCTAATCATGCATCCTGCTATAAGTGGATGCCAAGGACAAATCCAAACTCTAGCTCTCATAAGTCGAATATTTCTCGAAATAACATTATCCCAATCAATAGCATTGACTTCACTAGTGATTTGATCGAATCTATTGGCCATTAACGGTTTTTGGTACTCAAGAGAGAGACCCTAAATCTGTGGCCAAATAGGTGTTTGAACTAGATTTATGAAGTTGAGGATCATATTTACATTTTGATTATTCAATAATTATGGATGTAAGTAATATTTGATTATGATTATGACTATAACTTGTACTTTTTATTTAAATGTAAAAAATGTAAAATTTTTGTAATTGATTCACGAGAATGTATGATTACTTAATAAATTTTTTTCTTATATTATTATTAATAATACGAAAATAATACATTATATTTATAATATTGATATGTGAATAACACATTATTAACCTTATATAGAGAAAACATACGGATTAACCTTTACAATAAGATCAAGGTGGAGGTTGTAAAAGATGGTAAACATTTAAGTTTTGCATACATGTTGAAAGAATTGGAATTTAATTGATGAATTAACAAATGTATTATCAACAGAAATAACTATCTTCCTTGCATCATAAACTATGCACAAAAATTATCGTAACGAAACTTTACCCTGGTGTTCTTCATCCTGAATATAGATCACCATAGACCCTCTTGGAGTGTGTTCAGTCTCAAGGGGTTTACAAAGTTTTTTTTTAGTAAGTAAATTTGCAACCTGCAAATAAGTGGCAATGATTCATTTTCTAGAAAGGAAAGGAAAAAAAAAGAAAAAAGAAAAAGAAGATGGAAAAATAACATGCATGAAGCGGTAAAACCATGCAACTATCAACTAACAGCAAATGTGGCGATGGTGAGCAAACAATGGTTGGCTAACTGTTACCATCTTGTTACAATCCCTTCATTGTTTAAACAAGAAACTAGATGAATAAATTTACTTTGATTCAGCTTTGCAGTAGTATATACAACATATCTAAGAAATTTTTGTTGAATCTAATGTAGGTATCCTGAAAAAAAGTTGTAAATAATATACTAGCCAGCATTTTAATTTTCTTAAAATTTGAGGCTTTTGCATTCTTGAACAGCAACACCACACAATGCTTATCTTAAAGATAGATCTAGAGCTGTTTAGCATGGCAATGGAAACCAACTCTTTCTCATGGCACCATCATTCATGGTAGTCCTGTTTCCTTCCTTGCAAGTTAAAGCACCCTCTCCCCTACCAGATCATTCTCTCTCTAAAAAGAAACTTGAAGTGCTTTTCCCTCTCTACAGCACAAGCCATCTTTCTCTTCGACAGCTGTTTATGGTTTTTGATGGGAAAAATTGGTGGTTATCAACTGACGTGTGACGTATGTGGAATGGGTTTAAAAAAGAACATATCAGTGAAGAGATTTTGTGCTGAGCAAAACTTGGTACGATCCAAATTAACCAGTGCAAGGCGGCACATGAAGCAAAACGGAAAAAATATGGTTGTATGTTATGCTTTTGTGAAAATTTGGCAAGTACCAACCAAAACCAACAGTGACGGTATGATATTAACAACAATGATCTTCAATAATTAACCAACAAAATAGGATGCTAATGGATTCCAATAGTATTTCAATGTTATGCTAGTGAAATTATCAGCTGCCGTTCAAGATTCTATGTTATGACTTTCCAAGCCAATCTCAATGATCACAGAACAACAATGTTTTAACATACATGAGATCTTAGTAGCAGCTGCCTATCAAGATGAGCTAGACAAAGTTTAAGCATAAAAAAGAAAGAGGGAACAAATAGTTTTTGGGCCCTAGGCAGATTACTCAGCTTTTAAATAATGAGCAATAACAATAATGACAGACTTAATTCCACACATATGAATATCAATTCAATTCAATTCAATTCAATTTAAAGAATGAAAAAGTGAAAATATGATTCACATATAAAAGGAATGAAGAGGCATCGAATGATATAAATAGCTTTGGAATTCATTCGTATTGGTACCTGGTTTTAGGCTCGAAACTGAATTGAGATTGTATAATAACGCTTTGTTGTGGCACATCTAAAACAAAGAAAACAGTCCAATAAGATGCATCTAGTATGAGAGAAGCAGGCGAGAAGTACCATTTCTTTTTTCCTCAGTAAATTGTGTTGCTTTGGCGGAAATAAAATTCTGTATTGGTGCACTCATGAAAAGGGAAAAGTTATGATGATGGAAATTAAGTGATATGTTGATGTTTACTTACATGATAATACATCAATCAATAGGATGTTTGTCAGCCTGGCGAGATGTATAATGTGCAGAAAGCAAAAGCAGAGAAAGGAATGCACTGGCCACAAAAATTGCATCAAACCATCGGTGGTAGAAGTCAAACTGAATATCTCCACCCAAAACATCCGTTATAATCAACCTGCCAATGGATACACATAGCTAAAAAGGATCCAGGTTTTAATGCGAATAATTTTAAGTTGTAGGTTTTAAACAATAAAAAATAAAAATAAGAGCCTGGTCCAATTTAAGTCCAAAAAGTTCATGCGAAAACTTGTCCACCATTTTGCAGTTCCTATACTGAGAAATTCAACCATGATAATAATGTAATTATATTGATTTAGATATGTCCAAAGACAACTACACAGAGAACAAGACCAAAAGGAACAAAGATAGAGTACATCGAGTAAAAGGTCCATTGAATCGTAAAAAAAATTTGATGTGGTTTATTACCCATGCAGATTATACTAAAACACATAAAACGAAGCTCCATATTTCCTGTGCCCTGCAGCTCTTAAAGGTTTGGTCAACCTTAAGTTTTTCTAGTTAGCAGGATAGCATATATTAAGGATCCAGAAGGCTTCATTTACTAACCTCTGAAAACAGTTCTACATAGTGAATCTAACACTCAAAGGCAAGTCTAATTAATTCTCTTTTAGGCAAATAAAACTTCATAAAATAGCTATCCAACGCACCTTTTCATTGTATGCAAAGACAAGAATACCAAGGTTGCATCAGCTTGACTTCCATGATGGTTAACTAAGAATGATGGGGGGTCCACCACATCACCTACCTGACAAGGAACATCCACTTTTACTCAGACAACCAGGCTTTTTTGATTAAGTGACCTTATTCATCCCTTTCTCCTCAGCCATTTTGAGTCATCTCTAATTATTCATTTCTATGTGTAACACAGCAAGACTAACTTCTGCACATAACTAACTTCATCTTCACCCATCTCCCATTTCTTCTCTCTTGTCTCGTGTTCTACTTTACCACAGCACCTACTGGCACATACCATTTATTTTTACTCAGAAGCCTAGCTGTTTGAATTAAGTGACCTTATCCATCCCCTTGTTTTCTGCCTTTTGAGTCATCTCTAGTTATCCATTCTGTGTAACACAGCAAGACTAACTTCTTTTCATTTCTTCTCGTCTTATGTCCTACTTTGCCAGAGCACCACTTGACACATAACATCTATGTTTACTCAGAAACCTAGCTTTTTGAATTAAGTGACCTTATCCATCCCCTTCAGCTTTTGAGTCATTTCTTTATCCATTCTGTGTAACACAGCAAGAATAACTTCTGCACAGCATTGCATTTTCACCCATTCTCTCATTTCTTCTCTCTTTTCTTGCATTCTAATTTATTGGTGATCTAATCATAAAGTGAATTCAAATTGCACAAGACCAGAGTTTCTGATCAAAGACTCGCCAAATCAAGGGGCTTAATATCATAGATTTAACTTTTTCCTCAACAATCTCTAAGGATGGCCCAGTTGCCAGAAAGGCTGCTCAGATATGACACAAAGGAGTAGTTATACCTGCTTTGGCTATACAGCTCTCAGCTAACTGCTTTATCTAAACAGCTCTCAGCAAAAATAGCATAGCAAGCATTTAATCTGATATCTCAATCCTAGGTTTCACTATTAGCCTTTGAAACTCGGATCTTATATGCAAATCAAGTATATTCAAATTAAAACTGGCATTTCATATGGTTTCTTACAGTACTATTTATCAATAATGAACTCACATCAATATAGAAAGATTTGATTCAAGAGAATTTTGCAGTAACACTATAGAGGTGAATACTATAAATTTGCTGAGAAAGTAAACAAAGTTTTGTGGATTCCAGAAACAACCATTTCACATTAATGATTAAAGAGCATTCTACATGCTTGACACTACATATTAACAATTTTCGTCCCTCTAGAAAGGATCTATAACAAAACATTCAGAAGAACTTTACAAACTGAGAAGAATTTTTTTCCTTAATAAGCAACACAAAAGATATATTAGTTGACATGGGCATACCTGTATTCATTCCTCAAACTTTTTCGTATCAGAAGAATTGAAGAAAGGAAATACATTCCCATAATTTCTGAAAGGAAAAGGACAACATTGCTGGAAGATCCACTACCAACTCTGGAAACTGCAAAGAAAAACTGCATGCAACCAAACATTAGAAGTTAAGCCGCAGAATACCAGACAATAGGAAACACATCCTGCTTCTAAAAGAAAGATGATTTCACTTTAAAATCAATGATGATAGGGCACACAGGTTGACATGATGCCATAAGCATGTATCAGTGCTCGTCATGCAAATAGTGATAAACTGAAGATAAAAAAGAAGAAGAAAAAACAACATTCTCCATAAGAAGAGGTAAATTGATACTAATAACAACAACAGCAATGAGTAAATGACCAATGACAATAATGACAGCCACAAAAGCTGCCAAGCTAGATAATCTTGCAATGCTAGCACGGTGTTAGGACATAGGACCAGCAAGGATGACCAGAAAAAATCCATACTTGATTGATTATATTCTGAAAGGTTTCAAAGTTGTCAATTAGCATCCAATGACTAAACATTTGTTAAAACAACAATGGACTCACAATGCTGACGCTTAAAGATTTTCAGACAAAATCAACTAGAAATAGCATAAGGTAACTAAAACAACTCAACTATAAGAAACATAAAACTAAAATAGCAGTGCACCTCCTTCCCCCTCCCCCAAAGCCCCACAAACAGAAGGCAAGATTACCTTCATTAGATTAGTTAAGAAACCCCGCACTGATATGGCAATTAGGATTCCGATAAACAGCAGGGAAATATACTGCAAACGAAAAACAGAAAAAATGTAAGAAAACAACCATCAACCCCAGCAAAGAGACTGTACATAGCAATTGCATTCATAGCTACTAAAAGTGTTATTAATAGAGTGAATACTGAAGGCAACAAGATGGTCATTTAACTTTTCCCAATCACAAAGTGCTAGAATTATTGGTGCCAACTGACATCTCAAGCCCAATCACCAAGCTTGGCATGTCATATTTTCACACAGCATGCTTTTACATTAAACCCCTCAAATATTGTTTTGGGTTTTCCTTTCCAGGTCAAGCACTAAATTAGTGAAGCATAATGTTGACAAACTTGCCGGATTGAAATACTGTAGCATACCAGTCCATACCATACTGGTTTAAGGCAGAAAGAAAAACGTGGCAACTTTATGATCTGATAATTGAATGTACTAGAACAGTGTAGAAACTGAAATGACACAAATATATTACTGCTGATCTTTAGAGAAACAGATATAATGCCACAATTATTGTTACTAATATTAACTAGGGAGGAAGCCCCCCCTCCCCCCAAACAACACCAAACTACATAAAGAGTTTTAAAACATTAATATAAAAGTCAAAACTTATTTATAAACACTAATACCATAGCAAAAGAATGTTTGCTAATTCAATCTTTGTGCAGAATATCTAAAAATGAATCAAGAGATAGGACTTTAACTGGCTCATTAAAAATCAGACTTATTCAGATAAATCCATCAGCAAGTAATATAATATATATTCAATATTTGGTCATGCACTTGAATGAACGAAATTTAGATCCTGTCTTGTATTTCAGAAACAACTCCAGCTGAAATTTTAAATACTTAAAATTTTTAACTAATTTCACTATAAGCAAGAATTGGGTAAAAGGTAGAGACTCTAACTTGGAGGTCTCAAGTTTGAAGGCTGAAACAGGAAATGTGGGATATAAGGGATGGGAAAGGGCATCGATGTGTCTCCATATGTATCAAAAGAAACAGAAAAAAATTTACTAAAAACTGTCCTCCCGAAAAATTAAAAACATGGAACTTCAAGCTTAGTCAAGTATAGGACAAAAACAGGAGGCGGAGAACATTTCAACACTTAAGTGGTGAGTTATAAGCATATGTTACACGCAACAACTTTGGGTACTTTAACATAGCTGCAGACTATCAATCTATTCAAGTGCAACACAATAGACTGACCTGTGATAGCAATGCAGCATCTATTCCAATGTCAAAAAACTGCAACAATATGGTAATTGACATTGTAACAGGGTCAACTGAACCAGCCTGCGAAAGAAACAGATATTATTGATATATACTGACTGTACAAAAAAAGGGAAAAAGATAAAAATAGCAGAGATCATTCAGAGATGAAATACCTCCTTGAAAACAACACTTTGCAAAGACTGCACCAAAACAACAGATCAATCAGGCACCATTTTCCACATTAAATCTTAAATCAGAAAAAAATTGAGAGTTGAGGAAAATTTGTGAGCAAAAGGATACTGAGATATCAGAAATTTCAGGATTTCAAAATTGAGCACCGAACTTTTAATGACCTAACCTGCCTCAGAACCCCTTAACATAAAAAGCAAATAAATATTTAAAGCTGTTATCCCAAATTCAGTGATAGAAAGTTGTTTAATTTGATCCATCTCAAGAATAAAGCGATGTAGTAAGTCCATGTTCCAGTGTCCTTTCCCACAATATTCTGATGGGATCAAATCCTAACCTTGGAAATCAACAATGCAACCTTCAAAAATTTTGATACACAAACACCTGAAAAAAGATTAGAGGCATTCTACAGTCCAATAAAAGGTCTGATTTTGGGTATTGTGCTAGGTTAAAGTCAAGTAAAGATGATTAGCCTTCTTAACAATCATGGAGATCAAGGGAGCAAACAAAATGAACTTTCAGACCAAGATTAAATAAACAGTATACCAGAGGAATTCTTAACTGAAAATTAGGGCGACCAGAGGAGCAAGAAAAATTAATTTTCAAACCAAGATTAAATAGGCTATCAAAGGCAAATTGGTGAGCATAAGTCATGAGATTTTAGGTGGTTCAAACAATGTAAGAAAGGATGAAAATAAATCTTAAAAGTCAGGCTTCAGCTTTCTAGGAACTTTTCATTGAAGAATATTTCTAAAATCTCACTTAAAGGGAGGAAGTTTTAAGATTTTATTCAGATATCATCACCCAGTTATAGCACCATGAAAATGAGGCCTGGTAAATTGGGAATTGTAATAGTAATAACACTTTTGCTAAACTAACCACTTGTAAGACTTGAACACACGCTATCTCACTTGTTGGCCCGTGAACTTTGCTGATGCAGTTTACATGGCACTAGTGTAAATATGGTGGCCTCTTTTGGGAGTTTCTATTTGCTTTCACCAACTAGCAAGCAGTCTCAAGCTGCTTGAAAAAGGGAATGTGGGATCCTAAATTTTAACACAAAATCAAGTACTTTTCTATAAATTTTTATTTTATTCTATTTCATTTCTAGAAGGGGATTCTTTTTTTTCTTAAAAAAATAGATGTTCTTCCAATTAAAATAAAAAGCTATACAAGTATGTTTGAAATAATTCACTTATAATTGACACGTTGTTATAAAGCCATCATGTACCCATTTTTCTCAAAAATTTTTTGAGAAATACTCAATTCAAACTTAGTTTGGACACAAAATGAATCAATCACTGATCTATGCTCTTCTTCCTATTCTCAAATGCAAGGGTTGCAAATGTTTTGGAGGACTTTTCGACTTTGGCCTAAATGTAGGCTACTTGAGTAAAAGGTTCAATAGAGCTTTTATTGGCATAAAAAGCCTCATCACATCTTGTAATTATCCATTGATATTGTTTTATTATTTCCCTTTGTTAAAGCAGTGGTTGCATAATTTTGTTCTATCATTTTGATAGTATAACCTTCAACAATAGAATTGAAGTTAAATGATTTTGAAATATAAATCTTCATAAGTTATTTAAAGGAACTTGTAAGATGTGCAAATACTGTCTCATATCTAATAAAAGATAAAGTCTCCCTACAACAAGGAAAAGTAAAGGCTTCCAAAAGTAGCAACAAAAGGAAATCCTACAGACAAATTGCAACTCAATTGAATCACTCAGAATATAATTAAGTAGAATTGCATAAAGTCTAAACTCCAAAAATCATCGAGTATCCATGAAATCAAAAGGATTATGAACTTTTAGCACATTACAGGAATTAGGGCTCATTTCCGTTACATGATTGCTGTAGACCTATGGTTGGGCCTCTTGTCAGGCATGTCAGCTTTTTTCTAATCTTAATGATTGTTACCTTCATCATATTTCTTTATAAATGACATCTCATTTTCAGGCCACTAAATTTTACTATTTACTTGAACTTAATCGTGTAGCAAAGGAAAGTAAAAATTCATTGGTCATATACCTTAATCATTTTGTATACACAATAAACTGAACCTGCATAGCCAAGCAAATTCTGCAAATGGCCCCTCCATGTTCGCGAATAAGCAGCAGCCTCCTGCAAAATATAAAAAAGAAGACTGAGCATTGCTTTTACTGAAACAAATCTAAAAGAGAAAGCAAAGAGGAAACATCCATTTTAAATAACTACAGTAGCCGTACACGACTAACTACGCCAATTAGCAGCTAAGATATCAATTTTCATTAAAGAAACAAAAAACATGTCTACAAAACAAACTTCTGAAAGGAAATAAATAACTTGCATTAAAAAGGCATTATAATTTATATGTTAAGTACAAATTCTAACTCCACAAAGCAATTGAGGTCCATCAAGATAGTATAATTGTACATCTTCTGTGAGCAGATCATCACAGGTAGCCAGTATTGTGACAACCCCATGTACTAAAATAGTTAACATGGACTAGAAATTCAAACAATAACAAACTATAAAGAGAACGAAAAAAAAATATATATATATATATTTTTGGCTACCATTCTGTTAATATCAATCTCTTTTTCTGTTTCTCCACATCTTTCTGGTTTAATGCATGGTAAACCTTGTACATGAGAACAGTCCATTACAACAATTTTCAAGACAAATAATAGAAAATGTGACAGCGTAATATCACATGTAAATTTGATTTCAACTCTAGCTAGCTCTAAGGCATAACTCCGCCACCTATAAAATTGGTTTTAAAGTGGCCCTTATGAAAGTAATGGATGTGACTAAGTCTAAGCCTTCATTCATTTACACTTTGAACGATTTAGAAGACCTTAAGAGACGGTATTGACCTCTAGGTCAAAGGCCCACAATCATGATTAATATAGTTAGAATACAAGTGTAGAGCCAAAGGCAAACCTTAGCTTGCCGGAGCTCATAGATTTCCAGGAATAGTTGCTTTGAAAGCTCTTCCAAACCTTGAACCTCAGCATCCAAGATTCTAATATCTGCAAAGAAAGAAGATAAACCACTTCATTGATTCGAAAAGATTGAACCAGAAGTATTTATACCTCTCAAATGTAGAAGTCAAATGCTAACGTAAAACAGTGTAAAAAAACATCTTTGTAAGCTTACATAAGTTACATCAAAACAAAGTAGCAAAGCCACTGCAAGACACCGAATACATCAGAAACACTATGTGAAAACATAACATTAGTAAATCTAAATCGGCAATTCAGACCATCCACAAAAACTTGAAATTTTGAGTTCAATGTTTTTAACACAATAAAGCTGAAGGCCATTTTCAAAACCAATTTAAACCCAGAAAGTTCAGCAACAACTTTTCTTTTCCTGATGCTTATAGCTAATCCATCTTATCCTTTGGTACCAGAGCTAATGCTTAAGGGCAAGATTAATCTCTAAGAGTCCTGTGCAAAATAGACTTCTGCCTTTACACTAGAACAGTAGAACTTGCATTCTATGCTTGAAACACCTTTCTAAGCTGTGGATAACTTGTTAGTTTTCAGCATGCCAAAAATACGGTTAATTGCACCAAAACTACTAGGAAAACAATACTGCATATTTCTTCTTTAGTTCATTCTTACACAATCTACAATCTCACAGTTGATGTGTAATAGCTATAGAATATTCAATGTGCAAGAAGTGCCATGGCACATGCAAACATCACAAAAATATAATCTATCCAATGTTTATAGTAAAGATGGAGGAGGTCAAAATCCAATTAAAAAAGAAAAGTGTGACATATGAATGCATATTCCTTCACTGGTTTAATGATCAAAATATCAACACATAAGCCCATTGCCATCATTAATTAAAAAATGATGTATCCAAAGTTGACACTATTAGATGATAGTCGAGGTCCTAAAAAGTATGATTATCCAAGAAGAAATTCTAAGAACTTTATTGAGGCAACCAAAAAATAAAATAAAAGGAAAAACATAAAAAAAAGGCCTACTAAGACAGATTTTATCTAGAACATACCACATCACAGGTTCATTATTATAGGGAATTTTACAGCATATGACTATATGTTGAAGATGAGAAAAAGAATGCAGACCTTGCTCCTTCTGATCATCTTGCACTGAACGTACAACTGTGCCTACAATCCTTTTGAAGAAGGATCCGGCCTTTAAGTTCTGAAAGATACATCTTTAATTAGCCAATATATATTTATATAGGAACTATAATCAAAGTCAATTCCACGACTTGAAAAATACTTAAATTTTAGGGTCATTTATAAATATATATATATATATATTGAAAAAAAAAAAAAACAATGGCAAGAAATAAAGAAACACACCAGACAAGAACAACAACATGGCAAACAAGTATAATGCATGTAAAATGACTTTTGGCACCATGATATGATCCACTGTGGTAGAACGTGCCAAACCAAATTCAGCCTTGATGGCATTTAAAACCAATGGAATTAGCTTAAAGAAGAACACTATAAATGCATTTTGTGTTTATCTCCATCTTAGCTGCAAATTATGCTTCGCTCATAACCTTACATATTTTCTATGGGGGGTCATAAAAGACCTCAATCCACAACATTGCATCAATTTCAAAGCATTAAGATAAAAGGAGCAAGATCAGTAAACCTCGTCAGATCCTTGAACTCGTTCCATCTCCTTTTGACAAAGAATGATTTTCTTTTTCTTTGCAACACAAGTCTCAATCGATTGCATTAGTTGCCTCTCCAATGCCTTAATCTCTGATTCCTCAATCTCTCTGCCACATTTACAGGCACAAATACATAAGAAATCAAAGTCATCCAGATGCATTGAAACAGACATGATACAAAGAAAACTAAATTCGCCAGAAAAGGCAGCTTTAATCTGTCTATCAGTGTCAATAAAGTACCAGTATCAGCTTTCAGAACACTATAAGATACATTTGAATCTTCTACTCTTTATATGATTATACCAAAACTACAAACTCCAAGCTTTAAAGGGAAAAAAAATGGTCAGCAATCCCTTCACATTGCATGCGTGGTTTACAGGCTTAGCCATGAGAACTAGATCCAAAGTTGGCTTGTGCAAACTGTTACCATGTTACTTTCTACATTTATCAAAATATGAAAGGCTGACAATCATGACATTCACCCCTAAAGACATATACAGCCAATACCTGTTAAGGACCATGCTTGTGATACCTTGCATAGATAGAAATTTTATAATATATTTTACTTTAGTGATTCTATAAAATGTTATCATATAAGAGGTACATCTAAGAGTTTAGCGGGCTATTCACAAGGTTTCTTCTGTTTCTAGGCTCAATTTATCATATAATCAACCTCATTCAGTTTAACATTCAACCTTTAACATAACATTCGAGTATATGAATCAAGGGCAGCATCCATTCATATGATAGTACAGACAGACTGTTACATGTATTTTCCAAGTAAAGAAGCTGGATATCAACACACATATTTTAAAGCTGCATACTCAGCAACTCAACAGATCTTTTTGCAATCATTTAGAGGTTTTTTTTTTTTTGGCCAAACCATTCGTTTAGAGTTGGCAAAGTATCTTTTACAACCATTTAGTTTATCCAAGAACATAGTTGTTCATATCATTCCTGAAAATATTTCTGTAGTTGCAATTATTTGAGAGCATACAATTATGTCTTCTTGTTCAAGTTCTGGAGAGCACTTGAGAGGTTGCAATTATTTTCTTTTTCTTCTTCTTCCTACTTATTATAGCAATAAACATTCTAAACACCCAAAACATTAATTTTCCAACATTTAGATAGACCTTTTCCTCTTGCTGCACCACAAAAGTCAAATTCCCAGATATGTTTTCCAACCATTTTCATTGCATTGTATGTAAACTTTAAAAAAAAAAAAGGAGAGAGAAAGAATCTACCTTTACTTTGCAATTAAATTCCAAAAATTAAAGTAATTAATCTCAGTAATGTTCCCATAAAATCTTCACCTATTCAAACTTCATATTTAACTCTAAATCTCTACACTCGTGCATCTGAAAAATTGAAGTCCCAATTTCAGCAAGAGAATTCAAGTACATCCATCTCAGGCTTCTTCTCCTCAGCCATAATCTTAAATAAGTGAAACCTCCAACTTCTTACAGCTGAACTTTTGTCAAGCCATAACATGTTCATTCTTGACCAGCCAATCCTTGGACATCACACAAAATTACCAAGCTTTCTTACCTTGGAGACATAGTATGGCTTTCTCTGAAAGTCTTCGATTATAAGCACACCACTCTATCTTAATCCACCTTGGCTAAACCTCAAGCCAAGAAAATATCTCTCCTGCATTTATTGGTCAACTCTGTAACTACTACCGTGGTTTTCCTCTTATCCAATCCTCAAGCACTTTTCATCAGTAACTAAGCAAAAATATACATGATGCCATTATTATGTTCAAGGACATCCTATCTTTCTGGAATTGCTTCCAAATAATCATTGGAAGATCACATAAATCAAAGACAATGTAAAAGAACTAAGGTTGAACACAAAGTTATTATCAAACAAAATACCAAGCAAGCAATGAAAAAAATGTGGAAAATGATATTCTAAATACAGTAGAGGGGTAATGGTTATTTAATATGAAGCATGCAGGAATAAAACTCTGTTTAACTATCCTGCATCCAAAAACCAAGAAATCAGACAATCAGTACATGTCAATACCTGATGAAGAGTGACAAATAGCTGTATGGCAAGTTTACGGCACCAAAACCAGATAGGACAGCCATGACAGTTACTCCAACAACACCAATTCGACTGACCAATTGAGGCATTGTGAAGAAACCTGAAAAATAAAAATCAGGAGCTAATATTTCTGAAACACTTGCATAAAAGATGTATGCTTAAAGTTAAAAGGAGACTTTTTTTTTTGTGCTGATATATTAAAATTAAATCATTATCCTTTAATCCAGGTTACTTACAACCTGCTAGAAAATCCAGTTTTTGGCCTCAGATTATTGCCACATAGAAGCATAATCTTCAAAAGAGCTAAGAAATACAAAAATGCAAAGGATGTGACTGATCTCCTTGCCTTATCCACAACACAAAATCTTACTGTAGTGTTTTGTAATTGAAACCTCCAGACCTATCATAAATTTCTCTTTGGCCTCCAAAACCATAAAATAAATTCCAATCACATCATCCAGCTAATATTCCAGGAATACAGCGGCCAAATTTACTCCACTACCATCTAGTTATAAATTCTCCAATCTTTAAGCTAAGTCCCAAAAAATTTTCAGGTGTCGTTCTCAGATAATTAAGATTAAGGTAAAAGATTGAAACCAAATCCAATCAGAATAAAAGAAGAGAAATTTGTTAACAAAACATGGTGAGTTTGTGCCTGTGCATGCGAGACAGATTGAAACTATGAACTTAGATAAATGGAAATCAAAAACCTTTGTCAGGAGAGGGCATGGGAAAGTGAATGCCCATGCGCCAAAAAGCATAGAGAAAAGCCAACAAGAATAGAATAGCTCCCAATCCAGCCCGCTCCTTCCTCACACCTGAGATGAACATCTAGAAAATGTTAGGCCTAAAAGATAAGAATTGAACGCATCTAAAGAAGTTATTTGTTTTATCTTTCACAACTTGCATTTAGGCCTCAGAAATTTCACTCACAATATTGCCAAATATATAGGCTCCAAGTGACTACTTTAAAAACACTCTTAACTACTTTTGCAGATCCATCTAAGCTCAGAACTCAATTGTGTGAAAAAGACATATAAATCAATCATAAAAACAAAATATATTCACCATTCTAGGGTGACGTAACTGATTGAGAATGATTTTCATATTTAAGAATGCAGACATTTATATTTGGGGGAAGGAGACACAGCATAGTTCTCAAAAATGTTAATACCTCAACATTAACTCTCACAAGAGAAATAACAAATCATAGAAAACAATTCTAGATTATAAAAGAAAGTTGAAGTTAAAAGAATTCAATTAGCATTTAGGAAAAAACTCACCACTGTTGCAAAGCATCAAGTAGCAATGGTAATAAGGCAACATGAAAACTAGTAGCAAAATCAAACAGAATAGATCAACCTTCCAGTTTACCAATCTTGCCCTATCAACAAAAGGGAAAATGCGAGTTAACAATAAGACTTATGACTTCAAATAAGCAATCAGAAGGAAAGCAAGACTTAAAGTTAGATGCTAAAAAATGGTAGCAAAAAGTAAAATGAAGCGAAGTGAAAGGACATAATAGACACACACAAGAACTAGCGGCAAAAAGGTCAGTATTACTCTTTTTTTTTCTTCTTGAGATGAAAATGACATCCTGGAGACATCCCTAGTGGCACAATTAATTAAGTTAATGCGTAAAACCACCCTAGAGAGGATTAACAAAATGTAGAACAAAAGAAGCACAAACCAATAATAGTAATTTCTCCAGAACAACAAAAATAAAAAACTTAATATTCAGAAGTCTGATGTACTTCATAATCTTATGACTTTAGAAAAGGGGACTTCTAATAAATTAAATACACGATTTCACATTTCAAAGAGGATCAATTTATTAGAAATTACCCTTTGGACAGAAGATTAAGCTCAGTAGTTGCATTAACACCAATACCATCAAAATCAACTCTAAGAACACACCTTTTCCATCTCACATTCTCTTCCAAGAAACTAAATATCACATATACATAGAGGTGACTTAGTTACAAATAAAGATTCACAAATGTAAAAGCCATGCCCTACAGATTTTCTAACAAAGACAAACAACCACACCAATCTTCTGAAAGCAAATAAAAAAATATGAAAGAAGAAACTAATAACTCAATATGCAAAGTACATTCAGCAGTCTCCAAGAGTTGAATTTGTACCAAACAACCAGGAAAAATGCTCATATAGCCACTCATCAGATTTCAATTCAACTCACTTTTTTCCTTTCACAAAGCAACCAAAAGAGAAACCTAAAACCCACATAACTAGAAACACTCTAAATCACTAAACATAAATGGAAAGTTAACTCCTAGTAAAGCACGAATCACACATGATAAGTTTTAATTGTTAAAATAAATCCAAAACTATCAAAAACCCAATTTTCAAAAATCCTAGCCATTCCCACTTCTCAATAATAAATTCCCCAAAAGAGCCTCTATATGCACACTTACTCATATATATTCAACTTCGTTTCCTTTATTTACAAAGCAAAACCCATAAAATAATTACACTGACAACCCCTAAACATATATAGAAATCTAGTTAACTCCTAAAAAAACCAAAATTAGACTAAACTAACAAAAACCCAATTTCCACAACAACAAAAAGAAAATGCAAAGACCCGCACCGAGAGAGAGAGAAAGGGCGACTCTTACTCTCTGGAGAGAACGGGGATGATCTCGAAAAGAACGAGCTGGAGAAGGTTACAAGAGAAAGCGAATACAATGCTGAAAATGATTTGAACCAAAGCTCTTTTTTCCTCGTACTCTTTGTAAAGTCTTCGGTTTAAGAACCAAAGACCTGTCCATCCTAGAAGAACTAGCGATCCCATAACCACCATTCCTTCGTAGATCGCCCATCCCCAACCCATCTTTTTTCGAACTTTTGTTGATCTCTACTCGAAATCCTTTGCTCTGTCTTGTCTTCTAGAATTTCTCTCTGGTGTTTTTATGTTGCTGATATGGTGTAGTTTCCTTAGGAATGTGAAGGACACTACGTTTCGTTTGGAAGCGCATTTCACTGATGAAATGAGACGTCTTCTTTTGGTTTCTTTTTTTTTTTTTTTTTTTTTTGAATTGATTTTTTAGGAAGAATTACAAAGTGAAGCAGTAAAATAGAAATATTTAATGACTATGGTATTGAAAAAAGATATTTATGAGAAATTGCTCTTACTATATTGCCTACCGATTAATGGACTTGTTCCTTTCTTGTTTTTGTTTTAGAGTTGTACATTATTGTTGGTATTTTCAGTGAGGATGATATAGAGGTTGAGATGGGATTGATTTAGATAATTGTTTATAGTATTTTGAGTGAGGATGAGTTGGATGATGATTTGGAGGTTGAGATAAGACTAGCCTAGACTTGTAGTAGGAAAGTATTGTTCAAGGGTGTTGGAGTTTGTTTTTTGAGGTGCATTTTGATGTTTAAGTCAATTAAATGTCTTAAGATTTTTTGGAAGAAAAAGGTAAATTACAACGAGTATGGAGGAAGCTTTAAAGTGAAGGGTATAGAATGTGTATATGGTTTCACTCTTACCTTATACAAGAGATATGGGCGGTGATATAATTGGAGTCAATAATAATTGATAGAAAATCCACATGAAACTCGAGGAAGGAAAATATTAGTGAATGTGAGTTATATTTAATTATTTCATAAATTATATTTAATAATTTCAGATAAATTAAAAGTAAATTAATTTTTTTATGAAATGATATGTTAATGAAACATTAACAAAAATAATTAAATAAGCTTTTTTCATAAGCGTAATAGTCTTGATAAACGAGTAACTTAGAGGGCGAGCTCACATTACGAGGATGAGCTTGGATATTATCCTTCCTTAATGATGATGTGACAATTAAGCATGCATTAATTTGGCGAGTATAAAAGTTGACCCTGTTGACTAGAGTTAGGTGTAACAATTGTCCCACGGTTCTGATAGAAGGTTAAAAAGTAATCGCCATCAAACTTTACTCAGACAAGTGATCAAGTTAGAATAGTGTCGAATAGATGTTGGCGAAGCAAACCATTCAAGTAGTGTGGTGGAGGTGTTGATTAGCAATAAGGGAATGACATGTTTGTGATGAGTTGAGGTGATAACGTGTCTTTTTTGGCATGACGGCTCATTTTTGTGAGCCTATTTGATGATAAATGATGACAAGTAATAGAGGATAATAGGTAAAGACTTTAGAAAAAAATTTTGGCTTTGTTTGTTGTGGATCCCCTTTTGATGTAGGTGAGGAAAGCACGTTGTGAGGTATGTGATCACATTTTTTATTTATGCAGCTGTATAGAACATGTGGTGCAAGGTGATTAAGGTAAAATTTATTCTATTTGAAATTTGAATGTACAGTTTCATGTGTGAACAAGATTCACCCTAAAATGAATAGTCAGCCCGCTTCAATAGATGTTATTGAGGTTAATGTATGTTTTTAAAAGGCTGAACTGAAATGATCGGTTGGTTCAATGAATGTAACTGAATAATTTCAAAATAGATGGTTTCATTTGAGGAATTTAATATAATTGTTTCAATTAAAATGTTTGGCTAGGTATAAATGAAAAAACAATAAAGGTTAGGGCTCACTTTACTATTTTCTAACAAAAGCAAATCTATTGTGTTCTTTATCTTTTATGATTTTTGCTTCGAATTTTTAAAGTTGTTTTGGTACGTTCATAAATATCTCTTTAAGTTATTTACTTGGGTTTTTTTTTTTTTTTGGTTTTTTGGGAGTGATTAAGATGGTGTTGAAGAGAAAAATTATTGGTGAGGAATTAAATGATAATGAAAGCACAATTGTGCAATTTACTAGTAGTGGAAATGGTAATGTGGCTTAGGGAAGAATAAGTGGGGCCAAGAGAAGAGTAATGAAGTTAGAGGGTTAATGGTTGGGATAATGACATTGTGATTCGAGAAGGAGGTGGCATTAGGTCCATTGGAGGTAGCTATGGTGGTGGTAAAAAAAAAGGGGAAGAGGTGGTGGTGGCAAAGCTAAAAAACTTTAAGCTAGGGCGATGGCCACTGGACGTGTATCAGTCCAATGCAACTACGTGGATGATGAATTAGACCTTAGATAGGGTCACTTCTTAAGAACCTTCTGTTTACTATGTTGTTGTTGTCTGAGGGTTTTACCATTAGCCTAGTTAGGACTGACGAGGGAACTGTAGGGTTCTATTTGCCTAACTTCATATAGAGGTTTCACCTTTCTCTGCACCCATTCTTTCAACTGGTCTTAGCCACATTCAACCTAACCACATTATAGCTATCACTTAAGTCTTAAGGGATCTTGGTGGCATCTTTCATCACCTACCATCAAACAGGGTAGGTTCCATCAATGAATGTAATACTAGCTTGATTCTCTTTTATCTCCCTAAAAAAGAATAATTGGATGTTGTATTACCTTCAAGCGTAGGGGCATACATTTGTGGTTAGGTTGTCTTAGAATAATCATCCCAATGCAACTACAATAGGTTTGTTATGGCGTATATAAAGACCTTTAGCATGCGATTCCCCATTAAAATAAAGTGGTTGTACACTAGTGCTTTGACAAAGGGAACACTAAAGCTAAATGATGATGAGGCAGAGCAAGTGAATGTTTTAAAGGTTGAAAGACTCTTTCGTGGAATTGGTGATGAAAAATAACATTCGTCAACACTACTTGATGACTGACAAGGATAAAGATTTGGAGGCTTTTGTCCAAAAGGTGTTGGATGAAAAAAAACCAACACTTGCATCCAAAGGCAAAGAGGAGTAAGGACCAACCTCCTCAAATAAAAGGTAACCAGTATTATTGCATAAGTTTACTTGTATACTTTATTGTTTATCCATGTACAGATAATGTTTCTTTGGTTGTGAGTATGTGCTTGATATTAATGCAATGAAAAGAGTTACTGTGAAACCTAAAAATTTTGGTGCTAGTTAAAGAATGGGTACGCCAAAGATTGATGGCATGCAATGAATTATTGAAGGGAGCATATCTATGGCTCCTATTGTTTCATGTAGGAGGGAGTTAGCTTGCAAATTGTTTAAAGGCCTAAAAAGGTGGCGTAAGGTAGGGTAATGAAGGTGTTTTAGGGTTTAACGAGTTGGTGGAGTTAGAGTCTGGTGTGCCAAATGTTGGGCCCATAAATGAAGGTAATTAGTGTTGCTTTTATGTGTTTTAAACTGTATGATACTAATTCTAATGTGTTATTATTTATTTTGTAAAAATAGATCGTGCTTCTAAGCTTCAAAAGATCCTAAAGTAAGAGAAGTTGAAAAGGAAAAAGTCATTGCAAGTCAATCCCCCTTCGGCTAAGAAGCAAGCTTCGAGTACTATTAGGGTGCTCCCTACAATGGTGGCTAATAGTGAGGTCTCAATGTCAAAACAACATCTGGCATGACCTTACCATCCATCATTTTTAGCACGTCATCAACTATCACTAGCGTGCTTATGATTTCAGCTTTTGTAGGAACAAGGGCCAAACCGTAAGAAGAGCAATAGAGGGCCTTGACCTTCTAAAATTTTGAAAAAAATCTTTAGAATATGTGTATATTTACATTTTTTTAGCCAAAAAATATATATTTATGTTAAATAAATTTAAATTGGCCCTTCAAAAATGTTAATATTATTTATTATGATTTCATAATTTAATTTTACGTATTGTAATTTAAAATGGGTTAAAATAATATTACTATTTTCTATTTATTTTACCCATTACTCACATTTTTATTTGTCTAATTATTGTATTCACTAATTATTATTTATAAATCCTTAAAATCAAGAGTTTTGTTATAAATTTTAAATCACAATCATGTGATTTTAGTAAAAACCAAATTAACTTTTTAGTTTTCTCAATTATACTAAATCTCAACCAAATATTAAATGTGTTTTTTTTTTATCAAAAATTGAATATTGTTCATCGAACCTAGAAATTCAATACTCAATTAATAAGCCACATGATTGTTGATTATTTTCATTTTCTTTTTAGCTAATTACAAATTTTTCTTGAGTATCATATTTCACTTTTAATTACTTTAAATCTATATCTCATGTTATCTTATAATATTTTCAATAGAAAAAATCATATTAGAATCATTTTAAAAAGTTAGAAAACACCATGGATTTTTATTTCCAAATTTTTAACTTCATTTTTTAAAAGCATATATATTTTTCTTATTTGGATAAAAAAAAATTTTAACTATCGATCCTTATAAAAATATTGATTTGTTATTTTTATGAAAAAAAAGTTAAAATATAATACTAATTGGCCCATCAAAATCAAATGTTAAGATATGCAATTGCTGAGTATCATAATTCTTGTAGAGGTTGTTGTTCCAAGCTCTTTCTCTACCTTGCCTTCAACCATCCCACCAACTGTAGTGACCCTTTTAGTGGTGGTAAGCATTTATACCAGTGCGTCTGCAAATGAGGAAATGGAGGCCTCATTAAGGGTTAATGCCCTGGTAACTAGTTATGTAAGCGAGAGACTGGATTGTATGTCTATTGCAGACTTCAGGGTAGTCCATGATAGGCCTATCAGCATCCTGCCTCCTGAAGTTGCTTGTTTATGAGCTATGACTAGCTTGTCCCACTATGTAAAAGAAAGGATGCAGTAGTTTTCGGTGTTCAAAAATCTACAAAATGAGCTGTTACTCGTAGTTGATGTGTGTATTAGTGTTAGCCAATGTTTTGTGTATGTTTTGAACTGGTAAATCTTTTGCTAATTGCTGATATTTATGTTTGTGTAACTGTTGGCAAATAATGTTAGCTTGTATAAGTAAGGCAGGTTACTTGTAGAGGAGTTGCAAAACAAAGGAGAAATCTTGTAATAAGAGGTCAGGTCATGATAGATCAAAATACCTTTTTGCGTGAGGACATTACAATAGAGGGGGCTTAGAAACTCTAAATGCCATTCTACAAAATAATGTAGCACAGATGGAGGCAGAGTTAAAGAAGAAAATTGTTTAGATGCCTAGCTGAAATAAGCTACTAGAAAGGCCATTACAATGTAGCAATATTTGGATGTTGCCATTATTCACCTAGTGGAGGTTAACCAAAAAATGACCAAACTATAGGGGGAGTAAATGGCAACTATTACTCACATCAATCAAGCAAAAATAAAGAGGGATAAGAATGTGGAGCGAACCTAGAAGTTGAGGGGAAACTTGCCAAACTGAAAGTTGAGTTGGAGACTGAAAGTGTTGAGTCATCGAAAAGGTTGGTTGAAAGAAAACTAAGTAAAACAAAGTGTACATGGTTATCGATGAGCAATATAGGTTTTTAGCCATGTACCAAGTATTGCTCCAGTTGGGTCCCCTAGACATGAGAAAGGTGGATTTTTTTAGATAAGGTGTCCTTAAAAATTTCAGCAGAGAGTTCCTTAATGATGTTGCCTAATTGGAAAGGGTTAGAGTCTTAGAGGAAGTGGGTAAATGTCTGCGGGTCTCGACTTGAATGCCTTGCTGGTTGTGATTTTAAATGTCCAGACAAGTAATTCTATGACGAAACCAATTCCTGGTGACCTTGACACTGGCACCATGTATTCCCTCCAAT
This sequence comes from Durio zibethinus, assembly GCF_047325235.1. Taxonomy (NCBI): domain Eukaryota; kingdom Viridiplantae; phylum Streptophyta; class Magnoliopsida; order Malvales; family Malvaceae; genus Durio; species Durio zibethinus. The sequence goes on along the minus strand of NC_143173.1, from coordinate 3,917,672 downwards.
GTGGCTAATCTTCTATATCTTGTTATAATATATAAATCCATAAAATTACAATTAGATTTGATTTTAAAGAATTATCACTAATTTTTTTTTGTTAAGTATGATTGGCCACTTGGTGAATTTATTCCTTTTAAGGATGTCTTAAGCTTGACCAAGAGACAAAAAAAAAATTCTGTGTCTACTAATCAGAATAAGGTTCGAAAGTTCGGTTATGTGTGAAAAATGTTATAACACCCCTACACACCCATCCAACGGATAGTACCATTTAATTTTAAATTATCCTACAGATCTTTAGTTATAATGATCTTTTTATTAAATTTTAATGTTTAAAATATTAAAAATAACTTTTAAGATTTTTTCATCAATCTAGCAAAATTTCTAAAAATATTTTCTTACCTCAAAAGTATTTAAGAATCTTATTTATTTTTTTGAAGATGCTCTATCGTCGGACAATGACTTAACCATTTATTAAATCTTGCTTTATTGAAAATATGTATAATTCTACCATTCATGCTAAAATTAAAAATATTTTCTCATTTTAAAATTTTTTAGATAATTATCTATTTGCGATTACTAAGAATTTCATCTTTGAATCTTATTCTTTATTTATAAATTTAAAAATATCTTTCTTGGAATTTAGATTCTTACTGTTGAATTTTATTTGTTATATATTTCTTAATTTTTAAAATGAAAATAAAATACAAATTACTGTTTGAAATCTCTTCCAAACTCTTTCACCATTTTGGTTGAATTTTGAAAAAACTTTTACCTAAAAATCTCTTAAAAATTCAACCATTTTTTATTTTTTTGATATTTTATCATTAACTAATTGTCATATATTTTCAAAAAAAAAAATTTATTATTTTTCTTATTTTTGGTTTGAAAACTAATGCAATTATTTTTATTAAAATTTTATCTAAATTATTTCACCATTTGAGCTAAATTTAGAACAAACAATCTCACAAAAAAAAAACTTACCATTTTTTTTATAACGTCATCATGGAAGTTATTTCCATTCATTTCTATAACCTAATTAAAAATTATTTAATTGTACCAATTGGCGTAAATTTGCACATTTACTTAATTAAAATTTACTTGATTTTTTATTACGTTTTCTGTATACCTATGCATTTTATATATTAAATATTTTCTAAAGATATATATAATAAGAAATAATAAATATATGAATAGAAAAAAAAAGTAAACAAATGATAGGAAAGAAAAAATGACAATACCAAAGCTAGGGCAAATTTGAATTCTTGATTTTTGCTTCTCGTTGCAAACTTGATATAAGTTGTTGAATCAATAGATTGGACAGACTATGAGCAAGCTATGCAATGGGTCGGGCTACCTATTCTTTTTTCCCTTTTTATTTATTTAATAATTCCAATCCCACCAAAATGGCTCATTTTAAATCATCTTTACTAACCTATAGTAAAACCCTAATTTCATAGACATTTGTTTCTTTTTATAAGAAATGGCGTCTTTCTCTACCTCTTTCTAAAAAATTCATAAGCAGATTTCAAGACGTTAATAACCTTAGAGCGATCGACATAATTTTTATTTTTCTACATCGCTTGTTGCTTGTATTCTCTGTTTCCTACATTGTTTGTCGCTTGTATTCTCTGTTTTTATGACATACCTTGGGCTAATTGTAAGTTTGTATTTTGATTGTCTATTGGATTTCGGGTATTATAGATTTTGGGTATTTCTTGGCTTGTTGATTTTGGTGGTGGTTGCATTAGGTATAAATGGTTGGGTGAATGTGGGTTTAATGGCTGAAATTAGGTAATCCACAGTGATGTAAGGCTTTCAGGTCTGTGATTTCGATGAGTGATATTCTAGGCTGGGTTGTTTATATTGGTGGTCCTGGTAGGATTGTTGGTAGTTGAGTGTGATTGCTTTGGTGATTGGATCAATGATGGGTTTATAGATGGTAAAAGATGAACTCTAATAGTTGCAATACGACCAAAAGTTTCAATGGCTGATAGTTTGGCTTATGGTTGTGGTGTGTCTATTGGTAACTATGAATATTTTTGTATATGTGAATTGTAATCTCTATGTTGGTGTGTGTTTTTGGGTTTGTGAGGAGTTAGGTTGAATCTCGATTGTGGAAGGCTTAGGTGTTGATTGATGGGAATTGATAGTAGGGAATGGATATGAAGACTTGGTATGCTGGGAATTTGTTAATCAATGGGGTGATCTTGGTTCATGATTTTTCGATGTTTTTCTCTGTGAATTGCCTTGTGGTTATGTCTGTTGATTCACTGTGAGCTCAAGTTTATTTATAGGACAAGCTAAAGGAATTTTAGGTCACTTCAAACTCAGTTTGAAACTGTGGATTATTATTTCTGATTTATTAACAAAGCCAATCTTTTGATTTTTTATTTATTTTAAAATATCAGATAAATTAAAAGATAATTGAATTAAAGATAATTAAAAGATAAAGGTAACAAAATTTTTATTTTTTTAACAGATAAAGAAAATAAAAAAAGATATTAGAATAAATTAGATAAAAAATATATGCAGACAAATAATAAAAATAATCATAATTAAAAGAAATCATTGGGATTTGGATAAATATGAACCTAATAGATTTTGGACTTTAGGGTTTAAAATTAAATTAGACTCAAATGATTTAGACATCGGACTAAATTGGGTGTTTATAATTTTTTTTAATGCATTTTTTTGTAACATGAATTATGTAAAGATATAAATATCCATTATATCCGAGTTTGAAGATGAAATTATTTAAACTTAGTTGAAGGTCAAAATGAATTGACTTAAACTAGATTAACGATAAAAAAAAATATCTTGAACTAAGCCAAAAATAAAAAATGATGACTTAAACTAAGTTAAAGGTTGAAACATGATGACTGAGATTTACCTGTAGTTAGAAAATGAGATAACTTGATCTTAGTTGAAGTCAAAAAATAAAATAATTTGGCCTTAGTCGAAATAAAATATATATATATATAATTTGTATTGAACCCAAAAGTTAAATGATGAAGGTGACCTAATTAAACCAAGGTTGAAGATAAAAGTACCTGGACTGAATTAAGGTTAAAAATGAAAGTGACCGGATTGAGTCAAGGTCGAAAATAAAAGTGACTAGATTGAGCTAAGATCAAAAACAAAAATGATCGGACTGAGCCAAAATCGAAAAGAAAAATGATCGGATTGAGCAAAGGTAAAAAAATAAAGGTGATTGGACTGAACTAAGGTCGAAAAATGAAAGTGAATGGATTGAACTAAGGTAAAAAATAAAAGTGATTGGAATGAGCCAAGATCGAAGATGGAGATGATTTGACTAAACCAAAGTTGAAGATAAAAATGATCAGACTAAGCCAAAGTCTTAGATAAAGGTGATTGGACTGAGCCAAAATCGAAAAGAAAAATGATCGGATTGAGCCAAGGTAAAAAAATAAAGGTGATTGGACTGAACTAAGGTCGAAAAATGAAAGTGAATGGATTGAACTACGGTAAAAAATGAAAGTGATTGGAATGAGCCAAGATCGAAGATGGAGATGATTTGACTAAACCAAAGTTAAAGATAAAAATGACCGGACTAAGCCAAAGTCTTAGATAAAGGTGATCGGATTGAACCAAAGTAAAAAAAAAAAAGTAATCGGACAGAACCAAGTTAAAAAATTAAATGACTTGGATTGAACAAATGAAGAAAATAAGTGATCGGGACTAAATTGTAAGTCAAAAAATTAAATGACCTGAACTAAATCAAGGTAAAAAATAACTAGGTCAGACCCTAAGTTAAAATATAAGATCAAATTATTTTAAAAATAATAAATACATGTTTTAATGATCATGCTCGAATGGCTCACAAATCCTATTCATTATTAAGAAAAACAAAATGCTCTTTGAGACAGAAGAATGTTTCGTGAAACTTTTCAATTAAGAGTTAAAGTTTTATCATTTTTTCAATCAAAGATTATCTAAAATATTTTTCTCAACCAAGGACATTACTAGTTCAAAATTCATTTACTCTAAAAATTCTCAACCTTTTGCTAATTTAAACTTATTGTTTACAATGAATGTTATCAATGCAATGCATGAGAACTAATGAATGCATCCATAATTGTAGTAAAAAGGTTTTCAAGACTTTTTTTTCTTTTCATCTTCAAGACTAGTTATCTTAATAACTTCTATCAACCACTCTATGAATCAAAATATTTTTTTCACTAAATCTGAACTTTTCTAGAAATGCTTATTCCTTATTTTGAAAGTTCTCTGGCTTAACATTTTCATATATTTCTTTCATCACGCTATCTTTATTTTGCCAATGTCACTATCGATTTTCATTTTGAAGTAATGTAAGAATCTTTTATGTATTTTTTTCATTTATTCCTCATCATTTTAATTTCATAAAAAATGCTATTCCTTACATATTTTCTTATTTTAGGATTTCAAAAAAATGATGAAAAACAAAGTGATTTGAAAAATAAAGATATTCGACACAAAGATAAGTCCAGTGAAGGATAATAGACAAATAGATAATCTCAAATAATATTGTTAGGATTAGTTCTTGGATGGGATTTGAACATTCAAAATAATGAATATTCAGATAATTTTTAACACAAATCCAAAATTCTTTCTTAGAAACTCATTTTATTAATATATTTGATCTTTTTGGGCTTAAAATCTAAATCTTGCCCTTAGCCAATTGGACTCTTAAATACTCTTAGGTTGTCTAATTCTTGTTTTCAGCTAATATATTTACTTTTACTTAAATCGTCATTTAGAGTTTTTAATTTAAATATTTATTTTCCCTTCTTTTCATTTTTCATTTTTCCTCTTTTTATTTTTTTGTTTCACTTCATTCCTCATTAGCATTCAATCAAATTCCATATGAATTCCCAAAATACAAAATCTCATTATCCATAAGTATGCCTAACTCAATATATAATTATTTAATTTCAACATTCATATTTGATCGAAATAGACTTTTAAGGCATGTAATTAAGGTTATGGTGAAAGGTTATGAAAAAAATAATAAATAAAGTAAGCTCAAAATATGTATTTGAAAGGGTGTAAACTAAAGGATCATCTTTTATTATTTGAAGCACTTTGACATTTTACCCCATTCTTTATCAGGTGCCTTCATATTTTCTCTCTTTTTCATTTTTTCCTTTCATTTCACTTTTTCCTTTCAAGAAGGATTCACACACAAAATTTTTTTTTTCATTTTTTTGCCTCAATAATAATTTGTGACTCACTTTTTTTTGTGAATATATATTTTTTTCAAACTTTGTCTCCATGATGTGGAGGGTGATCTTTGGTGGATTTTTTTCAAATAAATCATAATAAGTTTAAAAAGAGTGTCAAATGAATGGTTTTATTTATTTTTTGTGAAAGGTAAAATAAAAATGATTATTTATTATTTTAAATATGAATACTTTCCTTGAACAACTTATATTGAATGAAAGCAAATTTGTAGATACAATGAACCACATTCTCTTTAAATAATTTTATTTCTGCCTTTTAGTTTTGGATAAAAATAATTTGAAATGATAATGTGAGTTTTTAGATCTCACGAAAAAGTCAATATAATTAACCATATATATTTGTTTTTATGATCAATTTATTAATTTTTTTTATTTTGATCTATAGGAGATGCAACGATACGGTAAACTCAACTTGCAGGGTTTAAAAATTTCATTATCAAGTTATAAAATCGTTTAAGTTTTGCAAGAAAAAATTGCTAAATTACCAAAAAAAAGTCCATGGCCCAGTTGAATTTGGATATTGGATTTTGAAGAGTTGGACAGAGATCCACAAACACAGCTAAGCCCAGCCCAAACCAATAGAACGATTTTGACACTTCTACACCGAGCCATTTCCCGCCAAAACAGAAAGAGAGAGAAAAGCCCCAGGACTCCCGAAATACTCATAAACCCTAAAAGGGCACATAAAATCCTCTCAAATCTATCAAAACGACCAAAAATAAAAACCAATGGCTTCCTCTCTAGATGATGCTTCGCCGCCTTCAATCGATGCCGTCACCGAAAACAATCTCCAGGTTCCTTCTCTCTGCCTATTATATATATATATATATATATATATTTTCATTCCATTTTTTAAATCATCACTTTATTTTTTTTGTTTGGTTCTCAGGAAAAGACGAATTCGCTGTTAAAAAAAAGAAAAAATATTTAATATACAATGAATCGTTAAAATTTTGAAGAGGTTGAAGTTTTGAATAGATTTGTTAATTTATTTTTTTCAAAAAATTGGCAGCCGTTTTTTGTTCTTCAAAAAGGATCATTGAGGAAATCGGAGAGAAAATCATCAGGAACAGGAAAAACAAGAAGGAGAATTGATTTGTCTCCAGCATTACCTAAGAATTCCGAGAATCCTGAAGACGAAAAGGAAGATGAAAACATGAACTTAAGAATGGAAGCTTTTGAATTTGTTTGGTCAAAAATCAAGTCAACCATCAAAGTAGGTCGAAAGTCCTAGTTTTCATTTTTGTAATGTTTTTTTCTTCCATTTTACACTTTTTAAAATTTTAAAGCTTTAATTGCAGGATGTTCTGAGAGATATTAATACTAGTGTGTTTAGTGAAATACAAAGTTGGGTGCATCAAACTTTTGACACGATTAGATCACTTGGAACTCCTGATTTTCTTGAAGCGACTCAATCTTTCCCTGTTAGAACAGATGCTAATTCTAGAAAGCTATTTACCGGGCTTGTTCTCACTAGTAAGTTTTATACTATGTACTTTTAGTTTAATGTTTGGTCGGAGTAATTGACCTTAGCTGGTTTAATGTTCCTAAATTCTTTGGTCTATATTGTTGGAAGCGAGATGTGCAATAAGTATGTGCTGTTTGCGAGAACTATTCTTTATAGTGTATAATGATTGGCAGAGAATATGGAGTTTGTTGATGATCTAATGACGTTTGACGCGCTTGGGAAACATTTGAAATCTCAAGGATGCCATGTTGCTAACCTTTCCTCACTGGACTTTATTGCCAAAAATGGGATTGGTGGTTGTCTAAGAAGCTTATTAAGACAGTTTTTAAAGTCTACTTTGGATGTAAGTACAGATAGCTAGTTTCTTTGAGTGTTGGACTACAATTTACTTGCAAAGTTTTGTAAGTTGTTTTTTGTTTTTGAGCAGCCAGCTGACATATCAATCTTAGCATCATGGTATGGAGAAGAGAACTACAAAAATCCAGTGGTTGTGATTGTTGATGACATTGAGCGCTGTTGTGGGTCTGTCTTGTCTGATTTCATCCTTATGTTAAGGTATTACATGCATCCTGTTATTCTTTTTCAACCTAAACTGTCTCTTTATCATTTGCTTATCTACTCAGATTCTCCTCTTGCTCAGGATCAGTCTTATTTCTGGAATCAGACTTTGCCTTGTTTGTCAGTACTTTTGACACTAGGTTTAATTTGACCTTACTACTCATCTGCTAGTATAAGCATTGCTTGTTGTAAGTTTTAGGCCTAAGAGCCATTTACTACCTTAATTTATATTTATATTTATATTTGCTTTTATATCGAAGTATACTTACCATCAGTCTTTATAATGCTTATATCCAAACACATTTTTTAATTTTTGCTTTTGGAAACAAAATGCAAGTACCAACTGTAACAACCAAACCAAGCCACAGTCACCTCACAGTCTGTAATGAACTTGCTTTTTTGTTTCTGATCAGTGAATGGGTTGTCAAGATTCCAGTTATTCTAATAATGGGGGTTGCAACAACCCTTGATACCCAAAGAAATATACTTCCTTCAAATGCTTTACAGCGCTTGTGCCCCTTTGAGTTCACCTTGGGAACCCCAGCTGAGAGAATGGATGCAGTTGTTGAGGCTGTTCTTGTGAAACCTTGTTCTGGGTTCAGTATTGGCCACAAGGTTGCAGTTTTTATGAGAAACTACTTTGTAAGCCAGGATGGAACTCTAACATCTTTTATTAGAGCTTTAAAGGTTGGTAACTCCATTGGTATGGATATAGATAGAAGTTTATTATTTTCACTGTGTTTGGAGTGTTGCAGCTACTTTCTCCCGTCTTGTGAATGTAATTACATTCTTGCTGATGTTATGTTTTAAGGAAGTGTTTTTCAGATAGCATGCACTCAACATTTCTTTGTGGAGCCTCTGAGTTTCATTTTACGCGAATTTGTTCTTGAAGAGGAAAACTGGGTTAGTTTTCTTAGTTATCTCTGACAAGGTTTTAACTTTTGCATTATCAATAATAGTGTATGGTTAATTCTTGAATTTTCTTTAATTTATCATGAGGGTATTCTTTATTGTCTTCATGAATAACCATATATTCTAGTGTTCACATTTGCACATCATCTGGTTCTTTTGGTTTTATAATCTTTAAGGATTTGAAGTATGGATTTTCTTTTTTCTTTTGGGGTGCCCTTAAAGAAAGTGATTCCAATTCAGTTAATGGCATGTAGTTGAAGGTTTGTTGCTACCTTTAATGTTCTATGATTCCTTCATACAATCAGAATTTCATACATTGCATAACTGGATACTGATTTTTGCACTACTTTGGTTTAAAAGTCTCTTTGTTTTTACCTTTTTTGTTATAGATCTATGTATCAAAGGTTTTGTTTCGCTTGTATTTTGTCGTTGTAGGTATTAGAAATTGGACGGTATGGATTATCACCAGAAGTGATGTGGAAGCATGTTTTTAACCTCCCATCCTGTCAGAGGTATTTCAAATACCAACAATGTAACTTTTGTTGCATTTGCAGTTTATGTAAATATGTTGAATAGGGAAGTAATTCTCTTATGGGTTCCCAAATCTGCAAGCAGGGTTAAAATGACCAAACAGACCAATGAAAGTTTGGCTCATGCTTTTTCAGAATTAAAGAGATTACAGAATCAGTGGAGAGCTGTGGTTTTGGTGAGATTCAGTCTTTTCCTTTCCCCTGATGTTTTGACATGAATTATGTCATTTTAACATTCTAAGGTGGACCTTTTTTTCTCTCAAATTGCAGCCATAAAATTTTTTATTTTGTTATTTACTCACTTGTGGCATTGCTTGCAATGGAATTTGACTTTAGCTGATGATACTATTGGCGTATTAATGTTAGTGTAGATATGATATGCCAATTCATTATTAATTTATTCAAAATATAAAAAGCTTAAAAAAAAGTCTACACAATCTTGACCAACACATCGGTCAGATGTGAACAATCTGATGCTAGGTTGAAGCTTATTGTTTATGATATTGAAGGTTATGCTAAAGTACTTGCATTTCTGGCCTTTTGCCTTATTTTCACCAAAAAAACTGCTTGATTTTTGGCTAAATTGATGATTTTATGAGTGGAGATTTTGCTTTGAATTGCTGCCCTTCTTTCGTAATCATGCTTGGCTTTATGATTCCACCTTTTTCTTCCTTTTACAATTTTCTCTGGCTTCATCCTTTGATCTGGTTACACAATCATGTCATTCAACTAATTTCTTTTTTGTTTCTTGACATATTTTACATTGTAGTGCCTATATGTAACTGGTAAGGGTGAAAAAGTCAGACTGCTGGATTTATTCTGTGAGGCAATTGATCCAGAATCATACAACAAAAGAGAATTTGCTACTTGCACAAAATTAGAGAAAGATTCTATTTTATCTCCTTCTAGTCGACAACGTCCTAGCTTAGCAAAGGGACGTGTTATCTTTGAGGCAATTCATTTGGTGAGGTATGTTTCAAATTCTTATAATGCTTTGTAGTTGCAGTTGGTCTTATGCATACTGCCGTAGGTTTCCTGTGGGGAACATGGCTAGAAAGTTTTCTCAGTGCTCACTGAAATCAAGTTTGGTTGTGGTTTCTACTATCTAAATATTTTAGAAAGTTCTAGTTCCCAAACATTTTTCACCTCATTATGTCCTTCTCTTTCTTTTTGCTAAGCCATTAGTTCAATTTAATGAGTATCCTTGGTACTCTTGTATGAGAAACAGTTGAATTTTCATTAATCCTGGTTGGAAGGGGTGAATAATTTTTGTGTCCAAACCCTTATCTTCTTCTGACTTCTGTTTGGTGAACCTAATATTACTAAGGGTCCATTTAGTTTTATAAAATGTTTTCCATTTTCTATTTCCACTTTCACTCTAAATATGATTAATAAGATACGGTAAATAACAAAATTTTGGAAATTGGAAAACCATGGTTTCCGTATGTGGTTAAGAAGTTGGAAAGCAATTTATAACTATTTTCCAATTTTACAAAAATTGGAAAACAAGGGATTTCAAATTTAGTTATTGTCCTTATTTATTGATCATGTATAATGCAAATATGGAGATGGAAAATGGAAAACAATTTTTATAACTAAACAGGCTCCAATTTTCTTGCTATTGATTACGTGATAATAGTTTTTGTCATTTATTCACTGTACTGAAGTTGAAATTCAATTAGGGATCTTTCGACTGGACAGCTTGGTAAATTGCTTAAGATATGGAAAAACCTTACTGTGGGCATTCCTGAGGTATGGTACTGCATAAAGCATTGATCCATGAAGTTAACAACTGTATCTCTATTTACTGATACTTTCCTAGAAGGGTAAATATTCTTCAGATGCTTGCTTATAAGGAAATATTAACAAATTATGTCTTTTTAAAGAAAAAGAATGATTTTGATTCTCTTGATCTTGCTTATACAAGAAGTACAGCTATATTATAATCAAAGTTGTTTCTTGGCTCTGTTAGCCTTAGTTTTCTGTTTTATATCTATCTCCATATTGATTATCTTGGTAATAAAGTATTATTTGTTTTTCTTGACTCTCATCGATAGAAGTTTAAGAGGCTTGGCTAGTCTCTTCCAAGCTTTTGAATGAAGCAGTTGCTCGTTATGATATCTTAAAATCCTACCAGCTTAATTATCAAATTTACATCCAAATTAAATTATTTTTGTCTTATTGTTTATGCGCTATCATAATTTTAATGTATAATCCATCTTGAATAATTTTTACATAAAATTGTTTGTGCTTAGCACATCTAAAAAGGTTGCAATAGGGGATGGATAAAGCTTCGATGCAACTTAGGATTTTGTTAGGTGGGCATGGAAATATTCAATTATGATTGCAATAAATGGCTCAGATGTATAGCCTAGAAACTAAAGGGAGAAGAAAAATTTCCAAAGTATGGCATCAAGTTTTCATGTGCATGACACCTAAGGTAAAGAGCTCCAAGGCTGTTGAACTTGTATCTGTTCTGGATTGCTCTTCACTGCATTACATGAAAATATGTAGACCTCTAAATGTTCCTGACATTCAAAGATTTAGACTGCGATATCAGAAGCTATAGAAATTTTATTTTACATGCATGATAATGACCTAATAACATTACTTGGGTCAATCAAAGACACATAGACCATAATTAAGGCCATCTCCTGCAAATGTAACAATTATGAGCATACACCTTTACTTCTAATGCCTAGCTTAAATAGTCTTAAACAAAACCATTAACTTTCCGTTCAAAGAATTATAGGAATGACAATACTATTTCAGTTTCCTGCTTATGGAGGGTTTCAAATAAGGCCGGAAATGAATACAGGTCATATTTGCTAGATCTGTTTTATTCATGATCTCACATTTTTGTTGACATCTTTGTTTCATTGGGGGAAGGGAATAAAGATCCAAAGGTATTCTAATTGCTAGGGGGAAATATGAAAACCACCCTATTTCTGGGCATTATTTAAAATTTATTGTTCTTTGATTCACTGTTTCATGGGCAGCGCAAATGGTTCATTGTATATTGGGCAGATTCCTTTGAGTTTCTGATAGCATGGAGTATTTTTTTCAGTAAGTAAGAAAGAAAAAAGGAAAAAGGAGAATCCTCTTGGTGCATCTTTTAAGAATATTTACTTGAGAGTAATAATACAGTTAAGATTGTGTTGAGCAAAAGAGCTGTTCCTATTCTACAATTTTATATAAATTCACAAATGGATGCTATCTTGAAGATGGCTTTGGTATGACTATGAGATGCTGTGTGAGGATCATATTCAATCAGCAGTTTTATTTTCTAGCCGTTTATGATTGGGAAGTTGAAATGGTCTTCTATCTTCTTTATCCTTCTGTTATCTGATCATTTTTTATTTTTTTTTCTTTTTGCATAATTGCTTTAATGTTCCTTTTTAGCTGGCAGCCCACATGACTTTTAAGATATTTGTATTCTTGTTATAGATAAACGACAAGGTGAAGGAGTTGCAGTCTTTACTAAAAATAGAGGATGGAAAAAGTTCAAAGAAAGATTTGATTATAACACCCAAGTAATTACTATTGCCTTTTCAACTGCTTCAGAAAATAAATCATACCCATTTTTTGGGAAAATTGATCACATAATATGATAAGCTTGGGATTAAAATCTCTTTTCCAGTCTTGTGAATATATACACACCATTTTGAGTTTTAGATTTTGATATCTTTGATGTTGTGATCATTATTAAATCGGAAGATTAACCATCCTTACCTGAAATCATTTTGGTTCTTTTTAGAAAGATTTTACGATGTATCATATGGTTAAATATTTTCTATTGTCATATTTTGTTTAGATAACCTTAATACTAGGCTTTTATCACTTTTAACATTGTCAGATAAATGCCTTGTACCTTCTGTTTTTATTAGTTTTGTTTGGTTACTATTCAACATTCTCTCTGTCTAATAATGTATAAAAGCATAGAGAATTTGGAGATGTTGACACATGTGAAGCTCATATAAAATAGCAATCTTTATGAATTTTTATGTTAATTTTCTTGCAAGGAGTAATTGCTTACTTCCTCTAAGCTTCCGTAGTAGTAATAGCTTGTGATTTCAGAAATGAATTGTGTTTTTCTTTGCTATTCTTTTCCTAATTGTTTACTGTTCGATCCTCACTGATTTATATGACAGGAGACATGCATCTCGAATCCAATTGGATAATATGAAGGACTCAAAATCATTGAGTGATAAGGCTGCCAATCTATTAGAGTGCATGGTTAGGTAGCGGTGCCCATCTTTACAATCCCTATTCTTGGTTGTTTTGGTTTTGCCATTTCATGACTCTGTCCATTATACTTGATGGAATGATACTGATCTGTATCTATATATTCTGATTTTCTCCAATATTTTATCCTATGCATAAGAAAGTGTGTGCATGTTATTGATAAGCAGTTGAATGCAGCCACCTTATGAATGTTTTCATACATTATCATGCATTATAGGTATTTTTCTTAGTGAAAATATGGACTCTTTGGTATCATGATGCTGAATAATCTACAGCATCCAAATTAAAAGTAGTGATGTTATTTTAAACTTCAATTATTTCTAGCTGAGCTTTTGTTATGCTGTGTTTTAATACTCTATTTTTAAAACTCCTGTTTGAGAGTTTTGACATATGTTTAACATTCTCAAAAGTTTCCTGCATTTAAATAATTGAGATGACATAAACATATCAGACACATGAAAGTGAAAATTGAGAGCAGAGAGAGCTAAAAACATTGAGGTGAATTCCATAAAATAACCTAGTGAATGAGATAGAATTTCCATATCATTGTAGTTTGAAGTTTGTTTTGGCCTTCCATTTAGGTTGGGCTTCCATCATTGTTGCCAATTGGTTTAGTTGGGATGCTTAACACTGTTTTATACACTAGGTTGTTTGTTGCTACGTTTTCGAGGTACATGTGAATTCTGATGGACCTACACATGGGTTGAATGAGATAGAATTTCCATATCAATGTAGGTTGAAGTTTGTTTTGACCTTCTATTAAGGTTGAACCCGTTTATTGCCAATTGGTTTAGTTGGGATGCTTAACATGGTTTTATAGCCTAGTTTGTTTATTGCTATGTTTTTGGGGTACATACTTGTGAATTCTGATGGACCTACACGTGAGGGGAGGCACTAAAACTGTTGCTATGGATTTCTCTGAATTGGATGTATTTTACATGTTTATTACTTGTGCTTCTTTCGTGCAAAGTCTGATTGCATTCTATTTGTGCAAAAATAATTTGGGTCAGTTGCATAAATATTTCCTTTTTTCCTTCGGCCCCATCTTGCTCTTCATACAAATGGGAGGCTCTGTTTATGAATGGTGTTTTTCAAATGGTTAATTTCATTCTTATTTCAAGGAGCTGAAGGGAACCGTCTACTGTTTATTCTCTGTTTTGGCATACTGGCTACTTATTTGCATTATAGATAGCATGTAAAACTTGTTATAGCCATCGCATATTGGTTACTGTGTTGTGAAAACGATTTTATTCCCGTGCCTTGTCTGTCTCTTCTGCAAGTTTGTTCACTTTATACCCTGTTTGTACATTACTGACTTGTAATTTCTTGTGAAACAGGGATTATATGCAGCCCATTGAATGCATACCTTTTCATGAAATTTTCTGTTTTAAAAATGTTGACAAACTTCAACTGGTAAGCACTGACTTCTAATTTGCATTATTTGAATATGACGAAGCAAGCTTTTCTAAAGCTGCAAAGAATGTTGCTTGATACAATTTCCTGGCAATCATAACTGTTGCTGCAGCATTAACAAAGTGCTTGCTGTTGTAAATTTGATATGGCAGTTTGTTATCACTTATGTTTGTCTCCCATCTTATTATGAAATAAAAAAAACATGGTTGTCTACAATAGCAGCCTAATTATATGTCTAGAGTTGGTGAACATTAGGAATAAAACCCTTTTTTTTATACTTAAGGTTGCTAGGATTTGAACCTTGGTCACTAGAATTAAGAGACCAGCACTCTACCAAAAAACCACTCGGCTTTCATCAAGGAATAAAACCTTATTTGATATGTTTGATTGAAGCTTGAATTCACTACATTTCATTAGAGGAAAGTAACATAGTGGAATATAAAAGAGTAAATGACTATAAATGAACCTTGCCTTCGATTATGTAGAGCAAAAACCTTTGCATTTCCCAAAAAATATTACCAGATAGGAATTTTTATAAGCAATAATATATAGCATCATAGTTTCTCATTTTCCTTGTTCCTTGTTTTGCATGAAGTTTAACTTTCCTTCCACTTTAGAAGTTCTTGGAACTTAAATTTTGGTGTTTTCAAAGTTCTATATTTTGACTTTGTATCAGGCTTTGATTGGGGACCCTAGAAGAAGGATTCAGGTTGATCTTCTTGAATTCCAGAAACTCCTCCACTGTAGTTGCTGTATCAGTGGCAGCAATGCCCTATTACCATCCATGCATGATACGTCCATAATGTAAGTATTTTTGCATTTTTAGTTATCTTGACAAAGAGAATGATTATTTAACTTAAATGGTAGTTATGGTCTATTTGAAATCGTACTTATGATCCCCAAATTGTTAATGACTGCCATCTCATGTCCTATCCAATTTCATACAAGACTTGTGAGTTATGGACACATATTTGAATGGATTGGATTTCATCCTTTTGGTCTTGTCCTTTCATTTGAGTCTAGATTGCATGACCTGCTCATTTTATTAATACAGCATCTTATTTGGGGTAATGAACAAGGTTGCTGGATTTATTTTCCCTTTTTTTGGTCCCTCTAATGTTGTTGTCGATGGCTTTTAAGCATTTTAGAACATCGATGCATTTCCCGCCTGGTGATTTTTTCTTTATTTTCTCCCTAATGAAGTGATAAGTGATAGATTTTAAGTTCTCAGCAGCATTTATCAACAAAGGCTGCTTCTCTGCCTGTTCCAGCTAAGTAGCTAATTGCTGCCAAAACCTGTTGCTGAATGATACCCCTCCTCCCCTTTGAGTTGAGTTCTGCATGAGATGTCAGACACACTCCTTGTTATAATCATATCAATTCTCTCAACTTTATGGTTTCAGACACTTGGAGGAATAAAATATAAGGGCGTTTTTTCTTCTTTTTCTTCCCTCCCTTCAGAGAATATAATGCTTGCCTTGATCCATCCTGTGAAAGGGTGCTATGTCTGTGGGTTCACATCTTTAGCCTTTCATTGAAGATATATTAGTGTATTCATTCCAGTTCAGCACGTGAAGTTATGTATAATTTCCTTCTTGAAAAACAGAATGGGCAGGGACCATTACTGTAAAATTTTAGCTCCATATTTTGCTTATTATGATTTATTGGGTTTAGGATCTGAAGAGATGCATTTTCCTTAACCCACTTTCTCCAGACCTGTCTGTTTTTAGTAATTGGTGTATCATTATGTGTCAACATCCTTAATGGACCATTATGCCTGCTTGGCTAGTTCTGGAGTTATATATGCAGTTTTTCTTTTTCTTATTGAGACATGGAATATCATCTTTGTTTAAACTTAGTCTATTGCCATCATGTGTGGTTTTAGGTATAAACTTGCTCAGGAGCATGGTGATCTTATCAATCTCCATGACTGGTACCAATCATTCAAATCAGTCGTTCTCCGCCCTAGTAGCAGTAAAAGGAAATCAAGACAATCCCCATTACCGAAGAAAAGAAAAGATATAAACGAAACAGAAAACCAGAGTGAAGCTTCCACACAGTATCCTTTGGTGTAGCATTCTTCTAGATTTATTTTCAGTAAGTTGATGCGGTATATATTTTTTTTGGCATGCATTGCAACTGGGTGATAGGCATATTTAGTACATAATTTTCTTACTTTTAGCTATAATAACAAAGTTGACAAAGCCCACTCGGCATCCAGATCATGAGGACACATTCAATTATTATATTTTGTTAGTCTTTTCACTTAATTGTTTCTGTTACAAATTCTTTTGTGGCTGTTTCGACTAAAGCAACTCAGTCCATGTTAGGAAACCCATTAAATATTCATGTTGGGATCTTATTTGCTGCAGTGCATTGCTTATTGGCTACTGTTAGTCTTAGGTAATTTATGTAACTCTAAAAATTACAAAGTAAACTGGCTCAGCTCAAGATTCCTTGCAGAAAGGAGTGACCATGATATATTACTTTGCCCCAAGTGTATTTTGCTGGAGCCCTTGGGGTGCAAGGTCTTATGTTATATTATGACTTTTCAACTTAGGACTAATGTCCTGTATAAAGCCTGCTTTCACTGAACATTGCTTCTCTGCTTCTGTTATGAGACTCCTTAACCATTCTTGCTACAGAGCACGCTTTTGCAGGGCTGTAACAGAGCTCCAAATTACAGGACTTCTTCGAATGCCCACTAAAAGAAGACCAGATTTTGCTCAAAGGGTGGCCTTTGGACTGTAACATAATTGGTATATTAATATTTGTAGGTACGTTTTTGCTTGCTTTGTTTAAAATTTTAGAATTGTTTCTTTTTCTTTTATAAATATTATAAAAACTGTTCTTAGAAAATGTAAATTGATCTTGTGATTCTTTAGCAACAATATAGTTTTTCTTTGTAAAAAAGGGTATGGACATTATGTTTATACGTACTTAAGTTATGTATGGCGCATAGGATGATAATAATTTTATATTATATTTAGTTTGTATTCAAAGAAAGAGATAAAATTTTGTAGAAGATTAATCATCTTTTTGATATAAAATGATTCAATTTTTTTCAAGCACAGATGATTATTTTTAATCTATGGGATTAAATTTAGATGTTTTATTATTTTAAAAAAATTACATTAATAATTTAAATTATAAAAATTTTGAGAAAAAATAATTTTGAAAAATAAATAAATTATATTTTTTTAATTTTTGTGTACATCAAACACAAAATAAAATAAAAATATTTAATTTAATCTCATTCATAATATTATTTTATCTTATCATAATTATACACCAAACATACCTTTACTATATACGTGAATTTACCTCTGCACTAAGATCAGCGAAGAAAATTGCTTTAGCTGATTGACTATGTTGTTCTGAATATGGCTTGATGTTGAGCGTAAAAAAATAAATCTGCATCCAGCTGTAGTTTCGACTTTTGAGTTTCATATACTTGAGCTAAGCTCGAGGTTTTCCTCTTCACCTTATTACTTGCTCGTTTTGTTGGGAGAAGTATTGTAAGAAACTGTTACTTCACCTTACCTTGCGTATTTTTTTCATCCAGGTCATGGTATATAACTTCGGATAAAATTTGAATACCTTTTTTTTTAAAATTTAAAAAGTAATGGCATAAAATAGGGCATTGTGAATTGTGATATTTATCCTACTATGTTTTTTAATAATTTGAATTGAATTGATTATAATCAAATATATTATATTTTATATAAGAAATTAATAAATTAAATTAAATGTTTACTTATAATTAGATAAATTCAATATTAAAATAAATCAAACTTGTACAGAATAAGACATAATAGGATTTGGACTTGAAGTTTCAAAAATAAAATCAATAAACAAGTTTATATGCTTGCATATTGTCTATTTAACTATAAATATAAATAAATTATCCCATAAAAATTTAATCATTAAATAAGCTCTTGCAGTAAAAGAACACATGTACATGTGCAGTATGTGAACTCAGGAGTAGAGAGAAGTTACACGACTTTGATTTTATATGAAATGTCATTTAATTTTTAGTCTACATTTATTTATACGTCGAATATATAATCTATATTTATATATACAATTTATAATATAAATAAAAACATGAATATGAAAAAATTTTGAATTGACCAAAAGAATCATCATTCACTATATTTGTAAATTTTCGTTTTATATATATAATATGGATGTGAAGCAACTTTTGAATTGATCATTCATTGTATTTCTAAATTGCCATCATAAATATCTTGTATTATTAATAAAATTTATTAATTTATAAATAAATATTTAATTTTATGAAAAAACTTTTGTTTGATAATAAATAAAAAAGACTTGAAGGTCTCATTGAACTGTTTTATTTTTAGAGTTTTAATTTTTTATTAATCTTAAATGAATTTTTTTGATAAATAAAAAAAAAAATTAAAGCTCACATTGAATTTTTTATCTTCATAATTTTAAATTTTACATTAAAAACAATAAATTTTGTATTAATTTGATATAATTTTCACATGGAACACACTATATATGTTAATATAAATTTCGATTCATATACATTTTATTAGTTTTATTTATTTATAAAACATAAAATTATGCGTTCAAAAATAGATCAAACTGTGAGTATTCACCTACATTGTATGCCACAATAAATATTAATAATATGTAAAAGTACGGGTGTTAGTAAAATTTTTAACCGGAGAAGGTAGACATATTGATTATTATATTTTTAAATTGTTATTTTAAAATTCTTACATAAATATTATCCAATTTATAAAAAAAATTTTATCTTCGTTGATAGACATTCATTAAATAGATTTATTTGATAAATAAAAAAATTAATTTTTACTTGAAATATTTTATCTTTAAAGTTCTAATTATGTTAAAAGCAATAAGCTTTATATTAATCTAATAAATTTTGCTCATAGATAAATATTACATATTAATGCAAATATTGTTTAATAATATGCTTTTTATTTATTTGTACGAGATGCAATTTTTGTTCAATATATATTATTATTTAAAAATATATAACAAAAAAAATTATTTACTGATGAACGTTTATGATGGTGTAAATGTTGTAAGGAGACTGAGTTAGAAGATGCTGTGCAGAATATGGGTTAAATTGATGAGACAGGCTGCTTCAAAGATCAATGATTTGGCTGGCGATGGAACAACCGCAGCAGTTGCTTTTTGTTCAAGGTTTGATAACCAAAAGTATTAAAGTATGGATAAATTTTATAAATATATTTTGAGATTTAATACAATTTGAGTTTATTGAAGTTTAAAAAGAGACATTTAATCATTTTAAGTTGTATATTCGTGATATTTCATTAGTTTTTATTAATACTGTTAATATTTAATTAATAAATCATAATTTTTTTTTAAAAAATTTTATTTACTTTTTTTCGTATTCAAACTCTTTTAAAAAAATTGGGTTGGAAACATAAATTTTTTACAATGTTCTTCAATAAGAGAGGATCAAATGTTAAAAAAATATATTATTATGGGGGTGTGTCGCCAATTAATCTTCTCTTTTTTTTTTTTTTCATCTTTGTTTTAAAAACTCAAAAATTTTCAAAAAATTTAAATCGAAATCCACAAAGAGAAAAATCTTTGTTGATGAGTTTTTGTGGCTATTATGTGAATTTGTGGTTGTTTTGTGGGTTTATTGTATGTGAATAATTCAAGTTGGATTTGGGTTCTATGAGTTTTTCTAGTGGTTTTGTGATTTTTTAGTGGCTATTAGGTTTGTTTCTAGATTTTTTGGTTTGTTGATGGTTGTTCCTGGATTTCTAGTGGTTGTCCAATTGAAATTGGTTATTTGTTTGATGTTTGATACAATTCCTAATTACAAAATTTTCATTTTTAAAAAAACACAAAATTTAAAATTTGAATACAAACAGATAAATAAAAAAATTAAAAGTCTCAACCAAGAATAATCAACACAGCCAAAGAACATCATAAATCCAAGAGTAAAATCAAAATTTTGGGTTTTGGTTTGAGATTGCTTTTTTGGGTTTGTGAAGAAGAGTTTTCTATGGTTTTGCATTTAGTTGTTTAGAGAGAATTTATATGATTTTAGAGAGAGAAGATGAATTATAGAGAGAGAAGATGACTTGAAGATGAAAAAAATAAAACAAAAAACAAAAAAAGTAACATTTTTGGATAAAAATATAATAAAACAAATAATAAAGTAATTAAATGTCATATTTTAAACTTTAGGAGGTAAATTCAAATCACGTTACACCTCATGATATATTTATGTAATTTACCCTCTAAGGTAGTTGCTATTGCTACAAATAAGTACACTGATTTTATTAAGGCCATGAAAGCTCTTAACATAACTGGAATCGATCTAAGGGTGAAGAAATATTATGATGCCACATACTAATGTTTTTCGTGGACTTAACAAGCAATAGTTGTCACAATGTTCAATTGCAAAATTGGGTGATCAGCTGGTCTAATGAAAGAATTTCCCAAGCTTTGCCTAGAAAAACTGTTAGGTGATGATATACAAGATCTTAGACTTTCAATCATTTGATGAATTCATCTAGAATGTAGCCCCAGCAAAGAATAAGTTAAAAAAAGATGGTATTATGAATGTTGAGGTTGCTTCAAGGATCCATATGCAAGATTGGAATGAAGATAAAATTCCATGTTACACCATGCTTGGCCTTATTCCATATTCTGCCACCACTATAGGGATTTTGATTTTTAGTGGCGTTTTTTTTTACTGTTTAGCGACATTTATTAATGCCACTATAAGGTTTGCGGCGTTTGTGAAAAACGTCATGCAGAGTGTCGCTTATATACGTGTTACGATAAATAGCGATATTTTTAAAAAATGCTTCAATATTAACGACGTTTATATTTGAAACGTTGTCATTTTAGCAGCGTCTATATCTTTGAGATGCCGTTACTTTAGAGGTATTTGAATATGAAAATGACTTAATATTAGCGGCGTTTGTATCTTTTAGTCGTCGCTAATTTAGTGATATTTTTATAAGAAAAATATCGTTGCATTGACGGCATTTGTAACAGAAAATCTCGCTACTTTAGAGGCATTTGAATCTGAAAATGCTTCAATATTAACGGTATTTATATCTTGTAGACGTTGCTAATTCAATGGCATTTTTATGAGAAAAATGCTGTTACTTTAGTGGCATTTCTATAAAAAATGCCCATAACTAGTGACATTTACTGGAAAGAGCGTCGCTACTTATAGTGACGTTTTATGCTACAAACGCAACTAAATTATTCATTTAGCAGCATTGCTCAACGCAAACGCCGCCATTATATAAAAATATATATATTTTTTATTTTTTTATAATAAATTTTATTTTTAGTAAAGAGCTTAAATTCAAAAACTGAAATTAATTTTAACTTCATTCACGTTTAAATATACATCTAATTAATACAAAGTTTAATAATTAGTATAATAACATTCAAATATTTTTAATATATTAACAAAATACAAAATTAAAATGTATGAAATGGATGATTGCATATATTTTGCTGGCTACCAATTGATGAAGAAAAATTTTCACCTTGGTCACTAGCGTGCTCAAAAACCTACTGAATAATACCATACAATTTTTAACACTTCATTGTATACTTTTTTTATTTAAAAATTTTAATATTCACTAAATATAATACCTGAGTTGGTGGAGCACCAAGATCATTTCCTAAAAATTATTATTGCATAAAATTATAAAATGATCGAATCGATCATGCAACTGCTAAAATTTTGCACGCTCTAACTCTATTCTAGCATGTTATTCTTCAATTTTGGCACGCTCATGTTCTCTTTCTGTTTTTATTTACTGAAAATGTTGTTACATAGTTTGTAACTCCTTTCTCAATATTGAAATATCTCACGAAGATTGACTTGTTGAGAGTGTAAATTACAGAGAGTTATGTCCATAGTAGACAGATGGTGTTGGACCCAATCCAAGGCCTCGGACCCGTCCATGCTTTTCCTTTCCAGCAACTTCTATGAATATCCGATTTTTCATTTTTTGCATATTGAAAGAACTTTCAGATGCTACTTCAATATCAGCAGCTATTTTCTCTTTCATTTTTTCCTGTGAATTTGTCATATACAACTATCAAGTTTAATGATTAATTGATTATATGTTAAAAAGAGTAAATATTTATTTTATGTTAAAATAGAGGATACAAATTATCACAATTTCTTGTGTTTCGACATTCATGTAAGATCTTTTTTTTTGTGTTACACGAAAAAGTTTCACACATCTAATGTACCGCCTATCTCATTCTCTTATACAAAAACATATGTTATTTGATAGGATACATATCAACTGTAACTTATTTATGCATATCAATTATGGCAATCAAGTATTAAAATTTTGAATAATTTTAATCTCATTTATTTATGTTTTAGCCCTGTAACAACACAACAGTCTTAAACATACGCAAAGAATAAAACATTTTGGGCTTTCACACATATCGATCATGGAAACCAAATTCAATTATTTTTTTCCCGATTTAATATGAATGATTGAAGCCATTTAATATGTTGAAAGGCATCCAAAATTTATTTGTATATTTACCTTTTACATGTAAAAATATTCTCAAACAGACATAACTGACAACTTTTTCTTTCATATCAACCATAAAAACCAAGTTCAATCAATCGAACAAGCTTAATATCAAGTATTGAAGCTATCAAAACTGTTAAAATACAACAATAACAACAACCAAATATTAAAAGCGTAAATATACGTAAACAATAATTTTTCATACATATCATCTGTATAACTAAGTTTAAAACTTTCGATAAGTTTAATATCATATATTAAAAAAATCAAATCTATTAAAACAGAAGAATAAATGTTAATTTGCATATTTACCTTTTAACGATAGAAAAAATTCATTCATTAAAATAAGTTAATTATCATAAACTTATGATTTCTTTTTGCTTTCTTGCAAAACTTTTTGATCCACTTGTGTGGCTATATTTTTGTTGCTTTTTGCTACCAATCCCAATTTGTTCTCTTTCCTGTCATAAAAAATAATTGTGTATATGATAGAAAAACAAATATTACCAACTAAAACTATCAACACTTTCATCATTTCATTATATTATACAAAGTTATAAACTAGTATCTCTCTTTTTCTTAAGAACTAAAATCTAACCAATTGTTCATATTACCACCTAATCACATTACGAGGTAGATTTTGCATCATCGCCTCTACAGTAGTATTTTGATCAAAATACTTATTCTTTAAACTATGCTTATACTTTTTCTATTTCTTTCCCAATGACTTAAGCATAAATGAAGTTGGTATTTCAAGTATAAATCTTGACTGTAATAATACAATAAGAAAAGTTTGAATAAGTAAACAAAATGTAAAATAAAAAATTTGAATATATCTAATTAATTATATTAATACCTCAATAAAGTTTAACGCATCGACCTTAATTTCTTCTGGAACATTATGCCATGTTTCATAATGAATAGGTAATTTCATTTCATTACGGGCTAGCATGCCTAGAAATTCAGCCAATAATTGAGCCTTTTCACCAATTGGTTGCCTATTAGAGTTTGCAGATACTATAATACACTCATTAGGAGGTAGTGTAAACAATTCCTTCAAAGTTGTTCGACCTTTGATCCTCCGTTGACCATTGTTATCAACTGTAACAAATATAAAATATATTTGTAAAAAAGCAATACTTTTATCATTATACTCAAATTCTAAAATTGGAGTATATCATACCTGCATTCAAATTTAAAGCATAATCAATTGATGGGGTACTATCTAAACTTGGACCTCCCATATTGCTAGATCCAATATCAGTTAAAGGGTTAGAAGTGATAGAGTTAGATCCAACAGTATGATCATTTGCTTCTAAAGGATTTAGTTTATAGCCAATATCTACAGGTGCCACAGACGATTCTGAACTAATATCTCTGATATGTTTTTCTTTCAACCTACTTCTCCGTATTATAGTTTACCTACATCATAAAAGTAAATATAGAAAAAATATTAGTTCAGAAGATATATAAAGACATTGACAATTTAAGAAATCAAAACCTACGATATATAAAGAACATATCGATTTAATTAAATCAAAATATAATGTATGACTTAGAAGACAATAATTATACAATAATGAATGTGACATTATTTACATACTATTATTTACTACATTATGTCTTAAATACTCGAATTACAAATTATAGATGCACGAAATCATAGTTCGTAAATGTATAACATCTTTGCGAAACCACTGAGTGTAAGTACTGGAGATATTCTTATCCCATATCAAATAAGTCTCTAAGTGTGTTTCAAAGAACAACAAACCAACCCAATTCTTTCAGATCTTCAGAGTAAAATACTTGTTTGACTTTAGATGAAAATACATAAGGTTCATTGATGAGTTGTTGTCCAGTATGAATTAATTGAGAAAAATTCACAAGTGTAAATCCATATTGATCTTTCTTAAGACCCATCAACTATTCGCATAAGCTCAATTACATCGAAATAACACAACTTTTCACTTACCATAATAATCCAACTCAATGATGTCATTAATCATGCCATAATAGTCAACATTTTTCTCTAAAGGGTTTGTGTCCCTAGCACTAGCATAGCTAGTAGTTGATGAAGTCACAAAAACTCTTGAATTTTGTGTACTTCTAAATTTCTCATGAGATTTTGTGTAAAATCTAAATCCATTGATGATGAAACCTTTGTATCATTTCACAATCCGATTCAAGCCGTGTGAAAGACACTTCACCTTTTCACTAACAAGCCTTCCACTTTAAACCTATAAAAGTGGAATATATAT
Source organism: Durio zibethinus (assembly GCF_047325235.1). Lineage (NCBI taxonomy): Eukaryota > Viridiplantae > Streptophyta > Magnoliopsida > Malvales > Malvaceae > Durio > Durio zibethinus. The sequence continues at coordinate 3,892,490 of NC_143173.1, read as the reverse complement.
ATATGTTATTAATGTTATTTTTATCGTAAGCATTGTATGTAGATAAAAAATAATGGGAAGTATGGCATTACTTACAGTTGCTCCTAACCATTCATGAAAGTTTTCAGCAAAGAACTTATCAAGCTCCGAGGATTTGATCGTTAATAATATGTAGGATCTCTCATATTATTTCTATACTCACTGTAAAGCATCATGATAAAGTATTAACAATAAAAAACATAATAAATTATGCCTAATGTAATGAATAATTTTTTTGCTAAACAACTTACGTGCAAAACGATTCAATTGAGTCATGTTGAAAAAAACATATCGATGTGCTTGTGCCCAAGATTTGTCATCTAACTCCACCAATTCAGCTTTGTCTATGGGTTGTCCAAAACTTTGAAAAAGATAATTGTAGGTTGAGTCTGTATGCTGTATACCAATATTTCTCGAAAGTCTATTAAATCTCGTTTCAACATCTTCCAAATAACGAGAACAAAATGTCATACACTCTTCTGCTAAATATCTTTCAGCAATAAAACCTTCTGGATAGCTTTTGTTGCGATAATAAGACTTTAACCTCTTCAAAAACCTATAGCATAAAACATTAGTCATATGTTATTTTAAATAGATTTGCTTGATAATCAATAAATATGTAATCAATCTATTAATAAATAATACCTTTCAATTGGATACATTTATCGATAATAAATCAGTCTATCGACTTTTACTTCATATGAAAGATGGATAACTAAATACATCATAATAGTGAAAAAGTTTAGAGGGAATATCTTCTTTAAATGGCATAAAGTAATCGTGGCTCGATCTTGAACTTTGTCAAGCTCTTCCACATCATACATTTCTGACATAGAGATTTAAATATGTTACTCAATTCAATTACCACAAAAGTCACTTGCTTTGATATTGATGAACGTAAAGCAATTGAAAGTAAATCTTGCATCAAAATGTAATAATCGTGTGACTTCAATGAAGAAAGTTTTCGCTATTTCATATTCACTCATCTTGATATATTTAACGCATAGCTATCCAAAACTTTGATATTTTTTAAAACCTTACAAAACACATCTTTTTTAGCTTTAGAAATCTCAAAACAAGTAGCAGGCAATCGATATTTTTCATTTGAAAGCAACATCGGATGAAGGTCTAGTCGAATCTTCATATCAACTAAATCAAGCCGACTCTTTAAATCATCATTGGATCTTGTATTCATATTGAGAATTATCCTGACAAAATTTTCGTAAACATTATTCTCTATGTGCATCAAATCAAGGTTATGGCGTAATAAATTATATTTTCAATAAGGTAATAAAAAAATATGCTTTTTTTTTCACAACTCATACTCATTGGGGTCATCTGTTTCATCATCTTTTTCATCATTTTGAACATTAAGATCATCAATTTTTGTATGACTATCACCAACTTACGTAATACAAGGTTAGACACCTTCAAAGATGTCCCTCACTCTTTTCTTTGATGGAGTCATTTTTCTATATGCGAAATTGATATATTTTAACTTTGACAAGATATTAGACTCACTAATGGGTAAAAGCAATCTCTTCAACTCTTCAGTTCCATCAAAGAGATATTTTTAGAATCTAAATCGATGATTATCATTTAACCATCGATGATGTTCTATATAACAGAACTTCTTACTATTACATAACCACGTCGAACATGTTTGTGCAGCACAACATGGATAAGCATAACAACCTTTTGTACTTCAACTAGATAAATTTACATAAGCAAGAAAATCATTAATAGTTCATAATAAAGTAGCACGCATATTAAAGTTTTTTATTTTTAATGCATCATAGGTCTCGACTCTTTCTTATAACTACTTTAACTCTTTAATAAGAGGTTATAAATAGTATCTATATCATTATCCAAACTTTTTTTTTAAAATTATCATAGACAATATAAATGACTATTACTTCATAGCAATTCATAATGGTAAATTGTAAGGAATCAATACAACTGGCCAAATACTATAAGAAGTACTCATCATTTTGAACGGGTTGAATCCATCAGATGCTAGTCCAAGCACAATATTTTGAGGATCAGATGCAAAGTTTGGAAACCTAGAATGAAATGACTTTCATGCCAAAAAATTTGTATGATGCCTCAATGATCCATCATCCATCCACTTCTTATGATGTTACCTCATTGAATCTGTAGTTTTGAAAGACATGTAGATTCGTTGAAGTCTTGGTATTAATTAAAAATAGTGTAAAATCTTAACAGGCTTCTTTTTGACACATACTTCATCACCATCATCATTCAACCTTTTATCAAGATTTTTATCGACCCAACGAGAAATATCACACAAATGACAAGATTCTTGATTTTTTCTATCCCCATAATACAACATGCAATCATTGGGACAACTATGAATTTTTTCATATCCGAGACCTAAATCTTTTATCATTTTTTTTGATTTTTTATAAGATTATAAAACTTTTGCAAAAGAAAACATTTCTTTCATAAACTGTAATAATAAAGCCGGAGAGTTTTTCGTCCATCTACATAAGCATTTCAAGTGAAAAAGACAAACACAGAAAGACAACCTTGAATGCTTCGATCTTTAAAAAAGTTCTTCATTCATTTCTTCAAGCAACCTATAAAACTTTGATACTTTTTTTCTAGGTTGTTGGTCACATATACCTATCCCAGGTTCACCAAATTCATGCATTTAAACATTGGACTGATTAAATCCTTCATTTTCGAGAGAAAGATTATAAAAATTTTGGTTATGAATGTTAAAAGTATCTCGCAATATGCCTTCAATGTCATCTGTTATAAAAGGATCATGTTGGTGATAAGGAGTTTTTGATGTTAAAAGAATTGTAATGAAAAACTTTGACGGTACAGACTCTCCATGAAAATACCAATTAACATATCCTAATAGAAATCCAATACAAATTAAATGCTCATAAACAATTTGATGCATTTGCCACTGGATATTAGCATATTTCACACATGAGCATAATATCATATTATCTTCACTTGTATTCTCAAATACAAATTTAAGAAAATTTTTCACTCTATCTCTATACTGTTGACTTAGTCTTGATTTTTGCATCCAACTCTTATCCATTTATTAGTTGCTACATTATCAGACCAAATGTATATCAATAATTAATATGATAATGAACATGTACAATACTTAAGTTTACTATATTTTAAACAAAAGATAATAACAAGACCAGTACTTGCACAAAACAAAAACTCCTTGTTGTGAAGTAATTTATTAGTTACTAGATATTATGATTGTTAAAACTCTGCTGCTAACGTAGACAGTACCCAATAGTATTTGTAGTTGGGGTTGACATAAGGTGAAATAAGGTGGGTTTTGGTGAAAAAATTTTTCACCAAAAAGAAAATCGTAAATTACAAAAGCTGAAGGAATAGTTGAATTAAGTAAAAGCTAAAGTCAATAAGTAATAAATAGTCAAAATAAGGTTCTAAAAGATAATACTCGAATACTAAAAAGGAAAGAAATAGAAAGTAAATTGTACTTGGTCTGAAAAGAGAAATAGTATAAGAATGAAGATGAAGCTTGAAGTTGGTGATTGGATGCGCTAAGTTTGAGAAGATTTTTATTGGACAGGATTATGAAAAGCGTTTACTAACAAAAATGCCAACAATAATTTCCTCTCAAATATTTTGTGAATATATCACCTTGAACATATTGTCACATAAATTTTAACACGGTTATTGAAGGCGTATATCCAAGAAAGACGCCTTTAATAATTCATATCACAATTTGTAGATAATTAATGAAGGCGTTTAAAGATAATTAGTGAAGGCATTTTCTACGTTAACGGCTTTAATAATTTGCTTAACAAAAGTTTTTTGGATTATTAAAGGCGTCTTTTATTATGAAACGCCTTCAATATATCACGATGGTTATAAAAGATGTTTATTTGAAAATGCGCTTTCAATATACCTTTAAACTTAGTAATTCATTATTGAAGGCGTTTGCTAATAACATACGCTTTCAAAATTTTCTCACTAAAAATTTTGGGAATCATTAAATGTGTCTTCTACTGTAAAATACGTTCTATATACCGTTACACAAATTTTAACATAGTTATTGAAGACGTATATCCAAGAAAGACATCTTTAATAATTTCTATCACAGTTTATATATAATTAGTGAAGGCGATTGTAGATAACAACGCCTTCAATAATTTCTCTAAAAAAATTATTTCAGATTATTAAAGGCATCTTTTATTATAACATGCCTTCAATATACCACAATGGTTATGAAAGGCGTTTCTTCGAAAAGGTGCCTTCAATATACTTTTAAACTTAGTAATCCATTACTGAAGGCGTTTGTTAATAACAGATGCCTTCAAAATTTTTCCACTAAAAATTTTAAGAATTATTAAAGGCGTTTTCTATTGTAAAATACTTTCTATATACTGCCACACAAATTTTAATACGGTTATTGAAGGCATATATCCAAGAAAAATGTTTTTAATAATTTCTATCACAGTTTGTAGATAATTAGTGAAGGCGGTTACAGATAACAACGCCTTCAATAATTTTTCAAAAAAATTTTTTTCGGATTATTAAAGACGTCTTTTATTATAAAACGCCTTCAATAATTTGTTATAAACTTTGAAAATCCATAATTATTGAAGGTAATTTTTTACTGAAAATGCCTTTTATAATTTTTAAGAATTAGAAAAGGCACCTTTTTTTTTTATATAAAAAATGCCTTTAATAAGTTGGTTGGACAATTTTAAAGGCTTATAATTAAAAGCGTCTTTTTTTGTAAAAAACACCTTCAATAATTTCTAATAAATTTTTTAGGTGATTATTAAAGGCATTGTTCCATGGAAATGCCTTTAATAATTAATTTTATAATCATTTCCCTGCCTTGAACATAAGAATTTACAGAGGGCTAGTACACAAAATGATTAAAAGCTGCATTATTCAACCAAACAAACCAAACCCTTAAACACATTTCTAGCAGACCATTGGTTTCTTTCTTTCATTTGTCGTCATCGACCTTCAAAAAATCACGCTGTGAACCTTTGTTTTAATCGGTAAGTCTTTTTTTTTTTAGTTTACTGTATTATTTACAATATTCAATAGAGAATTTTTGTTTTTTCGATTCTTTAATATTGACATATGCATTTATATATTTTCATTAACATCACTATTAGCATAGTCATCCAAGATTCTATTCATTTTACAAGTATGTTGTTTCTATATAGTACGCATTAAATATTATGGTTTGTTAAACCTTGTTGACTAATATTGTATTATCGAATGGTATTGTATGATATTAGGGGTTTGAATCATATTTCATGCTGAATGGTTTGTTGAACCTTGTTGTCTGATATTGTTTTACTGAATGGGTTTGAATGAAGTTGGAGGGTTGAATCATATGTTGAATGGTGTTTCCGAGTGGTTTACTGAAGGGTGTGTATGAGCACATTGTTGAATGGTGTGCTAAATACTGTTTCTGTACATAGTATGGTATTGGTTGTATTAAATTAAGTATAATGATCAATTTAAAAAGTCATATTATGTAATTCGTATAATTATGATCAATATTAATGGTATTATAGACTCTGAACAATATCATTCTCCTTTAAATGAACATACAGAAGAAATAAATGTAGGCTAAAAAAGAAAAAAAATGGGCCCAAATAAACAAATCAAAGTGGCTGACACAAAAATTCATGTTGACTTCAATCAAAGTGGGTAGCTTGTGTCAGAAAGAGCTGTCAAGATGGCTACTCATATTGGAGCCATCGTCCGTCGAAAGATTTCAATTATGTACACCGATTGGTGATGAATTTCTGATGATTTAAAAGATGAGATATGACAGTCCATTGTGGTATGTTTATTCAACTATTTCGTAAAATTTGTTAAATGATCATTTAATTAAAATTCAATGTGTTGATACTAATTGTGTTAACTTATTTAAGAACGGTTCGATATCCAAATTGAGTGTAAAAAGATTGTGTTACAATCTGCTGGAAAAGCTTTCAGAGACTTTAAAAACAGACTGACAACCCAATATATTTTACCACTTGCTAGTGAATGTGATGTTTTGACTGTTCCACCTGCGGCATATGCAGATGTCATAAGTGTTAAAGATTGGACAAATTTTGTTCAATATCAACTTTTAAAAGATTTATTGGTATACGAACCCATTACCAAAATAGTCCAAGTTTATAAGTCTTTATGCAATATAGCCTTTGATTTTCATATGTGATTGACGTAATTTTTTGATTTTATAAAAAATCAAAGAACAACATCGAGACATTCGAGCCAAATAGTAATATCACCATCGGACAGTAAGAAAAGGATATGCAAATGTGAAGTATGAGCTTGTATGTATTCACACACTTGTTTTATACTCATTAATGAATATTTATGAACATTCATTTCATACATTTTAATTTTTTTATTGTGATAATTTAATAGGAATCAGTGAGCTCAAACACAAAAGTTTTCATATAGGATGTTTGGAAACAAGGACATCTACAAAAGGATGGATCCTTCGCAAATGAAGCAACTGAGAAAATAGTAAAAAAGATTATATGTATAGCTACTTTTTTGATATAATGTATGATTGACATTGTGGTTGTATGCATGAGTGTATACTAGCTTGTGTAGATTTGTTCTAATAGCCCAACTTATTATTGTCTTTTAGGATAATTATGCTGCCAAAGTAAAATCTAGTGAACTGATAACCCAATATGGTGAAGATCTTTTGTCTTTAACATGAGGCGCTAAAGACAGGCTTGGTCGGGTTCGTGGGGTTGGTAAATTTATCTTGCCATCAACGTATTTTGGTAAACAACCAAAAACTCCGTGAATGAGAAATGCACAATATAAAGCAATAATTGAGCAACAACAATAATAAAATAATGACCAAGAGCAACGCCTCAATGACCAACAGTAAAGACTCGCTACTTTGGAGTCCATGTTGGCAGCAATGCAGTAGGTTATGCTAGTAGCCCGACCTGATAGCATCTTTCCTGTACGAAAAGCTTTCGTTGTAAGTAAAGAAGCGATTCCATCATCTGCTACCACCTAAGAAGTATGATATTGTTTATAATTTGAATATTAATTAATTTATTATATTGATTGATTTGGTTTTAATACTTATATTTCATTAAATATTGTAGGAAGATGTTCAGACTCAAAGTATAACCCTTGCCTAGGCTTCCATGGATGAGTTGACAAAATATTCACTGAAGCATTTATCCGATGAAAACTTTATATCCATTGAGTCTGAAGAAGATTTATTTGATAAACAATCATTTTCTTTCATTGGTGTGGAAGAGGTGAAAGAATTTTATGAAATGGATGAATTATCAGCTGCTGAAATCGTTGCTTATATGAGGTTAGCTTATAAATAAAAATTTGCACATTCAATATGTAGTAAGTTAGTATCAGGGTGTAATACTAACCAGTAGTGTTGATTATTATCGTGTAGCTTCCTATATAGAGAGTTGAAGGGAGACAGCTGATGAACAAATTTAGATTCATTAACCCCAACTTCATTAGTGAACAGAGTGACACAGTCGTGTATTGTGCTAATCATGTGATCCTATGCATGAAAAAACCAACTGATTATTATTTGTTCTCGTATAATGCGTAGTAAGCTATATTCCAACCTTAATTACTCCAACCTATTCCATTCTATGATCTGATGTGTACTCCGAGTATATCATTGTTATTATTTTGCAATCGTCATTGGGTGCTTATTGTGATTAACACCAAATCCTTAACGCCATACCTTTTTAATTCTGTTAATCTAATGGTGATGCCTAACCTCGATATTCAAACTTTTATAAAGAGGTATTACAGTACTTTATTATATTATATATGTTATGTTTTTTCATAAGTAATTTTATTTATGTTTCCACTAATTTTTTTTCAATTTAAGGTAATATCTGCATTCAATAAAAAGATAAAGAAACCGAAATGGGTGTCATTACCAGTAAATGTGAAATATATTCTTTTAATACTGAATTTGTGTAGATAAATATTTTTTAAACCGACTCAATTTAATTTTCAAATACCTCGTCAACCCGATAATGTTGAATGTGGATATTATGTCATTCATTTTATGCGAGAGATAGTGTTACATGATTTTATGACTATACCATTCAAGGTTAGTATAAATTTCATAAACTTGTTATATATTCAAAAAAATAAAATGGTACATTATGTTCTCATTTCTTAACATTTACTTTTGATTTTTTTTTAGTGGGAGGGTAAAGAAAGCTTCACGGAAGAGGAGCTGGATGAAATTCGTAAAGAAGGGTGTGATTATGTATTGTCATTTATCAATGTTGATAAACCTTCAGGTTAGACATTGTTGCTTGAATGTAAATATGAACAAATTGTTATAATGTTTTTAACATGCCATGTTGAATGGAAACTTTAAGTTTGTACATTGGGGGTATTTGTTTAATATTATTGTTATACTTAATATGAATACACTATGTGTACTTAATAAATTACTGAGTACGATTATTTCAGAAAAGTATATTAATATGACAACGTTATTTGTTTTAATTTCGGATGTGTGGTCAATTTATTAAAATACAATAATGTTCATTATATAAATTCTAAAATGTAATTCATAGTATCAGTTATATAAACTAAATGTTTTCTGGGCATAAATATATAACTGACAGCGAACGTTTTTTTGGACATAAACCTACAACTGACTTCACATATATAATATCAAATATGTTTTTTTGATGCGATTAATGAAGGCATTTTTAGCAAGAAAACACCTTCAATCACCCCTAATAGAAACATTGAAGGCATTTTTTTTATCAAAATCTTCTTCAATAATCCCCTCAGAAAATTATTGTGTGAAATATTAAAGGTATTTTGGGTAAAAAATACCTTCAATAATACCAACTAAAAATTAATCGAATGGATTATGAAGGGCGTTTTCTTACGGGTAACGCCTTCAATAATCCATAACAAAATGTTTATGAAGGTATTTTTGGATATAGTCGTCTTCAATAATCCGATCATTAAAATTTATCGTTGGGAATATTAAAGGCGTTTTAAGCCAAAAACGCCTTCAAGCATCCCATCCAAGTTTTGTCTATGTAATATTGAAGGCGTTTTTTACAAAATCGCCTTTAAAAATCACAAAAAAAAATTTATTGATTAGATTATAGAAGGCGAGTTCAACAAAAAACGCCTTCAAGAATCAATTTCATACTTTTTCTATAGATTATTAAGGGTGTCTCTCCAAGAAAAACACCTTCAATATTCTATGCAAATTTTTTTAAAGTAATTGGTGAAGGCATTTTTTTCAAGAAAATGCCTAGAATAATCAATAAAAATAATCTGTGCAAAAACTCAAAAAAAGGTTAAAGGACGGATCGAACCAACAATCTTATGATAAACATCCGTACAATCCAAACAATTTGATAAGCTTAATATTGAATTTATTTTTGAACAAAATAAATTCAATAAGCCTTTGAAATTTTTTCGTCCAAATATTAAATGCGTTTCTTGTAGACAACGCCTTCATTAATCTCATATAATTTTTTATGACATGATTATTGAAGGCATTATCTGCCAAAAATATTGTGTGGTCACATACCAAACCTTGGGAATCATTTAAAAGAGGAATTTCAATTGGATCATTCTCATGTACAATGGATAATAGTTTGGTCTGTTACAAAGCATGATTTTCAGATTTTTTATCCTTTAGGACAACGATGCTTTAAAGAGGAAAGCATTGTTACATGCCACATTTGGATGAGTAAAACACAACATATCTAGTCATTTTATCTAGTTGTTAAGTAAGATTTAAAGGTAGTTTTTTTTTTTTGTCTAAAATTTTTTGGTATTTGATAACTACTTTGGATTCCAATTATTCTAGAGATGAACCCCATAAGAGGGATAAGTTCTCTCAGCGCTTATTTTCTCTATTCATAAGACCCGAAACCGATACTTTACTTAAGAAGAATCAAATTTTTTACCATTCGAACCAATAAACGTTAATGATTTGAAGGTAGTTAATATTAGTTAATCGCCAAATAATGTAAATGGATGGGTAAGTAAAAGGGAATGGCTAGCAATTGTGCCAGCACAAGAAAATTCCATATGCTCTCTCTCGTTGGTTACTCTTTCATTCTCTTTGTTTTTCTCTTCTCTTTTAAAAAACTATAAGTTTCTCTTTATTATTCTTTTTTTTCCTATGTAATTGAGTTTGCAGTTGTCTTTCTCTTTTTGAACTGCAAGACCATGTCATTTTTTTCAATTTCTTATTTTTTGAATATATTTTTATAAAAATAATACTGCATTAACTAAATAAAATAAAAAAGTAACATTTTCTAGGTTTTTCTCACAAGTTGAATTTTCTTTAAATCAAGAATTACAAGTATTATACAAGAATAATTTAAGTTGGTTCTTCATTTTTGGGTTTCATTTTTACTATGAAATTAAACTTTTGGGCTCTTATCTATGTATTTAATAATATGAAATTTTCATTTACGTGCTTAATTACAGTCGTTTCCTAGGCAAACAAGTTTATCGGAGGAATCAAGGCCACGACCTTAGTAGCTTTTTCCCACATAAGAGTGACAAAATCTTTATTTCCTAACAAAAGTAATTTTAAACTTATTTTCTTTAATAGGATACTTTCAGCCAATTAGTTTCATGTCATTTTTTCAATTTCCTATTTTAGATAAATAAAATTTGAATTCAAGGCAATGGATACTTTGTAATTCGATAATTATTATTAGTTTATTGAATTACAATTAAACTCAACCCAATCTTTTACTAAAAGGATTGAGCTGATCCTATTATCTATATTTTGAATAGATATATTTTTATTCAGATATACAAGATCTTAAATACAAAAATAAAATAATATATCTATTTTTATAAAAAATAAGATGATATTAACTAACTAAAATAAAAGGTAAAATTTTTAGGTTTTTCTCACAAGTTTAATTCTTTTTAAATTAAGAATTACAAGCATTATATGAAATAACCATGACAATAATCTAAGTTGGTTCTTTATTTTTGGGTTTTGTTCTTACTTTGAAATTAAACTTTTGGGCTCTTCATCTATGTACTTAATAATCTAAATGTGTTTTTCATCTACATGTTTAATTGCAATCGTTGCCTGGACAAACAAGTTTACCAAAGGAGTAAAGACCACAAACGCTTCGATCCTAAAGTCGATCAGATTAAGATTTGGGTATTGTTACCGCTCTTGATTTGCTAAGGTTACGAATGACGTTGGTAGTGGTAAATTGAGCCATATTGGTGTCGGATTAAAAGTTGAGATATGACTGTGTGGTGGTACTTGTTGATGATCTTGCAAGAAGTTAGGTTGCTCATTTTTGCAATTGAAAACAAGAAAAAGGTTAGTGTTAGAGATTACAAATAAGAAAAGAGAGAAGGGGTTGGCAAAGGAAAGATTGAGTCTTTCAAGGATTTATTTACTTTAATAGCAAGAGAGGAAAATGAGAGAAAGAAAGGTGGGATTGTGGAAGTGAGATATGTTAAGGTTTACCTTAAATCTCTTAATCCCACATTAAAAGTTAAATGAAATTATAAGTTGAGACTTTGTTTTAAATCTCACATGAAAAGTTTAGTAAAGTTATAAAGGTTTCCATTTGCAAATAAGACATTTTGATTTTAACTTGATAATCCCAAAATAGTTAGATAACAAGAAAATAGCTAACTGAGTGGACTATTAAAATGTTATAATTGGATTTTAGTTTAAGTTTTAAGTAAAGAATTTTTGGTGAATTTTCTAATTGCAAAAGTTTCATAGTTGTAAAGATTTATTTGTTAATGGACTGGATTTGGAATATGTCACGTTGGGTTGGGTCAAAATAAATATATTTGTGTATTTTTATTTTTGTTTTAGGCTTGCACTATTGTTTGTGTGTGTGGGTGCCATGCGTGATTGTTTTTTGACAAGTAGTTTCAGAGCTATTATGATCTTAATAATTGGTATCAAAATCGGGTTTGAAACTTGTGGGTTAGTCGGTATCAGAATGAAAGTTTAAAATATAAGAAAAGATAAGTTTAAAAGAGCTCTAGTTAAGGGAAGAATTTAAGTTCATGTTTTAATATATCAGTTTGTATGAAGCATGAAGACATAAAAAAAGATTATTATGACACTTACATTACATGTGAAGTCAAACATATCTAGCATGAAAATTAAAAATTGATGGAATTTAAGTCTAAGTAGAGATTGTTAGGAATAGTGACCAAATCCAATAAAAAATTTGTTTAAAATTGGTTAACTATTGCTTGATGGATAAAAAAACTTGCAAAAGAAAAGTTATAAGAGGAAATTAATTCTTGATAGGCAAGCTAATATGCTTATAAACATATAAAGTCTCTGTAAGGTTAGATAAAAAAAATGTAAAAGACTTTTAAGATTTTATTAGGTAGACACCTTATAGGACTAAAAAAGTTGAGAGCGTTTTTATGGGTGTATATGAAGAGAGGGTCCACATAAATATAGTGCATGGATGCATATGGATATATGTTTATTTGGGTTAAGAATACTTTATAGGACTAGAAGATAATTAGAGGGTCTATGACTATTGATTGTAAGTGAAATTGATTTGTTGATGTGTTTGTAATTCTTTACAATTAGTGAATTTTTTTTATCTGTGAATGTAAGCCGATTGAGCTGAACCACGTTAAATTACTATTTCTTGGTGATTGATTGATTGTTTAATTTTGCTTTCATTGGCTTAAATGTTATTAAACAAACAACTCCTAATGAATTAACCATTCAAGCCAGCAAAAGTATAATTAAACAATCAACTAACTACAAAAGAGATAACAATTTAACGTAGTTCAACCTAACCTGTTTATGTCTATAAATGAAGAAAAAAAATCTACTAGTTGTAAAAAATTACAAACACATATAAAATCAAATACTTATAATCAATATCCATAGATATTTTCATTCTTCTCTAGTCTTATGAAATATTTTCAACCCAAACAAATATATACATAAGTACACCCATGCACCATATCCATGTGAACCCTTTTATTCTCCTTTAGTCCACTCAACATTCACACTCATAAGAATCTTATCTTCTCTAGTCCTATGAGGTGTTTATCCTATAAAACGTTTTAAATTTTTTTATCTTTTTCTTATACCTAACCCTATGAAGATTTCATTAATTTATAGTTAACTTAACTATCAAGAATTTCTTTCTTCTTAGATTTCTTCTCCTATAAGTCTTATTATTCCTAAATTAATACTAATTAATCTCAAATAAATTTCATATAGGATTTAGATTAATGACAATCCATTACTAAAAAAATAAAGAGGAGTTTGAAAAAATAAAGACAATCCATTATGAAATTAATAAGATAATTTTAAATAATGAAAATTAATATTGAAATAATAAAAATTGTAAGTGAATAATAGTATAATATTAGTAAAGTTATAAAGGACTTTATCCTTATAAATAAGATATTTTGATTATAATTTGGTAATCCCAAAATAATTAGGTACCAAAAGAATAGCTAAGTGAGTGTGCTATTAAAAGGTTGTAATTAGATTTTAGGTTAAGTTTTAAGTAAAGAGTTTTTAATGACTTTTCTCATTCCAAAAGTCTCACAGTTATAAAAATTTATTTGTTAATAGATTGGGTTTGGAGTAGTCACTTAGGGTTGGGTCGAAACAAATATATTTGTATATTCTTATTTTTGTTTTAAACTTGCTTTATTATGTCTGTATGTGGGTGCAGTGTGTGATTGTTTATTTTTTGACAAGTGATTTTAAAGCTATCATGATCCTAACAACTAGTATCAAAACTAGGTTTGAAACTTGTGGATCAGCTGGTATCAAAATGAAGCTTCAAGACATGGAAAAAAAAAAAACCTAGAAGAGCTCAAGTTAAGGGAAGAGTTCAAGTTCATATTTTGATAGATCAATTTGTATGAAATATGAAGACATAAAAGAAAATGATTACAAGATTTACATTACAAGTAAAGTCAAACATGTCTAGCATGAAAATTGATAATTAATGGAATTTGAGTGAAAGTGAAGATTGTTGGGAATAGTGACCAAATCCAATAAGAAATTTATTTGAGATTAGTTAAATATTGCTTAATGGATAAAAAGACTTGCAAAAAAAAAAAATTTTAAGAGGAAACAGATTCTTGATAGAGAAATTAGTATACTTCTAAATATGTGAAGTCTCTATGGGTTATGTATGAGAAAAAAATATAAGAGACTTTAAGGTTTTATTGGGTAAACACCCCACATAGGTATGATGCATGGGTGCATATAGATACTAAAGGAAAATTAGAAGGTTTATGAGTATTGATTATGAATGAAATTGATTTGTTGATGTATTTGTAATTCTTTACAATTAGTGAATTTTTTTCTCATTCATAGACGTAAGCTGGTTAGGTTGAACTATGTTAAATTATTATATCTTGTGTGATTAATTGATTATTTAATTTTGCTTAGATGTTGTTAGACAAAAAAAGCCTAATGAATTAACCATCCAAGCCAGCAAAAGTATAATTAAACAATCAATTAACTACATAAAAGATAACGATTTAATGTGATTCAACTTAACTGACTTATATCTATGAATGAGGAAAAAAAATCTACTAGTTATAAAAAATTACAAATACACATTAAATCAAACACTCATAATTAATATCCATAGGGCATCGCATTTTCCTCTAATCTTATAAAATATTTACAATCCAAACAAATATATACTCATATATACCCATACACCATACCTATATAGACCCTTTCATTCTCTACTAGTCTACTCAAACATACACATTCATAATCATATTCTAAATTTTTTCTAGTCCTAAAAGGTGTATATCCCATAAAAACTTACAACTTTTTTTTTTTTATCTTTTTCTTATATCTAATCATATGAAAATTCTACTAATTTGTAACTAATTTGCCTATCAAATTTTTTTTTCTTCTTAAGATTTCTTTTACTGCAAGTCTTATCCATAAAATAATACTAATTAATCTCAAATAAATTCGTATGGTATTTTTAAATTAATCATAACAAGATAAGACAATCCATTATTAAAAAAATAAAGAGGAGTTTGAGGTTAAAGAATTGAAAAAAAAAAAAAGCTAAAAGAAATTTAATGAGACCTCAAAAGTGTATGCTTGAGAAAAATAAATATATTAAAAAATTAAGGAGTAAAAAAATGTGACATGACAATAATTTGTCTTAGACTATCTCTTTAACAGAAATAAGTTAAAAATTATCTCTATTAAAAAATAAAAAATTTAAATTATCCCTCACAAAAAAAAAAAGAAGAAAAAACAAACCTCCTCCAAAGGAACCACTTCTTAAATTCCCTTGCTTGGTTTTGTTTGGTTCCCGAGAATCGGCAAGAGAAATCAAGTTAAACAAAAACTAGAATTTTCAGTGTCAGATTCTTAACTGATTGGCCCTAAAAAAACCATTTTCTGTCAAGAAATAGAAAATTTCCCCAATTTTCTTCAAATTGTTGAGTATGAAAGTTTATGGAAATTACTGTATATATTAACTGAAATGAAATAAATTTAAAAAAGTGCAGATCTACGTTGTGGAAGAAAACTGCTACTAACAATAACTTTGGTTAATGCCAATGCTCACCAAGTTACTAACAATAGCGATGGAAGCAAACCCTTCAAAATCTTCGTTGGTTATAATCCACGTCAAGATCTAGCGTATGAGGCCTTCATTCGCTGAAGGGGATGAGTTGGTGAGGATCGTAACCAATGTTGTTAATTTTACTTTCGTACGGATAAAAATGATATATTTAAAGGTAATTTTTTGTATTGAATTTGATATCGAGTTGAAAGTTGAATTTATTTAATTTTTTATTATAATTTAATTTTTTATATTTTACTTTTTAAAATTAAAATTTATAAATATTTCAATTTTTTTTAAAAAATTTATATTCTCTCTTTAAAATTTAATAATAATGAAGCTAAGATTAATTTTTTTTATTTTTATTTTAAAATTTACATGAAAAAAATTATTTTTTAAAATATTATACGATCATACTAAATGTTTAAAAATATCATAATAAATTAATGATATTATTTTTTATAATTTTAAATTTATTTATTCAATTTTTAAAATTATTACATATTTTATTTTATAAATTATTAAAAATATTATTATGTATAAATTTATATATATTTATAAATATATTTACACTAAATTAAAAAATTTAAAATAATATATTAAAATTAATATTATATTTTAAAAAAATCAAATAGTTCTAACACCTTACTTGGGAAATTACCATGGTTGGGCAATGATTGATTTCCTTTACTTTAGCTGATATCAAGGAGTTAACAGAGTTGCCAGATGATAAATACGCAGTCATGTCACCTGTGTTCATCATGATTATTCCCCGAAACACATCACGAAAAATGAATGATTTTCATGAAAGATGAAGCTTTGAGCAAAATGGAAATCATGAAAGCTGAGTGAAAACAAATAGTTGAAACCGAAAAGCATAAAGAATAAAGCAAAATATAAAGAAAGAAAAAGATAAGATGCTTATTTGGCATAAAAAACATCATTTTGAGATATAAAAATAAAATATCTTATTACAGATATTAGAGAATATAAATTTTATTTTATTCTAATGGAAAAAAAAAATCCTAAATAGGGATTATTACAATAAGTACCAGTCATACTTAATCATTGCAATAAGCACCAATCATCATTAAAACCCTTTTACTATAATTTTTTTTCCTAAAATCAAATGCCATCTTTTTTTTTTTAAACAAGTTCTTGAAAATATAAAATGAATTTATCTCCCAGAAGCTAATTTTATTTTTCAAAGTGAACAAATCAATAAAATTATAATGTGAATATGCCACATTCAACATTTTAATCCAACTTTACAAAAA
This sequence comes from Durio zibethinus, assembly GCF_047325235.1. Lineage (NCBI taxonomy): Eukaryota > Viridiplantae > Streptophyta > Magnoliopsida > Malvales > Malvaceae > Durio > Durio zibethinus. Next base: position 3,875,587 of record NC_143173.1, on the reverse strand, counting down.
AGATGTTTTTCTTCAATAATGTGTACACATAAATTTAAAATAAAAAATTTTAAATAAGATCATAATTTCAATTTATCAAAAATGAAGAATACATATTTTAAAAAATTTTAAATAAAAAAATTTTACTTTTTTTCTTCAACAATAATTCTTGATCTTAATGATTATATAGTTGGAAACTCATTTGGGATGGCTAAATTCTTCGACACAATCAAATTGAGAGGAGACGAATTTTTTTTTATTATTATTATAGGCTTTGACTTTTATATGCTCATTAAAAAAAAAAAAAACATTCTCTTTCATTTTCTGTAAAACTTTCAGAGCCATACGACAGATGTGTTAGATCAATATGTTTTTTAATTAATTTAAATTTTGAAGTAAATAATAAATTTATTAAAAAATTTGAAATATAATTATAAAAGTACATCAATTAAAAAATTAATAATAAGTTTGAATCACCCAAATAAATAAATAAATAATTTGTTCTTTATGCCAATAATAATAATAATAAGACGCAGCCACCTAAAGCAAAAAAAAAAAAAAGTGCAACTTTTTACAGCTTAAAATTCCTCCTATCTCTTTTTTTTTTTAAAGATTGAAAGGAGATTTTTTTTTTTTTTTTGGTTTAGGGATATATTGATTGACATTTAAAATTTCAATAAATTTTAATAAATAATGATTTTAAAATACATAAATAGAAAAAAATTAAAAGTAAAAAATCTATTAAAAATCAAACATGAAATACTCCTAATAAAAATAAAATAAAAAATTATAAGGTACAAGAAAATCAATAGTAAAAAACATTAGTATTATAAAACTAAAAATTTCAATAAATTTTAACAAATAATAGTTTTTAAAATATTAATAGAAGAAAATTAAAAATAAAAAATTCATAAAAAAGTTAGACAACCAAAATTAGAAATCCATAAAAATTATGTAAACAAAAGCTTAGTTTGTTTAATGTAATAAAATTAGGAGATATAGATTTTAAATTTATGTAAAAAGATTTAGCATTTATTATAAAATATTTAAAAAATATATATGATATATGATATGATGATTGTGACTTTAAAAAAAAAAAACAGATATAATTCAAATAAGCCAAAAAAAAAAGGTGTTAACATAGTATAATTGATACATGAGATTAAGATGATACATAAAAAAAAAAAAAACAATGCGTTGTTTTTTTAATTTAATAAAAATAATACATTAAATAAAATATTTTTATTAACAGTAACACTTCTTAAAATGCAATATTCACACGTTAATAGGATTAAAAGAAAATATCCTTAAAAATATATGAAATTATATAATGATATCATTATATCTTGTGATATGAAGATGTTTGATAGAATCGGTAAATGGTAATTTAAAATACAGCACATGTAATATCATGATAAAAAAATGATAAAAACAACGAATATAGATTAAAATTTTAATAAAATTTATATATGAAATTAATAAAAATTAAAAACAGTTTTAATTGGTATGTTTTATATTGATATAATTATGATTAATAATTTTTATATAAAATATATTATAAATATATAAATTAATAATATTTTATTTGATATAAATACACGAATAATTAATTTTAATATTCTAAGTTTATACTAATATAAAATTTTTTGACGTATTTAAGTTTGTTTTCCTCCACTCAGTTAATTTGCAAGTTTGTGGGTAAACCAAGGGCACAAATTTGTAAGTTTGTGGGTAAACCAAGGGCACAAATGTCAAAGTACCCATGAAATAGCAAACCCTCACATTCCTCGAGCGTCACTCTTCAATAGTCCACACAGTCTTTCCACATTATTCCATTCCGTTCGTTCACTCCGTCGACTGTTTCCTGAATTCCGACGTCCCTCCTTCCCCACCATTCTTCTCTTTTTTATCCTTCACACACTCCCAGAATCATCCGATTGCCACCACCGTAACTGAACTAACAAGAACTATAAATAAATGACTTCCGCGTTCCAAACTTCCTACTCCCCACTCCCCTACTTCCTTCGCACGGGCCTATTCTCTCCTTCACCAACTCCACGCCTTTCTGTTTCCTTCCCTTCCTCTTACACCCGCACGTGCCAATCCCACCCACGCTCCATGTCGACACCCGCCAATGCGTCTGCCTCGACCACCTCCGACGTACGTGCGTTGCAGGATGGAATAGCGGAGTTTTACGACGAGTCGTCTGGTCTTTGGGAGGACGTTTGGGGTGACCATATGCACCATGGCTTTTACGACCCGGATTCGAATGTTTCTGGTTCAGATCATCTATCCGCTCAGATCCGAATGATCGAAGAATCGCTCCGCTTCGCTGGAATATCGGGTTCTTTTTTTTTAACTTTTATTCACGTGTCGCGTTTTGCACAGTTGGTTTTATGTGGAATTTAAGTTATGTGGTCACAAATATCGTTGTCAACATCAGGATTTAAAGAAGAGGATCTTAATTCTCCAGCTCGCTTGACTAAAAGGCGGCTATTTAAATTTGGTTTTTTTTTTTTTTTTAATTTTTTTAAAGGTGGATTTTACCGAAGTTGGTCTACGATTTAATTCAATTGATTATTAAATTATATTTAAGAAAGTAATATTTAATTAAATAATAATATCTATAATTTTTTTATTTTTTAAAAAAATTAAAATTAAAATTTCATCATCTACAAATTTAATTTCTTTTTTCAATTTTCCTTTAAGTCTTGACCAAAAAAACTGCTATTAATTTATGATTAATTAATTAATTTTTGAAATAAATAAAAATTAATTAGAATAATTACTGTGTAAGTAGGTCATGTTAATTCATGATTTCTGGAAAAATTCGTTTAAACTTTAATTGATTGAACCTTAGTGCTTTTGTATAAAACTTTCTTTATGCTATGTTTGTCTTATTTATTTTGATGATAATAGAGAAAATATATTTGACTTATTTCAATTTTTTACATAAATCCCTCAAAATACGCTTTAAGTTTTGATTTCCATTCAAATAAATTCATTTGAATGCAAGTTAAAAATTAAAAATTTATTTGAGCGTAGTAAAAATTTAAGAATTTATCTAATTAATGTGAAGAAGTTCAAAATCTCTTGCTAAAAGATATTTTAAGTTTTAGAATCTTGATTTAAGTGTGGTTGTCATTACCTTAATACCGCTTAGCTTTCATAAGCTTTAGATGGAATAAATCTAACAATTTATATATTATTGTCATTTTTATTTTGTATCAAATACATGTAAAATATAAAATTATATGTCAAATATAAAACATATTTTTAAATTTTGTTAAATTTTATATGATTTTTATCAATTTTAAATAATGTTATTTTTTGTATTTTTTTCATATATTTTCATGTCATATCTAAAATTTATCAAATCTAACATTGATCTAACTACTTTTTTAAAATATAATTAAATGGAATTTTTCATTAAAAATAAATTTAAAATTGAAATTAAACCTAACACTAAACACAATGTTATTATTAAAGATTAATCGTCTGTCTCCATTCCAATTCGGGAAGTTGCTCTTTTGGTGAAAGTTTAATTGATTGTCACCTTCTTTTGGTGCAACTTTAATTGATTGTCGCCTTTTATTTTACCCAAGGAGAAAAAGTTGATTGTCTCTATTACAAATATGTTTTATGTGGGTTCCCCGTGAATTTTTTTTTTTTAAAGGCTTCTAACATATGCCTAACTTAGTTACGGCTTATGATTATTGTTGTTATTTGTTAGTATTATTATTTTTTTCTTCTCAGAATAAATGATACAAAAACTTGTTTGAATAATTGGATTGGAAAAATATCGTAAAAAATTTAATATTTAATTCAGTTAATTCATATAAACATTCTTAAAAGATGACATTTAATAGGATTTAAATTTAAACATCTTTTATTTTTTATTTTTAGAGTACAATTTTTTTTGTATAAAAAATATATTGTTAAGAATTAAAAATTAAAATGTGAATATTCTTTTAAAGAACAAAAAAATTATGTTTATACAAAATAATTATGCTAAAATCGGTAATCTTTAGGGGTAATTTTTTTTTCGATCAAGTATAATTGCTATGTTTTCTAGTAACTTTTTTAGAAGCAAAATGTAAAAAAGATCAAGACGTGAAAGCAACATCCAAAGATAGTCTTAATTGATTGCTGTAAATTGATATATTTCATTAGTTTTGTGGCGATGTTTCTTTACCTTGTCATGATTGTTTCATTTCATTCCTGTAAATTCAGATTTTTATTGTTTTGGTAACAATTAGATCATAGCAACATTGGCAATTGAGAGAGTGGTTAATTTCTGTTTACTCTCTTCTTCTTGACGAATTTAGTTTAATCATATCCTATTTGGTCTCGGGCTCAGGTTTAGTATGAGTTCAACATGGATGCATATGTTTAAAATGCCTTCATTGACACACAGATTCTTAATTTTTTGTATGGTATTTGTGGAAATAGAGAATAGGATTTTTTTTTTTTTTTGTTTACAAAGGAAATCATAACTTATGATAGGAAAAGAGATGGAATTTGAATTTTGCGCAGACGAATGCCAATGTCCTAAGAGTCACTATTTGATCTAACTGAATTAAGTTTCGGGCTCAAGCAAAAGCAATAACAGTAAATATGAAAACGTGTTGATCTATAGATGCCCTTGGTCCTTGTTGGCTGGTACTGTGAATGAAGATAACTAACAATTGATTTTACCTCTGAATTGGCTTTCAGAGGACCCAGCAAAGTGGCCCAACAGATTGGTTGATGTTGGGTGTGGGATAGGAGGCAGCTCTAGATACCTAGCAAGGAAATATGGGGCAAAATGCCAAGGCATTACTTTGAGCCCTGTTCAAGCTGGAAGGGCCAATGTTCTTGCTAAAGCTGAAGGACTAGCTGACATGGTATGTGCATAACTCTCACAGTTTGCTACATTTCAAGCCCTTATCCTGTCGTTTTCAGTTGATAACGTGATTGTTTTTCTCCATGCCAAAAACATGTTTATGCGGTCTTTGCAAATATTTAGTTTTATTAATTGAATGATGGCTACTACATACTGCAGGTTTCTTTTCAAGTTGCAGATGCTTTGAAGCAACCATTCCCTGATGGGCAATTTGATCTAGTTTGGTCTATGGAAAGTGGAGAACACATGCCTGATAAAGCTAAGGTTTATTTTGTCCCAATTAATATGTTTTGACTTGTTGAGTTGCATGGAACTCTGACAACGACGCTTGAATTTCATGTTAATTTCCCCCCTGCCTCCAAAAAATGGCAGTTTGTAAATGAGTTGGTGCGAGTTGCAGCTCCTGGAGGGACAATAATAATAGTTACATGGTGCCATAGGGATCTTGGTCCCCATGAAGAGTCTTTGCAGCCATGGGAGAAAAAGCTGTTAAACAGGATATGTAATGCTTACTATTTACCAGAGTGGTGTTCTACTGCAGATTATGTCAAATTACTTCAGTCCCTATCTCTCCAGGTAATTACTTTCTTGAATAGGATGAAAACCTCTTTCAAATTCAATATTTCATTTAATTCAAATGCTTGTAAAACCTTTTGATGAGATATAATAGTTGACTTAATTATGACGAAAACAAACTAGTTAATCGTGCCAAATGACTGATTAAGGCTTGATTTGGACGCATGGTGGGAGGATTCCCACTGCAACGTAGGTGCCGTTTTATGACTAGACCCCTAATCCTGATCAGGTCTAAAACTGACCTGAATGTTTTTGAACGTTCATATCTGTGTTGTCACGTCTTGCTTCACCGGGTTAATAAGTTAATTTTTGCAATACTTGTAACATATAATCAATTCGCAAGCTGCAATGCAGGATATAAAGGCTGCTGATTGGTCTCAGCATGTTGCCCCATTTTGGCCAGCAGTGATACGCTCAGCATTAACATGGAAGGCCTTCATATCGCTGCTACGTAGTGGTAACTAAATCTAGCACTAACAGGTGTATAGTCTCAACAGTGATACTTTTCTTGTTCTTGATTTTGCTCTTATTGTGAGTTGACTAGGATTAAAAACCATAAGAGGTGCGTTGGTGATGCCATTGATGATAGAAGGGTACCAGAAGGGTGTGATCAAGTTCGCTATCATTACCTGCCGGAAACCTGAGTAAATCACTAGGATAACCAAATGTTATCTGTTTGACAAAGTACTAGATTCTTAGTTTCAGTTATCAAAGTTCAAATCCTTACAATCTCATATATATATATACATACATATGTGTATATATATATATATATATATATATATAAGATAACCAAATGCTTGGAGTGTATTGATTATGCTGCATTCAATCTTGGTAGATGGTGGAGGAGGATGGTGCATTATCTGAAACATCCAATATTTTACAGCGGTCATAATTCAACTTGAAAGTCATGGTAGGGGTGTTTCTGTCACCCCAATTGTTTACATTACAAGTTTACAAAAAAGTGAGATTCAAATATTGTAATATTTTCATCGATAATAAAAACTTCATTCAGGCTTTTTTTTTTCTACCTCGTGCGGTCTGTACCTTAATAGAATCTCCCGAGAAAAATTGTCGTCTTAATCAGTTTATTTTGGAGCTATGGGACTAGTGGTCCTCTAAGTTTAAGTGGGGGAAGGATTTTCAACTTATAGCTGTGTTTTATGACTAAATCTAAAGATGAATAAAATAGCATATACACTACGATGGGAGTTCTTTTACCATGCAATATCCAAAGGAATTCTTTAATTTTCGACCAAAAATCCTATTGAAACTAAATCTTTTATTAATTATTTTCAAATTAATTGCTTATTTCCATATGTTTAATTAATACAGGAAGAGATTTTCCTAATGAAAATATGAAGTTCTTCGACAAATTAGAATTATGAGACATCGGTAAACCTGAAAGTTGTATGCAGACGTATATAGAGTTAACAGCAGACTGAAATTGGAGGCTTGTCAGTGTAGGATAAGGATTTGTGTAGATTGTTTTGGGTAGATTTTATAAAAAAGGCAGCAAAAAAACAACAAAGAAAAAGATAATATCTTAACAGGGAGTCCCAACTCCCAAGTAATTTAATTTCCCAAGAAAAAAAAAAAAAACATGCAATCCTTCTCTTGTGAGTGCAACAGGCATAAGCTTAAAACTTTTTCGTTCCTATCTCCAGCTTCATTGAGCTTCGTTTCCTCAAAATTGAAAATTAAGTTCAATTATTAGTAAGTCAAAATCAAATATTTAAATTAAATTTAATTAATTGATGTAATATTTTTATTCAATTAGATTTGATTATTAGTAAGTCAAAATCAAACATTTATTGAACATAAGATTTAATTCAATTAATTTATTAAATCATTCTTAAAAAATACTATTAAATAAATTTAAGATTTAAATTTTAATATTTATAATTTTTTTATCTTTAGGCTTTAAACTTTATACATTGTAATTCAAAAAATTAAGCTAAAAAATCTTTTATGAATTAAAGTAATTATTATTTTAAAGCATCTATTTAATAATTAATTTTAATAAAATAATTAAAAATATTTTAATAAAATATTTATCAATTATTTAATTCAATCGATATAGAATTTAAAATTCTATTATCAGTTTATAAAATAATTTTTTTATTCTATACAACTCGTAATTAAATTTAATTTACTTATAAATAGGTCTTTTACAATAATTAAAATTCAAGTTAATTTAAAAATTTTTATGTCGAAATTTAAGAGTGAGATAAAGATTACATGATACAAGTTTAAATTTTTCTGATTTTTTAATATAAAATAATGAAATTGATAAAAATTTACCATTATATTAATAAAGTATCACGTGCAATATCTCAATTCTTAAAATATTTTTGTCCAAAATCAACAAAATTAAAAGTGAGAGAGCCAAATTTTCATTCAAAAAATATGTTGAAAAATATTTCATTTTTATTATTTTTGTCTAAAATTAAAAAAAAAATCAAAATATAATGATTAAAATTCAATAAAATAAAAATTTTCAACTAATTCCCTCAACCGATCAATCAAATATATGGTTGGTGCCTCTAACCTGACCGATTTAATCAATGCTTTCAATTTTTTTTTTTGAAGATATAATTAATGCTGATTTAATCTTTCTAACATATCATGATAAATAACAGTAATTCATGGACAAAACAATGGTCAAATATCAACATTAATCTTTATCAATTTTTTTCTACAAGTTCAAAATAATTTTTGATATATAATTTTTTTTCTACTTTTGCATTCAAATATAATTTAATTCAAATATAATGTACTAAAAATTTAAATAAATCATAACGTATTATAAATTTATAGATTAAGGGCATGTTTGATAAAGTATTAAAAATTTTTAATTTTTTAAAAATTTAATCTTTAATATATTTGATAACTCATGATAAATCATTACCCAAAACTAACATTTAAACAGAAACAGACGGAAAAATAAAGGCCAAAACGACACGCGTCGTATGACGTGGAAAATTCCATATTTTACATTAAAAATTTTATTTTTATTTTCTAGTTGAAAAAAAAAAGAAGAGGAAAATCATGTACCAGCCAAAACGTGCATTTAAAAAACCCTCTGTTCTTGTCATTTCTAGAGAGAGAAAGAGGCAGAGAGTGAATAGTGACAGAGGGAATCACTTATTGAAAACGACGCCCTGTTAGACTTTCAGGAGAAACTTGGTTGAAATGAACCCTAATTTTTCTTGAATGAGGTTTGTTTTTTCACTCATCGATTTTTTTTTTCTTTTGCTTCAGTTTTTTATCGATATCTTTTGTTAGTGATTAATATTACTCGATTAAGTTATAGTTTTCTGTATGATGTAATGTGAGCTTTATTTGTTCGATTGTGAAGCCATTTTCTCTTGAAGCAATAACTAAGAGAAGGGGAGGAATGAAAATGGAAGGTTAAAGATTTAGTTGAGGATTTTTTTTGTTTAAATTGTTCAGGAATTTTATCGAAAACGTTTAGGTTTTAGCAATACTTGGACTTTTTTAATCAATTCTTGCGGGGTTGAGAGAAATGTAAGCTGAGTTGTAAAAAATGCATGCTTGGGATTTTATAATGTTTTTGGAATTAGAACATGGCCTTTGAATTATCAATTTATCATTGCATTTGGTCGTAAAATATTGATTTCATTGCATTGTTTGTTATTCAGCTTGTTACATAAAGTAAAGCACGATGAGAATATTGTGACTATGTTATTCAAAAGGTTTTTGTTTTATGATATTGAATCAATTCGCTGTGACAAAAGCTCATCTTTAAAGAGCTAGAGATGCCTTGTCACTATGCAGCAATCTATCAAAAAGTTTATAATGTTTAGAAAGTCTGTGAGATATGTGGAAGGTGGATATTGATTTGTTATTTAAACATCCAATTGCTCTCAAATTTAAAGTCATGGAATATAAGTATTTTACATTAATGTATTTAATTTCACGTTCAATTCATGAGACCCCTTTTTTTCTTGTGAAGATAGTGGACTTAGTAGAACTTATGGCTTTCTTGATGCAATTTCACCTAAGTTCTGTTTTACTTGGATAGTTATGGCATTTGGGTGCACTGTAGGTCATATTTTGATGATTCAGAGTTTTCCCCTCTGACCCCTCACTTGTTCTTAAAATGAATACAAGAGGTGGCCAGGTATCTAGGGGTCAGAAGTCAAAAAATTTTCAGGGTGAGGGGCCAAATTGGATTCTTATTGCTGGTTGTGCCTTGCTGAGTACCTTATCTATCCGCCTTGGTTACAAACTGAAGCAGGCTCTTGAGACAAAACAACAGGACAATGCTACTATTAGCTTGAAAGGTATACTAGTATCTACTGCTCTAATAATTTGTATTGAATACATAACTGTTTATAAGTTTAGAGTCTGTTACAGGGAATGGAACTTCTGACAGGAGGAGATCATCGGGTTGCCATTTACACTCAAACATGTATTCATTTACCCAAGAAGATGATGATTGTTTCAACTGCATTTCAGGTGTGATTTGGCTATCTTATAATTTGAGCTGTCCAAAGGTTATATAAATAAATAAATGTGTGTATATATATATATATGTATATATATATATATATACATATATACGTATATATATGTGTGTGTGTGTGTAATTGCTTTAGTTTTCACCTGTCTTTGCTTTTAGTTTGGATCTTTGGATTGGGATGGTAAAAGCGATGAAAGAGTAGTGCTATGAATCCTCCAGTTTGATTTCTCATCCAAAACCTCTTTTTTCAGTGTAAATAGTCACATATTGACTGAAATGAGAAGAAACGAAGTCTCATTTTTAGATTTTCCTCTAGGATAGAGTCTTTTATGGATCCCATCCTAACCTCAAATTCCTTGCCTTCTGGTATTAATACTTAGAAGTTTCAGTTCGAAATTTTTAATCATACCCACTTCGAGCATTGGGTGTTAATGTGTTGCAGACACTGTAGTTTAGAAAAATTTAGTTAGATCAACATAATTCTGAAATGTTGGTTTTGGCATTTATATTTCCCTTTTCTATAATATGTTGCTCTTCATAGGACAAGGTCCTTTTGGAGTTCTCCATAGCACTCAATTTCTTGCCATTCTTACTTTGGCTAGTTATAAATTGATATTCTCTCTAATGCTTTGTCGATTTTGACAATGAAAGTTAAAGTGTGTGTGCGCATATGATTTTTTATGTTTCTCTGTACCTGTTGGTTTCTTATTTAAGTTTGGATTCCGAACAGGAGCTGAAAGCATAGGGGGGAAGCACCCACCAAATGGCCAGGTGCTGCCTGCATCTGAAGTTGCTCTCTCTCTGGTGACAGTTCCCACCTCTGAGTTCAACAAGGAGAATAGTTTTATGTGGGCATCATCTCCTGATCGCCTTGAGTTGCCTCCAAAGCCATTCCATCATTCTAACTGCTCTGACTCACCATGTGTCTCAGAATCAGGCTCTGACATATTTAGCAAGCGGGAAGTGATACAGAAACTAAGGCAACAGTTGAAGAGAAGGGATGATATGATTCTAGAGATGCAGGACCAGATTATGGAGCTGCAGAATTCACTGAATGCTCAGGTGGCACACTCAAGTCATTTACAAGCACAGCTGGATGCAGCAAAAAGAGACTTGTTTGACTCCACGAGACAAATCCAAAGGCTAAGGAAGGCAATTGCAGATCATTGCATAGGACATGCTGGTATGAATGAGAAGACTTCAATGGTAACAGCTTGGTCATCTGACATAGGCAATGGCCATGCCAATGGGTATGTTGATGCAGAAAGCAACTTGGACTTCCCTTAGAAGGGAAGGGGAGATGGGGAGAGAATTGAGATGCTGAAGATAGAAGTAGGAGAGTTAAAAGAAGTGATTGAAGGAAAGGAGTACTTGTTGCAGAACTACAAGGAGCAGAAGATGGAGCTTTCCATGAAGATCAAGGAGTTGCAGCAGAGATTGGATTCCCAGCTCCCCAATATTTTGTAGGTATTGTTTAGGATTTTGTGCATTCTGGCTTGTTTTCCCCTGTTTCTTTCTTTGATTCGAGGTTAAAAAAATGCATTTTTTTCTCTTTTCTTTCCCACTATCTTTGGCTTTAAGTTTAGTTTTAGATATGATCTTTGCTTGTGCACCTGTATGTCTGAGAGAGAGGAGGGAAAAGCAAAGCAGTAGGCACTATTATCTTGGTTTGTGATTGACATTTCTCTTGCTTAGCGATGGCTTCTTTTATATAGAAATTAAAAACCAAGAAAAAAGATGGAATTACACATCATTGCATTTGATAAGGTGAAAATGTTTATATAAAATCAGCTTTTTAGAACGTCAATATGTTTAAAGGGACAATAATCAGGTAACTAAAAAATTAGTATGATCCGTCCGTCCAGATTACCAGCCCATTTGATGTCACTAGATCCAGCATGGGATCAAATGCTATCATATGTGATTAACTCAAAGCCCAGCTGCTTCTATGGCTACTTTGAATTTCTCCTTTTGGTTTGGTTGAATTTACCAACTATGTGCAAAGAACATTTAGCAGGATAAATAGAAGCCTCAAGTAGCTCCCAAAAGCAAAGAAACTCGTGCACGATGCACCTATTTTGATTGCTTGCTTAGCCAAGACATAAAATACAGATAACACAAGGCAACCTAAAATGAAAATGCCATTCTAAGCACCTTTCATGACTCAACCACCATTCAAATCAAACTCTCCACCTTCGCGCCAGTCGTTCTGCACACCTGTATCCCCGTTTTCAGTCTCTTCATCATTCAAGAAATCTTCAGAGGGCTCCTTTTCATCCCTTTGGTCGTTGTTCCCCCATCTCATTAGGGTTTACACCCATGTCATTACCAATTGGAAGGTTGCTTCCTTGAGGCCCAAGTGCATTTGCCCTTATAGGTCCTCGAGCCATCATTTCAGTACTAACAAAAACAATGATAAAAACTCAAATCTAAATATTATACATCCAAATTTTAAACTTTAACCATTTGCATCAACCCCTATCCGCAACGCTAACTCTTTATTTATCAGGCTCCGCATTGGATAGGCTAGCTTGGGCTTTGTACTTTCTTTATATATATAGAGAGAGAGAGACACACACACACACACGCATACACGAAAGAGAGACTTGTGAAATGTTAGCGGCAGTTTTCCTAGGAATCGCTTTGGACATACGAGCCCTTGTAAAGCCACGTCATTTAATATTTTTTATCTAAAATCGACAATTTTAAATCAAAAGTTACTTGAGTAGTATGATTTTTTCAAAATTTTCTTTGGCCTTTTCATTGTTCAAGTAAGAAGGAAAGTTCATAGCTAAGTCTTTTTTATCAATAACAATTTTTTTGTTTTCTATTTTAAAACTTTTCATTAACGTTTTCTTAATACTTTTTTAAACTTGTATATTACAGTCATTAATAAAAATTATAAGAAGAAAAGCTAGAAAAAGAATGCTCAATAAAAAAAAAAGGACTTTTCATAAAGTCAACAGTAAAAATTACAGAGTACCTATAAATTGGAACAAAAATATTTATCGGTAAAAACGGTGATAAATTTTAAATTAAAAAATCAGAATGACATGACTCTATGAGATTTCGGGTATTGAAAAGCATCTGCAAGGGAGACTGCCCCTAGCATTGCGATATTACTGTACTGTCCATAATCGAGTCAGTCTATTCGTGTTGCCAAACACGTTTCTTTTCCTCCGTGTCTAAAACACTTTTAGCCTAAAGCCCTTTCTTCTTAAACTTAAACCCTGCAACTTCATAGCTTCATTTCTCAAAGGAATTTTTTTTTTTTTAAACATGAATTTAATTTGAAATGATTTCTCTTTCGTTTCCCCAATCCCTGTCTCTATGCTTCGTCCTTCTCACGGGCTTTCGTGGTTAGTCCTTCTCTCTTTCTCTATCGTGGATTTTTTTCTTTTTTTAATGTCTTTTCTTAAACATTTGTAAGTGTTTGATTTTTTGTCTCAGAGTTCTAACATTTTCTTTCTTATAAAAATTAGATGCATGTTTTTATACTTTTGATTTTTTTAGCACAAATACCCTTCTTTGCTTGTTGTTTGATTGTTTGCCGACGTTGTCCCTTATAGTTTTTAAGTGTCTCCTCTGAAGTCAAATAATCACTTTTATTTTCTAGGAATTAGTATGAAATTCAAACATTTGAGGCTTTTGATGACTTTTCTTTCTTTATGAAGAATCAGAGTTGTTGATTTAATTGTCGGACAGGTGGTTGTAGGCTGAGCTGTTGTGCATGGAGAATAGAAGGTCAGGGGTACAGGAGTTGGGACTCCGGGCCTTGCTCCGGAATTCAAGCTAGTATTTTCCTTTAGAGGGGACGATATGAGAGAGAGATAGATATATAGATAGTGAGAGGAAGTAGAGAGAAGCTATTGGTAGTACTTGTGTTACCTGATCTATCCTACCTCTTATAGCTTCTGGGTGATGAAATGGCTAGATGGGCTGCCATGTGAGTCATGCTGGTGTGGCCTCTTATGTGTAACAAGAGTCTTTTTGAATTATATTGCGAATGGACTTGTTTTTATTGGTTAGTAGCACTGATGGTATATGACAGTCCAGTGACAATATATAAGTGTAGGAAGCTTTTGATTTTTATAGCTTTGTTTGTTTGTTGTTTGTTGTTTTTGCTACGTGTTTTTTCCTACTTGATTTTTGCTTCCCGAAAAGTTGTTAAAAGAAAAAGTAGAGTGTAAAAAGCAAGACCATATTTTGATTAGATGAGTAAACGGCTTGAATGGATCACACATTTAAACATAATTGATAATTGTTCCCTCTAAATGTAAACTTTAGGTGTTTTATAATTCAAAAGGTTAAATTTCTAAAATTTAATTGATCAAAATGATTATTTGCTTTTTGTATAAACACATCTTCTGCAAATGGAGCCATGATTTTTACAAAATTTATTGCTTTTACATGTTGTATTTTTTTAGTGATGATTGCTTACCTTACCTCAATCAATTTGTATTATAGATTCCTGCCTTCGCTCATAATGAGTTAATGCAACCATTATCTTTTTCTCTTGGGCAGTGAAGAACTTGCATATCGCTTTCCCTTAATCGTTCAACTATCACGTTACAAGAGCAGGAATAAGCATAACATTGGTTTGCTTGTCAGTGATTTGAAGTATAGGAGAACGTATTCTAGCCAGAATCTACTTGAGCCAGTTAGTGAAGGGCTCATAACCAGTAGTCAATTTCTAAATCATCCTCAAAGAAGTTCAAGTCAGTCTAGTTGTTATCAGAAATTTGCACCTGCTGAAACTTATTCTATTCTTAGGTCCAGTAGTCTTCAGCACTGGTTCAAAAATTGGCAAGAAGAGAGAAGGCATAAATTGACCGCAAGCACATTTGCTGGGGCTATAGGCTTTTGGCCTTTTCGAAGGGCCCAGCTCTGGCTAGAGAAACTTGGGGCAATCGAACCATTTTCTGGTAACTTGGCTACCTGTTGGAGCAATATAAAAGAAGAGGAAGCACTTGAAAGATACAAATTGATTACTGGAAATACAGTTGCTTTTCCTGAATTTCAGGTTTATGGTAAGATGAACCCAGAAGACAGTTGGTTAGCAGCTTCACCTGATGGTTTAGTGGACAGGTTTGTTTATGGGTTACCTCTTAGAGGAGTATTGGAGATAAAGTGTCCATTTTTTTGTGGAGATATGAGCAAGGCTTCCCCTTGGAAGCGAATCCCCCTTTATTGTATTCCACAAGCTCAGGGTTTAATGGAAATCATGGACCGGGATTGGATGGATTTCTATGTTTGGACACCTAAAGGAAGCAGTTTGTTTCGGATATATCGAGATGTAGAATACTGGGAGGTTCTCAAATTGGCGCTCTCTGATTTTTGGTGGAAGCATGTTCAACCAGCAAAAGAAATCTGCAGTAAATATGTGATCACAGATCCCTTCAGAGAATTAAAATCTCTAAGGCCAACAACCAGGCATGAATTATGTAGCTATATAGTTTATGAAAGCAAACGTGTTGTTGATAATTCTAATTTGTTGATGTGTGAAATAAATGGAGAACTGCAAAACTGATTTGATGAGTGAGATATTGAATTTTAAACCAAGTCTAACTTATTTCTGGAAATGCTTTCTCCGAGGTTTGAACAGTTATTGAGAATTTCAGTTACCATGAGTTCTCTCCTAGGAAGATCAAGGTTGGAAGTTTTGGTTCAAAATAGTTGTTAACCTGGATGCATGGAATTACCATTAGGTGCCATTCTTCCTTTAGTTGGACAAAGTTGAATGCATAGGGCTGCTAAAAGAGTTCTACGAACCTCAGCTGATAAGGCAATATTGAGAAATAAGGAAGGCCTAGGCCATGTTGCTAAATGGGTTCATCTGAACTGGTAAGGCAATATTGAGAAATAAGGAAGGCCTAGGCCATGTTGCTAAATGGGTTCATCTGAAGTTTGTGATCCATCATGCTTTTGATTGCATGATAATTTGTTTTCCTACAGTGCTTAAATTGGCTTGGGATAAAATGTTAAGGTGGTTCTTGGTTGAATCTGGTTCACTTTTGTCATGGAGTTTGGACACCAAAATCATCTAAGCATGATTTCAAATACAGTTCTTGTAGGAATGATTCTAGTAAAGCAGGTCTACATGGTTGTAGAGATTTCTTCGTGAGAGCTCAGCCTTGATATGTTTGGTGATCCTTCGGCTCTTCCGATTCCTTCCGTAACAATTGATTCTTTTTTGTTGTTTGGGTCTGGACTTGTCATAATAATAACACGAGTAGCCTCAAAAGCGGACAGGAAACCGCATTCCGGTTGGGACCTGCAATATTTTATGTAAGTCTTCTTTCAAGTTCTATTTTACTTGCAATTCATGTTAAAAATTCATATCATATCCTATGCTCAACAAGTTGTGGCTGTGTTAGGATTCCTGACAGAAAGTTCCTAACTTTTAATATTTCATTCACAGCCTCTAGGTGATGGTTGCATCTCCCTTGGTTTTATTCATCAATCAAATTACTCATGAAAGTTAAGAATAAAGATTTAGATGTCGGCCTGAAGTTCACAACTGTGACAAATTGGGAGAAAGGCTACAACCCAATTCAGTTACTTTCTTTTTCTCTTTTTATTTTCATTTGGCCTCACTTTTTTATTTGTTAAAAAATAAATTTAATATTTTAAAAAATATTTATTTTAGCAAAAAATTTTATAAAAAAGTAGTTATGTCACGTGTATATTTTTGAAACACGTGAAATAACCACCATCATATTTTATGATTTGTTCGAATAGTAATTTAAACATATTAACAAACTATTTCACGAATAGTTTATTTTAATTAGTTCTAATCTAAAATTCATTAAAAATGAAATTACAGTGGCAAAATTCAATGAAAAATGAAAGTACCATAGCAAAATTCAATATTCACATTAGTATATCCTAAAAAATTTTAAGTGAAAATCTTAATTTATGTTGGTTTTGTGAACTATTAATTTTTTAAAGTAAAGAAGATCAAATGATACAAAAAAAAAATGAAAATCAGAATCTTTAAATTGATAAAATTGTTTAATAATTGGGGACTATTGTAACTTCACAGGTATATATAACTCTAATTCAGGTAAAATGAATTGATGTGTACGACTATCGTTTCATTACATCTTAATTAATTGGCATTCCAAACATGTTAGCTGTTTAATCAACCACAGCCATTATAATCACCCAAGCCTTGGAAGAATGTGAGCCTGCAAGGGATTCTTCATTACCATTGTAAAGTTTTCCTTCTCTGACAAATCAATGTCATCACCATTCACAGGCTTCCACTCAAAAGACCAAACTAAATTTGCCACAAAAAACTCCAAATGTAGCATAGCCAAACCATAACCAGGACAAATCCTCCTTCCTGCCCCAAATGGTATCATCTTCATCTCCTTGCTGCCTGTTATATCAACCATTTCCTCCCCACCATTACTGTCAAGAAACCTTTCAGGTTTAAAAACCATGGGATCTTCCCAAACCTTGGGATCCCAACCCATCTCAGCAATGAAAAAGTATATAATACCTTCCCTTGGCACCAAAAAGTTCTTCAAAACAGTATCTTCTGTTACTCTATGAGGCAACACAAAGTGTGTAGGAGGGTGCCTTCTTAGCCCTTCCAAGATCACTGCCTTCAAATAAGGCATCTTTTCCAAATCATCTTCTTTGACCTCTTCTGCATCTCCCACAACCCCTTTAATCTCCATGAATAGCTTGTCTTGGATATGAGTATATTTCACCAAATTCGCCATAACCCATTGCAATGCTGTGGACGTAGTATCTGTGCCAGCATTAAGAAATTCCGAGCACAAACTTACAATTTCCCCTTCATCAAGTTTCCTGTTCTCTTCCTCAGGGAGTTGCAGATCCAGCAGTGTATCAACATATGACAAAACATGTTCACCTTCATATTTTATATCTTTATCCTCTTTTACTTTCTTTCTGGCCCTTATCAAAGGGATCAATATATCTTCCTGATTTTGGCGAATTTGCAAGAACTTTTTCCACTTCTTATAAAACAAGATCCTCGTAACTCTTGGCCAAAAGTTTAGTATATTGAATTTCTCTAAATTCAATAGCATGCAACGCTGAGCATCCTCAATTTTTTTAATCTGAGTTTCATCAAGCTTGTCACCAAAACACATAACGACTAATAAACAAAACTTGGCATATCTAAGATGGTTCACCACAAAGACAGCATCACCAGCCTTTATGGTGAGCTGCTCTTTGAGTACTTGCAAGACCCATTTACGGGCATGGGAGTAAGATTTGGCACGAGAAGGATTAAGCATTTCTGATGTGAGGTTTCTGCGTAGAATGCGCCATATAGGTCCATAAGGAGCAGTATTGATAGTATGTTGATTGCAACTAACTATTCTCCTTGTGGTAACAGCCGGAGGACGATCAGCAAAAACAGCACCATTTTGGATCAAGGCCTGGTGGATAAGGGAGCGGTCAGAAACAAAGATAGCAGGACGAGAGCCAATTCGTACTATAGGACCAAACTTTGAATGGAGATTTCGGAGGAATGATTCAAGTTCAGAGAAGGATTTGTGTTGCCAAAAGTAGAATCCAAAGAACTCAAAGATAGAGGGGCTCGGAGAAAGGTTATGGCGGGTGCGTTTTCTTGAAGATACAGGCAAATTAAAGAGAGCTCGAAAGATTGCAGCAATGAAGACAGAGGATATGATGATGAACAAGTTTCCATTCTAGCAACTCAGAAGTTACTAACAAAATAGCTCCTGGCCTGAAATATTTGGAGCAGTAATTGATAAATGAAAGGATTAAAAGCTGAAAGAGTCTATATTGACTGCCATTTTCGTTTTTTCTTTTTTTTGTTATATCAGAATCAATTAATTTAATAAACTATAAATCTGGGTTTCAGACACGAGGATCCTTTCTTGTTCTGCAAGGATTAGAAATCAACTCCAACACTCCTACAGATTATTTTATTATCTTTTATTTCTCGTGACAATACCATGCTTAAGCACTCAACACTTTTTAGTTGGCAACTGAGGAAATGAATGATTGCACGACGCTTGCTGTCACAATCAGACTGACTTTTTAACGGTTTTCACTTTTTTTTACAAGAATATAAAATAAAAAAATAGATTATAATAGTTGGAATTTAAATTGTAAATTTGTTGGATATTTAAAAAGGCTGCCTTCTCTCTTAAGTATACGGTATATTGACAATCAAAATTTTCTTTTTGTCTGATAATTCAGAGTTGGACATAATGAGATTATTATATTGAGACCTAGAAAAATGCATCCTATGGTGTGAACACAGGATTAACTCTATATTAATTTCATCTGAAACTTGAGAAATCACAGATGTACTGGTTGATTGAGTCTTGATTAGTGCAAATTGAAAAGGAGTTTCACTTTTTTTTAATATTTCTAAATTCATTATTTAATTTGATTCATAAAGAGTGATAGATAATAAATTATTTAAAAATAGCTATTACCTGTTCATTTTGTACTTACCTGCTGGAAGCAGCTGCGAAGAACATTAAGGAAACTTGAATCTGGGATACGGATGAACCGCAATAGTAATAATTTGTGCAGGATTGAATGTTTCCTTTTGAGTTCTGACCAAGAGCTACATTGGCCAAGCTGGAGAAACTTGGAACTTAATTAAAGATTTTGTTTCCTCCTAATGACTTGAGTTCAGGAAAGTTACACAAAGTTCACATTGTTTTTTTGTTGCATGACCGATATCATTACTACTTCTGTTAAGAATTCATCCAAGAAAATAGAATCCTCGCATGAATGGATACCTGTTAAGAAAAGTGGATGAATCATCTAAGTTAAGCCTCATATTTGTGCCTAAACTTATATTTGAATCCGAGAAAACAGAGAGACTCAAATACTTATTCCTTGCTACATTAAAGTAGGATTACCTGACAATTCAAGTTAATTAGGTGTGGTTCAAAGTTGAACATGGACATTATTTTAAGAGATTTTTTTTTTTTTTTTAATTTGTGTTGGTATCATGATGAATTATTCACTTATATAGGCAATAAAATATATACATATGCCAAAGCAACATATGGCAATCTTATGATCCGATTCAATGGAAAGAAGAAGAGCACCAAAAATTGGAAACTCGAGGGATGACATGCAGGTAAGGGCAAAATCTGAAGGGAGAGACTCGAGAGGGCTTTAGCAGCTTCTCAGTAAAGGATTGTCTAGATTATGCAAAAGTTCCTAAAAAACCATCATCAACAAGTTTCTGTAAAGATGCATTTCCAAAAGCGAAATGAATACATCGACATTTCATTAACAGTTGTTGTATTATCAGCCAGCGCTGCCTTGCCTATGCCTGCAACAAATGCAAGCTCGCAATGGTTTTTTCATCACAAATGTAAATTCTTTTTTCTCTGACAAATCAACATCATCCCCATCCTTGGCCTTCCACTTAGAAAACCAAACCAAATTTGCTATAAAATACTCCAAATGAAGCATACCATGGGGTCAAACTTTGGGTTGAGACTTCGAAGGATTGGTCCAAAAATCCGAGAAGGATTTGTATTTGTGAAGCCATAAGAAGTTGCCAATGATTGGAAAATTAGGGGTCCCGGAGGGAGCTTGAGTCCAGGTTTTTGGGAGGGGAAGAGATTGTTAAACGAGGCTTCGAGGATTGAAGATAGATCCGCAGTGAAGAGATCATAAGTACCCAAGTTTCCAATTTTGCCAATAGTAACTGATAAAGTATTAACTCTTAATTTTAATTAAATCTTGATAATTTTAATTATGAAAAAAACTTATTCAAGAACCTTAAGTAATGATCAATTTTGCCAACAAATAACGTGTATGTTGGTAAAGTATTAATATTTTAATTTTAATTATCAAAATTCAAAATTTTAAAACTTTCGAATATAAAAAAACAACTTTTAAAGATTAGTACTTCTATAAGAGCAAAGTTTGTGAAAATCTCTTAATTTAGTGAAAAAAAAAAACCTTAAAAATGCATAAAAATTTTGAGTTTTCCCATCCCTAAAACCCTCTGATAAAAAAAGCCTGAATCGAGAAAACAAAAGTAGCAGCTGCCTGCTACTGTCATGTAAAGAAATTTCAAGAGTGACTAAAATAGGTTTGATCACTTCTTGTAACACTACTAGATGTCAGGGTTTCATTGGATGATTTTTGTGACTAGGGAGGAGGATTTGGTTAGTGAATGGTGTTTCTTTTTGTTGAATTCTTTACTATAAATTAGTGTAGAATAATAAAGAAACCATTTATACAAATCTGAAAGATATAGATTAAATAGTGTTCTGGTACTCATCTAGCACAAAAAGTGAAGGACAGGAAAAGAAAAGAAGAAAGAAGAAGAAGAAAGTACTATATCATCAACCATAGCTTTATCGAGGCCTGGAATATAAGTGAGCCTGCAATGGAGTCTTCATCACCATTGTAAATTCTTGTTTCTCTGACAAATCAACATCATCTCCATCCACAGCTTTCCAATCAAAAGACCAAACTAAATTTGCCACAAAGAACTCCAAATGAAGCATTGCCAAACCAATGCCAGGACAAATCCTCCTCCCTGCCCCAAATGGCATCATCTTGATTTCCTTGCTGCCTGTTATGTCAAACAATTCCTCGCTACCATCACTATTGAGAAACCTTTCAGGTTTAAAAGCCATGGGATCTTCCCAAACCTCAGGGTCTAATCCCATCTCTGCTACCATGAAATTTATCATACCTCTCCTGGGAAATAAAAAATCATTAAAAACAACATCTCTTGTAACTTTATGTGGCAACAGAAAATGTGCAGGTGGGTGACGCCTTAGACTTTCCAAAACTACTGCTTTCAAATAAGGCATCTTTTGCAAATCATCCTCTTTGACCTCTTCCTCTCCTTCTCCAACAACCCCTTTAATCTCCATGAATAGCTTCTCCTGAATGTGAGGATATTTCACCAAATTTGCCATAATCCATTGCAAAACTGTGGATGTAGTATCTGTGCCAGCATTTAGAAATTCTGAGCACAAACTCACCATTTCCCCTTCATTTAGTTTCCTTTTGTCCTCAGGGAGTTGTAGCTCCAACAAAGTATCCACATATGATAAAACAAACTCATCTTTTACCTTGCTCAAGTTCTCTTGCTTTGCCTTCTCTCTTGCCCTTATCAATGGGATCAAGATATCTTCTTGATTTTGTCGAATTCGCAAGAACTTTTTCCAAAACTTATGAAACAAAACCTTGGTATATCTAGGCCAGACATTGAGTATGTTGAAACCTCCAAAATTCAACAGCATGTCAAGTTGAACATCCTCAATTCTTTTGATCTGTTTTTCATCAAGCTTATCACCAAAGCACATAAGGGCTAACAAACAAAACATGGCATATCTAAAATGGTCCACTACCGTAACAGGTTCTCCACTACTTCTAGACTTGATCAGCTGTTCCTTGAGAACATTCAAGGTCCACTTACGAGCATGAGAATAAGATCTAACCCGAGAAGGATTGAGAATTTCGGAGGTGAGATTGTTTCGAAGAATACGCCAAGTGGGTCCATAACTAGCCGAATTGATAGTATGTTGATTGCTGCTATCAATTTTGGCAGTGGAAACAGGAGAAGGTCGATCAGCAAAAACAGCACCATTTTGGACTAAGGCCTGGTGAGCAAGGGAGTGATCAGAAATAAATATTGCAGGGTAGGAACCGATACGGAGAGTTACAATGTTCCCAAATTTTGCGTGGAGACCTCGCAGTATTGGTTCGAGTTCGGAGAATGATTTCCAATTGCGTAGCCATATGGAGCTGCCTATGAAGGGCAAGGTCGGAGGCCCTGGTGGGAGCTTGGGTCCAAGCCTTTTATAGGGAAAGAGAAGGTTCAACAAGGCTCTGAGGAAAGCAAATATGCAAAGAGTGGAAATGATGAGCAACCAAGGTTCCATTTTCACGAAGAAAACAACTTCCCAGAGAGTTAATTGCTTGGACGAAAGTGGAATTGGTGCAGTTATGCAGCAGATACTGGAGCTTTAGCAAACAGTTAAGCCCATGTTTGGAAATTACGAGAGAAAATGAAGACGAGAAAATGGAGTGAAAGGACTCGGTAGATTTCTCTATTCAGATTGCTCAAGTTCCAAGAAGAGAGAATAGAGGGGATTTGATAATAGTCATTGGTTTATATTTGAAATGTATAATGCTAATATTGAATTTAAAAAATTTTAATATAGTATTTTAATCATAATTTTATTAAATAATATTATATTTAAAAAAATTTTATCAGCAATATTTATTATTTAAAGTTGATCTAAGACATAAATATTATATTAATTAATAAATTTATAATTTAAATGTCATATAAAAAATTTTATAAAATATAAATATTTTATTATAAGTTAAGGATTATTTTATTATAATTCATGGGTAATTGGTGATATTTGAAGCTTATTTATTTGTGGTTGAGTTTTAAAACTTTATTACAAGGTAAAGGATATTACAAAGCAATCAAATTCAATAAATGGACAACCCAAAGACTCCAAAGACCATGCTACACAGCGGCATCATGTGATTGGATACTACAACGAATTGGAGTCTCCACTTGTTCTGCTATATATCTCTGGTCAACATTTACATGCGCGGATTTTTCCACGTATTATGAAACTTGTTCATAATATTAATTTCGTATAGAATGGAGGACGATGAGGTGTTTACGTCGTATTTTTTTATTTTTTTATTTTTTTAATAAATAAATTTTATAAAAAAAATTAATAAAAATAAAGATAATAAAATAATTCATATTTGATTGATTTTATTCGCTTCAATCCAAATAAGTGTATTTAAAAAAAACACAAATCAAATCGAATTTTTATTTTAAAATAAAATAATTAGAGACAGACTTAAGATATCATATTTCATCTTGGGTGTCCATGTGATAACTTAATTTTTTTTTTTTCATATATATTTTTTAAGTTTTTACCTTTTTTTTGGGTTTTTTTAACTTTTATTTTTTATTAAATAAATTTTATAACAAAAAAATCAATAGGATAAAATAATTTTATCTATAAGTTTCGTTTTGACCTTATCAATTTGTGTGCTTTTTAATTCGAGATAATTTGGTTAAATTTTTTAAATCAAGCTCAGATCATAACGAGGTTTTGAGTGTTACCTTTCGAATTTGGTATATATATATAAAATATTATTATTTATTTAATTTTATATTTATATATCATTAAAAATATTATTAAATATTTTAATTTAAAAAATTTACATACCATCCATTTGGTTCTGTATTTTGTTATTTTCTTTTATTTTTTAAAATTTTATTTATTAGATAAATTTTATAAAAAAAAATCAATAAAAATAAAGATGACAAATCAATTTATATTTGATGAGTTTCGAGTCACCACCATCTAATTGATACAATTTTTTTTTTTTAATGTGGTTTAGGTTAAGTTTTACGTTTTTAAACAATTTGAATCAAGTCAATACCGGGTTTGCGGCATTTTACCTCGACCTTTCTTAGGGTCTATAAAAAATATATTTTATTATTTATTTAATTTATATTTATTTATATATATATTATATTAATAAAGATGTTATTTAATACCTTAATTTAATAAAAAATTACATTTATATATAATTAAATTATAATTTATATTAAAAAAATAAATACACTTATATTTGTTTATATATATTGTCATTGATTAAAATTTGACAAAAAAAATTTTACTTCTCTTATATTTAAAATATAATTTTTTAAAAATAAAAACTATCTTATAGCAAAGCGCTTGTCAAATTCTAATATTTATAAATAGTGATTAAATGTGTTAAAAAATAATGAAAATAAAGTAATTAGGTGCGTAATTGTGTGTTGTTGCAGATAAATTTTTTTTTATTTTGTCATCTTTATTTATCGATTTTTTAAAATTTTGGTTAATTAAAAAAATGAAAAAAGTCAAAAGGTATAAAAAAGCTTAAATGAGATGACATGTAGATATTTAAATTGGCATCTTACTTTCACAAAATATATTATAAAAAATAATTTTAATTTTAATTTTCTTGTTTGTATGATCTATTTAGTACCAAAATTTCAACAAAAAAAAAAAGGTGAATATATATAAATAAACAATAAAACATATACTTTAATATATATAAATAAGCAATAAAACATATTCGTTGGTGAAAAATCATTTTGGTACAAATTCACCTCGATGAAAATTACTTCGACATAGATTCACCTTGGTATAAATTACCATAGTACAGAATTATATCGATATAAATTATCTCGATATAGATTCATCTCGATATAAATCTCCTAAACACAAATGAATTTAAAATCTCATTATAAAACCTATTAAGTATTATGTTGGTTATTCGGTAACTAACTTAAAAGACCTAAAGGCTCCAAGTCAGTGAGCTATTAACCTCAGCCAAATAGCAAGCAAAGTCAAACCATTATTGGGATCTCAATAGTCATCCACATCAGATAAATCATAAAATGACATTTCATCATGTCGATACCTCAAACCACTTGTGTCCCTAAAAAGTTGGACAACAAAATTGACGCTTAAAGTTCAAACTCGAATGTATCCTTAAATTTTAACAAATCAACTAAACTTAAAATAGGTTAGAGACTTCGTCTCAACTTTCATTTGAACATTCAGATTGTTTGTTAAGGGACATAATTTTAAGAGCATTTTTTATTCATAAGGGTATAATTATTTTTTACCTTAAAAGAGTGGCTCACAATTGGACAAAGGGTGTTTTTATTATTTAATTCAAGCTGACTTGTATAAATACCCCACTCCTTCTAGGTAAAGGGGCCAATTTTTCTCTCGACTCTCTCATTCTTACTTTTGAGCTTTTTTTCGTCAACTCTTAAATTCCTACCTCTGACCTCTTTCCTCAATCTGAACTTAGTACCAACAAACTCTATCAACTATTATGTAATGTATATATGTCATGTGATAACAAATTTGAACTTTCACTTATGACTTAGAATCCCCCTTCTCATAGAAGATAATCGATAACATATTTGTATGGTAGAATAGATGAGTGATAGGAAAATGAACAAATTTAGGAACAAGTATCTTAAGTAGTACATCTAGTTCTAGGGCATACATGTGAATTTGGATTATTTAGTCCTTTTCACTGAATGTTCACCTGCCATGTGAAATGTGTTAACATTGCACCATTAAAAGACAAATGAAAAGGTAAACGTAATTAAATTTATTTGAACTGACTTAGCGAAGAAATGTACTAAGAAAATTCTAGAAACTAGTATAGGTGTGTCAATTATAAAGAAAAAGGCAATCCATCATTCATTAGTATTTATCTATGTGGATTTTCTTATGATATCGTTCATTCAACAAATATTAAATAGGTATGAAATTTAGCTAAAACATCATTTAGCATCAAACTACATACATAGTTGAAGGTAAAGGCTTGAAGAATTAAAAGAAATCTTGTTTAGCTGTACTAATGTATGTCAAAATAGGCAATTTTTCATATAATTAAGCAATGTTCCATGACACCAGAAGGTACCTAATCAAGTTCGATACAGGCCATTAGTGCATTGTCCCCTTGCCTAGGCAAGGTTGTAATATTTTTGTATATCCACCATTTGAATTACAATACCAGTCTGACACCTTAACAAATAACGTATGTACTATTTGTTTCTCATTTCTCATAAATGAAGCGAAGGGTTTGCCTTATTTTGTGAAAGAAACCATCTTTGGCTAAGGTGATAATTTTTTCAACATACTTCCTTATGGCACTTGCCCTACTTCTAGTGGTTTTGATCCAACCATGTTTAAGGAGCAGAATGGTGAGGCCTCAAAGGAGAGCACGTCACTGGTCAGGAGGCCTACTAAGTTTAAGTACTCGTCTGCAATGCCTCATAGCATAGATAGAATCGACAACCATTATCAATTATGGCAACATTATACTCAAAATTGGTGAGGTCTACCAGCATTTATGTTATTAGTAACATAATAGAGTTATAGATCTTAAAAGTATCTATTTTATGTAACTTCAAAAAAAAAAAAAACTAGTCCATGATGCTATTGCCTAATGCCTACTAATAAATATGGCAAAGTTCTTAGAGAGGAGAAATGATGTAGAATAAGTGATCTCAAATAAAATAGTCAAGAAGTAATAAAATTGAATTCTCTAATCTCAAATCTCAATAGTCAAAATCACAATTATCAAAAGGTATAACTTTAAAGTCTCGGTAACCTAAATTTTAGTAATTCATAGTAAATTAGTTATCAAGGAGCTAAAAAATGCATAGTCTCAAAACTACTAGAAACTAGAATAATAACAAAGGTAATTCCAAGAAAAAAATCTCAAATCCTTAATATATGCAAAATAACAGAGCATAACCCAAAAAAACCCATACACACTAGAAATAACATAAAAATCCCATAGAAATACAACAAAGTAATTTCATAAAATCCTAAATAATTTTAATACTTTAGTCAGCTTGTCTTTGTTCTACATCAAGAAATGGAATAAAAACAAATGGATAAACCAGTCTTCCTTCCAATCTGTTTAGTTTTAAAAGGATTAAGTGATTAACAAAACATTTCACCATATTCTTTACACCAAGTTTTTAACTTATCAAACTTGGAGGTTAACTTAATTCAATTGGCCCATATAATCATTCAATAGCTTTGATTCAAATTTTAATACATGTAATCTCTTCCTTTATTTTTAGGTTGCAATCTCCTTTCTACAGTTTCTAGTTTATCACAATAAAGAGTCAGCTGACAGCTATTTGAATGATCATCCAATAAGAAAGGTTTTAAGTTTTTCAAATGAATGATTTAAAGACCTATTGATTCTAAGAACTGATTGCAAAGTTGATCATTTAGACCTTTGGATTCATAGATATGGATCTCAAACTTATGAAAAGGGATATTCCCAATGAAAGAGCCAACAAGTTGAGGGCATTTGGTAGGATGAGGAGGAGGTGGACATGGTAATTTAATGGAATAAACTATGGAAGTGAGTGGTAGCATAGCTTACTTTAAAGATACCATGCTCCATCGACTAGTTCCACAATTTGAGGTCATTGCCATTGCCATTTTCAATTTTGGGTTATTTTAGCTGACCTTTGAAAATGGTGAAATTTGGAATGGATAAGGAATTGTTGTAGAAGAAAAATAAACTGAAAATTTGAAGAAAAAGTTGAATGAGAGAAATTGAGCTCATATGGAACTGGATAGAGATTCAGAGAATAAGGTTGGGTTTATAACAAATTTGTACATCCTTCGTTTTACTTTTTGGGCTCAGATTAGTAAACTGAATCAAAATTATATTTTGTCAAAAAAGGAAAAGCCTTTTAGATTGAAAATCTGTCAAATTTGGCATGCTTTGTTAAGAAATTATTTTGTTTCAACTAAAATGTAATTGAGCTGAGTCGAGTCAATACACTACTATACTTGAGCTCAAGCTAAACTGAAAAATTCAAGCCGAATTTTATTTTTCAAGCTCGAACTCAACTCGAGAGACTAATTTTGAGGCAAGATGATTATTTTTTTTAAAGTTCAATGAAACAATCATACGGTAAGAGATATGATTGCAAAACTAGAGGAATGAAATGTGGATGTAAATCAAGTTTTGAGGACGAAACTTCTTATAAGGAGGGGAGAATGTAATACCCCAGCCCAAATAATAATTGGGCTAGACTAATACTAAAGCCCATCAGTTTATTAAGATATTATTTAGTAAAAGAAAAAGGGCTGAAGTATTAGATGAAAAAAAACCTAACTATCGTGAAATATAAAGGAAATAGAGTTCTTCTTTTTCATCTTCCTTAGAGTTACAGAATATGAAAAATCAAGTTGGAGATTCACAATCAGAGGTTACAATCAAGTTAATCCCTTAAAGGTGAGTACATGCCCTCTTTTTATTTGAAAAGAAATATCAAGTTGATTACTATTATTTGGAGTTGAAGTTTTGAGAGAAAAACCAAGAAAAATCATGAAATCCTTCATTAATCTTGATGATCTATTTGGATAAATTACTGGGCTTTGTTTATTTCATGTTCTTAAGATTTATTGATGATTATTGAATGGAGTTTAAAGGCTGAAAGTAAGGATTTGAGTTTTTAAAGATTGAAGGAGAAATTCTGTTTTTGGATGAGATGTTGTGATATGAAATAATGAATTAAAATAGAATTTCATATTAATGGATAGATTATTGCTATGATTATTATATATCATTGGAAATCATGTTGAATCTAGTTTCTAATGAAACAAACGAAAGTTAAATCCAAGTTTTCTATGAAGAGTTGTCTAATTTTAACTTAAGGATATGCAGGCTATACGATAACAACATCAGGGTTGAATTACGAAATTCTTCTTAATTTGTATACAAGGATTTACAGATTAAGCCATATATGTTTGAAAAGCTTATTGAGTCTACTTTTCAATGAAATAAGTGGAATTGAATTTGAAATTTTCTTTAAGATAATACGGCCATGTTACGTCTTAATCTCGGGACGTGACAAAGCAGAGCTAATGTTAAAGTTTTTGTTGGTGACTAGGGGTTTGGGGCGGTTAGCAAAGACGGCACCATTTTGGATTAAGGCCTGGTGAGCTATGGAACGATCGGCAATGAAGATGGCGGAGCGGAAGCCAATCCAAAGGGTGACTATAGGGCCAAATTTAGCATGGATAGACAGGAGGCTATACATAAGTTCAGAAGAAGACTTGCGGAGCTATAAGAAGTTGCAAATGATGGGGTAGGTTGAAGGCCCGGGAGGAAGATTGTGGGAGGGTTTTCTTGTGGTGAAAAGAAGGTTAAATATGAACTTGATGAAAGCAGAAATGCAAATAGAGATGAGGATTATGAACCATGGCTCCATTTTACCATAACTTGTGGTTAGTTGTAAGGCAGTAACAGCCTATTTAACTTGAAAAATAGAGGAAATGTGTAATTAGTTTGATGTTGAATGATTTTGTTGATTACTGATGTCCTGTTATGAAGACATCAGGTTTTTGAAGGTAGTACTCTTAATTTGGCCTCACATTTGTGTATGTTCTAGACATTGTTAGGATTGCTTACATGTTTATTCACTTCAAAGGTTTGAAATTGCAATAATTAATTTGATTAGATTTGATACATATATACAATATATATAGTTTATTCTAAATGAGCATTTATGCATTTCTTGTATTTGATGTAAAATAGTTTCTCTGTTGTTAATCTAATAAAGAATTCCTTTAGACATGCTTATTGGTTTGGAAGCAGAGCTAATTTTGAAAAGATTGTTCTTATGTTTCATTTACTTCTAAATGAGTTTCGCTTATGTTTTACCTTGTTTGTGCAGATGATGCTAGAAAATCTGGAAGAGGTAGTGCCAATGGTTTTGGTGTTAGTTAATGATTCACATCCTTGGGTTCAATTGGCAGCTATTAAAGCTATTAAACAGTTGTTTATGGGCTTATGTACGAAGTTGCAATACCGATATCATGAGATAGTTGTAATCACATTAGTTGAAATCATGAATGCTGACCTAAGTCCCAAACTAAAGGTCTGTGTGCCCATTAACATTTGATAAGCATTTACCATTGGTACTACTGAGTTTCCTCTCTACTTGTTTCTTCACTGTTAAGTTGTTGCATTTCTATATTTATATATGGTTATCAACTTTCTGCTAGGAGAGAGATGCTTGGTTGTTGTGTTTTATTGTATTTGTCTTTTTTATGTTATTGCATATGCATTTAATGATAGTTAGACGCTAGCTTTTCATACTTGTCAATTATTCATTTTTCATTCACACCACTCAGTTAATGCCATTTGCTTTCTGGCAGTCATGTAATTTGCAAATACATAAACAATATATTATGCAATAATATTTGGATTTTCTTAAAATTGTTCATGCAATTTTTAAATATTTGAGCCTTTCCTTAGGTTAGGACTTAGGATTCAGTCAGTGAGGGATATTAGATGGAACATAGGAAAATAAGCAAAGGAAGAGAAATATTTTTGTTTATGTGTTAGTGTGATGTAGTGTAAGAGATGTAGATGGTGAAAGTCGCTAAGAGAATAATTATCATTACATGCACTGATTATTTTACATACATTTTAAGCAAAAATAAGGTGAATTTTCTTATCCATTCAAGTGTTATATTTTCGATTGTGCTATCTTAGAATGAATAGTGATAATGTGTGTTCACTTCTGACACCGCAAGTTAATTATGGAAGTCTCCAACAACTATCCAAGACCAGTAAACATGCCTTACTCGTTAAATACTTGTTTCTGTTTTGGTTTTTTCTTCTTTTCATTTTCTAGTCAAAATTGTTTAGGATAAGTTAAGCATTGAAATAACCAAATTGGTGAATGTATTAGTTACAGATCTAATAATATAATATGTAAAGAAAAAAGGTCTAACAGTGTCATAGAAAATATACTACTGAAGTTTGAATTGTTTACTCACCTATTCCTCCGCTTCCCAAAATGAAGAAGAATCAAAATTTCAGTTTTTGGAATCTTTATTGGTGCACAATGTTTGGTAAATGTTCTTCATAATTAATTATGTGTTCTAGAAGCAATAGCATGGTATCTTATAGTGATTCATCATTTTTATCTTATTTCTTCATTTAGTTGTTTGTAAACTATATTTTTGTAGTCATGTTTGTTGTTTCTGTGACATAGGCCCCTGCTACTTCAGCAGTCTTCAGTTTCATCAGAAATGGCAGTGAACAAATCCAAGTTTTTTATAGGTGGACAATTTGGCATGAATTTTGAAAATTCATTAGGGTATATAATCTTTTACTCGATTATGGCATTTGTTTATGAGAAATTATTTTTTTAACTGAGTTATGGAAGAAAATTTTAAACTACGGCATAAGATGCAACTATCATCTAATTTATACTCGAATCATGAGTTGTCCCTTGCGTTGCAGACTATACCTTTGTTTTCTTAATCCAATTACTAGCATTCTTTCTCCTCTTTAACTACTAGGTAAACTCTAAAGCACATTTTCATTTTTATAGCTTTGATGGTATACTTAGTACAGAACATGATTGATTAATATCTAACTTTTGATTTTTTTGCTTATCTTCTGTTCTTACTTCGCCATCTCATAAGTTGCTTCCAAGTCACACTACAGGCTCATTACATCATTGGTCATCTGGATCTATGGGTGTTGTCATGTGGTGTTGATGAGCTTTTACGGTGTTCAGAAGATTTTGAAAGAACTATAACAAAACTGTCGAAATTCAATTTTCAACAACCAAACTGAAAATGATATTAATGATCTTAAAAGTTTGCTCGAAGTGGTTCGATGTTAAATGTAATAAGTCAAAAAATAAATTAAAATAAAGTATTATGTGTTGGGAATTTACTTATGGACTATAATAATTTAATGTTGATTTGATAATTTATGCATTTATATTATATTCGTATTGTATTAAAGAATTATTATATTAAATTTTTATTAAATACATATAATTTTACTAAAATTTTAAGTATGTTGTTTTTATGTTTTTTTTTTTCTTCTTAATGGGTGTCAACTGTTTAAAATTATCAAGAATTTTTTTTTATTAGCAAATTTGTTGGATGAATCTAATGTACATTGATTCAAACTGCAAGGTGAAGATAATGTTCTTCAAACATTATATTTAAAAAAAAAATAACACTCTTTCGTCGTTTTTATTCAACAATTGATTAATTAATTTAAACCTTGGTCGGATCATTTTAATTTACCAAATTGCCATTTGGGTTAATAAATTAAGTACTATAGTATTTCCAAATGCGCACAAATTAATATAATTAATCTTAGTTAATAATGAGTTATGGTGAACTAGTGAATAAAAACCAATAAAATTTTATGATCTGTTAGTAAAATATTTTACCTATATTTGAAAACTTTAAATATTATAAAAATAAAATAAAATCTTTTTAACTACAATGAATTATAATTGATAGCGTAAATTTTAATTTGTTTAAATAATATATAATGTAATATAATTTAATTTTGATTCCTTCGTATAGTTATATTACTCACGTATCAAAAGTTTATCATGGATTCAAATTAAAATTTATTATCAATATCTTTTTTAAAATAGTTAAAATATTATTATAATAAAATTATTATATTAAATGTTACATTTGACTTTTAAGGGTTTGAATTTTATAATGTAAAAAATGATTTAATATAATAATAATTTATACTAACAATAAAAATTATACTTTTCTTAAAGTTAATGCTCAACTCTTAAAGGATATAAGTTTTCAAAGTTGAAAAAAAAATCTAAAACTTTTGAAGATTGACATGGATAAAAAAATTTAAAAAAAAAAACAATGAAAAAGAGAGGAAGAGGAATCAACCGCCTACTCCATAAATACTTGTAATTTTAAAAATTATCTCAAGATAATCATTAACAAAATCGTCTTTTATTTAGTCAAGTCTAACGACCATTGATCAATAAATACTATTGCTGATAAAAATTAGTTAGTATTATTAGACATTATATTTAAAAAAAATCTTTAGTCAATAATTTGATAAAATATTAAAATTTTAGTTTTAATAATAAAATTTCGATTCTAAACAATCTCAAATATATAAATATAAGTAAATAATCTATTAATTAATTTATTTTTGATGTCTTAAAAAATTATTCACCAGTCAAGATAGCTATATTTCTATAAAAAATTTTAAATAAAATTTATGAAATTCAATATTAAAAATGATTTAATAAAATTTTTAATTTGAAATCTTTTAATTTATGAATTTTGATTTTAGATTAAAATTTTTAATGAATCATTTTTAATATCGAACTTCACAAATTGTAAATAAAATTTTCATTAAGTCCTAACTCTCTTTGTAATAGGAAAAAAAAAGTAAGGTTCTCATCTATTTAAGTTATTTATTTGATGAATAAACGAGGCTCGTAATTACATTTAAAATAATAATAATAAAAACTCATTGGAAATTTTTTAACAACTTGGACTTTATTCATCAATCCTTTTGTTTTTTCTTTTTTTATTAAATTCTGTTTTTCTTAAATGGAAAACTTCTGTTTCCAATTACATACCTCTCAGTTTGTAGCAAAACATTTAATCACCCACCAAACAGAAATTTATCGGGAAATCTTTAATTTCTAGATGTTTTTGTTATTTTTATGGGAAATTTTGACTTGCACTGTATTAAATCATGGCACAAGGCAGAAGCTTTATTAGACATTGAAAGGGGCCACATCTCATAGGACACAAACTATAGGTTCTCACAAGTACACTTAAAACTACCCACGTTCAGAGCAAAAACATACAAAGGTAGACAAATTGGAGACATGAAGTAC
Source organism: Durio zibethinus (assembly GCF_047325235.1). Taxonomy (NCBI): domain Eukaryota; kingdom Viridiplantae; phylum Streptophyta; class Magnoliopsida; order Malvales; family Malvaceae; genus Durio; species Durio zibethinus. The sequence goes on along the minus strand of NC_143173.1, from coordinate 3,841,405 downwards.
ACATGGACAAATTTACAACAGTAAGAATAGCTGATGAACTGAAATGAGTGCAGGAACATGATGGGCCATTAGCTGCTGCTTTCATGAAATATAGATCTAGTAATCTTCTGGTTCTTCTTCGTCTTCTGTACCTTCTGGCCCAACTTCCTCATAGTCTTTCCCGAGAGCAGCAAGATCTTCACGGGCTTATGAGAATTCGCTTTCCTCCATTCCTTCACCTACATACCAGTGAACAAATGCTCTCTTGGCATACATGAGATCAAACTTGCGGTCAATTCGGGAGAAAACCTCTGCCAATCATGCATAGTGGGTGGCTGATCATGCATGCTGCACATTGAGCCCTAGCGAGATCACCCCCTGGTGCCACAGTGGGTGGCTGATAGTTGATACCACACTTGAAACCAGTAGGGCACCTGAAATAAAAGATTCATCACAATCATTCAGATAACAAACCGAAGGCAAAATCAATGTTTTCCCCTTGGCAAACTCTATGTAATAATGATAATCAGATTGCTTATGCATAATTATTTGGAAATGAAATGTAAGAGATGTCTACTGACCAATATAGTAATATACTAACTGAACAGTCCGCTTAGTTTTGATGGTAGCAACAGCAGCATTGACATCCCTAGGTACAACATCTCCACAGTACATTAAACAGCATGCCATGTACTTCCCATGCCTTGGATCACATTTAGCCATCATGCTTGATGGTTCAAAAACAGAACTTGTAATCTCAGGAACTAATAGCTGCTCATGGGAAGCCTTTGTAGCTGAGATTACTAGGGCATATGATGAGAGCATGAAATGGATACAAGGATATGGCACAAGGTTAGTTTGAAACTCTGCGATATCCAAACTCTGCGATGTCCATGTTTATGGCATCATCAAAACCTAATGAAGTGGTCAAAGAAGAGATAATTTGGGATGTCAAGTGGTTCAAGTTTGAATAAGTTGGTCTTTCAATGTCTAAGGATCTCCTACAGATATCGTATATGGCTTCATTGTCAAGAAGCACAGCAACATCATTGTGTTCAAGGAGAGAATGAGTTGAGAGCATGCTATTATAAGGTTCCACAACAGCAGTAGAAACCTGCACAATTGGGGATAATTGCTCAGTGAATTGCACACACATAATAGTTCAAGCATAGGGAAAATGAAACCTGTACTTTTCCTTAAAGTCTTCAAGAAATTACCTGAGAAGGGTAGATGGAGAAGCCAAGTTTTGACCACTTTCCATAATCTACAGACAAGCACTCCAAAAGCAACGAACCCAAACCAAAACCAGTTCCACTGCCAACAGCATTAAATTCAAAAAATCCTTGAAACCAGTGCAGTTATCAGCCAATTTTCTCACTTGGTCAAGGCAAAGATCCACAATTGCCCGACCAACTGCAGTATACAACACCAAAGAAGTTTAAGCCAGTGATCAAATCTAACAAAATTGCGAGTACTTTGGAAATGCAGAAAAGATGCTTGTACCTGTATAATGTCCTCTAGCAAAGTTATTAGCAGCATCTTGTTGGGAATAATGACTCAAATCCCATAAGAGATTTGTTTGGGATTTGTTAGAGATTTGTTGGGGATTTTTCAGATATTGCTTGATGGACAAGAAGACTTGCAAAAGAAGAATTCTAAGAGAAAGAGGATTCTTAATAGGTAAGTTTGACTTGCAAGAGAAGAATTCTAAAAGGAAAGGGATTCTTAATAGGCAAGTTTGACTTACAGGAGAAGAATTTTAAGAGGAGAGGCATTCTTAATGGGCAAGTTTATATGGTTATAAATAGGTGAAGTCTCTACAGGGTTAGGTATGAGAAAAAGATGTAAGAGAGTTGTAGGGTTTTGTGGGATAGACACCCCATACGAGTATTGGGGCTCTACGTCTTATGGGTGTGTATGTTTGTTTGTGAGTGGACTAGAGGAGATTGAGAGGGTCCACTACGTCTTATGGGTGTGTATGTTTGTTTGTGAGTGGACTAGAGGAGATTGAGAGGGTCCACATAGGTATGATGTATGGGAACATATGGGTATGTGTTTGGTTGTGTCGAAAGGGTGCACAAGAGTTTGGGTTTGTGTTTGTTTAGATAGAGAATACTTCATAGGACTAGAGGAGATTGAGAGTGTCTTATGAGTATTGATTGTTGAGTGAGGTTGATGATTTTATGTATGTTTGTAATTCTCTACAACTAGTGGATCTTGTTTCTCATCCGTGGATGTAGGTCAGTTGGACCGAACCACGTTAAATTGTTGTCTCTTGTGTGTTTGATTTATTGTTTGATTTCGCTTCCGCTGGTGTGATTGGATTGGAGGCTTTGAGCCTAACACATCTTCCTTGCCAGAAATAAGTTGCTCCGGGTTAAAGAGTTGTCTATAAGTCCCTCCTCCAACTTCATCAATGACAGTGGACTCTAGATCAACAAATATAGCCCTTGGCACATGCTTGCCAGACCCAGTCTCACTAAAGAAGGTATTAAAATCATCGTGGCAAACACCTAAGGTGGTGTCACTGCAAGCAAACACAAATGAGTTTTATAGGTTCAGATCATGAAATGATAAGAGGGAAAACCATAATTCAGTGATCGATTTATAAATCCCATTCTATGTTTATGTCCACTTTGATCTGAAATTTATTTTAAGAAAAATAAGTAGTTTCTGGCATGCATTTGTTGCTATTAAAGTTGTACTATACATCTGAGTATGATAAGCAAAGAGTAAGGCAAGTAACACAAAAGAAATTACACCAACCAAAAAGAGAAAATTGCAGGACAAGAAGTTTAATCAAATTGTTCAAAGTCCCTTACTAGGAACAATAAAGTAGAGGAAAAATTGAGAGGAAAACTATAAGAACATAACTACATAAATTTATATAATAAGGAGAATAAAGGAAAACAGAGATGCATTATATTAGAATCATGTCAATTAATAATAGATCCAGGGCAATTTTTTGAATTTCAGTACATAGAATTCAACAATGTGATCCTATCCCTGTAAGATGTTCAGTTAGAGCAGACAAGGCAGCTAGCCATGCCAGTTCCCCAAATGGTGGAAGATCAACAGAAATCCTGCACCACCACAGGAGATAGCTCTGGTGACTTTGCCATCTAAGCATAGGAAATGCATGTCAAATGGAAATTTATGTTAATAAAAAAGAATTATTTAAATTCTATACCATTCACTTCAATTCAAAACCAAATATCTCATTTCCATGAAACAAAACTCACAACAAAAAACTTTCAAATGCTTCCAGTTCCAAAGAAACACCACCAGGAAAAGACAATATGATTATAAAGCAGGATGAACGAGCATTGACATTTGTTCTGCGAAGGAGAATATTTTATGTTTTGCATGGTTATCAAAACTAGAATGAATGTTAAACCATTAATAGAGCCAAACGCTGCTATGCCTATAGGTGCCCTGGAAGAAAAAAAATCAAAAAAAAAAAAAAGAGAAGAGAAAACGGTAGAAAAAAGAGTACCTGCAGGCTGAAAAATTCAAAATCAGCCCTCTTCCTGAATTTAATAGGATACTTGCATGCTGCCTAATGCCTAATCAAGGAGTAAAATACTGCCTTCTATGAAGTTCATATAATGGAATTAGGGACTGCTTAGATATTTATTAGCAACCCCTACAGATTATAAAATTCTTTTGGATTTATTGCACCAATATTGGCTGGGAAGAAATCACTCCATATTAGAACTTGGACAGTCTTCAAATTTTCTGAACTACTGCACGAATATAGTCACCCGTTGAATAACTAGACATCAGATCCACTAGCATGGCTGCTACAGATGCATTTGCAGAAAATCCTTTGTTAACCATTTCACAAAGAATGTGTACTCCCCTTGATATGTCATTGTTTCGAAGAAATCCTGTAATCATCACATTATAAGAGCAACTATCTGGCATGCAGCCATCCACTTCCATTTTACTAAACAGTTTGTGTGCTTCATTCTGCAGCCCTTCTTTACAAAGTCCTCTGATCATTATATTATACGTGTAAACATTAGGGTGTATCCCTTTGACTTTGAGTGCACAAAATAATTTCCTTGCAACTTTAAGTTGCCCAACTTGCCCACTATTCTGCATTACATGAAAAAGTCCCAATGCGTCATGAATATGACCACACTTGCATAAGCCAACCAACAAAGTAGAGTAAGTGATCACGTCTGGAACTAGGCCACGAGCACTCATTTCTTTGAAAAGTTCTTGTGCAACTGCAAGTCTCCCAACCTGTGACCTGCCACCTATAAGAGTGCTGTAAGTAACAACATCAGGGATTAATCCATTTTGAGTCATTTCATGAAAAAGTTCCATTGCCTCATCAATCCTTTTAGCTTTACAATATCCATTGATAATGATGTTGTAAGTAAATTCATCAGGTACACAACCCTTGTTAGTTATTGAATTGAATAATTTTCTAGCCGCATCCATTTCACCTTGCAAACAATATCCACCAAGCAATGAATTATAAGTAAACTATATTAGGCTCAACGCCTTGTTGAATCATTCTTTCAAAAATATTTTGAGCCTCTAAAACCCTACCTTCTTTACAAAGGGCATCAACCACTATATTATATGTGATGACATCAGGTTTGCAGTTGTTCGCCATCATTTCATTCAATAATCTTGTAACCTCCTTCCACTGACATGAATTACACATAGCATGAATTAAGGAATTATAAGTGACAACATCAGGAGGAATGCATTTACCTCTCATTTCTGAGAAAAGCTTCAAAGAATCGGTTACATGCTTGTCCTTACAAAGGCCGTCGATGATAATGTTGTATGTTGCAATGTCAGGTGCAAAACCTATTTCTTCCATAGTCCTTAGCAGTAGAATAGCCCGAGTAGTGTCACCTATTTTACAAAGACCATTTACTATGATATTATAAGTGATTAAATTAGGCTGACACCCTTCTCGAACCATGTCATCAAACAACCTCACAGCTTGAGCGACTTTACCTCCAATGCAAAGTCCATTGATCAGAGTGGACAGTGTTATAGTATTTAGTTTAATGCCCAACTTCAACATCATCCCCAAAACCGAAAACCCAAATTCCACACGATGCAAGCGGCAAAAAGAATTTATCAAAATGCCGAGAGTACAAACATTAGGACAAATTCCTACTAATTCCATTTGTCTAACTCAGCTCACACGCCTTCTTTTAAAGGGAGTTTTGCCTTAAATAGATCAAAATCTTCCATTATTAGGTTTACATTAATTTACATAAATAATTATTTATTATACTTGAAATTTACAAAATTTATGATGATATCATATTAAGATATCAAGATAATTTTTATAAACTTGATTTAATGGGGTACATGAAAATTAGATTAATTAGCTTCACTAAACAATTTATAGTTTAATCATTACTAGAATTTTAAGCATTACCGACAAAATTTTATAAACAAAATTTTTTCATCGTTAGACGAAATAATAATAAAATTTTAAAAAAATCATTTTTATTGACAGATTACTGAATAAATTATTGATGAAATTAAATACGTCAATAATCCGTCGCTAAAAGTGTGGTGTGAATTGCAGCCAATTTTATTGATAAATTTTTTTGTCTGTAAATTCATCATTAAAAGCTATTGATGGATTTACCAACGAAAAATTTCATTGGTAAAAAAATTTGAAAATTTTTTTTTTGACATTATCGACGGAAATTCTATTATTAAAACCATTGTTAAAATTATTTTTAAAAAAATTTAATATTATTGACGAAAGTTTTGTCGATAAAACCGTCATGAAGAGTTACAAAATTTAAAATCCTTTGTTGAGGCAACTCATTTTTTCTCCAATTTCTTTACTAAATCCTGAATTCCCTTTCCCCTCCCCTCTTCTCTTCTCTCTCTCCTTGCCACCTTATTGTTCTACACCGCCATCCAAGTGCTCAGACTAGCATAAATGAGTCTCCTCCCTCCAATAAGTTTTTTTAATTATTTTATTTTATGTTATATTTAATGTTGTATATTTGTTGAGTTTAAGGTTTAATTTTTTGTTATAATTTGTTGAAACTTGTTTGAGTTTTGGTTACCAATGTGTTGAGTTTTTGTTAGTTATTTATTTGTTGAAATTTATTTAGGTTTTGGTTACCAATTTATTGAGTTTTTGTTGGTTTTATAGTTGTTGAAATTTGTTTCGATTTTGATTAAATTTTTGTTGAAATTTGTTGGTTATATATTTTTGTTAGATTTTTTGTTGAGTATTAATGTTGAGTATTATTAATTTTTTTATTTGTTGAGTTATTTATTTTTTATTTGTGAAAGTTTTGTTAAGATTTGTTAGGTTTTGTTTTAAATTTATTAACTTTTTTGTGTTTAAGATTTATATTAGTTAATTTAGGTTTAATATGTATTAAGATTTAAATATATTTTGATTGATGTTTTATATTTAATATTTTTTACATTTTAATAATAATTATAGAAATTAAAATTATTTATGTTGATTTGAGGTTATAATTTATATATTACTAATAGTTTCTAATTTTGAAGTAATTTATATATTATTAAGATTTATATTTGTTTTGAAATAATTTATATATTTGATAGTTTAGTGAAATTTATATATTATTAATTATTGAAATATTGTGGTTTTATTGTATTATCAAAATTAATATAAATAAATTATTTTATTTTATTTTATTTTATTTTTACATAATCTATTCGTGAATGTATGTTATAAAAATGAATTTAGGTGGATGTATATTTTGCAATGAATATAATTTATTATTCATTTTTATCATACTAACATCTTTTATTCTCCATTTCAACTACTTTGAAAGTAAAATAAGTTTGGTATGTAGAAGTACCTCGATAAGAGAAATTCTTCGTAAAATCAACAGAATTGCATTAAAAAGGTCAAGATCAAAGGTAAAATTCTGTCATTAAAACTAATAATAATTTGTTGTGAATGTATTATCTTGTAGTATGTATGATGAATTTTTGCAAGACCTTTTGTACCATTGATGCACTATTTGTTAAAGTAGACCAATGATTATTTCATATTATCATTTAAATAATTTTATTTAGTACAACAATAATAGTTCATATGATCAATTAATAAAAAGGTTTAACACTTTATATGACTTTAATTACTCATATTTCAATTCAATTAAGATTCAATAGTGGACAAAAATTGCTCTTAGTTGTACTCTTGTGTAAGATTAAAATGATACATAATTTCAACCATGGTAGTTTAGTTTGTAGTTAAAATGATAAAATTTATAAGTTTTAGGTTTGTCTGTTTGAACTTTGTTATTCTTTTTCTCCTTGAAATGTGATTCAAAGCTCTGACTTCTTGTTGATATGATAGTTGCACTCAATTATGGTTGAATTTTTGTTCATTATTTATTTGATTAGATCATTTTATATTGAAATATTTGCATTAAATGTATTTGATAATTCATTACAAAGAATTGCTATTATTTGATAGCTCTCTTATTTCACAGTCATGTTTCAAATTTTGATATATTTTAATGAAAGATCAAATTACTCAATTATTGGGGAATCAATTGTGCTTTAGATCATGTTATGAGTGTGAACCTAAAAGGGTAAAAAGCCCTAAACAAAAGTTTAAAATCTAAAAAAGCCTGATGAGATAAATGAGCTTTTGTTATGTTATGTTACCAAAAGTTTCATATTTATCAATTGCTACTTTCATATTTATAGAGAAAATCATCAGTTTTAGCTCTTTCTTCAAGAATAACAAAGGTATTCTACATGTTAAGTGAGGGATCGAATTCAAAACATGAGGTAAATTATACATCCTTTGATTTGAGCTTGTTTGAATACATGAAAAAAAATACTATTTTTCATTAATGTCCGTCTCATGTCTCTACTATTATTTTTTTATTTTTTTATTGCATGTGTTATAATATCTACTGTTAATCATGCGAATTCAAATACCTGAAACTTAGAATATAACTCTGTTCAAACTATACTTGATCAAGTATTTCCCACAATAAATCTAGTTGTTCTAGATCAGTTGTCAAATATGGATTATATTATTTTTATTATGGGCTCTTTTTTCACTTCCCTTCCTTCTGCCCATCACTAGTAATATTCTTGATTATTTGTCATAATATATTTTTCAATCTGTTAATATATAACAAAGACAAATGCAATAACATACCTCTTTAATATGGATTACCCTTTTATACATGCAAAGACAACACATCTACATGTAATTTACATATATGGATTGATGGACATAAGCTCTTGAATGAGCACATGTAGACATGTGATGGTAGTGTAGTTATTCTTAAAGATACTGAAGATACCACCAAAGTTAGAATTTATAACCCTTTTGAAAGAAAGATTAATCCTAAGAGTACTATTGCTTTTTCGTAAAGTATGCAAATCATTTTAAGGAATATAGGTTTATTATCTTGCATGTGGAACTAAGATTGTTGAGTCGTAAGTGGCAAAGTTTCTTAAATTGGACATTGCTGATAAGGATATGACAGAAGCTGTCAACAATAATAAATCTATTAGACAAGTCTCTATTCCTTTGCCTAGAACACAGTGTTATATTGTGTTAGTGGCCATAAAGAGGAGATCAGGGGTAACAAGATACAAACCCTTATTCTATTGATCTTGCTCTTATTGATGTACCGTAAGTCCAAGAAAATAATATTGAAATGCCTCTAAAGAAATCTACCAAACATAAAAGATCTACCATTTGTAATGATTCTGTAATTTATTTTGAAGAGAATGACTATGATATTAGTCATGTAATTGACCTTGTAACTTTTGGTGAAACTATTAGGAGTTCATAATCTGATGTATGGATAGATGCAATGAAGGATGAACTGAATTCTATGGCTCAGAATAATGTCTACAAACTTGTTGAACTACCAAAAAAACGTAAACCCATTAGTTGTAAATTGGTGTATAAAACCAAGAAAGATTATAAGAAAAAAATTAAGAGGTTCAAAGCTAGATTGGTGGCAAAGGGATTTAATCAGAGGGATTGATTAGATTATAATGAAACCTTTTTACCATTGTCTTTCAAAGATTCTTTTACGATTGTTATGGCCTTGGTAGCACATTTTAATTTGAAGCTTCATCAAATTGATGTGAAGATAATTTTTCTTAATGATGATCTTAAAAAAGAGGTTTATAGTATAGCTTGAGAAATTTCAAGAATTTGAAAATGAGCATTTAGTATGCCAACTTAATAAGTCAAGTTATGGCCTTAAGCAAGCTTTTAAGAAATGGTATCTAAAGTTTGATAAGGTAGCTATTTCTCTGGTTTTTTTAAAAAATAAAGTTAATCAATGCATACACTTTAAAATTAGTGAGAATAAGTATATTTTTTTTGTTTTGTATGTGGATGATATCTTGCTGGCCTGTAATCATGTTGGTTTGTTGCATGAGACTAAGTAGTTTTTGTCTAAGACTTTTGACATAATAGATCTTGGGAATGCCTATTTTATTCTTAGAATTGAAAGTCATAGAGATAAGTCTCAAAATCTATTAAGACTATTGCAAAGGTCTTGCATTGATAATGTGTTTAGTAGATTTAACATGCATAACTATAAAATCGGAGACACACCCATTATGAAAGGTGATAGACTTAATCTTAGCCAGTGCCCAAAGAATAATTTGAAAAAATAATCTATAAAGAACATACCATATTCTAGTGTAGTTGGGAGTCTCGTGTATGCACATGTTTACACTAGGCCAAACATTACTTTCGCAATGGAAGTTCTTAAAGGAGATATCTTTCAAATCCTAGTATAAATGATTTAGTGTTCATCTTCAAGCACTATTTTTTAATTGTAATATTGACATTTTGGATTGTATTTTTGTTTAGAATAGAGTAACAAAATCCAAGAAAATAAGAAATCACATTGTCTATTTGTGAAATAAAAACTATGATATTTCAGAGAGATTAAATTTTCTTATTGATTGCATCATGAATTTTAAATCATATGAGAACAAAATATGATCGATTTTTACAGGGCAATTGTATTCTGCATATTAAAGGTTGGTGAGCACTAGCTAAAGATTCTATAAAGAACTTTGGTGGCTATTAGAATGGTTCTTGTACTATTCTTTATATTTTTTATCTATTCTTTATATTTTTTATCTTACTTTCCATGTCGAGATATTGTGATGATCTTATATAAAGACATTTAAAATTATATTTATGAAACATTTTTTGAATGATAAAATTATAAAATATTTGGATAAAAGCGAACAACACCTTATAAGTTGAATGTTAATCTTCATATCATTAGGTGAAAAAGTTTTAATTTAATATTGTTTTGGGCAAGAAGAATTCTCCACATTAGCCCTTTGATAGTCATTTAAGCCTGAGTTATACTTTTCCCTACCAGACTTAAATCCTTTGTTTTTTTTTTCTTTTCTTTTCTTTTTTTTAAGAGAACAGAGATTGTTTTTCAATAAGAAGCAGAAAAAGCTATTTTCTTCATATTAAAAGAAGTTATTGAATCTCGGATCCATATCCTTTATAAGATGCATTGTTTTATAGTAGCTTTGTGATAATCGGTTTTTTAATCTATTAATTGTGTTTTTTTACCTTTTCATTTTTTTTATTTTAAAAATAATATTTATTAATTAATTGTATATCTTTAGCTTTCTTTATTTTTTTTTATTTCTTCAGTTTTAAAATTAATGTTTATCTTTTAATTATGATCATTGGTTGTGTCTTTTGGGTTTTATTATCTCTTGATTTTTTGCACTATTAAAGATAATATTTATTTAAAATTAGATTAATTGTGATCATTTATTGTGTTTCTTGGGTTTTATTTGCCTTTTGATTTTTTTTTTATTTTAATAAAAATAATATATATTTATTAATTGTGATAATTGATTGTGTTTTTTTTTTATCTTTTAATTTACACAATTTTAATGAGATATATTAAATTAATTATGTATTACTTTCTTTACCTTTTGGCTCATACAACTCTCACTTTAAAAGAGGTAAAAAACCATAAATTACAAGAAAATCAAAAGTAAAAAATATAAATGTTATAAAATGAAAGGTTTGATCAATAAATTTTAACAAATAATAGTTTTTAATAAAATGAATACAAGAAAATCAAAAGTCAATAATCAAAATAATATAACAAACAATAATTGAAATAAAAATATATAATAGAGACATGAAAGACGCTCGTATAACTTTTACTTTTAAAACAGATAGAAGATTATAACTCATAAGAAAATTAAAAGTAAAAAATGTAAATGCTACAAAACTAAAGGGTTAATCAATACATTTTAAAAGTATTGGTTTTAAAAAACAGAATACAAGAAAATTAAAAGTTACTAATCTAAATAAATATTAGACAATCAAAAGTTTATTGTGTTTTATGTAATAAAATTAATATGTATAAATTTATAATTTATGTAAAAAAAAACTTAGCATTTATTACAAAAATTTGAGTTATATATATATATATATATATATATTTAAATTCACTTATTACTCCCATCAATCTCTTTTCCTTTATGAATAGTTGAATCCTTATGTGATTATAAACGTTTAACTTTTCTCCAAATAGATTAATTATTTAATGCTTTATTATTCCTAAATTAAACATTATTGTTGTATTTGATTTTTATCTATTTTGTGACTATTGTGATTCTTATATTATTTTCCCTATTTCTTGATCTATTGTCATTGATCCATAAAACATTTATTCATATATTATCTTAGAATCTACAAAATTATCCATTCATAATTCATCAAATTTATAAACGAATTTATAAATTTATTTTATTTATTATTACAAATTCATAAATTGATTCTTTTTGTCATTTTATTTCGTTTTTCTTTAAATTGATTTGTGAAATGTTTATGCATATGCCATCTTAGAATCTATAAAATTATGCATTTATGATTCATCAAATTTATAATAAATTCGTAAATTTATTTTGTTTGTTATTACAAATTCATGAATTAATACTATTTGTTATTTTATTTCTTTTTTTAATAACATTTTTTGACAATTTTTCATAAAAATCACATTTTAGAGACTTTTTAAAGGATTTAATCACACATACATATAAATTATTCAAACTCCAATGTGTGTGTACCTTAAGGGTTCTATTCCAAAATTGTTTCCAATGGAATTAACCAAAATTGAAGGCTAATTGTGCTTTCAAAATAGATGGAAATGCTTTGTTAATATCCATGCTCTCAAACCTCAAGATTTATTAAATTTCAAATATAGTGAGGATATGATTTTTGAGGTTTTGCTCTCTGCCTAGCCAAGTACATTTATAACTTTAAATGAATTGCTGATAAATTAATTAGATGACTGTTTTATATATTTATATTATGTATATTTTCTCTATTACAGTGAAACAAAATCAAATGAATGATGCAAACTCTTCTTCAGTTAATCAACCAAATTCTATTGAAATCATTGATGTTGAAGTTTCGAACAACAAATCAAATAACCAATGTCAAGCTTATGACCATGAGACATTTGGAAATGATGAATACGTTGATGATGATATTCTAATGTTTTACTGCTTAATGAATGAGACAAATGTTGAAACATTTTACATATTAGTAATAAATCACATATACACTCTTTTCATACATCGTTATATCATTTTCATCATTAGCAATTTTAAACTTACTATACATCAACATATTTATGGTTAACACCTTATAAATAATTATGCCTCAATACTTTTCATCAAATAGTTTTTCTTATGGATTTCACTGATGACTTTTGAAATAATTTTCTTATAACAAGAAGTTTCATCCGAATACCATGGCTATTTGCCAAACTACATTGTATCTATCGCTATATTTATTCTTTCATCAAATAAGATTTGGATTGTGTAATGCAAATGTAGCAATTGAACCAAAGTATTTATAGCAGGATAAAAGAAAATTTTCTATGTCAATATCTTAAAATCCGACGATCTTCATCTTTTTTAAATTATCATTTATCGTAATTATAAATGAACACCTATAATTAGGGATGTAAATGATACATTAGTATTCGTAAATTATTCGGGTTCGATTCGAAAAAAATTCGAATTCAGTTCGATTATTGTCGAGTCGAGCTCGAGTAATTCGACTTATCGATCGAGCCGAATTCGAGTATTTTTATATTTGACTCGAGTAGCTCGCGAGCCTAATCGAGCTTTTATATTTAAATATATTTTTATTATTTTAATTAATAAAATATTTCGAGTCCGAGTTCGAGTTTAAGTTCGAGTATGAATAATCAAACTCTTGTCGAGTATACGAATTATTCTTATTTTTACATATTAATCGAACGAGTTCGAATAGCTCGAATTCGATCACGAATCGAGCTCGAGCTTAAAAAATAAAACTCGATCGAGCTCGAACCGAATATCAAACCCCGAATTATGAGTCGAACTCGAACTCGAACTCAAGCTCGAACTTCTCATTATTCGTTTACAGCCCTACCTATAACAACTTAAATTAGTAAACACTTGATTTGATTTTTTTTCTACTTTTATGGTCGTTAATCAATTTTATACTTTTATTATATATTATTATCTTGTTTTTAATTCGTGAACAGATATTATTATCTTTTTATCCCCTTTTTATGAGATAAAAATTCATTTTTTAACTAAAAATCAACCCACGGCAAAGCACGGATAAGCCTAATTTTAGCGTAGAACTTCAAAAAGGCCAAAAAAAAAAAAAAAATCATTAAAATAACTTGCTACCGCCCTTAAAAAAAAAAAGTCCATAATCTCCGTCCTGCCGGGTCATCACTCTAAAAATGCTATCAACAATTCAACCCCCGCGTTGTCTTTCTCGCATTGCAGTCCGCGGCCGTACCAAATCCCGCTCTCTCCACATCCTCTCTTCCGCTCAATCCGTCACCTCAGCCTCCCTCATAGGCCATTCACAAATCCTGTCCATCCGTGACTCCCTCCTCTCTCGCCACCTCAGCGCAGTCCAACTGACCCATTCCTACCTGGACCGCCTCAAACAGACGGAACCCCAAATCAAGTCTTTCCTCCACGTCTCCGACCCGGACAAGGTTCTGAAACAGGCGCACGAGATTGATGAGAAGATAAAGAGGAATGAGGAAGTGGGTCCCCTTGCTGGGGTCCTTGTGGCTGTCAAGGACAACATTTGTACGGCTGATATGCCTTCCACCGGTGGCTCCCGCATCCTGGAGGGGTACCGTCCACCGTTCGATGCCACAGCCGTGAAGAGGTTGAAGAACTTGGGTGCCATTGTGGTTGGGAAGACCAACTTAGATGAGTTTGGCATGGGGAGTAGTACTGAAGCTTCGGCTTTTAAGGTTTGGTTAAAATCTCACTACTACCTCAATCTCATCCTTGGTTCACTTACTTCAGGTGATAGTTAGAGATACATCTATTGGTTCATTAGGTGACAGCAAACCCGTGGGACCTCTCTCGGGTGCCAGGAGGATCATCCGGAGGCTCGGCTGCAGCTGTTTCTGCTAGGCAGTGTGTTGTATCACTTGGGAGTGACACTGGTGGAAGCGTGCGGCAGCCAGCATCATTTTGCGGTGTAGTTGGTTTGAAGCCAACTTATGGACGGGTCTCAAGATTTGGGCTTATGGCATATGCATCATCCCTTGATGTTATTGGGTGTTTAGGTTCATCGGTTGCTGACACCGGGATTCTTCTTCATGCAATTTCTGGTCACGATACACTTGATGCCACTAGCAGTAAACGTGTTAAGTGCTCTTTGAATTTTAAACCTCACTGGTCTTTTTCTAGGTGCCAATAATTATCTCTTATGCTTCGCTGCAAAAGAATATCTTGTTAAGTTTAACCATCTAATTTCTTTTTTTGAAGATTCTGAAAGTGATGTACATATTCAGGAACTAACTTGTCATACATATGTTATTCATTTGTCGAGATGTTTAGGAATTAGTCTAGCTCAGTACTACCATCTATGGTTTAAGCAGTTGCGTCCTTTATCAACTCTAATGCACCATTTGACTGTACTTGCTGAAGCAAAAGTACTTATGATGTTATTAAAAGATTAATGTGACCAATTTTGGATGAGATAAGGTTATTTATTTGTTTGATTTTTCTGTTTACCTTTTTTGCTACATATTCTCCTAAACCCTGATCTAAGGGCTTAAGTTTTCTCTTCAACTTATTGGTTATTTTTTCTTCCTAATTCTTCACTTACATCCTATATTTTCTCTACCCCTCATCTTTTAGTCACATCAATGGTGATACTATGCATTAGAATCTCAGACTTTGAATTCTGCTACTGCTCCTTTGGTGCTATCTGCTCTATTTTTAGTTGAACACATGTGAGCATTATTATTTGTTGGCTTATTGCTAAAAATTTTTGTTCTAATTGTGTAAGAATTTTGCATTTCAGGAAGTGCCTGATTTCACTTCTCAATTCACTTCTGCAAGTTCTTTGGAATCCAGACCATTGGAAGGGCTAAGGGTTGGTCTTATCCGTGAAACTGTTGATGGTGGTGTTGATTCTGGAGTTAAATCAGCAATACAGAGTGCTGCAGCTCATTTGGAACAATTAGGATGTATTTTGAAAGAGGTTTAATTTAAAACTTCGATGTGTTTTTTTTGCTGAATCCCATGAATGTTTGTTTTATGTATTCATTTGAGTTTTCTTTTGAGATTATTGCAGGTGTCATTGCCATCCTTCTCTCTTGGTTTACCAGCTTACTATATTCTTGCATCATCAGAATCATCTTCAAACTTATCGCGATACGATGGTGTCAGGTGATATGCTAGAATGTTTTTTCATTTTGAACCTTGTGTTATGTAGATATATAAAAGCTAGTTTATAATTAATAACCATTTATTTTTACTTTATCTGTACATATTTGAAAGAGCGAGGTCAGAGAGGGGGGAGGGATGAGTGAAGAGGGAGATTCAGGAAGCAGCATCTAAATTTGAGAATGCAGCCTTCAAAATGTATTTTTAAGAAGACATGATAAAAGTTTCTTATACTATGGTTCCTGGTTCCATGATTTTTAACAAATCCAGGTATGGAAGCCAAGCTTCTTCTGATGAGCTAAATTCACTTTACAAAGAATCCAGAGCTAAAGGATTTGGGCCAGAGGTCTGTCTCTGAATTAATTGTTGAGAAACTTGGCATGATGTTATATTAGATTTGTAACAATCTGGAATCTTGAAATGAATTTCATTTTTGCAGGTGAAAATGAGAATATTAATGGGAACTTATGCACTTTCAGCTGGCTATTATGATGCATATTACAAGCGTGCCCAACAGGTATCATTCCTATTGCAGTAAATACTTCCCTATGTTGAATGTCTTATGGGTCCTAACCTGAGGAAGATGGATAACTGGCTGGGAATAGCCCTATATTTGCATTCTCATAGAGTCTAATGTGTCACCTTAAATTCAATTTTCTAGCTGCTAAAATTCTTAATAGCTGTTGCAGATGCATGAAACCTCTTTTTGATTTTTAAATTAATTTATTTGATTAAGTAATTATGTGCTCATGACAATTAAAGTAGTGATATTTTAAATCACAAAGTTAATTTATACTTTCTAACAAACTCTTGGTTTTTCATTGGTATTCCCAAGTAAGATATTTTTTGGTCCTGCAATTTATTTATAAAGGTTAATTACATATACGGTACTCAGCTATGGTAAAATGTTCTATTTGGTACCTTAAGTCTAAAATTAGCTGTATGTTACTCAAGCTTTGTTTCTGTTTACCAGATTACACATTCTACTAATTGAGTTTGAGAAAGTGTGATGTGTCCACAACATTCCACCCCACTTGATGACATGGTGATGCTACACACTTTTTCTGCTAATGGAGTTAGTAATATTTCCAATTTGGTAAACGGAAGAAAAATTTGAGCACCACATTGCACACTTTTAATTTTAGTTACCAAATTAAACATTTGATATAGTACTGGTACCAAATATGTAATTAACCATATTTATGGACTAAGTTCGTCTTTTAAGTTGTTATATACTAAAACCCATTATATTTAGGAGCTTTTGCTATTAAAGGAGACATTTGTGTTTATAATAATGTTTTAGGTGAGGACCATAATTCGGAAAAGCTTCAAGGCTGCATTGGATGAAAATGACATCCTAATTTCTCCTGCAGCTCCTTCTGCTGCATATAAGATTGGTATGCTAATTGTATTGTCCTTATTCTTTTTCTTATTTTACTTGTTTGTGTAATCTCCTTTTTGTTCCTTCTTTGTGCATGTGAGGGGGAGGGAATGGTGGTGTTATGACTTTTGTATTGGGGGTCTTCATTTGCTGTAAACAATGAATTACTAAGTTGCTTGTGATGTTTGCAGGTGAGAAGAAGAATGATCCATTGGCGATGTATGCAGGAGATATCATGACTGTAAGCACCTTTTAGTCTGCTTCAATTATATTTTATTTAAGTCATTCCTTCCCCGGATAAGGCTTTGACTTCCCATCATGAATGTTTGGTTGGTTAAGAAGTAAGAATCAGGAGAGAGAGAAAAAACCATTAGGGCATATGGGGAGCATATTTAAATTAAAGATATGGCTTTCCACATGTTAAGATTATGGAAGCGATTCTAGGTTATTAACACTGACCTTAAATATGCTTTGGCTTCACTTATTGATTCTCTATCACTTTTTTTTTTTTTTATGCGAGTAATTTTATGTCACTTCTTTAAAGATAAAAGAGGAGTAGAAATAGTATATTTGATTTAAGGATGCATGAAAAATGAGAACTAAGGTTAGCCCATTTTCCTATTATCAGAAATTGTTGCATGTATGTGCATCTGTTAACTGATTAAAGCATAGTTTATTATTGTATACTATAATAAAGTTTATTATCTCGAATACTCAATTACAGGTCAATGTTAACATGGCGGGCTTACCTGCATTGGTTTTGCCATGTGGATTTGTTGAAGGGGGGGCTGTGGGGCTTCCTGTTGGCCTTCAAATTATTGGTGCAGCATTTGATGAGGTATGCAGCTGCCCCTTTTTTATAAACTTATTAATTATTTTTACTTTCGAAAATTTTCCCTATATTAGTTGAAAATAAAGAAGATTCAGGAAGGATCCAACACTGCATTTGGTTGGTGGGAAAGAGGAAGGCAAGGCGGTGGAAGGAAAATGGTTTTTCCCTCAGCTTTTTCCTCTGTGCTGGAAGAGGGAAATAAGAAGAGTGATAAAAAATAGGTGGATTTGTACCTTTCATTTGCCTCAAAATTTAATCCTTTCACCATGACAAGTGAAGGAAAAGTTCTCGTTCAACTTAAATCAATCATTTCTTTTATGATGTTATCCTCAACTCCTCACACTTTTCATTTCTTGTACTAAACATGATGAAGGAAAGACAAATGTCCATCCTTTCCTTCCCCTTACCCTTCCCTTCATTTTTCTTCCTAGTTGCTGCCAAACTGTGTTAAGAGTGAAGGGAAAATAGGAACAAAGAGAAATAACCTCCTGATTCAGCTGATGGTATCTCTCAAGTTGGCAGCTTTTCGGTTTTGTCAAGGACCCATATTCTTGGAATGACTCGTTCTAGTCTAGACTATAGTTTGGAGACATCCAGCACGTGATGACCATTACTCAAGGAAGGGTTGTTAGAATAGTTATAGCTATGGTGAGAAAATATTCATTTTAGGAAAAAGCTTGTACAACCATCGTGTTAGAGGAGCCACAGATATACACTGACAAGCGTGCAACTTAATATATGCTTTGTTTTAATAGTTTAAAGTCTAGATCTATCATTATTTTTTCCTCCTTTCCTGTCCTAACTCAATCTGCTGATATTCAAAGTCATCATTCTTTTCTTCTTTGGTCTTATTTTTTTCAGGAAAAGTTGCTCAAAGTGGGTCATATCTTTGAGCAGACACTTCAAGGTTACAATTTTGTTCCTCCACTTGATGCAGATGGTGTTTTCGCCTAAACTTGGATGATCCATGCTTTTCTGAGGACGCTTATGGCTTGAAATACAATTGAAACCTGTAACGAGTGGATCTGCTGGTTCAGTGGGTTGTGACTTTTAACTCTGTTTTAGTGAGATATGGTTTATGGCATGTCTTGATGACTAGAGCTTTAGACCCCCAGCAGCATTGAAATACAATTTTGTTCTTCAAAAATATTGGTAAGCAGGCGTCTAAATTTGGCAGTGTCTCCATAATATTTCAATGTAGTATATTGTATGCTAACGTTTTGGGTGCATATTCATGAAAGTCAGTGTTGGATTTCATGGCCAATTCCAGTAAATTATAGAGTAGCCCTCAAATTTTATGACTCTGTTTTCATAAAATCTTTATACTTTTATTGTATTTAAATAAATTTTTAATTTTTAATTTGTATTTAAATGAATTCTTAAATTTTAATTTATATCTAAATAAGTATATAATTTTTAATTTGTACTTAAATAAATTTTCATACAAATAAATCTTTTATTTAAAATAAGAGTTTATATAAATATAAATTAAAGACAAAGGGACTTTGGGAAAGTTGAAAAGCTTTAGCTGTCTACCTTTTTCCTTGCATGGCAAACACTGAAAGATCTGAAGTAGCTGTCATGCATGTCACCCAAGTGTTTAATAGGAGGGGGTAGAAGTAGAGAAATTTTGCCTTTCATTCATGCTCTACAATTTTCTGTATTTACATTGAATGTCAATGGAATCCAATCACAGACCATCATGCCCTGCATACTTCGACTCCACTCACCCATATCAACTACTTTCACACTTGATAAATAAATTCCAATGAATTCTGTTTTTCCCTATGATATATGCAAATCAGTTATGTCACGTATATTTACAATCTTACTTCTACGACATCACCATCTTTGAGCTCTGTGCCAGGCAATACAAGTTGACCATTAACTAGAACTAGCTTTCCCTCGAGTCCTGCTCTTCTTGCAGCATCTGCAGCAGTGCTTCCAGTTCTCAATCTCATTATGTCACCATGAGGCCAACATATAATAACAACCTCCCCAAGGACAACAGAATCAGGGTTGACATTGGATTTTGCTCCACCATCTCGTCTTCCAAAACTTGATTCCGAACGTAGTTGCTCTTCCCACCGAAGCATTTTCCGCAACAAAAGCACCTGTGTAATGTTTGCATTTAGAGAAAAAGTGTTTGAATAGGTTTACTGTTGTGAAAAGTAGAAATGTGCATTCAAATGACGAGAGGATCATAGGATCACTGAAGTAGCAAAGCAGGATGGTTGGAGTAACTGAAATCTCTAACTTAATAGTTGGATACATGCCATCCAGATTGATAGTCTTAGGCTCAAGTCCAAGAAAAAAGAGAGAAATAAATATAGGATCAGAGGAAAAAAGTTTATAAAATTGTTTAAATGTTTAATAATTTTTTAGAGCAAAGTTTCATAGATACAAGAAACAAGGAAAAGCAGCTCTCTGCATATTGCATGTTAGGAAAGTTACACTCCTACAACCCAACATGTCTTGCATATACAAGTACCAAGAAAAAGCATGTCATAATTCCGACAGTTTTATCAAAAATTTCTTAGTCTAATCTGATATTTTTTGCATAAATAAACAGGAACGTCTCAATCTAAATAACCCTTAAATTAAAGAATTAGATTCATGCCATGTGCTAGCTAAATGGAAGTACTAACATGGTATCTTTGAGTGGAAAATACGAACAGAAGGAAGATACTTCTAATAAACCCAACTAATCACAATGCCTACTTTAGTGATAGAAATGGTAAGATTATTGCAACCAGACCTTGCGGTTGATGCTAGCTTCAATTGAATTGGAAGCAACATACTCTAGGCTGGGCCAAGATGCAACGGATTCAACTGGTTTGCCTTCAAAAACAGCAGACACAACAGCCCAATATTCAGATTCTTCCTGATCTGTCAAATCAATCACTTGGATGAAGGTTGGCAAAAGGCGTTCAAATTGGTCTTGCTGCATGGAAATAATTCAAAAAGGTATGTAAATCTGCCTATAGTTACCAACTATAATGATCAGTTAAAAATTGAACAGTCAAAACAGGAGATGCTGGAAGAATGAAAAGCACACTGATGAGCACAAGTCCTGAAAAGCTTAGTAAATACAGTTACTGCTGAAAAATCTGAGATACTCACTAGATATGGGATGTGCCATTGATCTTCAGACAAATTCGAAAATGGTAGCAAAGCAGAATAGATTTTATAAATTCTTGGATTCTAAATTGCTCCATTTCTAATTTCCCTCATTTCAAAGTCTAAGAAATTTTGAAATACCTCATCCAAAGACACCCTAAGCATCAGCAAAAAATTGAACACATTTAAATTCATCAATAAGTGCATGCTAAAGCCTAAATATACCTTGTGGTATATACCATCTCGACAAAGTGTATATTTCTCAAGGCAAGTACGCCAATCCCCATGTCCTGGTTCACACCACCACTCGTCCGAAACCTGGTAAGCAAATTTGATATCAGCAAAGCTAGTAGTTCTAAAGCTAACAAGAAAAATCACCCCAGTTTCGGTATTAAGACTATCAGAACATGTAAACCAATCAAAGCTCAAGGCATTTTAAAGATTTGGAGTCCTAAAGATACTGTGATGTTGATCCAGTATGAAGGGTAGCTTAATCAATACCACAACATTTTGCACATGGAAACCAGCTCTCAAACTCCATAAAGAACAAAAAAGTCCAAGCACAATACAAGTTGTGAGATTCTCCTCTAAATCATTTCAATTTTCGATTTTTAATGGCCAGCTTTTCTTTTAAATAAAGGCAGCAAATGGCAAAATTAGATTAGACCCAACATTGTATTGCAGATTTTGAGAATCCTTATTTCTCATTAGTCTCCCAGACATCCATCATTGGAACCCACACAGTGACACATGGGGCCCAACAGGTGACATATGGCTGGTGATTCAGAGTGGAGTGATTATAGCATCATCCATTGCGATGTACTAGACTGAATAATCAAGATTAGAAGCAAAGCAAAGCACCTTTTTGTATAACCTTGCATAAGCTTCCCATCGCTTTATTTGGAAAGAAGACCTTCTGTTAGCAACTGCTTCAGAAGCTGCCAACCCAAAGCTCACAGCAACAAGCAACTCTCTCCCCTCCTTATCAACTCTGTAAATGCAATTTTTTGCAGCAGTTAGTTAATGTGAAGGTTATGAGGTAGATTTTGAACATTGGCTTAGAGTTACAAACTTGATTATAACTGCAGCGAGTAAGTTACTTCCTTCCACTCTAAGGACAGGATGTCCCACTTTCAGGGAGCTATACTTTTGAAACAAATCATAGTCCAGGGAATTTTGATCATCCAGATTGTTGGGGAGATAAGATGATTCTTCTATTTCAGATTCATCCAAGGTGCTTATGGAAGGTAATTCATTTCCTGTTTCTTTATAAAGCCAATGGGCAGCAAGTCCATGTTCAGCATATTCATGCATTCTCTGAGCAATTATTAGCATACTATTAGATAAATCAATCTCTCTCTAACTCAAGTATGAAATCATACAAAGAATGGAAGAAGTTTGGAACCTGTGTTCGAATCTGAACTTCCAAAGGTGAGGCATCAGGGCCTTGTACTGCAGTGTGCAGAGACTGCAATTGGCAAAGGAAAGTTTGTCTGAAAAGAGACCCAAAATGTCGGCAGAAAATATATAATGCTTTGTGCTTCAAGCATGAGGAAATTACTTATTTGTAGATTTTCATTTTAGATATTTAGTAAGCCTATATGTTTCTTGTGAGTTGTAACTTCATTGTGTAGTCTATAATTATTGAACATATAAAAATTAACAAAATCTATTACTATTGTCTCCTATGTACACTCTTTTTCCAGTATTGCTTGTTTGTTGTTTGAGTCAATATTTGCTTGGGTACATAAACTGTTGCTTGCAAGCCACACTGTCTGTATATAGCAGATCACTGTTCCATGCTCCTATTTTAACTTAAGCTTCATCTTTCCAAATTGTATTCTCTTCATTGGATTCTCTGATGATCACATATAAATCAATAACAATCATCATATGAAAATACAATGGTAAATAATATGATAACTTCAAGAATGATATTTCATATTTTATTTTGTTAAAACATGCAAGAATAAAAGACAACCTCCAAATCTTTAAAGGCCCTCTATATTGTTAATTTTTCAAATTGTATTATATTCACAAATGATTTGGCTCAATTATCACTAGTCATAATGATGCTCAAATCAGTACAGAACATTGTTAAGGTCACAGATAGAAAAGCTTACACCAAGTCCAATACTAAGATTACTAGCAGGATTCTAGGAGTATTTCCAGCTGACATGATACTATGGAGAGATTTGACTTAACCTTAGTGATGAGAGATCATGGCCATGTAGAATCATTAAGGTGATACCAAATAGGGTGATCCTATCACCTATAGCTCTCACCCTCATCATCCCCTTTATTACTTCATGCCAAATGCCTTCACAAATAACATCATCTAAAGACAACAGCAAAGTTAGAGATTTTACCCTCCAATAAGTGAACAACTTCTTTGAGAAAAGAGAACTCCTAAAAGAATTCCTAATAAACTACAAAATGTCTATCCATTAATGAATTCAGTCCATTGTCAGATTAAAAAGTTGATAAACTGCCTAGCATTACCTAATGGTTTAATTGAACTCACATGGCAGAAACCAATTCAGCCAATTCCCCAACATGTACAACAACACAAGATCCATTATTGAGTGCAAATTATTACTAAGTTATGAAATAGACATTGTAATTTGATGCGGTACCTTGTGAAAGAAATGAGTAAGCTAAATTTAAGGAACCAATAGGCAAGAATAGAGTAAACAGCATGAGATACATCAATATATAACCAAGCTTATTTGAAACTACAGGAATTAAATAGGTGAGACTGTCAATAAAGATGTCTAATCCCCTACCATATGAATCTCTAATTTCTCAAAGACTCGTATGAAGTGACTTCTAGGGGTAGTAACAGTCTTTGAACTCTTCTTAGGTCCAACATCTACTTAGGCACAAAAATGATAGTTTGTAAACACGACAGATATTCAGATAAATTAAATAAAGCATTTACCCCAAAATTTAACATCAAGCACTATTTTCACATGTTGACTCCATTAAAATGACTTGAAAGGGCATCTCAAATTAATATACTGACCATTATATTTATCTGAATATCCTTGTTACAGCTACTTGTGCAATATATCTCCGACTTGCATAGCACATCATTGTGGAATATTAGGTTGCCTGACTTTAATGGTTCAAGGTTTAGATAGTACTTACATACTTCAGATTGGAACAATAGTCTTGCTCAAGGATATTAGGTATTCAATCCCAGCCCATGCCCTTATCAAAGTTAATGTCCTTCCGGGTCTAGCCTTGTTGCATGATAATACTTGTACATGACGTGAAATTCAGAAGGAAATACAGCTTAATACAGTCTATGAATCTATGTTAAACCTTTACATTGGATTAGTGGTTCAAAATTGATGTTAATAGTCCATCCAGAGGACAAGTTAGATTTCAGATGTTCTTAAAGTCACTTTAAGATTTAGACTTTGCTTGGTAGGAAGGATTGAAAGGAGAAAAGATAAAAAACTTGTTAATCTAATGGTTAAGCTACAAAGTGGGAAGTTCTTATGAATTTTAATAATGGGATTAACAAATTTTTCATCCTCACCCTTTTCCGTCCTTCCTACGAAGCAAAGCCCTAGCCAATAAGGTACTAGTTCTCACAAATAATTTTCCAGCTACTGTCTAGACAGGAATATTTGAAGGTAGAAACTTATTACCATTTATTGTGCATATATGTATGCAGCATGTTATATACATGTTTGGCCTATATTTGCAGAAGGACTACTGTTGATATATTCACTTCTGCAATAAATCAATAAATAATTGCAAAATATTACCTGATAGCCGCTGGCCTTTGGATTAACAATGTAATCATCAAATTCACCATCAACTGGAGTCCAAAGCCTGCAGAGAAAGAAGTGTGAGTAACTAATAATAATTTCTTTTAAAATAAAATCAGCATGGTGAGAAGTATGGCTTAAAGAATTTTGGTAAAACTGAGAACTTATACATTCCTATAAAATATAGCTACAACAGGCCAAAGAAATTATCCACAAAAATAAAACTATAAAAAAACAAAAACATCTATTTTGTTTCTTCTACTATACACATATTTTCTACAAAAACACGATGCATTAACTAAAATTAATTCCAAAGAAACCAGGCTAATTATAATAGAAGAAACACTTTGAAATACCTGTGTACAATGTTGAGAAGACTGTAGCAACATTGCACTGCAGGCCCATGTAAGGTTCCATTCTTGTCTCCAACAACTACCCTCAGTGCACGTGCATCATATATTTTATTGATGCCAACATCTTTCCTTTTCATCTACAGCAAGATAAGAACAAGAGCTTCAACATCAGCAGGAGACTGTAAAGGGCTTTTGGAACAAAATTACAGTCACACTGCTTGCTCATTTTTCACTAAAAGATTTAAGAATTACGTTTTAACTTTAGCTTGACTGACAATAAGTTCTTCTGAATGGCCAAGTGAAATGCTTCAAGGATCCAATGAGTCATAAGGATTTTCAGTACAGAAAGTCTCTTATATAGATCCTACATGATGATAAGCGTTCAACAGCATATAAGAAATTGAGTTCAAGATTGATTCTTAGATGTCTCTTCAAACCATGGAGTGAAATTAACTCTACTATGAGATATGCAGCTAAGAGCTGCAGTTACCAAATAATCACAGTTGTACACCTTCAACAATACTGTTAATTATATATGAAGACCAAGCAAAATTTTGAACTATGGCAAAGAAAAAGATTTGATTGCATTTGGCTCTAAAAACATGCACAATAATATTATTTTACAGTTAAGAAATAAAGCATCCAAAAGTTGATACAGATACTTCAGTTGTTACTCATACCTTGCTGTAAATGCTATACAAACTTTTTAATCGGCTAGATAAAGTAACCTCCATCCCTGGAACGTAACTGCAGTGCAAAAGAGGAGTGAATGAGAGCACCTAGAAGATATGATTAAACTAACAATAGTTGCTCCTACATGCACAGGAAGTAAAACTAAGAAAACCAAAATAGTTTTATTAGAAACAAGCAGCAGCAAGTGATTATAAGAAGAGCAAAACATACGAAATTGATATTAACAGCTCCCTCTCAAGTGCCTCCTCACAAACAACAAGAGATGCCAGAGCAACTCCAGCATCCTGCACAACCTTCGGTTTTGGTTCCATCTTTGAACTTCTTCTTACATTATTAAGAAAGTTAGCCCGTTTTCTCCTATCCAACAAGATGTCAAAAGGAACCACAGCTTCCAAAAGATCCTGCACATATAAAACAACTGGAACTAATTACTCAAAATAATCAATTTGCTTCTTGAATTTTATTTTATGGTAAACAAAAGGTATCCAACATATAGTCAAGGAAAAGCATGAAACTCTTCCAAAATATCCAGTAAAGCTAAACAAAAGAAATGTGACAGAAAATTAACAATAACTACAGATTGCAATCATCACATGGTATTTGACATGCCTAGTTTGGACAGAAAATTCATGTCAACAGCAGAAAGCTCCAGCATTAAATTCATCAACCAAATGTCTTTTACTTAAAATTTGAAGCAAACAATGCTGTTCAGTGGTCAATATGCGGTATAGAATTATAATGTAACAGACATCTTTCAAGATCATATGTTGAAGGTGCCCAATGATGGAGCATATTAAGTGTTTTGATTACACTATCTGTGGTTCGCTAAGAAGAAAACAAGTTGTATTTAGTCTATCAAAGGGATGCTAAAATGACCTGTCTACCAGAAAATTTTCATCCTTTGTTGATTTCTGGCAGGAAGACAGGATTTCTCAACGTTATGCATTACAACTTTTTGCTATCAGCAGGCGGTCATTAAAATTGGCAAAATCCTAATACATCAAAAGCAAGCTTTCAACCAACCACAGAATATAATGAGCGTATAGACACATCACAGTTTCTGTCCTATATGCTTACCTTAATGCTAGTGATATCTTCATCACTGATAGAATCTTCATCCTCAAGCACTGAATCATTTTCATGTATAGAGGACCAGCTGGCTTTTGCAGATATTCGTCTAGGATACACTCCTTTATTGATGGGGCTCCACATTGAAGCCAGATCAGCTCGCAGCTTCCTAAATATTTGAGGCTGCACCAGTGTCCACAAAATTGAAACAAATGTGGTTACAAAATTTATTTGATATGCATAATCTGAAAGGATTCAGAATTTTAAATTAGAGGTCAAGCAAAAAAGAAGCTATACTATCTGCCAGAAAAGAATTTTAAGTCATGACATTGATTGTTATAACACTATGGCATAAGGGTTCCCAACAATCAAAGCTTGCCATTATTTTCTCATTCTATATCTTTGATAATCTTAATCATGCTATATGCAACATTTATATGCTTGATGGCACACTCAACCAAAGTGTGCATATAGCATGGACCTAAAAGTCAATGCAAAATATTGCTGTTCCTGCATAAATCTAAAAGGTAATAAAAAGCCCATCTGATGCTTGGCTGTCAAGAGCCTTGTAACCACAGTTTCATATGCCACTGCTGGATTATGAACATAGAATCCATAAACCGTACTCTAACTGACGTTAAACTGTATGAGTGTTAGGACCCATATTTTGTGTATTTACAAAACAATTTTCTTGCTACATTTGGAAGAAAAACAGAAATATATTTCTCATTCAAAAAATAAGTGAAAAGTTCATGATTGATGTCCCAATTTAAAAACTCATGCAAAAAATATGTATCCCACTTTCTGATAAATTACTTTAGCCTCACTGAACAATAATTTAAAAACGAAAAAGAGAAAGAGGGCTATATCATTTGGACATCATGAACATAGTACCATGAAATGCTCTAATATCATGATAAGCATCCGACCAAAATCCAATTGGCAATAAGTAGAGAGGCCCACTTGAAAGGCCAAAATACACCCCTAAGCATAATACCACTTAAAAATAACATTACCAAACTCATTGTATCAAAAGTTCCAGAAAGAAATATATGTCCCACTCAAACAGAGTTAATAATGCTCAAACTACATGATAAATGGATTACAAGGTTACAGACCATATGCAGAATAAAATCATCAAGAACATCTAATATTTTTAATAATATTATTATAATATGCTCTTTCAGATCCCACGAACTTGAAACACATTCCTTTACCTGAAGAACAGCAAAGCACAGATCTTCGAGCTCTGCTTTCACTGCCCACAGACCCAATCTAGAAGCTAGGAAACACCAAACAAGTAAGGTTTCCTGTGCGAAAGCCTGAGCCTTTGCTAGTGGCAGGGCATAACTGTAAAGAATGATCACACCTTTGAGTGCAATTCATACAACAATACCATTATGATTAACCTTCAACCCATTGAACCATAAAATTCAAGAATTATAGTACCACAGATTTTGTCATAAATTTCTCAGAGCTTGACACGCATGGAGCAACATCTCCTTATACATATGTTTAAAGGATGGGAAAAAAAAAACAGTGTCTATAATGCAAGATTCCTAAAATTTAAAATTTAAAAGATTCAATAAATGAATTAACCAATTTTCCATTTCAATGAATTATAACGAAGTCCAAGGGGGGTAGTGGATCCAAACCTTGGACCTTGACCCTCTTAAGTAGGGATAACAACAGCTAGGCCAAGCCTTGGTTGTTTTTTCAATGAACTAGCATATAGAGAAACAAACAGGAAATATGTTTTCATCATATATAATAAATCTAACAGGTAAAATTTAAGAAGCATTACATGGTTCTCATATTGTGAAGACGGTCTGCCAGCTTGATAAGCACCACACGAGGATCATCAACCATTCCCAAGAGCATCACTCGCAGATTATTTGCCTTAAAGGAAAAAAATAGAATGTGAAATTTAGAAAACAACAGCTTCTAAATGGTGTTCACATACTTGTAACTAAAATCCAATTAATTTATTTATCTATCACCCTATATTACAGTTTTCTACCCAGCTAGTTCTTTAAGGGCATGCCATCCTCACCACCCATATATATTGAGATAAATATAGAAGAGGACCACAAGAACAAGTGCTTCAAACTATAGAACTTAACACGCCCTTAGGGATAGAATCAACACAATTGCTACCAAGACCCTTATATCACAGTGACTTGTAACTACTATCACTTAGATCCATGCAATATGCATTTTCTACAGTTTCTTTTTTCCTTTTCCCTTATGTATTAAAAATTACTTCTTGACCACTCCTTTTTAAGTGTAAAACAGTACAGACTTAAAAGTTCACTGCAAGTCAGCAAATGCACTCAAAACCATTATGACTGACCTCCCAACCAGAAGCACTAAAAATAAATAATTAAGTCATACACTGAATTTACAATTTAGTTATATCATAAGGAAATACTCAGTTGATATTTAGCTTATTTTAATGTGGACCACATAAATCATGAAGTTTCACCTATGGTTTAGCTTACAAATCAGTTTCTAAATTCCATCAACCACGTTACGCTTATTTTTTTATAGTGAAAATTCTCTAACCACATACCTCTTCATGACCAAGGGTACTCTGGTTAACACTTACCCTCCGATGTCTCCGTAGAAGCTGCAAAACAATATATTAGATGAATCACATGACAACATTTATACATACACACACACACACACACACATATATATATACTGGGATGGGTTAAACATCACCATACAAGGATCCAAAAAACAAGAGTATGATCATGAAAATGGAACATTGTACAACACAGAAAAACATCAAAGATGGCAAATATTACACTAAGGAAGCAGAAGAAAAAATAAGAAGACAGGACAAGAATTTATAATTCAAACTTTCTACTTCGACAGCAATGTCATTATGGTTCCCCTATCATTGCCATCAATTAATGAGACATTTTTCCCAGACAAACCATAATAGATATCAGAAGTAAAACCCATTCTGTTTTTTGTAATAGGAAAAAGAAATAAATAAGGATTACTTTGAAAACCTAAGTCGTAAGTTGTTTCTAGATAATTTCTCCAAATTTCCGAATTGAAAAAAAAAAATTGATAGGAAGATACAAATGCCTAAGTTATGTTTTTGTTTTCTGAAGTTTGAATATGGTGAAAGAGTTGACTTACACATTCTCGGAATTTCTCTGAATACAATCTCCAATTTTAGAACTAAAATATTTTTCCAACAATTAATTATTGAATGCAAAATGACTTATAACTGCAGAGTTGCTGGACCTTTCCATGTCAATATAAGAATATTTTATTTAACAAAAAAAAATGATACTATACTTCCATCAATATGACACTTATTTTCTTTACTTATTCTTTTCTTTCTACTTTATTTTTTCTTTTACAATTTAAAACATGCCCAAACAACCAACTATGGATTGCATGACTGGAGTCAGCTCTTCAAGACCCCAGCAAGTCAACAAGGCATAAGATACCAGATAGAGTAAGCTTTCTGCTTACAAATATTTTAATGAAAAATAAAGATTAAGGATGATCCACTCTACAAACAGAACCAATAAAAATTAAGATTTTACCTGATTTATATAACTTAATCTAGAAACAGCAGCTACCAACCTTGCCACCTCATCACCAAACTCTGCTTCTATGCTAAACAAACTTTCACATGTATCATCAACTACATCATGTAATATCCCAGCCACAACTGTGTCTATAGCCTGCAGCAAACTTTCGGACCTTAGTTAAGGAATTAATTGAGTGAAGCATGTTTTTGAGCAACCCTGGAACTTCTGAGGGCTACTTTTTGTAATAAGAAAAAATAATGCAATTGACTCAACATGATATTATCAGAAAATAACAGAATGAACTAAGTTTCCAGACCATCACCAATTGAGTTCAATTAACTATCTACCCGAGTAATCATTGTTATCATAAGAACCAACAATTAACCATTAACATTAGAACATAAAAATGGCTAGAGTTACTGTTTAAAACATCACAATGGCTATTTCTTTTACTGTAAGATGTTTTCCAGCCCTACAATAGGGCAATGATCCTTGTCCTGCATGATATCATAATGGCTCCCTAGCTTCTCTGAAAGACAGGAATAGTCATATATACTGGTTTACAAGTATAGAGATGGATTAATGAAGTAAAATACAAGTCCAATATAGGAGTCAAACAGCATCATATGCTGAAGGAATAAAATAAATGCACCTTACATGCAATTTGCGTGTGTGTGTGTGTGTGTGCGCTATTGAAGAAACACAAAAAAAAAAAAAAAAAGTAAGCCGTTGAAAGATTATCAGAAGAACAAAATAACACAGACACATCACAATGCAACAAACTTAATAGTAGTTGGTTATACAGTTTCATACTCGTAGGCCACTTGATGGAACCAACATAGCTAAGATTCTTCCTGTGTGAATGCAATGTGATAAATATGGCTCTCCTGTTTTCCTGAACTGCCCATGGTGAGCTCTTTTTGAAAATGCAATAGCCTTTTGCACCTGCCTTCACAAATTCGGTGTTTTAGTCGAAGAAGAGGACTATATACAAGTCAAACTCATAAGGCAACAAGAAATGGCAAACCTTTGCCTCCTTAAATATAGGATAGCCAGTCACATCTATTCCTTCCACTGTAAAAGAACCTGCACCACATTCAATGACATTGTTAACATGAAAATTGAAACAGAAAACATGAAGAAAATATTCAGTAAGTAGACAGTGAATGATAAGACATCTAATTATAAATTATAAAGAGCATAAATTATAGTCATGCTCTTGCTAATAAGCTAACATCAAGAATTAATAATTAATTTAATAAGGAGGAACACAAGGTTTCTAATGAAAACTATATCCATTATGCTAAACTATTATTCCATAATTTTGGGAAGGCATCAAAAGCAGTGTCCTCTAGGCTCAAATGTGTAAATCAATGTGCATGAGAGAGATAGAGCTTCCTCTAAGAAAGACACACTGAGTTTGAATCAAGATAAGTAAATAATTGAATCAGAAAGAAATTATCAAGTACAAAGCAAGTGATTAATCATAAGCTAAGGCTACAAGACCTGGGGAAGAAGTATATAAATAAATGTTTAGCTAAAATATTATAAAAAAATATGTTCTCAAATTTTCCAAATAAGCTCTAACTCATCTATTGCATCCAACTGAGCATTAAAGTTCTATTTGTGTTTTATTAAGTCCTTATTTTGAACAAAACTGTTGAAGTCAGCTATCTTTGTCACATCAGCGCACACGTGACTGTTACCTTTGCCAAATCATTGTCTACATGGCAAAATAAGAAAATATATGCTGAGTTGGTGCCTACATGGCATGTAGCACAGGCTACATGACATGGCATAACACATCAGCATTTACAGAGCTCCTACTTTGTCACATTTGTGACATTTAGATCCTAAGATAGTAAAGATAACGGATTCTTATGGTTTCCATCCAATTAAGGTTCAATTAGACAAAAGCAACAATAGAAGGATAGGGGCTTATTTGGGAAATTTAACAAAGAACAAGGGCCTTTTTTAGTATTTTAGCCAAAATGTTTTCGTAGCGTATAGCTGTATGCACAATTGTAAGAATTAAAAAACTGAAAACCAGTGCCTGCAGAATAAAATGAACGTCCAAAAAACTATACACCAACAGACAGGCTTGAAACAAGAGTTAAATTTAAAACGTAAAAGATAACATAGTCTGAGATTATTAGGAGGTTCTTAATAGCCAATTGATAACATAGCACACAACTAGTATTCCCCAAATATAGCGCTTGCCTAAAATTGAATGTAGCAAAACACTATTATTTCTAATTTATTGATGTACATAATTCTAATTCCAAAACTGCAAAAAATCCCAGCAAATAAAAACCCACAAGAAAAAGAAGAGGAAACAACAGAAGATTACCTTGTTGCTCCTCCATTTTGGGCCATAGAAAGTCAACCTTAGTGGAGAGACAAGCTCCAGAGGCAATAGCAAAGGCAGTAACAGCAACTTGGGTGATAGCAGAAGTGACGGCCCCATGGACAGTGGCACCAGAGCCAGAGGCAGCAGCAGCAGCTATGGCGTTAAGTGAAGCAGAAACAGTGAATTTCTTGGGAATACACCTGAACTTAGTAGCAGTTTTTGGATGGAATTTGTGGAGAAAAAGAGGGGAAGTTTTGTGGGCAAGAAACATCTTCTTGGAATGTATTTTGGATTGGCATGAAGAAGAAGAAGAAGAAGAAGAAAGAAAGGGCATGTTAAGGTTAAAACAAAACAAAAAATCATATGTTTTTCATGATTCTGTTGTTGTTGAGAGTTAAGTTTGAGATTGTTAATGTTTGTTTTTCATTTGTGTGGTTGAGAACATAGGCGAAGGTGGGTCAGGTTTATGGTTTGTGTGATTTTTATTGAAAGTTTTTATTTGCTTTGGAGGGAGGCAAAGACAAGTTGTTAGAAAAACAAAAGATCTTTTTCCATTTTATGAGGAGAAACGGTATCAATTTAAATCGAACTCTCAAGACTAAGCTTAACCGAAGGAGAATTTTATTTATATCCTTATTTTTACCATATACACTCCACTATTAAGTATACTCCACATTTAAACTTAAATTTTGTATTTCTATTAAATATACTTCACATCTCATTTTTTTATTTTTCCTTTCTACCTTTTTACTTTTTCATTATCTTTTCTTGTCTCTTCATTATCAATAGAAAAAACCTCTAAATCTATCAAATTAACCACAAATCATTGCATGCTTCTAAGTTTTTCATTGATTAAAGGTAAGATTCCTAGGTTCTTTTGATTAATTTGGTTGAAATTTTGTTGAAATTAATGAAAATATAGATTAAAGTTTACAATAGAATTTAGGTTAGAATTCGAGCTTTTCGAAAATATATTTTTGATAAGTTTTAAGTATTCTCAAAAATGTATTTCCAAGAAGATTTAAGTCCTATTTTTTTGTTTTTTGTATAAAGAGGGTCAGGGGATTGATCTTGTACAAACTTGAGAGTTTACATATTTTTTACCTATGCAAATTGTCTAATGTCAATTTTAATTTTTCATTTACAAAAGTTTGTTAAATATATTTTGTAAGTTTAACGAGTTGTTGTTTTTTGTTACAGATATGGTTTGTACATGAGGCAAATGTATCGGAGCTGATGTCGGTCCAAGTTGGCGGCATCTGACTAACTTTGAAAGGAGATGGTGAGTAGAGGAGACGGTGAGCCCGAAGATTGTACCTTTAATGACATTCCTCAGGCTGAGCCTTTGACTTCCACCACATATGAGCATTGCTGAAGTCTTTTCTAGGAGGTCCAATTAATACCTCCATTATATTAAGTTTTGTTTCTCATGTTGCATTCCAAATTTGGAATGACTAGGTAATAACTCGAATCATGTAATACAATTTATGCCTTTAGAGGGTGTTGGTTGATTGTTGTTATTAATGTTATTATGTATGTTATTGATCTTCTTTTTGTTATTGTTGTTATTGTTATAGGAAAAAGATATGTTGAAGTTAATTAACCATGGGTCGAAGTTATAGCAATGGCATATAGATAATGCACACAGTAGAATCTGAGCCCATGTGGTTGAGTCAGGGTTATTCTTACTCATCAATTGCACTTATCGTACCATTAACAACACTATAATGTCCATTTTTTCAAGAGATGGCAACCACAGATGAATACATTTCATATGCAGTTCAGTGAGATGACTATCACGGTGGACAATGTGTTTATCGTAACTCACATATCGATCATTAGGACTATGATTTCAGTGCCTCATTTGATGATACATAAGGCGACCAATTTATTGTCAACGTTGTTTGAAGTTACTTATGATATAACAAGATGAAAGACCACCTTGGGTAAAAGATCTATTATTTGACTATCTTGGTTATGTGACAACTTTAGGCATGTCACTGATGCATCAAATGATAAGGCGACTGTTGGTGCCTTTCAAGTTTTTTTACTATATTTGTTAAGGTGTACATTATATTATTACAATATCAGTATGAGAAGCTCGATAATGTACTTACCCCTACTAGAGGACCTCACTACCATTGGGAGCTATGCTTAGGGATAATTGGTCTCACTTATTTGTATAGCCAACTTAAGATTGTAAACATGACAAACATGTATCAAATCGCTAGATATCTAACACTTATCCAGGTATGTATTTATAATTAGTTAAAATTTTATTATAATTATTTGATTTAATTTTTATTAGTCATAAATGTGATTATCTAATGAAATATTACTTATGTATTTCATGTAGGTGAATTTACAAGCATTTTTCATTGTTATGGCCAATCATTGATTTGACATACTTAAACAATTTATCGTGTGCTTAACGATGAAAAGCTCATACTTATGCTGATACATTGCAAGCTTTACATGAGTGTCTGGATGGGTTGATAGTATTGAATGTATGCTAGGAATCATATGTCAATTTTCGAGAGGCACATCTATTGCACGAGATTGCTTTTTCACTAAATGCATCAAGTGCAGGACAATTGCATAACCATATCACCCAAAAAGGGTTCTATACTGGTTCAGCTTTATACAGACTATTTTGTTGAGACCTTTGGCCCAGTAT
This sequence comes from Durio zibethinus, assembly GCF_047325235.1. NCBI lineage: Eukaryota > Viridiplantae > Streptophyta > Magnoliopsida > Malvales > Malvaceae > Durio > Durio zibethinus. The sequence goes on along the minus strand of NC_143173.1, from coordinate 3,805,875 downwards.
CGTGCTAGCGAGGATCATCGTCTAACTAATACGATGTTGCATATAGTTCTTGCAACAACATTGGGAATGATGGGATATGCACGTAGTGTTGGTTGAACGTCGAGGCTACAGATGTCAGAGACATTGAGAGTGTTTATCCAATTATGATGCCTGATTCATAGCTATTTCACACCCCCAAATTCAAAATCTAAAACATCATTTCAGATTTCATCCTCAGTTGATTGATACTACACATATAAGCGATTCAATAAGTTATAAATTTTATCATTTTAAGTTTTTTTAGTTGGTTAATTTTAGTTATATGATATTAATACTGATAACATTATTAATATTTTTATAATAAAGCTCGACTGCTTTACCTTTTGTTGACCATATCTTAGCTAGCACATTTGGTCAAAACATTAACTATTGGAAAGATGCCATTATCCAAGTATGAGGCATATTAGATAAGTCTAACCATATTGTTGTAGGTAACAACAATCAGTCTAGATTGGCATCAACTCCTACACTATTAGTTCATGCATTTAGACCACCTAAACCATCTAGGCTACTCGTGCTCGCTCCATCCATAGTCTCGTTAACATTAACACTTCTAAGCCTGCTCACGCATGCTCCATCAACACCTCTTAGCCCACTAATGTCTGTGACATCCCCACCACTAGCAGCATTAGCCACATCATCATCTTTACCCGATTTTTTTTGTAGAGACAACGGTATCAACCTTGCCACAAACTTTGATGCAGATAACTGAACTGACTCCTTTTATACCACTTATATATCTTCGAGGCAAAAGGCCAATAGAGAGGCCAAAGGTTAGGAATTGATATATTTATTACTATATATTGATATTGATTTTATATTTAGTTAATTAAGTTTAGATATTAATTTTATATGTAGTTAATTATTTTATATTTAGTTTATTTTTATAAAATATTCATTAGGTTGTTATTTATTCAATGTGACACATCCCATTAGATAACATGTTCAATATAATGGGATAATTATGTTGTATTCTTGTAAATACATTTTCGAGAATGGTAAAGCATGTTTTTGAAAGTTCAAAAAAGGGTTGCAACTGCCCATCCAACTTGAGAAATGTGTTTTCAAAGCCTAAGAAAAACTTACCACTTGATAGTTTTAGACATGGTTTTTATGTGGAAACAAAAGTAACAGAGTGAAATTATTATAAAGATTCAAAAACATCAATTTTCATTTTCTAACTAGACAACTCAATTTGTAAATCTAATTATCTTCTTGCTCTATGTATATAAAACATGCTTTTTATGTGGAAAACAAAGAGTAAAATAATAAATCTCGCATATTTGAAATAAAAATTTCCCTTAATTTAATAATCGTCCTTTGGATAACATGTTCAATATATAAACTATAAACAAATATAAACCATAAACATTAATATAAACTGTTAACAATTATTACAAAAATAATGCATTAATATCTACTATTTCTTGAGTGGCCATATCAGAATATGAACTAAACAATAATTTAAAATCTTCAATGTGGGATACATATGGAATCTCCCACTTTCGAGCATAATTATATTAAATCTTACACTAGTTGCATGCAATAGAAGGTATTGGTGAGAATGGCTTCAAAAACATCTACATAATATAAGAATGTTATTTATATAATGTCAATAATACATATATAAAATAGAAACGATAAATATAAATAGTAAATGACAACACTAATTAACAGTACCTGCATAAAATGATAACCATTAACAAATCTAATCATAATTAATCTGTACTTCAATAGTGCAAGTAATGCAAATCTAATAAGGAGATATATCAGGCACTATCTTAGACTAATGTGGACTAGCATGATGTTATATCAGGAGTCAATCAAATGATCCATATAAGATAAAATCATCCACCTATCATATGAGGCAAAAATTTTGAAACACGATAACATTTGTAACAACTTTTTAACACGCTTCATGGATCCATTCAAAGGTAAATAATAGCTTCGAAACAATTAAGCTATTCAATTAAATCTTGTTGCACCTGTACCCAACTATCTAATCCCAATCCAAGCAATCCAGTAATAGAATGAAAACCATAATGTCCATCCACCTTAACATCAACGATGCTGTGTATATATGAATGTAACTCTACTAGCAAACTATCTAAATATCATATTTTTTATTTACTATAGGGTTGATGAACATAAAGTTTAGCAATCTATTCTGTTTGTTTCTTTAAGTTTACAATGGTTGGTGGTGATGTACTATCCTAAGCTGATAATATAATTTTTTAGTATGTTGGGTCACGTCGTGTAGAGGTATATACTTTTAAAGCTCTGTGACCTTTTAGCTTTACCATTTCTAATGGTGACATCAAGATAGTTATGGATGGATCACCAGGTTCTCGTAACTTTTTTTTTATGGTCAACTTACTGAACTCATCACATTCATTAAAACATTTGATGATTTGGTCAGCCTCGGAATGGATGGTTAACTTTTCAAATATTTCAGTATCTTTACTCTTTATTAAATCAAACTTCTTTCAATGCAGATGAACTTGAGATAAAAAAATTGGTCTTCCCACCCTTATATGTTTTGTAACTTCATAAGCACAAGATAATCCATGCATAATTCTAATCACGTAATCATAAGTATGTGCATTAATTCCAACATGATTAGCTCATTTGACCTCTATTAATATCATATTTAATGCATTTTTAGATATCAAACCTAGCAACTCTTTAAACAATGAAAGTTTGAAATTATGCTTCAAATAGTAAAACTTCGTTCAAATGAAGCCTTGATTTTTGTATGTTGGAGCTCAATAAGTGCATTGACTATCTTTTATAATGATTCAAAACTCTCCTAAAATGATCCAATGTGCCCTTTTAATTTGAATGTGCATTCTTAACCCTAAACAAAATAATAAAAATATATTAATGATTTGCTATGAAACATTAAAAACCATAAATAATCTTAACAATGCAACATAAATCATACATATTTGTTATAACATTGCTAAATTACATTATTTTATCTGTCCAAGCCATAATAATCTATCTTTATGCTTTGCCAGCTACTAATTTTTCACATATTTTTGCATCTAGATAAGTTTTGTAATCAATTTATAATGAGTTCAGATACTTTTTGTAGTCATTATAGGTAGATAAATACACTAGTACATTTCAACCAGATATGAATGCTTATCATTTCTCCTTTCATTCAAAAAAATCTCTTATAATTTGTAAGTACATTTCTATTAATATGCAATCTACAAAGAAGATTGATCATGCTCGAAAACACTACTTCTATGACATTCATTAATGCCAACTCTCTATTAGTAACAATGACAATAGAAAATTTACCAACAAGTATCAAATTTTTTAACTTATCCAGTGCTGAAATTTAATTCTCAAAATACTTGACCTCTATGTACATAAATGTTACAAAAATGTCATCTCAATGGAAGTTACATCAATAATTTCAAGTAGTGGCATACAGTACTTGTTCGTTTTATAAGTGTAATCCATAATCAGAACTAATGAAAAGACTTGCAATAACTCTACACCTATAGAATGAGCCCATAATAGGTCTTTTCTACAGTAGCTTAACTCGTCATACCTATGTCACTTTAGGTATTTACAATCTATCAACTTCTTTGTCAATTGTTGAAATTGGTATCTATTAGCTTTCTCAACATATTTATGTTTTTGACATTTATTGTATATTATATTTATAGTGTTGATATTCTTATCATCATGTTGTTTTATGGTTAAAAATATGTTTATGTGTTTGACTATATTGTTTGACATATCAGTAACTAATTTTTTTTTTAATTAATCGACTCGTATATGAATATCCTTTTAATTGTTATGCTAGTAGATGATTGTGAATTTCACAGATTACTTTCGCGCCTCATTCATCATCTATTCCTAAATTAATCCTATGTAACTCAAACAGGCAAACCATACTTTTTCATTCTCATTCTCTTACATTTCATTTCTTCTACATTGTCCTTATTCTTAAGCTGTCTATATTTTTCACTTCGTTCATATGCAAATTTTCTCAATCATGAAACCTTGGATCTTTTTCGATGCATCTAGCCTATGAAATCAAAACTTCTTTACTACAAAATACTTGCATAACATTTTTAACTTATTACGTCTATACAAATTAACATTCTATGCTTCTATGCCTTTCAATAATATTAAATCTCAAAAACACAATCTTACCTTTTTTGTAGTAAATGAATTTGTCAAATTATAACTAGTATCCAAATTGTCTAGTTGATCCCACTCTATCAATGTAGTTTTCAAATTTATCTACATATCATAATATGTTAAAAAAATTTTATTAAAAGAAATATAAAGACCATAAAAAATGATAATGTATTTTAAAAAATAAATTTTTAATAATTATATTATATTCTCAAAAATTCATTTTCAAAAATATAATATATTTCTCGAAAATCCATGTCTGAGAATTATATTGTATTCTCATAAATGAAGTTTCAAAAATATTAAAAATTCAAACTCGACTAAGTTTAGTTTTCATTACCTCATCAAGCTTTTCTCTCCCATTGTTGTTTTTCATTTCTGAATCAATTCTTACATGATTTATAGGATTCAACAAAGGTTTTAAAATTTTGATTTTAGTTTTAAAGACTTAGGGTTTAGTGTATGAAAAAAAGGAAGAAAAAATAAGAAGAAAGAAAATGGGAAAGAAGGAAAAGAAATAGGGTGTATAAAAAAGAAGGTATTTTGTCATTTACTAAAGGCAAAAATTAGTATTTGTAATGTGAGTATTTTTTGAAAAACATTTATGAGGTGTATAAAGAAAATTTTATGGTGTATTTAGATCACCTTTTTGACAAAATACTATGGTAAAATGCTTAAAACAAACCCACTTCTTTTCTTATTTTCAATGCCACCAAAACAATCACAAATTTCATTCATATGCAGCAATTTCATTCAAATTTATACCTTTATGGGGCATTTGGTTAACGAAAAAGTTAGATCACTACTTGAAATTTTTCTTTTCGTAATTTGATTCCTTAGTTTAGTTCATGGAATTTGATTTATGAGATTTTTTAATATTCCTAATAGTGTTAAAAAAAATGGTGATAACCTTGAATAAAAAAAAAAACCATCTTTGAGGATTTTTAAGATTCTTGAAAGAATATAAAAATTTTTTCACTTTTGATCTCAATAATAATTTTTGATGGTTTTATTTTACCCTTGAACATTAATATAATTGTATGATAAATTGAGACCTATTATGACACGAAAAGCTGCATTCTTAGCCATAAGATTGAGCAAAATTGCATTCTTAGCTATACAATTAGGCACCTAACAATGATCATGTGTTTTTAAATTTTTATAAGTTTAAAATATTTATTTTCAACTAATAAAGTTGAAAAAAGATCACATTTTTTAATTATAAATGTAGTTGAAAGATATATAAAATAAAATCTTAATAAATAAAAAATTTTTATTTACACAACGCTATTAGATTAGAAATGTAATCATATATTTAAAAACAATGTTTTTAAAAGAAAAAAGTAGTATATCGTTTCAAATTTAGGATTTTTAACATATAAAACATAGTTAATGCTTTAAGATAATAACAAAATAAATTTTATATTTACAATATCAACAATATTTTTTAGTATGAAAATATAGTTGTTATTGGTAGAGTTAGTGTAATATATTTTTTTGCTTTTAACTATGTTTTGTTTGGAAAAAAACATAAAAATTGATAAAACTAAACATTTTTTTTCTACATCAATAACTACATTTTTTGTTATGAAAATGAAGTTATTAATAAATTGTGGTAATTATTCACCTAAAAAGGTAGTTAAAACCCAAATAAATAATATATTTATTAATATAAAAAATGTTTCTTGTTATGAAAACGTAATAATTAATAAAATGTAGTAATTGCTTATCTAAAAATGTAGTTAAAACCCAAATAAATAATATATTTCTCAATATTGACAATGTTTCTTGTTATGGAATATAGTAATTGATAAAATATAGTAATTGTTCAGTTATTAATAAGCAATGATCACATTTTTTAATATCTAAACGTCGTTGATAATAGAAAATAGTAACAAAATAAGTTAAACAATTTATACATTCATATCGTATTTTACATGAAAATTGTATGTTAGAATTCGTATTAACATGAAAAACATTAAATATATTTTTTATTTTTGTTAAACTTATATATGATCTTTATTAAAATTTTGAACCGTTTCACTTTTATATTTTTTTCGTATTCATTTGTGTCATATTTTGAATTACCAAATTTACTTATAATCTCTTTTCTTATTCTCTAATTATAGGCTTACAGCCTTTTATATTAAAAAAATTAATAAGTTATATAATAAAAGATTTTTAATAAATATGTAGTAAGCATTAACTAGATTACAAATGATGAATTTAAAATTTGAAATTAAATTTGCCTTCAACTTTTTGATCTAATGACAAAAAATAATAATAATAAATAAAAACCTTAAAAAAACATAAATGTTTGGGTTAGAACCAAGCCATTCCTTCCCTTCCCTTTAATCTCGTAAACAAAAACAAATTTGAAATTAAATTTATTTTTATCACCCAAATATTTATAATATATTAAACATTTCCTTATTATATTTTTATCATATTATTTTATTTGAAATATTTATATTATTATATGTACTAAATGTATTAAAATTTTGTTAATCAACGTAGATATGACAATTTCATAAATCTAAGTATAACTACATATATTCATGTCTGCATGAATTTTTTTATTAAATTTAAAATTAAATCTTTGAGTTTGTAAAATCAAATGTAAATTTTGTGAACAGAATTTCTTCTTATTTTTTAAATAACATTACTTTAGGGTTTATTAAGATGAGTAACCATTTTTATAACAAAAAATTCTTACCTAATGTCAAAAATATTCTAAAAGAACCATTAGAAAATTAAATTAAAATTGATCTCACGTTATGTTATACGAAAATAAAATATAAAGGTTTTAAAATTGCAGTTAATATTATAAATTCATCATTTTATTAAATTAAAAATAGATATGAGTATGAAACATGGTCCAAAAATGACTATAAAGTACTATAACTCCATTAAAAAATTTTTGATGAAATTATTTGCAAGACCTTAATATTTGGTATCACCACCATCTCTTCATCTTATTAATATAAAAAATAAGCAAACAAGTTTGAAAAAAAAATTCCTTAATTGAAAAGAATTGCATTTTTCTAAAATATTTTAAAACTATAAAAACTCTTTTCATTCATTCATTCATTCTTTATACTATACTACTAAAAAACTTGCCCGTTTGGGATCAATTCTTATTTAACAATGATGAGGTCTTACCTCTATTTACTGCTAGAGCTTATAATAGGAAAAGAACTATCATGATCATGCAATTTGAACATTTTGTCAGGGATGATTTTTTCCCTGTAAGTTCTTAAACTTTTAGATGTGATACCTTAGGTTTTGTTTTTGTGGAGGTTTGATATGAAGTCTATGAATTTGATAGACCAAAATCAGTAATAAAAATTTATAATGAGCATATATGTGTGTGTGTGTGTGTGTTAAAACAAGAATCTAATAAAAGATAGAATCTAATTTAATAGAATTTAATATAAAAATGTATACAAGTAAAACACAACTAATGAGCAAACAACAACTATATCATTAAATATTAAAAACAAACTCTTAAAATAATATGAGCAAAGTTTAGAACACAAAAATTGTATAACACATTTCTTGTAACTAAAGCACTTTAACACAGAATGAGTCAAACAACAACAGGTAATCAATAAAACATCAAACTTTAAAAGTTAAAATATCTAATGTTTAAAACTTATTTCTTAAAGCAAACTCAAATTTAGTAGCATAAATAAAACACCAAACACCAAAAGAAAAAGTCAATATATGTTCCAACATTAAAGAGTTAAGCTTAAACTTCAAAAAATATATTTAGAATTTATGGCATTGTCAATCTTGGAAAGAATAAATGTAAATTAAAAGGCAACTTAGTTACAAACCTAAATAACATTGAATAGTAGGCTCTCAATCAAGTCAATCTTATTGATTTAAACTTCATTTAATTCTTTAGCATGTGATCCAAAAGGTTTGATTACTAATCACATGCCCAAAAATTCATACAATAAATTTAGTGCTTTTCTTTTTTCCCCTTATCCTAAGGGCAAATGATTAAATAAGATGAAGAGGTGACAATTGACACCAATTGATTAATTCGTAAGTAATTTCAAGGAAAATTATGTAAAGGTTTCACATAGAAAGAAAGGCTCATATTTATTTATAGATGTCTAAAAAGATGCATTCTAAATAAACACTCAATATAAAGAACTTTTAATTTCTATGTTATTTTATCTATTGGGAATTAATTTAAAAAAAATAAGCATTTTCTATTAAATTTAAATATTTAAAGCATCATTAAACTTTAAATTTAATGCTACCATTATCATGCACAGGAAGAATGTTAATGATATCATAAAATTTGCTAACATAATGTGTAAGCATGAGTATAGCATATAGTAAGAGGCATAACTATTTTTAATAAACCTTCGATTTTGTAGTATATAATCTTTTTGCCAAAAAAAAACAAAAAAAAAAGGTTGTCTATTCTAGCATTTAATGTGTATAAGGCTCTGGTTGATGACTAAAGGTTCTAATCATATCATTTGTGTTGAAAACTAAAACAAAGATCATTTTAAAGCAGACTTTCATGTGTTTTACATTTAATTGTTTTGCAAGAATCATTACATATAAAAAGCTTACCCTTAACAACTATTTTCCAAATAGTATTGGTGTACTTAAGGCTAGATACAATGTTGTCGCCAACTTGGAAGTTAGTGTAAACCATAACTCTTGGGGCTTTCAATTTTCAAGAATTGAAAAAATCATGTCAACCCTATGAAGAAAGACAATTACCATGCTAAAGAACTTTATTTATAGTTAAGTGTTTTTGCAAGCATGGTAGAAAATGCTACATTTCGAAATGTGGACTAAAATTGAAAAAATGCATAAAATCTAGTGATTGACAAAGTCATCAATTATACCTACAAAAATGATATTTGACTATCAAATAAATAAATTAAAAATTTGCATGTCTATCTACATAAAAAATGCCTCAAATGAAAAAAAAAATGCTATGGCAAGTAATGTGCTAGATAAATCATCTCTTATCATAATATTCACTTCTAGCATACGCTTGATAACCCACTTTTGTGTTAGGTTTAATATATCCAATTACACAAATACAATAATAAATGTTAGAGAAACCTTTAACAATTAAAACATTTCATTTTCTCAAATGTTGACAAAACAACAAAAAGAAATGAGTGAAATAAATGCAAACCTTCTTCATATTACATGTTTTCAAGTGTTGCAAAAGTTATTTCATAAATAACTAAGGTGAAGGAAAGAAATGAACTTAGTAGTGTAATCTAATAAACATAAGGGAAAAGATTCTAACAAACAAAGACTAATAGAACCATATAATAGTTAAAGATGTTCTTATAGACATCATGATATCATTTAAGGAAAATTTTTAAACAAAATTTTTTTTTCATAAAAGCAAAATTTGAATTATTTGGTTATTTAGCCTATCTCTATGTTTATGTTTTTAAGTCTTTTAGGTTTTCATAACCTCATCTTACAATTATAAACAAAAAATATTATTGAACATTAAAAAATAATAAGCAACTTAAAACTAATTAAAATTCTAAACCCAATTAATACATTTGGAAATCAGCAAATTCAACCTCAAATTTCATATATAAAAGCAATAAAGAGCAGTAAAAAGGTTGACTTGGTTGAAATTACCTAAAACATGTCAAATTAGTCAAATATGCCAAAAAAAATATTTTAAAACTTTATTTTGTCAAAATATTTTTAAAAAATTTAGGCATTGGTTTAGTGGAAATAACCTCAAACATGCTTGAAAACTCCATCTTACTCTTTTTTTATTCTTTATATTTGCTCCAAAAAAAATACAAAAACATTCAAAAGCAAATCACTTTCTTTAATTTTTAAAAATAAAAAAATACCTTTCCAACTTGTTCAAAACAAGCATCTATGGAATATAAATAATTTAAATCCAAACTAACCAAGCTAATTTTGCTCTAGCAGTAAAATATACAAAAAAAAAATAACTATGAAAACTTAAATTCCTACTTTGGTCCTTCATTTCCCTTAAACTCATTTAAAACTTTTTCATTTTATCTTTATTAGCCAAAATTCTGAGCATAAAGGTATAAATAAAAAAATTGGGAGAAAACCCATTACCTTCACGTTTTTAATTAAAGAAATTCGATGCTATTTTTAGGTCCTCCAACTTGTCAAACCACTCATTGGTGAGTATTGTCATAACGGTTTTAGGTCCGCTAGACAAATAATTTTAAAATCGAAAAAAGCATAGAGGAGTTGCCACCAATTTTTTTTTTTAGGTGCGATTGGTCACTTAAAAATTTTATTCTTTTAATAAAATTATAAAAACATGTTTAAAGTTTATCAAAAAGATCATTTTAAGTTTATGAAACATAAGATTAGGTTCAGGAGTCAATTATTATAGGAATGGATTAATACCCCCATAACGCCCATAAATTGATATAAATTAATCGTGTGTTATTTTTTGTATTTGACAAAATGATTTCAATTTGAAATTTAATAATACTTTCTTTTATTTTTTTTAAAGAGAGTAATTTTATTAGTCCTTTATTTATGAATATTGTAAAAATCTTTAGGATAACGAATTATCTTAAAATTCTCTAACATCTAAGTAGAATTTAGAGATAATTTTTTTTGCCTAAGAATTATTATAACATTCCTTAAAAAATGAAAATAAAACTCTTTATAGAAGATAATTATTGGTGACTCTCCAATATCTAGGTAAAACATCAAGAATTATTTCCTTCAAAATGATATTTTTGTTTTATTTTATAATTCCACATTTTTAAACTACATTTAAAAAAAACACATTTTTATGTGAAAAAAATTAATTATGGCATAATTAGCTAGCAAACGATAATTAAAGGTGTGAACATGCAAAATGAGTACAAACAATAATGAATTGATGCATGTATGCCAATAGATGTTACACAAGGTAATGAAATACACATTTCAAATCGGGTTCTTAAATATAATGAGATTACCCTGACTCCCTAACATCTAGGTAGAGTTTAGGTGTGATTATTTATATTTAAAATCTCATTTTATTTTTTCCTTTAATTTAATCCCATTATTATCGATGGTTAAGGATTTGTATGAAAAATTTAACGAAATTAAATTTTTTAAATACCTTATCTTCTATGCAACATTCTGGAATAAATTACTTCTTGTGAGATTTTCACACGTATCTTTAGAATTTTAGAATGGTTTTGGGCATGGGTTAGGTCGAGGTTTTAAGGTTTGAATAATTTTTGGGTGATGATTTTAGGGTTGTGTGTTGAATTTAAAGTTTGGGTTAGATTTAAGGTCTTGATGGATTTTTAGGATTTTGAGAGTTTTAGGTTTCAAGGTTTTAAGAATTCGAGGTTTCAGGGTTTATGGTTTTAGAGTTTTAGGTTTTAGAATTTAGAGTTTTGAAAGTTTTAGGCGTTTGGAGTTTTAGGTTTTGAGGTTTTAGGTATTGAGATTTTAGGGTTTGGGGTTTTTATGGTTTTGAGGTTTCAAAGTTTTAGAGGTTTAAGTTTTCAATTTTAGAGTTTAAAATTTAAAGGTTTATGGTTTTGAAATTTTGGGGTTTCAAATTTTAAATTTTTAGGGTTTTGATAGTTTTGAGGGTTTTGAAGGTTTAGGGTTTTGATTTTAGAGTTTTAAAATTTTGGGGTTTAGGGCTTTAAAGATTTAAGGTATTGAGGTTTTAAGGTTTGAGGTTTTTCAGGATTTCAAAGGTTTAGAGGGTTTGAAATTTTTAGGTTTAGGTTTTATAAGGTTTTGGATTTTAGAATTTTAGAATGGTTTTGGGCATGGGTTAGGTTGAGGTTTTAAGGTTTGAATAATTTTTGGGTGATGATTTTAGGGTTGTGTGTTGAATTTAAAGTTTGGGTTAGATTTAAGGTCTTGATGGATTTTTAGGATTTTGAGAGTTTTAGGTTTCAAGGTTTTAAGAATTCGAGGTTTCAGGGTTTATGGTTTTAGAGTTTTAGGTTTTAGAATTTAGAGTTTTGAAAGTTTTAGGCGTTTGAAGTTTTAGGATTTTGAGGTTTTAGGTATTGAGATTTTAGGGTTTAGGATTTTTAAGGTTTTGAGGTTTCAAAGTTTTAGAGGTTTAAGTTTTCAATTTTAGAGTTTAAAATTTAAAGGTTTATGGTTTTGAAATTTTGGGGTTTCAAATTTTAAATTTTTAGGGTTTTGATAGTTTTGAGGGTTTTGGAGGTTTAGGGTTTCGATTTTAGAGTTTTAAAATTTTGGGGTTTAGGGCTTTAAAGATTTAAGGTCTTGAGGTTTTAAGGTTTGAGGTTTTTCAGGATTTCAAAGGTTTGGAGGGTTTGAAATTTTTAGGTTTAGGTTTTATAAGGTTTTGGATTTTAAGAGCTTAGGGTTTCAAAATTTAAAAAAAAATGAATATTTTTAAAAATCTCAAACATCTAGGTAAACTTTCGAAATAAGCTCGTTTTTTTATAATTTTTGAAAATTAATTAAATTTTTTCATAAAATTATTATTATTATTTATTACTTATTTATTTTTATTCTTATTATTTAATAATTCTTCAACATTTAGATGGAATTACTTATTATTATTCTTTTAAAAAATGATTTTTATTCCTTCAATCTTCTAGGCAAGAAAAAAAATCTTTTTTATTATTCTATTTTCACTATATATATTATATTATATTATTTTATTTATTTTTTTGGTTATTATTCTTCTTTATTTTTCAAATTTAAAAATATCAAAAGTTTTTAAATTTTTATTATTGTTATTATTATTATCTAGTTATTTTTTATTTTTATTTTATTAGGTTTATTTTAAATTTTTAATAGAATTTAAAATTACTAAAAATTTAAATTTTATTTTTCATTTTTATTATTGTTATTAAAAAAAAACAAATATTTATTCTAGAAATTTTAAAACTTTAAACATGCACAAATAATAATAACAAAAAACTTAAAATGATAAAAACTAAAATTAAAATTAAATCAAAAAATTAAAAAAAAAGCACTTGAATTAAATCAGTTAACGGTCCGATCAACATCGGTTCAACTGGACCTACTAAGGTTGAAAGAGGAGTTTGGTCGAGTGCGAATGTGTGGACCCCTAATTTGGTTGTTGGGTCATGTGTAGATTATTGGGCAATGAAATGACATCGTTTTGGAGTCTTCTTCATTTTATATAAACCTTTATTTTTTTCAATTTAGTTTTTCTTCTTCTTACAAACAAAAATTCAAAACTCTCTCTAAGATAAAACCTAAAGGCCAAAAACCAACCATTGTCTATTGCACTATTTGTCACCTGGTTGGCAGCCGGTGGTTGTCGATTGATGTGCTTGTCACCAAAATTTTTTCAAAAAACTCCCAAATAATAATCTTAACCTTTGCCACCCTATTTCAACTTCCTTTTCACCTGAAAACACCCAAATCTCCTTAGATCTAAATAAAACCTTTCGGTTTCAACCAAAAAAAAAAACTTTTTTGCTCTTTTCAGTTTTTTTATTTTATTAGTTTTCTCTATGTGGTTGTTGGTGCTGGGTTCCCTATTCTCAAGGGATTTTTTTAAAATTTTTGTTGTTTAACTTTTTGGTAGCTTGGGATTTTTTTCGGTTTGACAGAGACTTTCTTTTTTTTGGTTTTTTTGGCATCTTTATTCTTTTTTAATGGTTTTTCAGATAAGATTTTTTTTATTTTGGTTTTTTTTTTCTCTCAATTTTTAGCTAAGATCTTTTTAAATCTTTTTATAGAGCTTTAATGGGGACAAGCCTCCATGTTTTCGGTTGCAATCCCCGTTGTTAAGGGATGGTGGTGGTTGCGACTGGGTAGGTGGCTTAGGGTATGAGTTTAGGGGCTATAAGGTCTTAAGTGGTTGTTTGGGGTAGGTGCAGCTCAAGGTCAAGATGTGGCTTGGATAAGATGCTGTACGTGACGCCATTGTCTTTTTTTTTTCATATATTTAATTATTATTATATTTAATATTTAATTATTAATTTTAATAAAATTACTAATTTAGAGAATCCAGATAAAATTCAATGTTTACAAGTATGAAATGGAACAAAGATTTGAATTTTATAAAGAAATAAAAACTTAGATGAAAGTTTAGTAAATGAAAAAAAAGTGGTTAAAGTGAGAAGTTAAGAGAAGTGGGAGAAGTGACTCACCTGAAAGAAGAAGAAAAGTGTTAACCTAACTCAAGAAAGGAAAAACGAGTTTTTAAATTTGATAGAAATGAGGATTAGCTTGGATTAATTTATGGTTGTTGTTTTGTTTCACATTTTTCTCATTTTTTTTTCTTTTGCATATTTCTAGTTAGTTCTTGAACTCTTTTCTTATCTTTTGTTTATCCTTATTCTTATGTTTTATTGTAAAATTTCATTATTATCTGTAACTAATAAAAGAACTCATCTTTTGTCCTAAAAAAAAACATGTGACATGCAGGTAGATGGCTTTTAGCCAAAATTATATAGAGGTTAGATACTGTACTATACTACTAGTAGTTAATTTGAATTACTAGAATGCTATAATACAATGCCAATACGTGAAGGGTGCCATGTTGTGTTTAATCATTTTTTTTTTTTTGCTTTGCTTTTTTTTTTTTTTTAAATTTTTTTCTAGATTTTTTAAAATATCTAATAAATATTTTTTAAAAGATTAGAATTTTTAAGGATGAGACCATTTTATACCAAGTTTTTTTCTTTTATTTTATGTTTTTACCATTTTTTTAAAATTTTTAATTAATATTTTTAAAATTTAAATTTTTTTAATTGAGGTTCACTTGATACAAAAAGGTATGCCACATGTTTGGTTTTTTTTTTTTATTATTATTTTTTTTATATATTTAACAAATATTTTAAGATTTTAAATTTTTTTGTCTGACCTATTTAATATCGAATGTATATCATATGTCAAGTCAGTTGCTTTTTTTAAATTTTTTTATTAATATTTTTGAAAGATTTTATTTTTGTGTGAAACACACTTGATACCAAGGGTACATTGCTTGTTTGCTTTTTTATATATATATATATATATTTAATAAATATTTTTAAGATTTCAAAATTTTTTTACCTAATTAATACAAAAAATATGTCATGTGTCAAGTCATTTGGATATTTTTTTCTTAATTTTTTTTCTATTTTAAATATTTAATAATTTTTATATTTTAACATTTTTAAATGTGCTCCTATTTGATATTGTTAATTAAAAAATTATTTTTTTGTTTTTTTCCTTTTCGATTTGATAATTTTGAAGAAAATAAATTCTAAATGTGTGGAAGGAATTGATATTAGTTATCTTATTTGGTCTTTTTTTTTTTTTTTTCTACTTTTTGGTTTTTCAAAATCCATGATTAAATCTTGCAAAAAAGAAATAGAAAAAACTCATCGTCTAGATATATGGATACCTTAATTTAATAAATACATATTTTATTCTTATTTAGTTCATTTTCTTTCTTTTTTTTTTCTCGTCATTTCTTTTGTTTTTTAAGTTATCAATTTTTTTAAATTAAATAAATTTTATATAAAAAAAGTTGATGGATGTAGTGATGACAAAATAACTTATCTTCAATAGGTTTTAATTTGCCTAGATCCAATTTTTATAGTTTTTTAAGAATTTTGGGATTAAATAAAAGTTTTTGTTTTTAAATTGGAGTGGTCAAAGGTAAATTTAGAGTTTTTCGTTTTATTTTGAGTATATATAAAATTATTTTTTAATTAATTATTTTATTATATATATTATAATAATTAAATTATTATTTAATATTTTAATTTGATAAAAATATTATATTTATAAATAATTAAATTTAATACATCTATCCATTATATAAATTTGATTTATTTTTATTTTTGTTTCATTCTCATTTAAAGTGTTAAAGTGATACTTTACATTTATTTCTTTTTATTTTATTTTTTAAAAACTTTTTTATAAGAAAATAACATTAACGGAGGTGCTTATGTAGCACCTAAATTTATTTTACTTATTTATTTATTTTAAATTTTTAATTAAATTAATTTTATAATAAAATAAATCAATTGATAATAATGATAAAATAGTTAATATTTAATAAATTTTTATTCGTTTCAATTTGATATGAATATTTTAATAAAAAATCGATATGGAATCAATTAAAGTAGATTTTTTATAAAAGTAAAGGATGAATAAAAAAAGGAGCCTCTGTATGATATATATATAAAAATATTATATTTATTATTTATTTAATTTTATTATTATATATATGTATTCACCTATTTTTTTGAAAGTTTGGTATTAAATAGGTACACATAAAAAATAAAGTAAATATAATTTATTTTTACAAAATATATTTTATGAAAATAAAAAATCAATTTATATATTCACGTGTTACTTTTATTTGATTTTTTATATGTTTTGTCTTTTTTGTTTTTTTTTTAAATTAAGTAAATATTTTAACAAAAAAACTAATATATAAGAATGATAAAAAAATTTTTTAATTGGGGTAACTCGTGAATACCCACCCAATATATATATTATATATGAAGTTTTTTTTTATATTTAATGTATCAATGTTATTATTTAGTTAATTATATATAATATAATATTATAATATATATAAAAATCTGATAAAATTTATTTATATAAATACTTAAGTAAAATTTTATATTATTAACACGTATGGTTATTTTAAATCATTTTATCAAATTAATTATTTAATTTTTAAAAATTTTAAAGTATCAAATTTTATATTAATCCAAAATTTTAAAAAAAATATAAAATTTATCCTAATTTAAACCTGAAGATTAATATAAATTTAAATTTAAATTATAAAAAATATAATTAAAAATTTGGGCATGATTAGAAAAAACTAGTAATAATATAATTTCCTTTTAAAATTAAAATTAGAGGCTGTACTGAGTACTAACCTCTAACTTGTAAGGAGACCATGGGATAACTAATTGGCTGCTACCCGAGCAGTCAGTTGGTCACCATTCAAAACGACGTCGATTAGCACGTTAACCCAATAAACGGTTGCCAGGTGTCAAATGTGGTCATTGGCTTTCAGTCTAATCTATTTTTGATTTTCCTCCGGTGCAAAGAAAGAAAGAAAGCAGGCCACTTTGTTGTCCTTGGCACCGCCGTTTTAAGTTTCAACTGTCGAACTTGATGAGCCATGCTTATCGATCCATATCCCATCTGGCTTGTTTTCGTTTTCTGTTTCGTTTAATCGTGGATTTGAATTGAAATTCAAATTCCAGCTTGGCGGTTGCTGGATAAAAATTGGTACTCACCGGAAATTGAAGAATGGCGGCGCAAAACCAAATCCCTAACAACACCGATCTGTTTGATGCTTATTTTAGGAAAGCGGATTTGGACGGAGACGGCCAGATCAGTGGAGCGAAGGCTGTTGGCTCCAATTTGCCCAAACACGTTCTCGCTCAGGTCATTTCTCTCTTCCTTTTTATATTTCTCTAACAAATGGCAACTTGCCTTTCTTCTTTAGGGCCCCAGAGACGTAGATCGAATTCGAGTCTTTCATCCGCCATTTTTAGACTATTCCTCTTTAATTAGGTTTAGGTGCTATTAATTCTTGAAACATACACCAGATTTGGATCTAATCAAACTATTTACTGCCCAGCCGAAATTTTTTGCAGTTTTTTTTTATTATTTTTATTCAGTTTTTATTGATTTTTTTTCTTCTGGAAGTTGGCTAATATCTGGTGATTGAGACGAAAGGATAACGAAGAACACAAAATTGACTGGGTTACACTAAGCTTTATAATCCTATCTGATCTGAATGCGTAGGCGTCAGTGATTTTGTCTTTCTTTTAAACTGTCAGAAATAGCATAGATGGAAATGGTGTGTAATTTTTTTTTATTGAATATGAGCTGCAAAATATTTTTCAAAGGGTGCAAGAGAAACTGATATTTCATAACTATTGCAGTAAAAGCTTCTTTAGTTTGTAGTTGTGTTGTGGATGATGCACTACCTTCATGCCTTTATCTTTGTTCTTCAACTTAAGCATCATTTATGTTCAATTCACATATGAGAATATTTAAGTGCGGCTCAGCATTGTAATGCTAGGAAAAAAAAGGGTACTCTTCGAGGGTTTCAGTAGATTGTTTCATATCTCTGTTGTTTTTGGAGAATTCTTGCATGGTTGACATTTTAGATGTTATTGATCCATTTGGATCAACTGGGCCATTTAGGACATCACTGGAGAGTCAGACCCTGACGAGAGATTCTGGTAATTGGAGTGCTTTTTAGTCAAGTAAAATATAATATATATATATATATATATAAATGCTATTAAATCGGCTGTCTCTCTTTTCATGTTAAAGCCTTATAGGTCAAGATTTTGCTCTCTTATGTGGTGGACTGATTCTTTCATTAGTATATGGCAACCGCTAAAGGAATGATTGTGCGTTGTATTTTTGGCCTATTTGATTTTGCAACTGTCTTTTCTTCTCCTTTTTGTAACTTTGTACTAGTCCATTTTCTTTCCCTTTGCCGTTTTGCTTCAGCTTTTTTTTCTTTTTTTGTACAGTCTGGACTCAAGCAGTATTCTTGTTCCCAAATGGTTAGTGATAATCATTGTATTTGATATGGAACGTAAAATTTGTACAAACTGATTAAAATTACCCACTTGTCGTGGTTATTACTGGACCAGTTGAGAGGCATTTTCCTTGTTTTCTTCAAAAGCCAAAGGCAGTTCATTGAGATTCAAGATTTGAGATTGAGAGTGTAAAATTTTCTAATTAGGGTTTGTGCTATATAAATTATATGCAGAGCAGATCGAAAAAAACAAGGAAGGGTTGATAAAAATGGAAGGCTGTGATGAGATTAGGAAGCGACCCTCCATCTTTGTCGTCGGATGTCCCAACGTTGGCAAGCGCACCCTCATCTCCCGTAACTCTCCTTTTCTCTTCCGATTTTTCTTTATTATTATTTTTATTATTATTATTAAAATAAAAATAGGATCTTCCTCAAATACTTCTACTCCTGTTATAGTACTTATAAATTAATTATTGTGTTGGATGGGATACTGTTTCTGAAAATTGTGAGCCATGGGTTGCTATGCTTTTATTAAAAGTTTTAAGTACTTTTGACAAATTTTATTAAAAAAGAAAAGAAAAACTATGCAGGGCTTGCCTCTGTGGAGTTTGAAGATGAAGAAGATGGCTCGCAAGTGGTTGTCCATGGGTGTGTATGCTTTCTTGCTACTTACCCTTAAAATGTTTGTTTGTATTAATTAATTATACAATACGTAGTCTTTTCTTTCTTTTTTTTTTTTGGTAAATAAAACTGGACTCTGATTACTGATAACTCAACCAACAACAGCTGGACTATCAACACCAAATACTACACTGCTGATGTTTCAGTGTGTATAGCTCATCTTCAAGATGGATTTTCAGTTGGAACCCTCCCTATTTTTAGCCGTTCAACTGCCTTGCTCATGGTTTTTGACATGTCTCAGGTAACCATCTTACTTTTCTCAGTTCTTCCTAACTTAATTCTACAATCTTCTGCCTTTTTACAACATATTTATAATTTGATTATTAAGTGTGTATATATGTTGTTCTATACCCTCACCTTCCTTTATGCCTTTTTCTTTTTTCTTTTTCTTGCAGTTATCAACTCTTGATGCACTTCAGGATTGGGTGTCTCGCACTGATATTCGAAACTTTGAGATTTTACTCTGCGTTGGGAACAAAGTGGATCGTATTTCAGGGCATCCTGTCCATGCTGAATACACAAAACGCCTACTCAAACTTGCTGATTCCTCTACTCATCTTTCTTCTGACTCCACTCAATATGGAAATTTTGAAACTGAAGGAAGCAGTTTATTGGGCTATGAAGACCCATCCTCCAACATTAGTAGGAAATGCTTGGAATGGTGCATTGACCACAACATTGAGTTCATTGAAACTTGTGCTTCTAATGCCGAATTTGACAAATGTAAGCCCATATTTACTTTCTGCTTCATCATATCTCTCTTTACTTTGTGTTACATTGCATATATACTGAATCAGTGATATGGAATAACATGCTTCAACGCCAAATTTCCAATAAACAATAATTATAAATTGTAATAACCATGTCATCCTGCTCAGCAGAAATGTATTTTGCCTACAAACAAATCAAAATGATGTACACGTGTATAATTGTGAGAAGTTTTACTTGAATAATATTCCTTTTGTTGAATGGGAACTTTTATAAAAGGAAAAACATCTCTTCATTAAGTACAAAAGTACAAGATATTTCTCCATATGACCTAGTGGGTTTTAAGTTTTCTTATGGAAAGGATATCACTGCCACGATAGTCACAACTCACAAAATGAACACTAAATAAAAGTCATGTACAGGTTATATATTCTTATGCCTATTTTTTGGAATTAATGTGGAAAAGAACTGTTCCTGGCAGGTTTGTCGGTTGATGGTGATTTACAAGGAGTTGAACGTGTTTATGGTGCTCTTTCTGCTCATATGTGGCCTGGAATGGTTCTGAAATCCGGTGATAAGATAACTGAACCTTCGTTAACTGAGGAAGAAGGTTATATGAGACACCCTTGTTTTTAATAAAAGTTCTTGTTTATTAATTGCTAAATCATTTTATTGTCCCCATCTAGAGTCATCGGAAGAAGAACCTGATTATCAATTTGACTATGAAGTGCTATCTGCGGGTTCAGCTGAACCATGGGATGAGACAGGTGAAGAATGGGTTTCTGCAAGTGCAGCTAACACGGTCCTGGATATGGGGAAATCAATTGATGAGGAAAATTCCGTTACAGAGTGTGTTGAAGGAAATATAACCAGATGTGAAAAGGAAGAGTTGCAGCCTTTTCCGATAGTTTCTGCATCAGAGGAGAAGATTGACAGAGTGGAACCCAATGCCAGAGAACCTGAATGGGTTTCTGCAAGTGCAGCTAACACGGTCCTGGATATGGGGAAATCAATTGATGAGGAAAATTCCGTTACAGAGTGTGTTGAAGGAAATATAACCAGATGTGCAAATGAAGAGTTGCAGCCTTTTCCGATAGTTTCTGCGTCAGAGGAGGAGATTGACAGAGTGGAACCCAATATCAGAGAATCTGACCTGGCTTCGGCATCAGAATTAAATGATGGCACACATTATGATTTTGAGGACTTGGAACAGTTGATGTCTGAGATAGGAAATATTCGCAGCAACTTGAGGTTAATGCCTGATTTTCAAAGGAGGGAGATGGCCGCAAAGCTGGCTATGAAAATGGCTGCCATGTTTGGAGGTGGCAGCGATGATGAAGCCGAGATATAAGTAATCAATATGGGTATTACTGTGATATAGGAACTTTCAGTTAGTAGAAATAAGAAAAGTGTTGTGAGAGGGCCCATTGCTAGAGCAATTGGTGCCTCTAGCGCTAGGGGTGTAAATGAATATAACTTCAGGGTGTAAACGAATCAAATTTTTGATGAATTGTTAATGAACATGTTTTGTTTCTGATTATTTATGTTCATTCATTAAGTTTAATAAATAATTTTAAACAGTAATTTTATGTTTGTTTATTAAATGATCTGAATACGAATAGGAATTTGTTTAATTTATTTATATTTGTTTAAAATTTGTTTAAAACTCATTCGTTTAGTGTTTGTTTATTGTTCATTTATAATAATATTAATAAAATTATATTTTTATATTAATCCTATTTAAAGTTTCGTTTATATTTATTTAAATTTGTTTGGTTATAATTTATTTATTATTTATAGATATTTATTTATATATGTTTATAAATATATTTGTTTAATATTTATAAATAAACGTGATTAATCTAATAAAATTGAACACGAATGGAACATGAACATCTTATAATTTTAGCCAATCGAGTTCAAATGAATAAAATAATTTTTTCTCAAACACGAATAAAGTCTTAATATCTCTAAAAATAAATGAATAAATTATAGACATGCGTTCATTCGTTCATATTTGATTCATTTACAATCTTATTTAAATTTGAAAATTTTTTTTGAGAAAATAAAAATTTATTCGAAAAAAATAAAAATTTATTCGAAATTATATTGTTCAGTTTACTTCAAATCAATTTTTTTCTTATTCGATTCAAATTAAATTTAAATATATATATATATATATATAAGATTTGGTTTGAATTTTATATTAAAAGATAAAAAAATAAAATCGAATCAAATTATATATTTTTATTAACTTTTATATCTTTTTAAATTTTTATAAAACAAAAATAATTATTTTATGTCTAAATTTATTTGATGATATTAAGGCTCATATTAAAATAACATATACAAAACAAAAAAATAAAATTTAAAAATTAATAAATCAAATCAAATTATTGAAATTTAATTTAAATTAAATCCAATCATATAAAAATTTAATTTAAATTCAAATAATATTTTAAAAATTTATAATTTTAAATATTATCTAAAAAAATTAAACAATATCTGATCTTATGCGTTGCGTTTAGCAGGATGGAATGTAATTGGTAGGGAGGTACGTATATTACGTGTGTAAGACTTAACCCACCTTCTGAAAGGCTCCTACACAATCTGAAAACTAGAGACTGCGGAGAGATGCTTATTAGTCTGGCGGTGGCGGCTATCTTTTCCTCAATCACACCACTTAATTTATTTAATACTACTACTACTAATATTATTTCATTTATATTTATTACGAATGATTACCATACCAACTCGAACAGTGGACAGAGATAGTTCAGTCGTAGTTCCTCTTTAATATTAGTGTCGAAAGGAAATCCAGGTTGAACTTCAATAGATTTGCCATGCAATTCCATTTTAATATGGGGCTACTGAGCTTCCATCTTCAAACCATTATACCATTGTACCATAGTTCATCTTTTAATCTTCTATTAATGTCCAAAATGATATCTGAAGTATAACTGTTATTGTAAGTTAATGTGATCTACATAAAAAAATGCCATTACCTAGCCAAAATATTCCAGCCAGATATTAATATATTCACCGGACGGAATGCTTTGAACAAAAGGTTTACGCAGCAGGACTCTCCTATGGCAACAGACAACCTTGCCACCACCTGCATGCAAACATCAACCCCCACTTCGTTCAGGTTCTTTTAATGTCTTGATATCTGCATATTACAAAAATGAAAATTTAGTTCAAGCTCGTGTTGTTAGAGAAGAGCTTCACCATGGGATTTTTACCAGATGACATCACTCTTACCAAGGTTAATGTGGGGCCGTGTAACACAAGCCTCGGAGATTTTAGAGAAAGTCGAGAGCAAGGGAGGTGTAGTCGATGTGGTAGCTTATAATATTTTTTTTATTGAAAACAATTTTAGATGGGAGGAAGTTTTCTCAGCACAAGATCAAGGCAAATCGTAGAACTCGTAAAGGACTTAAATTGCATTTATAAATCGTTTTTTAAAAGATATTACTGACAGCAAAAATTGAATCTAAATCTTACAAGTGAAGTATTCAATTCTTACCAATATTGGCTAGCTCATAATACTTTGATAAAAGGTTATTATAGAATAGCAAAGATGAAACTTAGGCAGCGCCTTTTGAAAGAGATGAGCATATGGGCTGCCTCCCAAATGCTGACAAATACAACATATTGATCTCTGGTTTCTGTGAGTCTGGTATATTGGATTCAACTTCGGATATGTTCAACAACAACATGAAGAGAGTTGGAACTTTGTTACTTATGATTCATTAATCACAGAACTGTGTTTAGCAGGGAGGATGAAAGATGGCTGTAAGATTTTAGAGCCAATGGAGAGGAGTAAGGGGGTTTACAGTGGGCATATTAGTCCCTATAATAGCGTGTCGTATAGTTTATACAAGGAGAACCTTTTGGAGGAAGCATTAGAGTTCCTTTCCAAGATGCAAAATTTATTTCCTAGAGTTATTGATAGGAGCTTAAGGATATTAGAAATTTGCAATGAGGGCAAGGTTGAGGATGCAAAGAGTTTATGATGAGATGAGATGATAGGGAAAGGGGCCTCCTTGCAAATTTCTAATACCCTTAAGCTCCTATCAACAGCTTTAGGAAATAATTTTGCATCTTGGAAAGGAAATAATATTTAAGTGCATGAAATGAAACATAATAAAGTGATAATGTTTATGCATGATTTCTTTTAGAACATTTCAGTCATATTTTTATTTATTACTAATCTCCTAAAAATTAACCCCAAAATAGATAAATTTATTAATTGTGATTATTTGGATTAATTCATATATTGTAATTTTTAATGGCTCTTCTAACTAAACAAGTGGAGCCACTAAATCTTGTTAAAATCACGATAGTTCTAATAATACTTATTAGATCAAAAGCCTCAATCCGATCAATTACTAGAAGCATAATTAAATAATTAATTAATCACACAAGTGACAATAATTTAACGTGATTTGATCCAATCGACTTACGTCTAAAGATAAAAAATAAGATCTATTATTATAAAGAATTATAAATGCATCAAATCAAACATTTACAATTAATACTCATAAACCCTCTCAATCTCTTATAATCTTATGGAATATTCTCAACCAAAATAAATACATATAAATATGCACCCATGTACCATTCTTATGTGAGCCATCTCATTTTTCTCTAATCTATTTAAAAAAACTCCCATAAATATGTTAATCTCAAGTAGTTCTATAGGGTGTCTATCTAATAAAATTTTATAATTTTTTTACATCTTTTTCTCATACATAATCTTATAGAGACTACTTATTTATAATAATACTAACTTGCTTATAAAAAATCTCTTTTCTCCTAGAATTCTTTTTTTCAAGTTTTTTTATCCATCAAACAATATATAATCAATTTTAACCAAATCTCTTATGAGATTTGAGTCACTATTCCCAATAATCTCTACTTTGACTCAAATTCTATCAAATCATTCATCTTCATCCTAGACATACTTTGCTTCACTTTCAATTCATAAAAATTTTTTTTGTATCTTCATACTTCATATAAACTGATCTTCAAAATACGAACTCAAACTCTTCTATTGAATCAAGTTCTTCTAGGCTTGTCTCTTCCTATGTCTCGAATTTTCAACTCTGATATTACTTGTTAGGATTACAATAACTTTGATATTATTTTTTAAGCTAAAAGTCTCATTCAATTAAATATCTAAACTAGTGGAAGCAAAACCAAATGATTAATTAATCACATAAAAGATAATAAAAATTTAACGTAATTTGGTCTAATCAATTTACGTCTATAGATAAAAAATAAGGTCTACTCGTTGTAAAAAATTACAAACACATTAAATCAAACACTCATAATTAATACCTATAAACCCTCTAAATCTCCTCTAATCTTATAAAATATTCTTAACCAAAATAAATACATATCTATGTGCACTTATGCACTATATCTATGTAACTCATCTTATTCTCCTTTAGTCTACTCAACAATACACTTCATAAAAACTTTAATCTCCTCTAATCCTATTAGATATCTACCCAATAAAATATTATAACTTTTTTACGTTTTTTATTTATACATAATCTTGTAGAGACTATAACTATTTATAATTATAATAGCTTACCTAATAAAACCCTACAACTCTCTTACATATTTTTCTTATAAAAACTTAACCTATTTATAATCACACTAACGTACCTATCAATAGTTTTTTTTTTTAGAATTTTTTTCTCTAAATTTTTTTTTATCTATCAAGTAATATTTAAACAACTTAAAACAAATCTCTAATGAGATTTGAGTTATCATTCTCAATAAATGTTATCTTACTTCAAAAAAATTTATTTGAAAAATGACATTTTGAAATTCAAATAATTTTCATCACAAGTAATCAATCAAATAACAATTTTGGATCAAATGACTCCAAAGAAATTGAGCTTTCAAAGAGCTTTCGAACTCTGTTGTTATTTCATCCTCAAGCGCCATATTTTCTCGTGACATCGAAATTTTGAGGCATATGTTGGATAAGATAGTGCAATACAATAATCAAAGAAAACAAAAAAATCATGTTGTCTATTTTTAGCAAAAACTTTGATATTTAAGAAAGATCAAAAAAATTTCTTATTGAGTGCATCATGGATTTGAAATCAAATGAGCATCAAAGCAAATTTAGTTCAAATAGGTAGTCAGCAATTTGCCAAAAATTCAACTCGTTGTAACTAATTTGTATGAGCATCCAGAGAAGAGATCATAACAAAGGCTCATAGGCCTTCTATTCTTATATTTGAGTAGTAACAACATGGAAAAAATTTTCTAAAAAACAATTGTTACTCTCATCTTTTCGACTTCATTGTCATCTTTTTTGCACTTTTTCCTAATCAAATAAGGTTCGAATGCTGCAATAACCAAATACAAGCTGTTAATGTAATATTATGTAATATATAATGTAGTTATGTTATCAAATTTAATATTAAGAAATATAATACTATAATTAGAATAATAGTCGAAATTATGACACAATTACGACATCATATGACATAAATTGTGATGTAATTCTCTCTTAATGAGAAATTTCTACATGTAAATAGGACATCTCTGTAGAGGTAAACTAGTGAATTCAGAATAATTCTCCTTTAAGACGAGCAAACATGTATTTAGATGGCATACATGCCCACTCCAAAAACCTTAACAATGGAAATCTAGCCCAAAAAAATACATGGACTAGAAAATGCATGTGAGCCCAAAATTTGACATGTGAGAGAGATCTTATCATTTAAATTAACTGAGTTCAACCTTCGCAGTGTCATCAAGGAAAGCAACAAAACTAAAAAAAAAAAAAAAAGGAAATAAAGGGCCTGAGGTGCAGGTTTACATGTTAGGGAGGGGGGGGGGGGGGGGTGGCGAGAATCACAGCGAATTCCCGTCAAGATGTCATGCAGAAGATTTTATGGGGGGATTTGAAAGTGTCAAAAGACATCAAATGGAATAACTAATAATTTTACGGTTGATTAGTGCCGTACTTTCTAAAATTGCTTTCTATGCTGCTTTTTTTTTGACAAATAGAACGCTGCTAATAATTTTGTTACATTTTTATGTAATTTTATACAAATTTTATTCGTATGAGAATGCTTTGAAGTAATTACTCATTCAACAATATATATTAAGCATAATTATCAAAATTAGAACAGATTATTGATCCGACCAAATGAATTGGTGAATCAATGCTAAAATTAATTCGATTCTATAATTAAATTAATTTTATAATTAAATCACTTTAAATTATTGTGAACTCACGATTTATATAATAAATCAATAAATCGAATTATTTTTTTAAATCAAATTAGTTAAATAACAACTAATAAGTTTAGGTAAAATATAAAAAAAAAACTTTTTAATATTTAAAATAATCTAATTAAACTCTTATAGTACTATTTCATATAAAAAAAACTTTTTAGTATTTGAAATAATCTAATTAAACTCTTATAGTACTATTTCATCTAAATAAACCCCCCAATTCTTATGTTTTTACTATTAAAGTCCTTGCATCCTTATACTAATAAAATATATTAACATATTTTGAGATATGTGAATAATGATATTATAAAAAAACTTATACATGTATAAAAATAAGCAATTTAAGAAAAAAAGATCTAACAAAAAGTTTTATTAATAGATACAATAATTAAAAATAATTATAAAATTAATAAAAAAAATAAAATATTAATAAAAATAATTAATTATTTGATCACGATAAAAAATAATTAATAAAAGAAAATGTATATATGTAAAATTAATAAAAAAATCTACATTCATATAAAAAAATAAAAATTATTTTAATTTCCTCTTTACTAATTTTCATATAAATATAAATATAAATATTTTCTTTTTATTAATTTTATATATAGATATTTCTTTTTTATTACATAAATATTAATTAATAAATAATATTTATGTTTTAATAAATATAAATAATAATTGTTTATAATTATTTGTTACTTATTATTTATTATATTTATTAAAATATAAATATTATTTTCAACTAATAAAATATAAAATATGATTTTAATAAAATGTGAAATAATTTCATTTCTAATTAATTGTTCTATAAATTTTATATTTTAAAATTTGTAGTTTATAATGTATCTTAAATTTATAGTTTTATGGTTGAAATATTAAACTATAATTTTAGTTAAACGTTTGAATTTTAGAATTTAAAAATATTTATATTTTTTATAATATTTTTTATTGAATAATTGACCCATAAACCTAGTGATTAAATCATTAACTCGATGACCCAAAACCTTGAACAATTTAATGTTCAATCCAGTTCTGATAACTATGATATTAAGTACTCACTCTAGTTGGATGATTGGATGATGAATTTTAATTTTACAATCATTGAAAATTTGATTTGAACTAGCTAGGGAGTAAAATTCAGATCTGGCTTTTAAACAAAATCTGATAATACAATATGAAATAGATAAAAATAAAAATAAAAATAAAAATTTTAGAGTTTAAAATTTTAACAAAAATCATACATAAATTTAATAAAAAAAAAAATTGTGTTTTATGTGTCAATATAAATTATAACACAAATATAATTAAATTAATTATCAAATATAATCTAAATACATTTAAAGCAAACAATGGGAGGCTATAAGTATCTTTCATTAGTCATAAAATAAACCTGTGTAGACAGACAACATTGGAAGCAGAGAGCAAGCAGATGTCAAATTTTGAACGTCCCTGAGCATGCATAAGCAAATAAAAGTAGTTTATGATAATAACAATGACGAGCCTTAGTAATTAATTTAATATGAAGAAAAGTTCAAAGGCAACTCAGTAAAAGATAACCTTTCCACTCTTATCCAATGAAATTTGCATGACAGGAATGCAGGAAATGCCATAGAAATTTCAGGATACCTTAACAACAAAGCACAGTTATTGGGAAAATGGCTTAAAATTCAAGCCGAAATTTTTTACTCAGTGGGGACTATTGCTAAACAATAAAGAGAAAAAAAATGAGAAGAAGAAGGGATATCAGGCAAGATACAGAGACAGGGAGGTCCTAAATGAGTGTTAGATAGAATTATAAACTGGTGAGGACCTTAAAGAATGTTTGGTTATTTAACACTTGTATTATCTTACTTTTATTATAATAAAAATAGTTAATCTTATGAATCATCTTTTTTTTTGTCATTCAAGGAAAGGTTCAACCCCACGTAAGGGAGGAGGAGAGAAGGTTGAGGTTGGAACTTCAATTTTGATATTTTTTTTAAGGTTGACTTATAATAATAAATTATATTAAATTATAATAAAATATTTAATATAATAATTAAATATTAAAAATATTTAATATGATATTTAAATTATAAATATATTAATTAATTTAATATTTAAAAAATTATTTATTCATCACATTATTATTTGAAACTAATCACGTTAGATATGAATATTATATTAATTAATTAATTTATATTTTATGTATTACATTAAAAATTTTTCTTATAATTTAAAAACCTTTCACAATATTAATTTTAATATAAATTTCTCATCCTATTCATGGATAAAGATTTTATGCAAAATCACATAAATTCTTATATTTTTATTAATTATTATTTTAACGTATTATTTCATCATACAAACCTAATTATTTTTTAATGAAGTTACTTGTCATATAAATCTTAAAAAAACAATTAATCACAATAATGCCATGACCCCAAAGCAAAAATGTCAATAATAAAAATATTGTAGATGGTGATTATTTTTTAAATCAATTAATATGTTATTAAAATTAATAATTATAAATTATAAATTTAAAAATATTTAAATATATAATCTCCTCTTCAATAATCGTATATTTAGATGTGTAAGAAAATTTAAAGATAAATTAAAAAAATATATACCATAGATTTTGTCAATCTTAAATAGTGTGAAAGCAATCAAGTTTATCGCCTATGCAGGAGTAACTGTCTAGGTTGGCTCATTAACTATTAGTCCTTATCAGATGAATCGAATGAAGTCTTCTGGAAAAATACTCAAAAAGTTTTATAGACTGTAATCAATTGTGCATACAACATCATACGGAGTAAGGACAGTACCAAAACCTAAAATGACAACCAGCCAGTACATATATATAATATTTAATTTTACAGTAGAACGTCAAGGCCTTGTCTTTTCCTTGGTGAGATCTGGGCCTTCAATGGAGTCCTCATCACTACTGTGAACTCCAGCTTCTCCTCCAAGCTGATCTCATCTCCATCCATGGCTTTCCATTCAAATTTCCAAACCAAATTTGCAACAAAATATTCCAGATGAAGCAGGGCTAAACCAAGTCCAGGACAAATTCTTCTGCCAACTCCAAAAGGCATCATCTTAATCTCCCTGCTCCCTGTTAAATCGAAAACTTGCCCACTACTATCATCACTTCTCAAGAACCTTTCAGGCTTAAATGCCATTGGATCCTCCCACACTTTTGGATCCCACCCCATATCTGCCACCATGAAATTGATAGATCCTTTCTTGGGGACCAAGAATCCTCCCAGGACGGTGTCTTCTGTCACACAATGAGGCACCACAAAGTGGGTTGGTGGATGCCTTCTTAGCCCTTCCAAAATCACTGCTTTCAAATATGGCATCTTTTGCAAATCGTCTTCTTTGATTTCTTCCTCGCCATCTCCCACAACTCCTTTGATTTCAAGCAACAATTTATCTTGAATATACGGGTGTTTCACCAAATTTGCCATAACCCACTGCAAAGCCGTGGAGGTAGTATCAGTGCCAGTATTAAGAAACTCAGAGGCCAAACTCACAATTTCTCCTTCATCAAGTTTCCTTTTCTCCTCAGGTAATTCCAAATCCAACAAAGTATCAACATATGCCAAAACGTAATCATCACTTTCCTTCTTGCTCAATCTCTCATCTTTAGCTTTCTTTCTTGCTCTTATCAAAGGAATCAAAGCATCCTCTCGATCCTTGCATAGCCGAAAAAACTGCTTCCACTGCTTACGAAGCAAAACCTTGGTCACTCTAGGCCAAAAGTTTAGTATATTGAATCTTCCAAAACTTAACATCACCCTTTGCTGAACAGCTTCGATCTCTTTGATTTGATCCTGACTAAGCTTGTCACCAAAACACATCAAAACCAGCAAACAAAACATAGCATATCGAAACTGAGCCAAAACCTGAACTGATTCTCCACTTTTAGCATTTGATTCTAAACTATCAAAAAGAATTTCCAAAACCCATTTACGTGCATGAGAATACGACTTTACACGCGAAGGATGGAAGATTTCTGACGTCAGGTTCCGCCGCAAAATCCGCCAGGTCGGGCCATAGGAGGCGGAGCTGATGGTATGTTGATTGCTATTCATGATCTTGGTAGTCGGAAGAGCTTTGGGGCGGTTTGAAAAGAGTGAACCGTTTTGGATTAAAGCCTGGTGAGCAAGGGAACGATCGAAGATAAAGATGGAGGGACGAGGACCAAGGTGGAGAGTGACCATGGGACCAACCTTTAGATGGAGGTTGCGGATGATTTGTTCGATTTGGAGAAAAGATTTGCGGAGCCATAAGATGTTGCCGATGATAGGGAAAGTGAAAGGGCCAGGGGGGAGAGTGTGGGGAAGCTTTTTGGAAGAGGAGAAGAGGTTGACGAAGGCTTTGAGAAGAAGAGAAATGGAGACTGTGAGAAGGATGAGAAACCAAGTTTCCATTGTTTGGGTGAAGACGTGACAAGAAAAACTTCGAGTTTATAGTGGTGTCTCCTGTTTCTTTTGACCGCTATCCCAATTTTCAATGTTTACAATTATATGCTTTTTGTCACAAAAAAAAAGTTGTTTGCTTTTAAAATAATTTAGATTTTTATAAGATACAGAGTATCAGAACTTGATTCTATATTTAATAAGATAAGGTGCCAGGTTAACGAATGCTAAGACACATTGAGGTCTCGGTTTCTAATCTTCCCTTCCTTAATTCTGATACTAAAACAAGGAACAATGAGGTTAGTCAAGTGAAATTAAGTTTTATACTCTTTGTCTCAAAATATTTAAGTTCTATTGATTTTTATAGACTTTGAGATAAAAAATTTTAATTTTAATATTAAAATATATTAAAATTAAATTTTCATAATTTTTAATATTAAAAAATAAAAAAAAATGTAAAATATAATTTTAAAATATAGAAAAAATGAGTTTTATATATTAAAAATTTTATAATTTTAGGATATTCCAAAAAAGAAAGATGAAACAAATAAGATTGAGGGAATCTATTTTATTATATTCTCAAATTTTATAAATCTTATAAAAATATAAAAAATTTATAGGTTTGTTTTGTTAAAAAATGATTTTCGGATTTTTGAAAAATATTTACATTTTTTGCTATTTGGATGAGTTAATCAAAAATATTTTTCATTATTTGGTTGTTTTTTGAAAAATTTGTTTTTTTCAAATAATATTAATATAATTATTAAAATATTAAAAATTATTTATTATTAAAATATATTGAAATTATTTATTATTAAAATTATTAATATTAAAAAATAATTCTATTTTAATAATAATATGTAATATTAAAATCTTATGTTAATATAAAAAATACTTAAAATAAAACTCTTTATTATTCTTTATATTGTTTATTAATATATTAATATATTATTTATTAATAATATTTACTAATATATTATATTAATAGTATATTATTTATTCATATATTATTATAATATTTATTAATTAAATTAAAATATTTATTATTATAATTTTATTAATATAATATTATTTATAAATAAAATTATGCTTAAAAGTATTAGTAAATAGTTATACTCATAAATAGCTTTTTTTGAAAAATATCTTCCCTTTTTCAAATCTGTAACATAATTTTAAAAAAATGATTTTATTTTTCATTAACTAATAAGTCATTTTTTGTTAACTAATCAATTTCTTATTAAACAAATATCTAAAAATATAAAAATTATTTTTTAAAGATTATTTTTCGCGAAACAAACAAAACCTAAATTTAATTAGTTTTACTTGTGTAAAGTCGATGTCTTTTCTATATATTTATAACATATACTAAAATTACACAAGATAAATAATAATGAAAAATAATTGAATGTGGGAGAAGAAAAGAGAAATATAAGGAAACCATAATGATAATAAAATAAAATAGTTTCATATTATTTACATTTACTAATTTATTTTTTTATTTGAATTTAAATTTCTCTATTTTTTAACCAATAAAATATTGACTTAGTAATAAAGAGTACATCTTAAAATCTCAAGGTTTTAACTTCATGTCTCGTTATATGCAAGTTTGATTAAATTTTACAATGAATTTGTTTAATTATATTATAATTTGTTAATTTATTTATTTGTTTTATTATTAAATAATTTTTTATATATGGATATAATATTTTATTATAATTGTAATTTGTATTTATAATTTTATAAAAAAATTCTCTTTCTTTTAATATTTATTTATAACTTATTTAAATTTATGATTAAATTCGCATTTGAACATTGTTGGACCTTTGGATAAAACATTAATGAAATAATGTTAAAATATCAACAATACCTTGATAAATTGATTTAGTTAATAATAATAAAATCTACAACAGACAATAAATAATATTAGCAAAATGAAAAATCAAAATTTAAGTGAAAAATCTTTTAAAATAGAGAAAAAAATCACGAAATAAATTTCAAAAAAATCCATAAATTGTAAGAATACAGTATATCTTAATCTTTTTGTCTAAAACTTAAGATTCACAACAACTGAAATAATATAAAAAATTCTCTCTTTAAAAATACACCTCCAAATCTCTTCTAAATTAGATAATAAAGTATTATAATTTTTTATAATTGAAATATACTTCAACCCCAACAATTCTTTTTTTATTATTATTTTATTTTATTCGATCCACATGCACCTTGAGGTTATCTTCAGTGACGCAGTCGATGCCAAAATTTTTTATTTCCTTCACATAGAAATGAAACAGCCAATGGCCACTTAATCAAAATTGGGGGCTCCAACTTTTGCAAACATTTAATTTAATGAATAAAAAAAGGCTGAATTTCCTGAAAAAAATTGAATTTGGGGAAATGGTGGGTGGGGATAAGAAGGTATCCCTATCCTGGAATTAAAAAAAAAAAGAATTTGGGGATGGTGGATGGGGTTAAGAATGTGTAGCCCCCGTGAGTTTGTTGGATATTTTAATTGATTAGATTACTTTTTTAGGTCATGTTTGATTTATAGAATTGAATGATAATTATCTTAATTAAATTTAATTTATATAAAAAAAATTATAAAGAAAAATAATTATTTTTTTAGTATAAGATAATTTAATTATTTTAAAGTAAAAAAGTTATTTTTAATTTGTGAGATTAAATTTTTATTTTTTATTATATCGTTAAAAATTATATCAATAATTTAAATTATATAAACTTTTAAAAAAATAATTTTGATTAATGAATAAATTATTTAATTTTAATATTTATATATATTAAATACAATATAAAATGATATTATTTAATTTAATCTTATTATAATATCATCTTATTTTATCTTATTATAA
Organism: Durio zibethinus; assembly: GCF_047325235.1. Lineage (NCBI taxonomy): Eukaryota > Viridiplantae > Streptophyta > Magnoliopsida > Malvales > Malvaceae > Durio > Durio zibethinus. The sequence continues at coordinate 3,771,250 of NC_143173.1, read as the reverse complement.
TATTTTTGTACCAAACACATCTTTAGTGTTGAATATAAATTATTTTAATTTGTTATATTCATTATTTATTAATTTAATTAATAAATTATAAGATATTTTATTATTATTTTTTCTAATGAAAGAATGAGCCAATCAGTCTTAATACAATGTTGAGCACATATTAATCTCAACCAATAATTGTGAATACTGAGATCATTTCTCTAAGAAACTCTAATTCAACAATTATCCAACGTTAACAAGCTACTTAACATGTGGTGTTGCTAAACCATCTCTATTCAACACACCTATTAATGAAGATGGAGGTTGCCGAAGCCAACCCAATCCAGCCATGCTATCACCATTTTCGAATGCGTTGCCGCCCAGTCTGCCGCCTTATTGGCTTGTCTCCTAATCAAAACCAGCTTTTTTTCCTGTATTAGCTCTCATAGCTGCAAGACATCCTTTACCACAGGCCTCAACTTGCAATCCTGCCTACCCTTTGTTCTATCCATGTTATTAAACAAGATTTCAGAATCTGTTTCAACAACAACCCTATGATATTTCCTTTCAACTATTAGCTTAACTCCAGCTTTCAGAGCTAATCCTTCTGTTAACAGTGCAGAATCGGACTTTACTGTCTTTCCTATATCATCAATAAGCTCACCCTTATCATTTCTTATTACTACTCCTATCCCTGCTTTTCTTGTCCTATCATGCACCATCGCAGTTCATTTTCAACCAACCTGTGTCTGGATAATTCCATTTTTCTTGATAATCATTACCTCTTCCAATTCTATTTGCTTCTGAGACCTCCCTCACATCCTGATTTCTACAAACCTCAAAAACAGCATTTTTTGTTCTTAGAATAGCAAATTTAACTGCCAAGTCTTTCTTCCCTACTGTCTCATCGCACCTTGATTTATAGATATGGCCACTGCAGCTTTCATATACGCCCTCCCTTCTTTAATTTTATTTACTTTCTCTAAGGTTTCCCTAATCAAGCGTAAAGATATGGAATCTGGTCAAAATTTGATTATAAAATAATTTATTTATTTATATAAATAAATTTTAATATGTTTAAATTTATTTATTTAATTAAATTTTAAACTATTATTTATGATTATTTATTAAATTTAATAAATAAATATAAATTAAATTTATTCATATATTATTCGTCAAATATTTATTTCATTAACGCTCTTAATTGCTTTTAATGAGGTTATGTGCGGGCAGTAGGGTATAAGCTATCATTTATATTTGTTCAATTAATACATAATAATGTATCCTGCAGGGCAAAAATCAACCTTTAGGGTCGAAAGTATAGACAAATTTAAAATTTAGGATTTTATTCACCAATAATCCTTATATAAGATCTCTTTTTAATTTTCACCTGCTAAAGGGGAGTCCTATTGTGTAAATCTTTTGTTGAAAGCATTGTCCAGGGAATATATTATATCTGGCTGAAATATTTTGGCTAGTTAGTGGCATATTTTTTTTATGTACATTGTACTAATAGTACTTGCTTATAAATGACATCACCCCACTTTTGTGGCTTGATTTATTGTAGAAGTTGTAATCTTGCAAATATAGTTGTGTTTCAGATATCATTTTGGACATCAATAGAAGATTAAAAAATGAAGTATGGTACTATGGTATAATGGTTTGAAGATGGAAGCTCAGTGGCCCCATATTAAAATGGAACTGCATGGCAAATCTATTGAAGTCCAACCTGGTTTTCCTTCCGACGCTAATATTAAAAGGAACTACAATTGAACTATGCTCTGTCCACTATTTGGGTTGGTAATGGTAATCACTCGTGATAAATATTGTAGACACTCAATCTGTTCAGGGTCTATTTTTTAATTAGTTAAAAAAATTAAAATGAAAAAAATGGAATAGGGTGATTAAATTTGTAAAAAATTGGGTTAAAGAGTTTGAGGCAGATTGGAAGAAATTGAATAAGACTAAAGTTCAGATGGAGGACCATGGTGGAGAGTGACCATGGGACCAACCTTTAGATGGAGGTTGCGGATGATTTGTTCGATTTGGAGCAGAGATTTGCGCAGCCATATGATGTTGCCGATGATAGGGAAAGTGAAAGGGCCAGGGGGTAGAGTATGGGGAAGCTTTTTGGGAGAGGAGAAGAGGTTGAAGAAGGCTTTGAGAAGAAGAGAAATGGAGATTGTAAGAAGGATCAGAAACCAAGTTTCCATTGTTTGGGTGAAACTGTGACAAGAAAAACTTTAGTTTTCAGTTTATAGCGGTGTCTCATGTTTTCTTTCGACCACTATCCCAATTTTCAATGTTCACAATTATTTGCTTTTAAAATAATTTTGATTTTTATAAGATAAAGCGTATCCTGACTTGATTCTATATTTTATAAAACAAGGGTAGTCCAATGACATTAAGTCTTATCTGTTTTATTATATTCTCGAAATTTTATAAATCTTATAAAAAGATATAAAAAAAATGTATAAATTTCAATTAGTTTTACTTGTGTAAAGTGGATGTCTTTTCTATATATTTATAACATATACTAAAATTACATAAGATAAATAATAATGAAAAATAATTGAATGTGGGAGAAGAAAATAGAAATATAAGGAAACCATAATGATAATAAAATAAAATAGTTTGATATTATTTATATTTATTAATTCATTTTTTATTTGAATTTAAATTTCTTTAATTTTTTTAGTTAATAAAATTTTGATTTAATGATAAAGAGCATATTTTAGAATTTCAAAGTCTGAAATTTAAGTTTTACTGTTCTAATTTGTTGATTGATTTGTTTGTTTAATTATTTAATAATTTTTTATATGAATATAAAATTTATATAATTATAATTTGTACTTGTAATTTTATAAAAAAATTCTTTATCTTTTATTTTACATTTATAACTTATTTATATTTAAAATTAAATTCTCATTTGAACATTGTTGGATCTTTGGACAAAATATTAGTGAAATAATGTGAAAATAATAATATCTAGACAACTTGGTTTAGTTAATAAAAATAAAATCTAAGTCAAACAATAAATAATATTAACAAAATAAAAAATATAAATTTATGTGAAAAACCTTCTAAGATGGAAGAAAAAAATCATGAAACAAAATCTGAAAAATATCCACAATGAAAAATAAGCAAATTGAAAGAATACAATATATCTTTATCTTTTTGTCCCAAACTTAAATTTCACAATTGAAATAATGTAACAAAATTATCTCTTTACATCTCTTCTAAATTAGATAATAAAGTATTATAATTCTTTATAATTGAAACATTCCCCCCAACATTTTTATTTTATTTTATTCGATCCACATGCAGCTTGCGGTTATCTTCAGTGACGCAGTCGATGCCAAAATTTTTTATTTCCTTCACATGGAAATGAAGCGGCCAATGACCATTTAATCAAAATTGGGGGCTCCATCTTTTACAAACATTTAATTAATGAATAAAAAAAAGGCTAAATTCAGATCCCCTATCCTCAAAAAAGAATTGAATTTGGGGAAATGATGGGTGGGGTTGGGAAGCTAGGCCTATCCTCTAATTAAAAAATGAATTTCGGGATGGTGGATGGTGGATGGTGGATGGTGGATGGTGGATGGTCGATGGTCGATGGTGTTAATAAGGTGTGGCCCCTGTGAGGACGTTGGATATTTTAATTGATTGGATTGCATTTAGTGTCGAATATAAATTATTTTAATTTTGTTATATTCATTATTTATTAATTTAATTAATAAATTGTAAGATATTTTATTAATTTTTTTTCTAATGAAAGAATGAGCCAAACAGTATCAGTCTCTGTTGAGCACATTTTAATCTCAACCGATATTTGTGAGGACTCAGATCTTTTCTCTAAATTCAACAATTATCCAATCTTAACAAGCTAATTAACATGTGGTGCTGCTAAATCATCTCTACTCAACACACCAATTAATGAAGATGGAGGTTGCCGAACCCAAGCCCAGTCCACCCATCCCCATTTTCGACTGCGTTGCCACCTAGTCTGCCGCCTTATTGGCTTGTCTTCTAATCAAAATGGCTTCATTTCCTTATATAAGATCTCTTTTTAATTTTCGCCTGCTAAGGGAGAGTCCTATTGTGTAAATCTTTTGTTGAAAGCATTCTGTCCACGAAATATATTATACCTGTTTGAAATATTTTGGCTAGTTACTGGCATTTTTTTTATGTACATTATACTAATAGTACTTGCTTATAAATGACATCACCCCACTTTTGTAGCTTGATTTATTGTAGAAGTTGAATAGTGTCATCTAGTTTGCATATTGACGCATATATATATATATATATATATGAGAATTTAATCTTGCAATTATAGTTGTGTTTCAGATATCATTTAGGACATCAATAGAAGATTAAAAAATGAAGTATGGTACTATGGTATAATGGTATAATGGTTTGAAGATGGAAGCTCAGTGGCCCCATATTAAAATGGAACTGCATGGCAAATCTATTGAAGTCCAACCTGGCTTTCCATTCGACGCTAATATTAAAAGGAACTACAATTGAACCATGTTCTGTCCACTATTTGGGTTGGTAATGGTAATCATTCGTGATAAATAAAAATAAAATAATTATTAGTAGTAGTAGTGGTATTAGATAAATTACGTGATGTGAAAAAGGAAAAAATACGCAACGCCGCCAAACTAAAAAGCATTGCTTTCCAGCTTCTAGTCTCCAGATCGTATAAGAGCCTTGCAGAAAGTGGCTAGTCTTACACACTTAACGTACCTACCTACCAATAACATTCCATCCTGCGAAAGACAACGCCTCAGAGGATATTGCTGTTGTTTAATTTTTTCAAATAATATATAAAATTATAAATTTTTAAAATTTAATTTGAATTTGAATCAAATTTTTTTATAATTAAATATAATTTAAATCAAATTTTAAGTTTGATTTATTAATTTTTAATTTATTTTTAGATATTATTTTAATATAATATTTAATATTATCAAATAAATTTAAATATAAATAATTATTTTTATCTTATAAAATTTTAAAAATATATAAAAGTTAATAAAAATATATAATTCAATTTATTTTTTGTTATTTCTTACTTTTTAATTCAAACTTTAATTCAAACATAATATATTTAATATCTTAATTTAATTTGAACCTAATAAAAAAAATCTAAATTAAACCAAATATTACAATTTATTAATAATTTTTTATTTTCTCAATTGTTTTCAACGTGAAATAAAATTATAAACGAATCAAATATGAATGAATGAACGTATATCTGTAATTTGTTCATTTATTTTTAAAAGTGTTCAGGTTCAATTCATGTTCAGTAAGAAAATTACTTTATTAGTTCGAGCTCGATTTGTTAAAATAATAAGATATTTACATTTAATTCGTATTTAGTTCAATTAAATTAAATGAACGCGTTCTTGGACATTAATAGATATGTTCACGACATATATAAACGAACATGTTTATAAATAATAAATAAATCATAATCAAATAAAGTTAAACAAACAAACCCCTAAATGAATATAGACGAATCCAAACAAACATAAGCGAATTTTAAAATATGATTAGGATAAAAATGTAATTTTATTAATACTATCATAAACAATAAATGAGTAATAAACAAATGTGTTTTAAATGAATTTTAAATGAATTTCCTCATGAACATAAACTCATCATAAACTCTTTGCATCTTCAACCCTACCCTCATTGCAAATTTCTAATACCCTTAAATTCCTATCAATAACTTTAAGAAATAAATTTTGCATCTTAAAAAGGAAATAATATTTAATTGCATGAAATGAACATTTCAATTATATTTATATTTACTACCAATCTCCTAACAATTAACTTCAAAATCAATAAATTTATTAATCATGATTATTTGAATTAATTCATATATTGTAATTTTTAATGGCTCTTCCAAGTCATTGGTAGAGCCATTAAATCTTATTAGGATCACGAGAGTTATGGTAATACTTGTTAAACTAAAAAACCCTAATCTAATCAAGCCAACAGAAGCATAATAAAATAATTAATCACTCACATTAAAAACCATAATTTAATGTAGTTCGGACCAATTAACCTACATACACAAAAAATAAACAAGATCTACTAGTTGTGAAAAATTACAAACACATCAAATCAAACATTCACAATTAATACTCATATACCCCCTCAATTTTCTAATTTTATAAAGTATTCTCAATTAAAATAAATATATACTCCTATGCATCCATGCAGTATACCTATGTATACTATCTCATTCTCCTCTAATCCACTAAAAAATACACTCCCATAAAAGATGTTAATCTCCTTTAGCCCTATGAGATGTCTACCTAATAAAACCCTACAACTCTCTTACATTTTTTTTTTCATATATACCCTTGTAAAAACTCCATCTATTTATAACCATACTAACTTGTTTATCAAGAATCTTATTCCTTTTAGAATTATTCTTTTACAAATCTTCTTATCTAGTAAGTAATATCTAACTAATTTTAAACAAATATCTTATAGGATTTGAGTCACTATTTTCAGTAATCTTTACTTTAACTCAAATTTCATTAAATCATTGATTTTCATATTAGACATGTTTGACTCCACTTCTAATGGAAGTCTCGTAACAAATTTCTCTATGTATTTTCACACTTCATGCAAGCCAATCCTCAAAACATAAATTCAAACTCCTTTATTGAATTGAGTTCTTCTAAACTTGCCTCTTTCTATGTATCGAACTTTCAGTTCTGATATCACTTGTTAAGATTATAACAATTATGATACCATATGTTAAGCTAAAAACCTCACTCAATTAAACATCCAAGTCAGCTAAAGCAAAATCAAACAATCAATCAATTACATAAAAGATAACAATAATTTAACATGGTTCACTCAACCGACTTACGTCTACATATGAAAAATAAGAGCTATTAATTATAAAAAATTACAAATATATCTAATCAAACACTCACAATTAATATCCATAAACCATCTCAATCTCTTTTACTCTTATGAAATATTCTCAACCAAAATAAATATATATCAATGTGCATCTATGCAACATATCTACGTGGACCATTCTATTTTCCTCTAGTCCACTCAAAAATGTATTCTTATAAAAGATGTTAATCTCCTATAGTTCTATAAGATGTTTACTCAATAAAATCCTACAACTCTCTTACTTTTTTTTTTTATACATAATTTTGTTAAGACAACACTTATTTATAACCATATTAATTTGTTTATCAAGAATTTTTTTAGTGTTTAATTTTTTTTTTTGCAAATTTTCTTATCTATTAAGTAATATTTAGTCAATCTTAAACAAATCTCTTATAATATTTGAACCATTATTCATAACAAATTTTACCTTACTTCAAGTAAATTTATTTGAAAAATGACGTTTCAAAATTCGAATAATTTCCATCACAGGTAATGAATCAAATAACAATTTTGGATCAAAGGAGTCTAAATAAATTGAGCTTTCAACGAGCTTTCGAACTTTTGTGTTATTTCATTCTTAAGCGTCATATTTTCTTGTGACATCGAAATTTTAAGTCATATGTTGGTTAGGATAGTACAATGCAATAATCAAAGAAAACAAAAAATCATGTTTTCTATTTTTAACAAAAACTTTGATATTTCACAGAGATCATTAAAAAATTTTTACTGACTGCATCATGGATTTTAAATCAAATGAGCATCAAAGCAAATTTAGTTTAAATAGGCAAACAACAATTTGCCAAAAATTCAACACGTAATTAATTTGTATAAGCATCCAGACAAAAGATCATAACCAAAGCTCATACGAACAGATGAATAAACTTATGCAATTTTATCATCTCAACTGAAAATGTTATCTTGGCCTTCTTTTCTTATATTTAAGTAGTAACAACATGGAAAAAAATCTAAAAAACAATTGTTACTCTCATTTTTTTTGCTTCATTGTAATCATTTTTGCCTTTTTTCCTAATCAAATAAGGTTCGAATGCTGCAACAACCAAATACAAGCTGTTAATGTAATATTATGTAATATTAATGTAATTATGTTATCAAATTTAATATTAAGGAATATAATACTATAACTAGAACAATATTTAAGATTTCGATACAATTATGATATCGTATGAAATAATTACATAATTATGATTTAATTCTCTCTTAACGAGAATTCTCTAAATATAACTAGGACATCTATGCCAAGGTAAACTAGTGAATTCATAATTATTCTCTTTTAAAATGAGCAAACATGAATTTAGATGGTATACACATACACTCCAAAAACCTTAACAATGGAAATCTAGCCCAAAAATACATGGAATAGAAAAAGCATATTTGAGCCCAATTATTGACATGTGAGAGAGATCTCATCATTTAAATTAATCGAGTTCAACTTTCGTAGTGTCATCAATGAAAGCAACAAAACTATTTAAAAAAAATGGAAATAATGGTCCTGAGGCGTAGGGTTTACATGTTGGGGGTAGAAGTGTAAATGATATATTAGTACTCGTAAGCTACTTGGATTCGATTCGAATAAAACTCGAATTCGATTCAATTATTATCGAGTCGAGTTCGAGCTCGAGTAACTCGACTTATCGATCGAGCTGAGTTTGAGTATTCTAATACTCGACTCGAGTAGCTCGCAAACTTAATCGAGCTTTTATATTTAAATTTTTTTTATTATTTTAATTAATAAAATATCTCCAATTCGAGTTCGAGCTTGAGCACAAATAATCGAACTCTTGTTGAATATAAGAATCGAGCTTATTTTAACATATTAATCGAACTTAATCGAGCGAGTTTGAGTAGCTCGATTTCGATCATGAATCGAGTTCAAGCTAGAAAAATGAAACTTGATCGAGTTCAAGCTGAGTATCAAGCCTCGAGTTGAGAGCCGAGCTCGAGCTCGAGCTTCTCACTGTATCGACTTGACTTAGCTCGATTACACCCCCAGTGGGGGGCCGAGGATCACAGCTTTCCACCAAGATGTCATGCAAAAGATTTTATAGAGGGATTTGAAAGTGTCCAAACAAAAGACTTCAAATGGAAGAACTAATAACTTTATGGTTGATTTAGTGCCTTCCTTTCTAAAATTGAACTTTCTATGTTTGATTTTTGACAATTAGAACGCTACTAATAATTTTGTTACATTTTTATGTAATTTTATGCAAGTTTTATTCGTATTAGAATGTTATGAGGCAACTACTCATTCAACAATGTATATTAAGTACTCCCTCGAGTGGGATGATTGGATGATGAATTTTAATTTTACAATCATTGAAATTTTGATTTGAACTAGCTAGGGAGTAAAATTCAAATCTGGGTCATATAAGTTATATATGTCAATTTTAAACAAAATCTAATAACACAATATGAAATACATAAAAAAAATTCAATATTTAAAATTTTAACAAAAATCGTACATAAATTTAAGAAAAATCAAAAAATTTATTTCGTATTTCATATGTTAACATAAATTGTAATACAATATATTTTACCCTTGTTAAACGTAAAATTGACAAATATAAATATATTAATTATCAAATCTAATCTAAATACATTTAAAGGAAATAATGAGAGGCTACAGGTTCTATTTGTTTCACAGAAAATGACTTTTGAAAAATGATTTTTGAAAAATAATTTTTACATTTTTAGGTATTTCTTTGATGAAAAATTGGTTGATTAACTAAAATAACTTCCTATTAATAGAAAATGAGATTATTTTTTTAAAAATTATATTACGAACTAAAATTTTTTTTGAAAGAAACTGTTTATGAATAATACTATTTATCAATACTTAGAGCACGATTTTACTTATAAATAATTTAATAAATAATATTATAATATATTAATAAATAATATTAAAATAATAAATAATTTTATTTTAAGTATTTTTATATTAATATAATATTTTAATATTAAATATTAATATAAAATTATAATTATTTTTTATATTAATAATTTTCATAATAAATAATTTCAATATATTTTAATAATAAATTATTTTTAATATTTTAATAGTTATATTAATATTATTTTAAAAAATAAAATTTTCAGAAAACAACTAAATAACGAAAAATATTTTTTATTAACTCATTTAAACAATAAAAAAAACTTTTTAATTCAAAAAATATAAACATTTTTTAAAAATTATTTTTTACAAAACATATAGAGCCTCAATATCTTTCATTACTCATAAAATAAATCCGTGTAAGATACAGACGACATTGGAAACAGGGAGCAAGGAGATGTCAAATTTTGAACCTCCCGTGCATGCATAAGCAAATTGAAGTAGTTTATGATAATGACGATGACGAGCCTTAGTAATTAATTTAATATGAAGAAAAGTTCAAAGACAACTCAGTAAAAGATAGGCTTTGCCACTGTTATCCAGCGAAATTTGCATGACTGGAATGCAGGAAATGCCATAGAAATTTCAGGATACCTTGACAACAAAGCAGAATTGTTGGGAAAATGGCTTAAAATTCAGGCCGAAATTTTTTTCTCAGTGGGGACAATTGCCAAACAATAAAAAGAGAAGAATGAGAAGAAGAAAAGATATCAAGAACGATACAAAGATAGGGAGGTACTAAATGAGTGTTAGATAGAATTATAAACTGGTGAGGACTGTAAAGAATGTTTGGTTATTTAACACTTGTATTATCTAATTTTTATTATAATAAAAATAGTTAATCTTTGAATGACTTTTAAATTATAATGAATTATAATAAAATATTTAATGTGATAATCATATAATAAAAATTTTTAATATGATATTTAAATTATAAAATTATAATATATTAATTAATATTTAAAAAATTATTTATTTATCACGTATCATCATTTGAAACTAATTATTTTAAAAATGGATATAACATTAATTAATAAATTTATATTTCATGAACTACATTAAAGATTTTCACTATAATTTAAAAACCATTCATCACATTAATCTAAATATAAATTTTTCGTCCCATTCATGGATGTAGATTTTATGCCAAACCACATAAATTTTTATATTTTTGTTAATTATTATTTTATCGTATTATTTCATCATTCATACCTAATTATTTTCTAAAGAAGTTACTTCTTGTCATATAAATCTTAGAAAACCAATTAATCACAATATTGCCATGACCCCAAAGCAAAAATGTCAACAACAAAAAAATTATAAGTATCGATTATTTTTTAGATCAATTGATTAAAATTGATAATTAAAATTACAAATTTGAAAAAATTTAAGCACATAATCCCTTTAATAATGTAAGATATCTAATA